>NC_084663.1:32507290-33135727 GCF_028389875.1 Rhea pennata
GCTGCAATAAGGATCTCTTCCTTAGGAGCAGAATATAATGAAATAGCAACTTTAACAAAGTACTTCACAGCCACAACTCACCTGGATCAAGCTTAATCTGTTTAGTTCAAAAATTAAAGGTGTTTGTTATCACCAGGTTCTGCAATTCACAATAATGCACACTCAAATCAGGAAGTTTGCTCTCTGAAAGAATATACTAACATATACATTAGTGTGTGTGTGTGTGTGTGTAATATACACACACACACAATGTAGCGTATATACACACACTATATATATAAAACTTATTTGTGTTCATAATATTAAAAAATAATTTAGTTATTGCACAAATTTTTGTTGATTTAACCATTAGATTACAAAGCTGAACTGTTAACACACTGTTTCACACAGATATTATTATGACCTATAGATAAACTAATATCAGAGCACCACCTTTTAAGTAAAAGTTACTTAAATATTCTAAAACATTTCCCTTCCTTAAGGAACTCATCTCTGTCAATGCTCAAACTCAGTTACTGGCAGAGATAAACAAATACGCAACACTATTTTTGGCAACTGCAATTCTGTCAGCCCCCAAATTTAGGCCTCCAGAATCCTCATTAAGAGCATGATAGCAGAGCCACAATATGAGTGAATTATTATTATTTCTTTTTATCTTTCTGCTGGTCTATTTACATACATGTGATTTATACAAGAATTTGTTTATGAACATCAGACCTGAGTTTATACTTGCAGGTACATTACAGATCAACATACAGATATTTACAAAAGTATAAGGCACAATCAAACTGAAGACAGAGAAATTTAAGTATTCAAGATCTAACAATATCTAACAATTTTTAGAGGTTGATGATTATTGTAAAGTATTCCTATATCTTGTCTTTGTCCTTTTTGATCATCTTTATGTCAATCAAGATCAGCCATGACATTCGTGAGATGCACAAAACTAAACTATCCCTTTGAAAGATACAAACTCAAGTACTTTCCTGGCACTTACAAAAAAATTATACACAGCTAAAAAAGGATTCAGAGGATTACATGTTGCAGCAAATCAAGAACCAAATGCACCATTTGATTAGATATACTTTTGGGGGGATTTCTTTTTTAATATGAATGAATTCCATCTCACTGACTATCTCACCTTAAAAAAGGCACAAGGGACAAAAAGTTCTCAGATTCTATCTACAGCTTGCTTTTTTTTTTTTTTTTTTTTTTTTTTTTTTTTAAGGTGTCTGTTAAACAGGAGAGTTCAGCTTTGGTAGTTTCTTTCCTCATTCTAGACCTAAAAGGTCAAGGGATACTCGGGTTTTTTTCAGAGAATATACTCTTTACCCACCCATCATCTGGAAGCACATCATCATGTACTTTCCTCAGGAGAGGGAAACACTCCTTTGTCTGCAGACATAAGAGAAGATCCCTGAAAAATGCATGGGACATAAAGAGTAGAAACAAAGCTACTCTAACAACTTTAGCTGAAGTTTCTACCTTCAACTCCTTAACTCATCTTCTCATCAAACGTTATTTCCTCATGATACATATGCACATCTCAGCCCTCTCAGTAAGATGTCTAGCAATTTGCTTTAGACCCATCCTTACCCACAATTTAGACTTAAACTTTCACTGAAGTGGCTGAGCTATACACAAGTTATATTCCAGCATCTCTGCTGGGCAGAGGTGGTTACGTTTTGGCAGAGGTCAGTGATGACAGTGCTGACAGATGATAAGCAAAGCAGACAAAAGATAATAAGCAAAGCAGGCAAAGGGTTCCCCCTAGTCCTCCCTGCACCTAACCAGGAATAGTAACAGCCCTAACTATTTCAGAGTCAGTAAGTGCCAATATCTCTGAAGACCATTCCACTATTAGAAAAAGCTAAATAAAAAAGAGCAGAAAAGGGAGATGTGGAGCATTCTGGCAGAACAAGACAAAGCAGGACATATGAAGACTGGGATAATGGAGAATGCTTGGGGTACAGTATCATGAGAGCTTAAATTAATTTATGCTAGGGATGTTGCAGGTACTCTGCCTTCTTCCTCCTGACAACTCAGCCTCCTTTTGCCAGCACTGGCACTCATCTCATATGGAACTGTTCAGGAATTCAAACAAGCAGAAAGCTACTCTGCCAAAAGTTAAAAAAAAAAAAAAAAAAAAAAAAAGAAAGAAAAGTGAAATTTGCTGTTGATTCGAGTCTGTAATCCAGTTCACTATGAGGTCAGACAAGCAGTAATGCCACTACAAGGTAAAAGACAGACCACAGCAGTGCTTATCTAAACAGTGCTCTAAGCCAATGAAACCATGCCCTTCATGAGGGCTCTCCACTTCTCAAAACACTATCATTGCATCTGTGCCAGATGATTCTCTCTTTGCATTCAAAGTGACACCATGACTCTTCCTTCTCTTTTGTCATTACGTATCAGGATGGGGAAAGAGGGAGACGAATAAGTTTACAGTAGGTTGGAACTAGCAACTAGCCATTTGTATCAGTTGCAAGTACTGGATTTTTACTGATTCAAAGTGACCAACTTCTGAACCTTATTTTCTACCATCGAGATTTAGGAGATGATACAAACTTCTCCTATACTTTTATTTACATTTTCTTCTGGAATTAAAATAGATTGGCATTTAGAAACCATTGTTTCTGAAGGTTTCCTGGTGTTCTGTAAACATTTTGAAAAATAAATCCCTGAACCATGCCAGGGACTATGTAGATGAGAGGGATCTGCAGTCCCACATGATTGCTGAGTCTCTGTAGCATGAAGCATGGGGGAAAAAAAAAAAAAAAAAAGAAAAGATTAACCTGATTCTTTCAGTGGGAACACATGATTACAGATTGTACCTTCTTAAAAAATAGGATGTCTTGAGTAGATCTTGAAGAGACAGTGGCAGTGATTTACTGTCAGCTAATCAAGCTGTGGAAATCCACCTTACATTGATTCAGGATGCTCTGAATTTGTTGTTGAGCCTGCTTTAAGAGGTTGATTAAATGACCTCCTGACATCCTTTCCAACTGAAAGGATTCTGTGGAAGTGTCAGTATTTTCTCCTGTGTAGTCAATAGCTATGCCTGCTCTCACACAGCATTTGTGTTGTATCTGACCTGGCAGAAGTAAGTGGGAGCTATAGGGTAAGAGTCCAAGATTCAATCCCTTCCAATGATTCCTAGAATTAAGACAGACATTTACAACTGTGATCATACTCCCCATATCCATGATGCCTGATTCTCAGTCCAGTGAGAACATGCTTGAAACACTAGAGAACTGTTGTTTTCCCTTATGAATTTGTGACACTTCAAGCACATTGTCAGCTTATTTTCTTATTACTGTTTCTTTGAACAAGGAGGTATGGAGGTACAAGCACTGCTCACACTTCAGTGAGTTACAGCAGCTGTGTTTCCTGATGAGTACAACACTCTTGCTAAGTTATCCTTTGAAGAATACAAATCCTGCTCAGTTCAGGGTTATACTGCCATTTCATGATTAACTCCAAGTCATTATTAGTCCAAGCCATCATCACTGACTCACTATAAGCCTGTTTCTATTCAAAAAAAGGAACTGATTGAAAAGTAGATAAGGTAATTATTTTCTCTTTCTCCTCAGTTTCTCAATTAGTTGATCTTTATCACCTGCATCTTTATTGATGAAAATCAGACTACTGCATTCCCATGAATACCATTTTCTGGAATCAACATTTCCATAAGCACCATTGAACTCAAGTTTTTGAGTGAGAGAAGAGTAGACCTAAATCTGAACCAAGTTAACCAGTGGCAGGAAAGAACTTACAGAATACTTCAGATACAAAGGACACTAGTTAGGCAATGTGTTTAATTTTCTAAACATCTTTTCAATAGACTCCACTGATAAGAAAAAAAATAGACTGTACATCTTGGCTTGAAGTTCAAAATCTTTAATTGATTTTTTTTTCTAAGTACAGATGAAAAATGTGCTTTCAGTGGAACAAACACAATCTTGCACAAATTTGATGAGGTAATCAATATTTGCCAGGAACTACTCTGTCTCAATAATTTACAGTGTATAACAACAGCCTATAGCAACAGCACAATAATTACAGAAGGAGATTAAAAAATGTCAGATAAATGGATGTAGTTTGGGCATAATTTATAAAGCATGAACATTTTTTTTAAAAAAAATCCACTCTATTTCTACTTAAATAGCATACTTTTCCTTTTGTAGGGTACAGATAATTGGTTAAAGAACTTGGTACAAAGGCAAAAGCTTCCAAAAATGCTGCCAATAGCAGTCTCAAGTCCTCTTAAACCTGATTTTTTTCCCCTACAATGTGAATGTGTTTGAAGATTTCCTTCATGAAGCATCAACCTTGACAAGCTAAAAACTTCAGAGATGGATATATATGCAAAAGGACTTCTTTCACTGTTTCAGATCTTATGTTTTATAGGCCAGGTTCCCCAATAGAACTACATATTTCTTTGGATTACCTTGTCCAGGTGCTGCTATGATGCACTAGACTATGTCTTTGAAACCTAGCTAAATAATAATAATAATAATCACAAACCATAGTGGAACCCAAGATACAGATTCCACAGAAAGGAAGAGGGAACCAGTATTTTTTGTTTACATTAAAAAAGTGTTTTTTTTTTTTTTTAACAAAGAGGTGCTGTCTGGAGATAGTGATTGGCAGTAGTTTAAGTCTTCAAATAAACTCAAAGTATCCAGAAGGGAAGAAAAAAAAAAATCACCAAACCCTACCCCTGTCAAAAAAGAAATTTAATTGAAAAAACTTTTAATTTCAATATACATCTTTGACATTTATTACAAGCTTCTGTGAGTGGAAAGAGCTGCCTACCTTTTAAAAAGATTACACATGTCCCAGTAAAGATATCAAGCTATTTCTAGAAAAACGAAAAGGAGATCAGAAGAAAGTTAAGAGAGACAAGAACAAACATGCAATAGTGACATTATTCTATAAATGGGGAAACTAGCCCTGTAACTTCACTGCTAGTATAGCTTCCAGAAAAGACATGGTACTTGGTCATTGCTCCCTTGTCACCTTCCCCCCCAGTAGTGACACTTGTAAACAAGTTTTCTATAAAGAAAACCAAAACAAAGAGTGTTTACTTTTGAATAACACTTTAGCCACATCTTAAGGTAATCCACTTATAACCAACTTATCAAGGGGATAATAGTGAATGAGAAAACATAGGTAATGTAATTACTAATCATCATGGTGTAGATATGCTTGATGGCTTACTCCTGGCTCAGCGTTAGCCATGCCAAATCCTGGCTAGGGCTGGCAGAGTTGCACATACACTGTTAGGGACCTGGAGCACAGTAATACCAGGGTTGGCTCTACAAAGACCCTCGTGGAGTCTAACAAGATTCGCTAGGTTCTGTGTATGCAAAGGATAACTATGCATCTTTGGGGGCAGTGGGGAACGTTAAGATTGAAATGATATTGAAAAGATGATAATCATTTACACCACTATGTTTTCCCTTAGCCTAATACGCCGGTCAAATTTTAGCTTCCTCTATCCATAGCACAGCATAACTATGGAAAAATCAACCGCAAACTGAGTGTTGCCTGTATTGCCAGGTTTTTGTATTCCTATATTACTTCTATAAAATACATATGTGGGTGCGTAGACAGCTGTGCTACCCACTCATAGGCAGAGGGTGCTACCTGATCAATACAAGCTTCCTAAAATTTATCCTAGAAGACTTAAACAAAGAAACCCACATGCCCACAGTCTGTCATTCCCCGAAGGCATGTGTCATACTGCCAGACATGATTAGAATGTGATAAGAGAAGAATTTTTAAAAACACTAAAGACAATGTACAGGCATCAGCTTCAAGATTACACCTTATCAACCCAATCTACTTCTAGTTTTATAATTAATAGGAAATGGTCACAATAAAACAAAACATTACTTGAATAGCAAGTAACTCAATTACTTTTTGGAGTAAGACTTACATATTTCAAGCTCCAAATAAAAGCGTATGTACTTTTCTGGCTTTGAGTATTATTCTGTGTAGTCCAAATCTGAATGCAAATAATACTCGTTAAAAAAAACTTTAGTAGTCTTCCACCAACACTTTTAAAAGCCTGTTTAAGAAGTAAGGACCATTCATTTCTCCCTCATTCTGAAGGCTTCATCCAGCCTATTTCTTAGTCATTCTCATTACCTGGCAGAGTTATTCAGTCTTTTGGTGTACAGTATTTGCAACTTTGACCCTTGAAGTTATTTTCCGTATTCAGTCTTTTGGTGTACAGTATTTGAAACTTTGACCCTTAAAGTTACTTTCCAGAGCAGCTTGCTCAAGACCAAGATTGTGATCACAAGCATTACGCACTTTACCATTAGCTAATGAATCCTGAAGAAGCACTCCAACTGCTGCTGAAGTTCAAAGAATTGACATTTAAGATGCAACCTCACTGCTTTTATTACTTCCTCACATTAAGTTTTTTCGTTTTTAAACTCCAATTATTTGAAGCATTGCACTATGTGATGAGAATTGGAGAACTGTAGGCTATTTCCATCTTAAAGCTCAAAGACTGGGTTTTTCGTTTTAAAAAGTTGTAGACAAGTACACAGTGCTGAGGGACAATTTTAATGCCTTGTGATTGTACAACAAAACTAACACCATGGCTGAACAATGCTTCAGCTAAGAAAAAAAATGTCATATTTTCTAGAAGCACACAAGAGGAGAAATTTAGAGTCTCTTGTAATTTGAGCTTCACTTCATTTGAACATCTTGTAAAATGCTTAGCATCACAGATTAACTTCTCACGACCCAGCAGCCAAGCTACACAATAGGCAGTGTACATTCCATAGTAGCTCTTGCTTCCACATCTCCATATCATGTCTTTGTTTCAACACCCATATTACACTCTTACCAATGATGGTTACTTGACACTAAATCTTGAAGGAGTTGTTTTTTTTTTTTTTTTTTTTTTTTTTTTTTTTTTTTTTTTTTTTTTTTTTTAAACACCCAGCTCCTGAAGTTAGGGATTACTAAAAAGCAAGCAACTTTCAGACACTACAAGACTAACAGGATTTTCAGAAATCCACAAGGCAAACATTGCACCCTATCTTTTCCCATCCCCTTCCGCTTTTAAGACAGTCTGAGGATTTGGGAAAGCCCAAACTTTGCATTAGAACAAGTTAGTGAACTTCTATGGCACCTTTCAGCTCCGATCATGGCACAAGGCAAGGGGAGGTAGTATCTTGTGCCAAGACAAAGCATCACAGGGCAGGCAGAGCCCTAATCAATAGGGAACTAGTGAAGTACTACATTTCAATCTCAAACAGGAAGACAACAGTAAAAAAACACTCTCACAAGGCCTGGGAATCATTTCATTTCTCTCAGTGTGACAGACTGGGACAGCCTGTTCATATCAGCAACTTATTATAGCAAACTGATTTACAATTGTGAACAAGTTAAAATCAGATTTTTGGATGCAATTATACCTTCTTTTCAGGACAGAGGAGACAGCAACATCACAGATAATGTTTTTAGAAATTGCATATAATTTGAACACATCAACAAAACTGAGAGGAAAAGACATTTAAGATGCATAATGCAGAGCCAGAATGAGGACAGTAGGACTCCTTGAGGAGAGGTTAGACTGCTACATACAAATACCTTGTTAAACACTGACCAAAGGTTTGCATATCATGTAGGAGAATGTTAATTGTTTACAGGTTCTTGGAGTTACAGGACTTGCATGAATACCAGGAAGTGGTGTTGAGAAAGTTCATTGTACAATTAAAGGGAGAGGAATCGCTGAAGGAGGAACTTTCATTTAAGTCCATCCTGGTAACTCTAAACCTAATTATTTACCCTTGAGTTTCCTTTTCCCAAGACTGAATTCAAGGAGCAAGAACACTGGAAAAAAAATTTCCTTTTCTTGTGGGAAGAAGGCGATATATGTGGAGGACAGTTCATTATTTGGTGAAGCACTAACCAGGATTTCTAGAAGATAAAGAAAATGCCTTCTGGTCTACTTGGGAATGACTTCAATGCTTACTAATCCGGTGATTATTAGCACTTCTGCTTCACATCCCTAGCATAAAGGCTATGAAGTCAGTAATTACTATAAAGTCAGTTACTACTTTTTGCAGTAACATGATAACACAAGGATTTCTCAAATTATTATGCCTAACTTTCCAAAGACACCACTTTTTTCTTTTTAAACAATATTTTCATCATATTGCTGTAATACTTGAATTCTGCAAACAATTCTTCCCCATTTATTCTCTGCATCATCACATTCTTTGAATCCTCAAGAAAATATTTTTCCCCATATGTAACTTCTCTCTAGTTGGACTAATTTTATTCAAGTGAGGCAGGTTCACTGTATAGGATGCTCAGTGCTCAGCTCTCAGCTTTGATATCTCTGATATGTGCATGAATGGTCTGGTTGCAGGTGCTGCACCTTTTATCCCATCTGCCAGTCTTTGACTTATATTCCTCCCACCTTGTAGTCATGGAAAGAGACACACACTTGGAATTGGACAACCCAGTTCACCTAAATTCTCAGTTAACTTCTGAGGTGCTTCCTCAGTAGGCCTGGATTTAGCACCTGCCCATCTTTCCTTCAAAATCCCAAACATCCTTTCATAACAGAGTATCGTCTAATGTTAACAGTACGTACACAAGGAAGCATGAATACTTAACCTCCCTGAAAATACATTTCTCCTGTTATTTCAGGTAGGCCTATCTTATTCCTGTATCTGCAGGACAGGCTCACTTCAGCGCAAAAGCTCTCAAGGAATGAGGAAGATAAGGAAGTACTCCTTTAGAAATTCAGTAAAGCCCATTTTCTTTTCCCCTCCACCATCTCCCAGGTCTGGTTAAACTAGTTTGCACAGCTTACCAGGGGCCTGGAGACAGATTTCAAAGCACTTGGTTTTCTTCTATTGTCTCCTGTGTTTGGTTAGCAGTTGTTATCATGCTATTGTCTCCAGTCATTCACTCAGACAGCTCCCAAGAGTAAAACACTTACACCCGCACGGTACAACTACCACAACAGACAGCATGTGCTGGTAGTTCCTTGTTCCGTCACAGGGTTTTCTAAGGAAACAAAGTTGATTATGTAAAAGCTGATCCTGAAAGTATGGAGTAACAGATTGTCACATAAACCAGCACAGAACTTGCCTATGATTTGCCTCTTCTATCAGTCTGAACTACCTGAGAAGGAAGGCTTTATTTAGGATCTCATGTTCATAAACTGTACCAACAAAACCAGCTCCACCTATATCAGGTTAAAAAAAAAACAAAAACAATGTATCACTCTACAATATGTTCATTTAAACATGGTTTTGGGCACACAGGCTGGGATCTTTATGCTTGCTTTCCATTTGGATTTGAATATAACTCTGGCCAGTGGCAAATTAACACAGAGACACAATAAGAGGAGGAATGGTTAAAAAAGGCGGGGGGGAGGGGGGGGGTGGACAGCGGCTGGGGAAAAAGTTCCTTATTTTTGTCTATCCTCTAAGTTCATTTATTTTGCTCATTTCATGTAGAATTATAGTAATTTGAGGAAAAGGGGAGGGGAAAAAAAAGTACACTTCTGCCTCTTATTTCATTCTCCATGTCACAGAGAGCATTTATTTTAAAGAAATCCTAAACTTAAATCTTGAAACACAGAAATGCTTAAGTGCCAAAAAGTATGCTGAAAAAATGTGTTTTCTTTGTATCTTGTTTCTTATAACATCATGCCCTACAAAACTGTATCAGAAGTTTTATACAGCTTATCACAAGTGTTTGGTTCAAGAGTTTTGTTATTTGTTTTTACACTTCAATTAAATATACGATAGAGTATCTCTCTCAGTTCCCAACTCTAAGCACCTGACTAAAGAACCAAGACCACTTCAAGCTTAAGAGTGCCATCTAGCGACTCTTCTTGCTACTTTTGAAGGCTGGAAGTTGTTTCTTTAGCAGTGCAATGTGGCTCGTGTCCCGCGTTGTTCCTTTATCGAGACCACTCGTTTTAGCTCCTAGTGCCTTGAGCAATGACATTCTTCTGCCATACTACTCTCACTCATTTTCCTTGAAGCAATATTACAGCCAGCAATATTGCTATTCTCCTCAAAATTGAGCCACAGAATCATTGAATCAATAAGGTTGGAAGGGACCTCTGGAGATCATCTAGTCCAACCTCCCTGCTCAGCAGGGTCACCTAGAGCATGTTAGAACGTTCTTGAGATAAACAGGAAAGAAAGCTAAAATTTACTAACCTTTTGCTCAACTATAGAATTAAAGAGCCATCAGAAATCTTCTCTCCAAGAAGTGGATGTCATGTTTTTTCACGAAGATCAGTGGGGCTCCACTGGAAACCAATGACCAAGGCTGTAAGCTTATCAGCTCTCATAAACCAATTGATCATCGAATAGTATGTCTTCTACCACACCGGAGTCTGCATATAGCGTTTGTCTGACTAGATCTGGCTGATAATTCATCTGTTTTGATATCTCACCCTCTGATACCTTTCCCTGGAAGAATCTGGTAAAATAGATCCCAGGCAAGTACACGTGAGACAAGCCTGCTTTTCTTTACAAAACCAAATAAGTAATCATGGCTCAGGCCTCATATTTCAGTATTTAAAAAATAATATATATATAAAAACAAACAAACTTCAATCTACCTTTCATTCTCGATACTTTTCATCCATTCAGTTTTGTGCTGATCATTCTCAAGTTTTTTCTTCCAGACAGCCTACAGAACAGTGAATTCAGAAACCCAACTACGCCTTCCGAGGCAGGGATGTTGGGCTCTCCATGCTGGCAGTGACCTTTTTAGTACTGGCTCAACAACTACAGAAATGTTCCAATTTTGGAGGTGCTCTCCAAGCTGAAGTTCAGAAATATGAGTCTAATCATTAGCCCTAAAAATCTTCTGCATTTTATGGAAGTGTATAAAGACTGCACCAAATTGTCTTGCAGCTGCAGTGTGTACATGCAGGCTCAATGTCTCCTAGGCAAATGGATGGGCAAATCCATACTGGTGCCAAGCTGCATGCATACTTCAGGCAGAGATTTAGAAATAATTATTTTGCAGTATTTCCTTCTGACGTTTTATTCTGCAAAGTAAAACAAAATAATTCGTAGGTGAAGGGGGGAATTGTTTCACTGATGAGACAAAATGGAAGTTACTGAAATGCTGTTAGACATCAAAGGTAAAGCTATTTTTTATTTTAGCTTTGGAGGGACTTCAAGATATATACTTCATTACACATCCTTCCACAGTGCACCAGTTTTTAATCATTGCAAATAATGCAAAGGAAAAACAAAGTCAGACAAAAACTTAGAACCTGTTGGCATTAGTCAAAATGTTGCTTTATTTACTAGAAAGATATACTTCCAAAAAGTTATTTGGGGTTCATTTCTACTTCTAAAACAGAGTCCTGCCTTGCAGAATTGCTGTACCATCAGCTCTTAGTTGTTGAAATTCTCCTCACAACAATCTGCAATAAAAGTTCAGCCTCTATATCTCTCGAAATACATCTCTGTTCCCATAGGTCAAGTGTTATGTCAACTATTTCCACATACAGCAAAGATTACTCAAGTCTTTTCAGAGACTTCTGCTGCTATGACCTTATGATATGGCTATCTTTGAGTAGTTGTTAACCACTGCAGCTAATAAAAAGTCAAAAGGATGCTCTTCTATTCCCATATCTTTTCAATGGAGCACTATATTACTTCATCCATGAAGCTGATACGCACTCCATGTTGCTCAGCATATATTTCAGTCTTTCTTCAAGCCTACTGCATATATCCAAATTGCATTAGAGCACTTTTCCCCAGAGTTTCTCATACTATAACCTCAGTCTTTTCCTTGATTACTACAAAAGAAAAAGTATATTTTGTTTTGAGGGCTTTTTGTTGTTGTTGTTTGTTTGCTTGTTTTGCATCCTGAGCTTATGCTTAGAGTAATTTCTCTTCCAGGCAAGCACTGGACCTCCCACAAGAATTACTCCAAATAACTTAAAAATGATGCAAAAATAGTATTACAGAATGAATCTTCAAGCCATCAGATTAAAACTAAACAAAACTGACAATACATACATTGCCTGAAAAATCTCTACTTTTTCTAAAGGCTGTCACTTCTCTATTCCATCATAGGTTTTACCTTACAAGTCTCCTGTAAAGCATCTGTGATTTGCACATGATTTCCATTAAATACCATATAGCAAAGATAATTTTCAGAGCACAAAGGTAAGAAGCATGAACTGTTGAAAAAGAACGTATTGGATTGACAAGCACATGTATCTATTGCATATGCCAGCTTTTTTTTCTTCCTTGCCCTCACTGCTAATAAGCTATAGGCACATTATCCTCAACAGCAGCAAGTGAACTACACACCTTGTTTTAGAGTCCCCATTACCATGCTATCTCAGTGTTAGGCAACCATATCTCAAAAAAAAAATCCACGTCTGAAAAATCTTTTCACTATAATGGACCCAATACCTGTATCATGATTTTTCCCTACAAAAATATTGCAAAACTTTGTAGAAACAAGGAAAAAAACTCATTATTGGAACTACTGCAGTCAAGAGGGTAGAATTTGGTTGTGTATCACCTCCACAGCTATCTAACCATGCAGAAGAGAGGCCTGCAACACACAACTCTACACAGCATAGCAAGCTTCTGTGGGATTTTCTGTCCCCTGGTACTCTGCTCAATTACATAACATCACCACACACCAGCAAAGCATCTTATTGCCATTTTGGGGGAGTGTCGGGAAGGCTAGCTTAAAGGACCAAACAGCCCAGGAGGCTAAACACCCTTTACTTTCACCATAATCAAGTTAGATATAAAATTTAAGTGATATACTAAACCTACCACATTCCCCAAGTTTTTAAAGAAACTCTCCTGTGGACACTTGCAATTTGCCACTCTAGCAGGGGGAAAAATAAATAAATGAATAAATAAATAAAAAATTCAAACTAGCCAATAGATCTACTCCAAGTTAGAATACACTACAAGAGTCATCTACTTCATGTTATTTTTTGAACTATAAAAACAGGCAGTCAAAGCAACGTTTCAGTTCGGTAGAGAATACTGCATTAATTTCAAAAACTAAATAGTGGTGAAGTTGGAGTCTGTTGCACTGGTTAATGAATGAGGTGACTGTTTTCAAAGATATCCACACATGTATAGATCATAGCTGGCATGAACAGTTTTTACAGCACTGCTGTATAATCTCATTCAGTATTTGATTACCGATGGTAATTACGAACCATAATCCGTTGCCAAAAAAATAAACAAATGCGAGCCATCACTATAGCTCTGGCAATAGCAGAAATTGTGCATGGATAGTCCAGGTTTATTGCCAAGTACTTAGCTGTGCAGAGAAATCTAAAGTTAAATAAGTTCTTCAGTATGTACAAAACGTAAGAGTGAAGCCAAACACTTTACAACACAGTGTGAACACAACAACAGCTGAGAAAGTTTCATTTATACAGAGTTAGTGCCTTGTTATCCATATCCAAGACCTAAGTTTCAGAGATGGAAACTAATAACACAATAGAAAACTGCAACAAGGGTTAAAAGTTGCATGGATACAGTTAATCCAATCGTCTTCGCTTTGAGACTTGCCTTACAAGGGCCAGAGCCTACAAAGTCTTGAATGTAGCTTTATTCCTATGCAAGTACTTTACCATGTATGTTGGTTATTAACTACTGAAATGGATGTTGTAGTACTGAAGTATTAAATCAAAAAATGTGTGTCAAGATTAGGGGTACTAGCTGCAATGTATTATACATGAAAATGAAATATTATATATAAACAGAAACAAGTATAGCAACTGATATCTACAAAATAAAGTCACAGCAGTACATTGAACAATTTTAGGTTAACCATACTTGCTTAAAAATAGAAACCAGGGCTGGATTCTCCTCTCACCCCATTTTACATGTCTTTACTTCCATTGATTTCAGTGGAGTTATTCACAATTTATGCCATTGTGAGAAGAGAATCAAGCCTTGTGTGTTTAAAAGGAAACTGCAGACATGTTTCCCACCAGAGTGCAGGGGGAGATTTAAAAAAAAACATAAGTATATGAACTGTGAAACCAATAGAGTACACAAGTGAAGGCAAAGAAAGAGGCTCTAGCTGAGAAAAAACATACAGCTTATCCAGATTAAAAAAAAAAAAATACTTGGGCTAAGTATTAAGAAATCAGATGCCCAGTTATAAAATTAATATTAAAATAAAAGTTGCAGAAGTATTACATTTTGTTATTGATAGATGTCTTCAGTTCATGCCTTCCTGCAGTTAAATCAAATCAGGATTGGGCTATTTTCCTTGCAAAGACCATTTTCCATTCCTAGAAACTCAGAATAAGAGGCCTGAACTACTGCTAGAAAATGGTGCCCAGCAATTGCTCACACAAACTAAAATAGAAGATTTTCTAAAACCCTTTCAGGAGCAGACAACTAATATTACAGTAGTTTGAAGAAGCAACATCGATCCTTGGAATCGAAATCTGACAGAGTATTCAAGCGATCCACAGATAACAAAAACACTTTGTGGCTGAGACCTACTGGGAACCTATGATAAAACTAACTGAAGCTGTAGCTTCGTGATCATGTCTTTGCACAGCAGCACCTGGTTAAAGTGGTTAAAGCATCCTGGCTATAGCCTCTTGTGTACTACTACAGTGATTGTACTGGTCCATGCTGATTTGGGAAACTCAAATAAAAATAGAAAAGCAAAATGTTTTTAAACCAGCTCTTTGTCTCTGGTCACACTGTTAGCACATCTAGGAAATGGTGTAAAGGAAATAGCAGAAGCATTTTATAGAAGCAGTATGGACTTATTTCACTGTTGTATCAGCACTACTGTAATAACGCAAAATTAAAGTCATTCATAGGTCTTGTCATTGATATAAAAAAGTTCATACTAACAGAATATTACTGTAACTACCTGTTTGGAGATGCTCTTCCCCCACTTCATCTGCATGCATATCTTGTTTCACAGTTCACATACTTGTTTTTAAATCTCACTGTTTATGCTAGTAGTAAGATATGCCTGCAGTTTTCTTTTAAAAATAGAAAACCAGATTCTCTTCCCACAATGGGATTAGGTATTGACTGACTAAATGCATGGAATTATATGAAGAGGATGACTTCTACCACTGAGAAAAGCAGCTGTATAATTAAAGACCTACCGGCTAGTTTTCATGAGAGCTGTTCTTTCAAAGCTATCAGAGGGAAGTTGGAAAAGAACCCAAGAACAAACATATATGAGCCTGAATATCCAACCTGAAATGTTTCCAGGTCAGTATTTAGATATCAAACACTGACTACATACCAAGTTAAAAACATCCTTAAGTGAACAACAGCCCTGTATCACCTTGGTTCCAAAAATAAGCCTACCTAGTATACCAGAGCCTAAGAATTCCTATCATATTGTTGTCCCATCACAACAGCATCCAAACATCAACTCTGGGATAATGACATGCTTAGCAAACAGCTCACGGTTTATAAACAGCAATGGTAGTACAAGGAGTAGAGTTCCCAATTCAAGAAAGCCATTGTAACATTAAAAATAAACCTACAGCCTAAAGAACAGACAGAGCTCTTGAGTATCAGAGATTACATATAGAAATCTGAAAAGTCTTAAATATACAGCAATGAAATAGATGCTTGCTTGTCATTGTGGTCACTTCATTTCAATCAAATATCTGCTTTGTTCAAGTTCAATGTATTAGCAGTTCCTCTGAATACAGAAGTCTTGCAAGCAATCAGAGTTTTACATTAAGAAATTGGCTATTATCCTGAACTACAGAACTACAGTTTCGTATCACCTGAAAATCCCCAAAGATTGTCCAAGCAGATTGACTGTATAAAAGGTCAGAGGTGAGGCTCAGCATTCACTGGATTTACGAACAGCTAAATAGACTATTATTCAGCTCACTAACCTATCCAGCAGCAAGTCCTTCATGACGAGTGTCCCTCAGGATTACGCCTGGCTTACAGAACAGTTTTCCTGACACAGTGCTGAAGCAGACACTTGCACAACTCTTTGGCAGCCCATGTTCACATACAACAACTGGAGCTCACTCTTACCATACTAATGCTTTCCTCAAGCAAATGCAAGCCCTCCAGCTTCACCCTCAAATATACCTCCCTTCTCCAGACCTTTTGCAGGCCAGTTCATGCCTCAGAGGCAGCCAGCCCTCTGCGATCAGGCTTCAGAGGAAACCCGCAGTGACACAACTGCTTGCTTTTACAGGCAGGTCACATTTCTCTCATATGCTAATGGTACTTCATAACAGCTACCTGCTGAAACCCAAACCAATTCTGAACTGCTTAGAAGGCAGAACAAAGCTGGGTAATATCCTGATAAGGCTGAAAGTTAAATATGTTTCCAGTACTTCAATACAGAGGAGAGGCCGGACTACTTTCTACACATTTGGCAGTACTCAAAAACATTTGTTAGCTATTGGCCTGCCAGTCTGCTCAGGTTTATAAGACCTTTGCACTCGCTTGATACAAATAATTTTGTTAAATATAAGCATATCCTCCACATATCATCTTCCCTTACTCCACATGCAAGAACTCACTCATTTCAATCCCAGAATGAAGGGAAATTCAATATTTATCATAAATATCACACCATGCTTTGCAAACAAGATAAAAGAATCTCATGATGAAGTTATTCATTTCTGATGAGCAAAGCATGAGAAAACCATTCAAAGCTCTCGGAAAACCATACGTATACTTCTGTAAAAGATATCTACAATTCACCAGTGAGGTTCCGGACCCAACATCATTCATCTGGCAGTTTGAATATATAGATGCAAATATGCTTGGTTCAGACATTTCACTTACATAAAATTCATTTTAAAGTGTATTAATATCACATCTTTACTAGTCATCTCAGCATCCAAAGCTTTTATATATATATATATATATATATATATATATTTTAAAAAAATATTGAAGCTGGAGTAGATAAAACTTTTCTGGATGTAGGTTAAAAGTAAAAGTAAAAAAAAAAAAAAATAGGTACAGGCACATGACTAATATATATTTTTTTTTTTAATATACAAATATTTTGAACTTCTGGGTGATTAACACTTGAGCGCAAAAAGAGATCTTTAGAAACCATCTTTGATGTAATGCACTCATTTCCAACATACCTGACAACAAGTCAGCTTTCACTGTGGTTAGACAAGTTGATCTACACTTGAGTTTTAACAAGGCTTTCGGTTTGTATCATGGTTACCGTGCATTTGTGCTGCTACAAGAACAGGCCATGGGTGAGGGCAGTATCTGGCTAGCCGGTGTGCTCAGCTGGTTGAGCAAGAGTGACTGCGTGGCTAGGTGTAGTCTCTTGCTGAGCTAGTACCACCTCTTTCACAGGAGGACTTCACTAACAAAAAGATTTGTTAGTGAAGATGGAGAAAGTTGAAGAATCAATACTTGTATCACTGAAAGCTTGTATTGCTCCATTGAGGAACAGTGCTATAAGGCTCCTCAAACACACATCTCATGTACTCCGATATCCCTGTCACCGAATATACATTTAAGTATTCATTTTCATAGCTCTTTAAGTGTAACCTTTTCATTTCAGTCACTTACAAAAGAGTAGTGAGGTAGAAGGCAGGTCCTATGGTACAAGATGCAAGAATTCTACTGTGCAGAGTGATGTGAATCCTATATTGCTAGGTTTGTACAGAACACTTTGAGAAGAACATTCAAACACTTTCAGAAATAAAGATGTTTGAACAATTCAGATTCCCTTTAAAAGAAGTTTAAGTGACTAATATCACCCTGCTTTGAAAAAAACCCTGTAATTTACTGTATGCCATGATATTGACATGTGCTGGGTTTTAATCATGTTGGTTGCAATTACACAAATGAGCGATCAGTGAGAAGTCAGAGCTTTAGTTGTTCATACTATGTTGACACAAAAATTAGACATGGATTTGGCATGTTGCCATCACAGAAATGTAGTTCTGAGATCATATAATGTTAAAGATTATGGTTACTTGATGCAAGATTAGAAGGCAACAAAGCTGAAAGGTGGTTATAAAAACATCACAGGAAATAAATTTTATTAAAAATAAAAGCAAAGCAATCATATTTCAGTATTTGGAAGCCATCTGAAAATGCTTTTTTTGGCATGCAGCTGCTCCATGAAGCCAATATTGCGTGTAACTGGAAACATTACAAAAAACATAATTGCTACTAAAGTCAAGGACCATAATTGCAAGCTGTGGGATCTATGCTCAGATAAAAGAAGGACAGTTGAATAAAACTGTTATGCATGGAGTATGCCTGTAGTTTTACAGATATAATATTTTTATCAGCTTATTGCCAACTATAGAGACAGAAAGCAAGGGTGGAGGGGGAGAAAGGAAATGAAGGAGAGGCACACAAAGCAGAACAGCAAGAACTATCGGGTGCTATAAATCAATGTTTCAAACAAATCTTAGACAGGAGTACATGACTTCAGTACAGAAAAACTGAAACAACACAGTTCCAGCCTTTGTTGATGTGTAATCCACTGGAAATGAAAGGCCTGTCTGAGAGATTGTCTACCACAGGTTTACTAGCTAGAAAAAACACTCCCAGCTTGATAGGTTCAAAATGATCTTGAAAAGCAGATCACCAGGCTTATGGTTACATCTGAGAACTTTTAAGAAGTCAGCGTTGTAGGCACAGAGCCAAGAAAAGGTGAACTAGTAAGAAGCTGTCATTTAAAGATATTTTTAAACTATTCAAAATGTTTTTATTGGCTCATACTTCTTGTCTCTGGGCACTTCACTCATTGTGCACATTTAAACAAGAACCTCCTTGCACAGAAACATGCCTGAGAAGTATTGTCAGTTCATGCTGAGAAGTCATTTGCTTATTCGATTTCTCTAGGAAACTAAAGTATAATGTATTTCATGCACAATATAAACAAAATACAAAGACACGGGAAGAATTATTGCAGAACACTTGAGAAATTTTCTTCAATAACTGGAAGTGTCCTTTGATGCTAAACTATCAGCTAAAGAATTGTTTCTGTAAAAAACAATGTCATTTTGGCAAACTGAAGTGATCTCATAGTCTATCTGGGTACTTTTGGCAGAAATGTCAGGACTTCAGTGTGCTATAACTTGTAAAACATGTTTCTTCCCATCATTTTTCAGCCATAGGGAGGGAGGGGGGAAAAGAGGAAGGGCTGCAGTGTTACATCTTTCCAAGCTGGTTCTTCCCATTATGCAACTCCTAATACAAACAGTTTAAGCATACAAGTAAAAGCTACTCATTTCTATAAACATTTCCAGGAGCAGGACCTAAGTATGTATTGCTTACAATGACCATATACTAATGAATAGAGTTAACCTCAAGTTTACCTCTGTTTAAAAACAGTATAAACAGAAAACAGTGCTGGCTAAACTGAAGTTTAATTCTTAATATAAGAGGGTAAACTGAAGATTGATATAAGCCACGTGGTCATTACACAGCCATCTCAATCAAGTATTCTTAATGCAATACTATACCATAGAACAATCCTCCCAGAAATGATTACAAAGAGATCACTTTCTTGTTATGAAAATAAAAAGCAACTGCTATAGAGTATGTTCTTTTATAACCCTATAGACAACAGTAGCGATCTTTTTACTTTAGGACAACATAGTGGTGAAAAACAGAAACAAAACCCAGCTTGTTTGTTTGTTTTGAGTGGACTCTACCATATCACATATAATTAACTCTGGAATGCACAAGACACGGTATCCAAGCAAACAGAGCCTTTAAATTTAAGTATAACTCTTAATCTGTGCTGTTAGAAGTTCTGTAGAGCAACCGCTGACATTATGCAAGATCCATATTACAAAGAAGGACTTTTTGATAGGATACAAAGACTGCAACATTAGAAAGGGTCAAAGCAATCTGCAAGGACGTAATACGAATCAATTCCATTCATACTATTCCATAAAATGCAGACACCGATTACCATAGAAAAGTTTCACAGGAAAACAATGACAAATAAAAGCCATCTGATTTTCATATGCTTAATTAATTAAATATGCCAAATTCATTTAATCTCTTATTATAACCATAGGGGGAGACAGACCAAACTCTTGAAGTTCTGAAAAGCCAGGTCATTAGCATGCCAAATCATTCTTCAGATCTCCCTTTTACATACAGATTTACATTCCCAACTTGTTATATACGTAAGTAAAACCTGCTTCCCTTCCTCCAATTTCTCCTACTTTGAAAGACTATTGCTATTTCTGTTAAATCATTCTAAATGTCTTATTAATGTCTCATTATAATGAACTAATTTGCTGGGGGGGGGGGGAAGCTGAAAGCTGTTTTTCCAAAACCTTAAGTTAAATGTTTTAGTCCCTCTAAAACGTAAAATAAACTAGTCAAGAATGTTTTTCATTTCATTCTTGCACATGCGCATGAAAATCCATGCATAGTTCAGCCTTTTGCTTTAAAGTTCAGATGACATTTTCTAGCCGTTTCTTGCTTTTCTAAATAAGAAAAAGATTCTGATGTTTACTTAAGGTTCTCCTTGCTTAATAACTCTTAAATTGAAACAGATTTTTTTAAACAATTACCTTCTTCAGAGTTATCATACTACAGGATATTAGGAAAAACCAGACTCTCCTGTTGCTTTTACTCACATCTGACTCCAATCTTAATAGTTTAGCTATTAACCCTGTAAGGTCCCCACATACACACCTTGTACATTTTACGTTAAAATTTTTATATGACTGATCTGGGCTTGCTCATTACAGATTTTTGTTGTTGTTGTTATACAAAAAGAGAGCAACTTCACGGACCTTGATTTACTGGACACAATTAACTGTTTTGTTGTCAGAACTGAACTGAGCTCATCCCTGTTCTGTGGTGAGAAATCAAAGAATCTGTCACTGCAGCAAGAGTAACTGCTCTCCTCCTTTCCTCTCCCCTTCACACCCTTTCCAGACCTGCTCTGATAACCACTGGCTAAGCGACATTTTTGGATGAAAATTCACCCAGTACAATGTATCTGTGCTGTAAAGACATAACACAAATAACAGTATTTCCTCCACTAGTCAACCAGAACTAGAGGGGAAAAAGAAAAAAAAGAAAAAAGAAAAAAAAAAACCCTTCTACTAGAAAATCTCAGTAGTCTGAGTTCGCCATAGCAAAACAAGCTGTTTAACCCATGGATCACATTTACCAGTTAAATAACAAAAACAGTGAGCTGTCCTAGCAGTAACGCTAGCCATTTATTTTTGGCACCTTTTAGGTTTCCACACGCAGCGGGTATGCATTGCTAACCTTTAAATCCCCTGTGTAAACATCTCTCGGGGAGCGTGTGAACGATCCCCCCGGCGCCCCCGACCCTCCAGCTGACGGCGGTTCGGAGCACAGGTACCAGCGAGCGGCTTACTCGGCCTTCCCCAGCCCCCGCCGCGGCCCCCAGGCCGGCCCCGGCCCCCCGAAGCTCCTACCGCCACGCAGGCGGCCGAGCTCGACCCACCAGCGAGGTAAACGGCGGCTGCTGAAGTTTGAAAACCCCCCCCCACCCCCCACGGTGGGAAGCAGCGTTGCCTGAGGAGGAGGCTGGGCGAATGTTCATCGCCTTTCCAGACCTCTCCGAACTGAGAAGGAGGAAAAAAAATAAAAAAAAAAAAAGAAAAAAGAAAAGAAACACAGCAAAAAACCAACTTCGGCTGCGTCAGCGCTGCGTTTCAGCCGCCCCTCCGGGCTGTCAGCGGAGCGCTGCCCGCAGACACGCTCTCACAGAGCGGAGCCTGGACGAGAGCGGGCGGCCTCGCCTCCGCGGGCAGCCCGAGCACCGGCGCCCCGCCGGCGGGACGCGACGGGACCGGACGGGGCGGGGGGTACAGGCGGTCCCGCACCAGGTCCCGGTGCGCCCCGCGCCGCCGCGGACACGCTCCCGCCACCGGCTGATCCGCGCCCGCTCGCCCGCCCGCGCGGGCAGCGCCGCCGCCAGCCGCTCAGGTGTCCCCGGGCGACGGCGGGGAGCCGCCACTTACCCTCCCCGCAGCGGGGCTGAGCCGCGGCGACGTATTCCCGGCGCGGGGGCGGCGGTGCCAGGGCCGGTGGCGGTGACAGCCCCGGAGGCAGGTACCGCCGGCTCTGCGCCGCGCTCCCCGGAGGACTCAGCGCGGGACGGCGACGCGCATCGCCGCGGAGGGGACCCGCCGCCCAGGAGCCGCCGCCTGCCCGCCCGGCAGCCGCCGCCGCCCAGCGCGCCTGCCCGCGAGTGGCCGAGCCCCGCGCCCGCTCCCCTCCCTAATGGGGCTCCGGCGCCCCGAGCCCGGGCCGGCGACATGCGCTTTCCGCGGCGCCCATTGGCTGCCGCCGGCCGCACTCGCCAATCGCCGGCGGGCTGGGGCTGCCGGCAGCTCGCAAAACCCGGCGGGGCGGGGCGGCGGGCGCGGGGGCGGGGCGGGCTCGCCGGGCGCCGCGGCCGTTGGGCGGCCGTTGGGCGGGGAGGCGGCGCGAGGGGGCGCGAGGGGGCGCGGTGGCGGGGCCCGTGGGGCCCGTGGGGCCCGTGGGGCGGGCCGTGGGCGCGCAGCCTGGCGTCTGAAGTTCGCTGAGGCGCAGCAGAAGTCCAGCGAGACATCCCCCCCCCTCCCGCCCTCGACCCCTCTCGGGCTTTTTTTTAACGATGCAGAAGGGTTGGAAACCAGGAAGAGGAAGGGGGAGACTCGCTCTTTCAATTTCCCTTGATCAAACGGAGCTCTGAAGCCAATTACTCTGCTCCTTGCCTCCAGCTCCCGCTGAGGAAGCGGAGAGGAAGAGTTAATTAAAAACTTTTTCCACTGATCTTTGCAGAGGTGGGCGACGGAGCTTGCTCTGGGTGTGGGTGCTGTCTGTGGTAGTGGGACATAAATACGCATCTGGCTTGGTCTGGGGCGCTTCTTGGGGAGGAAGGAGGTGTCGGGGGTGGCCACCTTCACCCTGACTCTCACCTTCCTGACTGCAGCAAGGTGGAGGCTACTAGGCCTCAAAAAAGCTCAAAAAAAAAAATCCAGAAACCAAAGCAGCACCCAAGCATTAACATAGAGAAAATGCAAAACCAAGGCCATATACATTAAAGGCATACTTAAGTCACTGGGCATATGTTTAAATCTCATCCCTGGTAGTATTAGTGCTTGTGGTATCTATTTAAACCATTGAAATTTGCAGTGGCAGTTACTCACTCCTGACACACTTTAAGCAATAAAAATGGAGCTGCTGGTTCATAAGTTAATGAGACCACAAAAGAATGGTCTTGCTATATTTAAATCCTATATGAAAAATACTTTAATTGAGGAGAAAGATGAATATCAATGGAGATGTTTTACTTAACATTATATAGGTGCAAACTGAAGGATAAGATTGTCTTGACCAGACTCACTCCTAAATGGTCCCAAACTCTTTCCCATCTGGTAAACCAAATGTGTTTGGAACCGTGAGAGCTTAATAGAAAGCTGAAGTGTGGGTTATTATCTGGCAATGTCTCTTTATTGATTTTCTAAACATGAAATTTTTGAGGTTAGGAAATGGCAAAATTCCCTTCATGTTTTAAACTGCAGTTAGTTTCCTGTATTAGAGAGTAAGTATATTATCTAGAATTCAGTCTTGTCGAAGTCGTCTTTCTGTATCTGAAAAAGTAAAAATACAGCACTTAAGAAGAAACAACTTTAGACTACAACCCTAGGCTACAACTTTATTACAGGCAAGAGAATTTAGCCTACTTATGATCTTAAAAAGTTTCAGCTGTTTCTCTAACCCTTTGTGTTCTGCTTTTCTGTTTCCTTGTTGTCTGAATATGGTATAATCATCATATTGCTCAAGTGTGAGCACATCCTTTTAAGCTTTAACAAAGTCTGAAAATAAACACTTCCAAATTGCCTCCGCATGGGAATTTTCAGAGAGAAAGCAAAGACAATTGTATAGACAGGTGAAACCTCGTAAGAGGCAGTCTGCAGTGCTTAATCAGAATGAATATTGTTGTGTCTCCTGTAACTTAAGAAAATTCATGAAGAAAGAAGAAGTACAATTGTGAAAACATGAACAAATTGTAAATCAAATAAGAAGAAATGGCAAAGATGGAAAAAGACCTGCACAGAGCTGTTCTGCATGATTTGCTGCTATTTTGGTGTTTGTCTTGTGTCCTTGCATGCCACCTATTCAAGCATTTCTGTAGCACTTATCACTAAAATCTAGATCTGTTTAGACTGTGCTTGCAGCATTACATGATTTCTGTCATTTACTTCTTCCCACTTTAAGTTCCACATATATAGGAAATAAGATTGCTTGGCTTTAAATAACCTTGTCAAAGGTGTTTATAGTCATATATTAGCAGATCTGAATCTGGAAAGAAGAATTTATGGCCAATGCACTCTTTTAAGTTGTATATCTGTTTATCTGATACCCACTTACAAAAGTCTCTAATTAAGCTATGAACTCTTAGTTTCTACTTAACCCTATGGGTAGCCTGGGAAGTCTGTGGTAGTAATGTAATTTACCCATTCTCCAGCCATGTCTACAGTGCAAATCCAGCATATCTACTTTAACAGTGTTACAACCTCATCTCTTTCTCACAATTTGGATAGAAATAAAGCATGTTCTAGTTACCAACTATAGTTTTGATGAAGCAGTCCAGATAATTTTCTCTTTGAACCTACAGAACTTTGTGTTGGGGAGAAAACATCCTCATAACCTTTCCATCAGCAGGAAATAACATGTAAAAGTATAATCTTCAAATGTAAGTACTTGGGAAGGGCATATAACGTTGTCCAGCAATCTTTTGTATTTTCTGCAGGTGCTACGTGGTTTCTCTGTAGCACTCCTGTTGTATTATAACTACTGATAGTGTTTGTGGGTTTGGGGACAGGTTTAGCTCAGTTGATTAGTGTGTGGCGCTGCTAATGCCAAGATCACGGGCTCAGTCCCCTTATGGGCTACACTAAGGGTTGGGCTAGATGACCTCCAGAGGTCCCTTCCAGCCTTACCATTCTATGATTTCTATGGTTCCTTAAGTGAATGCAGTTTTCATTCACTTGAAGTCTGGAAAATTTTGACAAGGAGTCTACTCTGCCACTGGAGTGGATTGAGAGGTAGTATAAGGAAAACTTTCACTTAAAAGAGGCCCCGTGTTATGATATCTACTTGTCTGTCACACTATCTTAAAGTTTTATTAAATACTTCATAAATATCTATGAAAAAAAAAAATTGTAAACTACAAATAAGCAAGTTTAAGCCTTGGGCTTGAGTTCCAGCTTTGTTACCTTGACATAATAAAGATCCTGACTTACGTGGAACTCTGGGAAATAATTATCTATTGTATGAAAAATACATTCTAAAAATATATTTAGAATTTTTTCTCCAGAAAGCAGTGCTGACAGAAATCATGAATTTCATGTGAGGAATGATTTTTTTAGTCTATGTTGAAAAGCTCCTGTAAAAGTATGAACTTCCATCTGTCTGATTTTCAAACAGAAGGGAAAGCTATCCATGTACATTTGCACAGAGTAACATAAGAGGAAATGCCCAGAGCCATCATAAGACCTTCTTTTCTAATCCTGCCTCTTCCAGTGACTACTTTTAATATTTCTTATTATCCTTAAAGTATACTGTACTTTAATATCTGAAGTGACTAGCTTACATTCAAACTTTGGTAGGTGAGAAGCTGCACAAAACTGTGTGTCTGTGTGAATCGTGTGTAGACAGTTGCCATTGCAACTGCAGGGAGGTGAATTTTTTTGTTATGTCAGATTGGCAGGGATCTTTGTGTTCTTTTAGCTTTTCTCTGTTGTGTGAAGCATATTTTCAGGGATTATTTGGTGATTTTCACTTTTAACAATTTTTACCCTATTACTAAAAGTTAGGCTGGGAACAATACTTGTATTTCTGTTGCTCACTTTCTACAATGCTGTACATTGGCTTTTGAGTTCAGGATATTAGCTGTTGTGTTTTCTCTTTTTATTTCTTAGTGTTTGTTTAGGAAGGGATCCTCTAATCAGTAGAATGGCCACTATTTCCCTGTTAAAGCTTCTAATTTGCAGTAGGAATGCCTCAGTTTCCCCATTGCATGCAGAGTAGAACTCTTGCACCACATTGGTCCTGTGAGGTATAGTTAATACTTATGCAGCACCTGAGCTTTTCAGACAAAAAGCTGTGTAGAAACACATCATGATTAATATTAATGACAATACCTTGGTGATGTTGGGTGTTTCTGAGCCTTTTCAGCTTGAATCAGGTTATGTAGACTGCCTGAAGCAATTAGGCATAAATCTTCAAATGCTCATTCTTAGAAAACAAACTCTTTTCTCTGCCTTGTGTCTAGAAATATGTTCTTTATCAGATGTATAGATTTGGCTTAAAAAGGCTTACAAAACTATGTTAATAGGGAGTTTACAAAATGTTGGTGAAGAGGGCTGCTCTTCCCATAAACTTACCAAGTGCACCACTTTCTTCACCTGTTTCCTCAGAAGTCTCCACAATCCTTATCCAGTCTGAGTGTTTCACGGTCTTTGCATGGTAGGTTGGAAATCTGGTCCCCAGTCATTCAAATGAGGGATAGTTTGAGGAGTGCTACCACCCCTTCTCAGTGGACAGGTTTGATTTATTTTTCCCAAGTAGACCTAGGTATAGCATACATGGAGGAAGGGAATTTCATTCTGACAGGAGTCAGGACAAAACTGCAATGCATGTCTGCATTTGGGAAAAAGAATGGGCTCTTAAGTTTTCCAGTCCAAATATAGTTCCAGGCTATGTAATCTCCTTTTTTGATTCATTTTTTGCAAAACATATTCAGTCTCTCACCTTAATATAAGAGTTCTCCTGCTGTTTCTTGTCGCTTTTTTTTTTGTTTGTTTGTTTTATTTTGGCCTTATCTTCTGGCTCCATAACTCTGTGGTCCTGTGGGCCTTCACAATCTGTTAAAAGTTGACTGAGTCCTTGCATGGCCTGCTAAAAAGTCCCTTATTGGCTTCATTCCCAGGCAGCTTCCTTAGCTATAAAATCCTTCCAGGTCTTCTCTACTGGGACTACCATATCATCCTTATATGAAGGCTTCGTGCTCTGCCTTTGATCATGGACTTTTCTGTTAGTTATCTTAGCCTAGTTATCTCCTGTGGACTAGAATAAAATGGGCAGCTTGATTCAGATGAAAAGAACAACATTTAGTTTACAATTACATTTAACTAATACCAGTCATGTGTATGAGATCTGCTGGTGTACCCTGTGCTCCCCCTGGACTTGGAATCAGTTCTACTAGCTGCAGTGACATTTGGAACAAGTCTTGGAATACATGCTAAAGTCCCTGTAATTGTTCCAACTGTGGATGGTTATACTCTGCCTTCTGAGTGGTCTCAGATGAATTGAATTGTATTCAAGAAAAAATGGCAAAACTCCCTGAATTTCTCTAGTCCCAGATGAATACTCAGAAACCTAGTGTTTCTTTAGAATATCTATTTCAATGTCTAACTAAGCATTGGATTCCTACTTCTACTTCTATGGGGATACAATGGATTTTTCACTTTCACAGTATTTTCCCCAAGAATACTGCTATTTCATTGTGTGGAGATGTTTCTGTCTGAATAGGAGATACCAAGATCGAACAACATTCTGTTGTTCCCACTTTGAGAAACACATGAAACACCTTTGAGAATATATGAGAGACATTTGATGATAAACCATTTCATAAGATCAATTTGGATTTAGAAGTACTGCATACAAAAGATTTGATAGAAGGCCATAAATATTATTTTGGATAAATATCTGTGATGATTTTAATAATCTTTTTTTTTTGGTTATTAAATAGCATTTACTTAAAGTTTATACTTTGAGACACATAAGAAGCTAGAGTGTTTAGAAGTTAGGGATAATATTCCATACCATTTCTCCTTTTCCTTTGCTATAATGGCACATGTGTAAACCACAACCCTAACTTGATTAGATTATGTTTCACCATTTTACAGTTTTAACATTATTTGAGCATAGTTCATTATTTAAATGTGTGGGAGATCTTAATCTTTTACTTCGGTGTAAAGTACAAAGTTCAATCGCTAAACAAATTGATTGAATACCATTGATTATTCATCAAATAATTGTGGCAGATCATGTAATCAATTATTCATCATCCTCAGAGAAGAATAGATGACATGAAGAATAAGCTGTAATTAAGATAAAATACTATTGGATTCTGTCCTGATAATTTCTTTTCAAATTACAATTCTTGCAATTAAATCAAATCAAAATTAAAATTTGAGTAGTCTGATTGAGTCACTGTGTAATGACTGTACGAAAGTGTAATCTGCTAGGGCCTATTCACATATGGGGAGACAGATGACATATTTGCTGTCTGAAATGTTTTCTATTTTTCCCCATCCATTACTTCTGTCTAAAGAAAAGATGCTATTATTATTATTATAAATTTTAGTCTCCTCTATTATTATGCACCAGTGATAAATAGGAACATGTTCCTAAAAATAATTTAAACATTTAATTCCAGTGATAGATTTATCTTCAGCTTAATTGGCATTATTTCATCCGAAGTGCCATCCAGAATCTAGATTCAAAATGAACATGAATAAATGCACATTCACTGCAAGAACTTGGTTTTGCAAATGGTAGTTTTGACTTTATTCATTGATTTCTTATTTCCATGAATACAAGACCTGATCCAGTATCTATTAAATCAACGGAAAAACTTGACTTCAGTCACAGAGTATACCTAGAAAAATCCTATCTCCAGGAAACAATAACATCAGCACTGGCCTTCATCAAAACTGTTGTTAATTTAATAATTTCCCAGTGAATTAGACTCAGGTAAAAGTGAAGTCTGAGGTTCACAGTAATCCCAAATGTGTGAATACTATCTTGAAATGTTCAGCTGCTTTTGGCTAATATGCTAAAAATGGAAAGAATGAAATGGTCTTCAATCTGAAGGAGTAAACTCAAAAGTCATTAATGTTGCAAGTTGAGGGTTTTTTTCAAATTCACAAAATATTTCAAAAAAATTGATAGAGGATTTTTTTTTAAAAGAGCCTTTCTCTAGAAGTAATCACTCTTCAAGCTATGTAATGGAATGCAGCTATTAGTTACAAATAATAATCTCACATGACATTGTGTTGATGTTGATTGGATGAGTGTAGTAATACATAGGGTGTAAATATTTATATTGATCTGAAGTTTATGTAGTGGGAATATACATTCACTTACGATATGAATTGTCTGATAGTATTTAAGTTTTTTGCCTCGGTAACATTTATTGTAACAATCAATTCAGATGTGATAAAAGCAAAGTTTACAAGTAATACACACAAAAAATGTATTCTATCGTTGTGTTTGCTATAATATCCATTGTTTTGCAAAATAAATAGGGAAATCAGAATTATTCAGATTTAAGGACCATTTTAGCAAGACCTTTAAAGTTGGTCAGATATGTTAATGTAATTAGAGGTACTTCTTTTCCTCTCCTCTCTGCTAAACAGAATAAGTTTTATTTGGTCTTTATGTAAAGTAACAATGATTTAATAGTTTTCAACAGTTTGTTGAAAGTAATTTTTGAAAAAAATAATGTGAAAAAACAGATTCAAAGCAAAAGAAAACATGTGATATTATATAATTATATTCATAACATTCAAGAAAATTGCTTGTGTTTTTTAAATGCATATCTTATTTTCATTGTTTGATGTTCATTATTCAAATGATTTCTGTTCCCATGTAATAGACTCCATGACATTGTTTCTCTTTTCTTACTGGAAAAAGGCACTATGCTGATGGTGTATATATAGACAAATTTAAAATTCTTCTTTCTTTACCAGCTTGAAATGACTTTGAAATGCGTTTTCAGAAAACATTTGAGCTGTAAAACGTGGTAACATGGGAGTTCATGGAAAGTAAACATAAAAGCCACTGGTAAATCAGAAAATGTTTTTCAGAGATGGTGAAGAGCCAGAAATCCAACAGAAGGAAAAGGGAATAATGAGTGGGCAGCATTTCTGAAATCAAAAATGTTTACAGAATCTGAATACTTGTTCTTTTTTCCCCCAGTATTTGCCAAACTCAGATATCAAATATCTTCACTGAGGAGCTGATCCAAACAGTTTATAATTGAGCACTGGTCTTTTTCTCAGTTTTTCTCTCTTGCACGGAGTATCACAACACAATTTGCTATAACCCTGACAGCTCCCTTTAGCACTAAGTCTCTCTCCAGGTCTAGTTAGAGGGGAGTGCTGCCAAATATTTTACTTTCTCATTCACCATTCTGAAAGGCTCATTGTGTATTAATTTCTTCTGTGAAGTGTCAACAATTAAGTAAGCTGAGGTACTGGGTACAAAAATGTATCTTTGTTACTTTGTAGGTGTCACTTTCTCAGGCACTGCCTATCTGTAAACTTTGGCATGTGAAAATATGTCAAGTCTCCTGATTTACCAGCTAAATATACTTTATATTGCTTTGCATACATTTTATATGGTTAAACCTGATATATTGGAAGCTCCAGAAAGTCAAAACACTGGAGTCAGTGAAGCAGAATTTGGCAAACACACACTGAATTATTCAGTCAGTTTAATTGGGAAAGAAAAAATATCAGAGCTGACTGTACTCTTATGGTTATTTTAAGGTTCTCTATAATACAACACAATTTTATTATGTACATTGTTCAGTCTCATCAAGGAAAAGCACCTGAGCCAGTAAACTTAAAAACATAAACAAAAATTGCAGGGCCACAGTCATCAGTACAATCTTTCAGCATATTCTTTTGTTCTTAGGGGATAGTATTTTCTTTTGCCTATGAGAGTTGAGCTCCTTTTCATTCTTCTCATTATACTAATCTGAGAACTTTTCTTGCCACCAAGTATGTCTCTTAAAGTCTCTATGCTTTCATCCAGTGGCAGCACTGTATCTTAAAATGTAATTGATGGGAAATTTGTCAGAATCAGTCACTGCTTATCAAATCTATGTCAAACCTTTGTGAAACCAGTGCAGTATCTCACCAATCCTTAACTCATGATTTACCAAATATTGCTAAAACACACACCTAAGATGGAATCAGATAAAGAAAGAGGGAAAGAGGGAGGAAGTAGAACTCATTATTAAGTGAAGAAATTTTCTTTTGTGGTTCATAGAGTTTTGAAGTCCAGACTTACCTTGATCAAAGATAGTGCAGACATATTGCTAAGTCAGTGAGGAAAATCCTGTCATTGGAAAATATGTTTCTGCTATTGGTGCTTCGTGAAGGGTGGACTTTGCTTTGAAAATCAGAGAGATGTAGGCAGACTGGAAGAAGTCCAGGTCCAACCCACATACCTGAAAGCAGAAAAGTGATTCTTGTATTTTATATGTTACCCTGGCCACTAGAATACTTACTTGAGATGTAGATACCTGGTTTCTCTTCCAGCCACACCTTAAGGGTTATAAGACATATCTTGAGGAAGAAAGACCTAAGAACCATGTTGGGGAAACAAGGCAAAGGATGCTGGGCAGGAAAGTAACCATTCATGTGACCTGGAAAAGTACAAGAGGGAAGAGGGAAGTCCAGGAATAAGAAAACAACTGGAGACCCGAGGTTTTATCTGTCTTCCCAGCACTGTTTCTTATTTTACTAGTGACTGTTTAGTGTATGCTGTATGCATATCCTGAAATTTGAGCTCAAGAACAAAGTCTTACCCTTTGCTAGAAGCTGCCTGTGTCGCTGGACCACATATTTTTGTCTTGTATTTATGCTTCCTGGCCTCATGAGTCTCGCGCTCCTTTCTGAGTGGTGATACAGCTTTGACAGCAGAAGTGAAGAGTTTTATGTCCCTCATTCCCTTGTTGATACTCTGCTTCTCAGGGAAGCTTTCTGAGTCTGTCACTTCTTTGCCAAGTGCTTTAACCATTAAGCTCTTAAATAAACAATAGATAATCACTGCAGGACATCTTTAAAAAAATAAAGAGGACTGACCTACTCAGAGCCAAAGGGATGGCTTAGGTGTCTTAAGTTCAGATGGGCTTGCAGGTTGTCATTCATGAAATCACTTAGGCATGTATCTGAGAGCTGATTAGAAAAGAGGTGGGCCCTTATTTTTGCCTTATTCTGTGATATTTTCTATTAGGTTCCCCTCACTGACATACCACCCACATGTCACTTATTAGCTTAGCATCTGTGCTGCTGTGTGTGTCATTCATCGTTTCTAGGTACCCCACAGGAATTCAGGTGCTTGTTTAACAGATTCCATTCCAGGATTTGAGCACCAAGAAAAATAGGATAGCAGGGCTGTGTCCCTAATTGTTTTTATCAGTCTGACTCTCAGGGAGGAACAGACAAAATTATAAGGATGTTTGAAGTCTGGTTTACTGTTCACAGAAAGGGAAAGGAAGAGAGTGTTTGTTTTTAATTTGTTTGTTTTTCCTGTAAGGACTGCTTACTGTAAAGTTAAGCCAGTACATCCAGTTTTGGAGAACCAGGGTTGTGGAAAGATTTGCCTTGCCTCGTATGTGCCAGTCCCCACTAGCATAGTACTGCATGAGGTTGCTAGCTCATGCATGATCCATGAAAAAATCAGTGACAAATGCTGCCTTTAGATACTCATATATGGTTCATGCTGAGGTCAATGAGAATTGGTTTTTTTAGTCTGAAAGCAGAATTTTGCTTGGAGAACAGAAGCTAGTAGAAATTGGGCTACTCAGTTCACTTTAAGTGAACCTTTGCTGGCCTTGCTTTCTTGCTTTCATTTGAATGGAAAAGGCTCACCTTGTGCACATTGTGAACATGATTGTTAGCATGCAAAGTGACCCTTCTTTGATGCAGTAGCCTTGTCCAAGTTGAGGTTGAAGGTGAGCAGAAGCTGTTAATGCTCCAGTGGATACATCCAGGGAGGGAGAGGTGGAACAGTTGAGATAAATCTTGAAACCATCATTGAAACCAGTCCCATTATAGGGTAACATTGGAAGTGTTGCACTTCACTTGACTCCTCTGACAGATTCCTGGTTATACATCACCTCAGAGGCAAGCACTTTCTGCCCCTGAATCTCTGAGACACATTCATGCCTCATGCAAAATCCTAGTCACAGTTACGTCCTTTAACAGGACTTCCAGAGAAGAAAAGGTAAAAATAAGTACAGTTTCTTTTAATAGTTAGTTACACTAACAGTAAAGGACAAATATAAAGCTGGTAATCTAGCCCCTGGGAGTAAGTGGCTGAAGAAAATATATAAAGAATAACCTCTAGGACATAAGGATATGGGTAACCAGAGCCTGCTGGGTTCTCCACATTCATGCCCTGTCTTATCCTATTGCTGACTAGCCAGAGGTAGTTTGTGCCAGTGCCAAATATACTGTTAACAGTAGGAATAGAATTAGCATGAATGAGGGAAGACGAAGCTACAGCCATCTGAAAAGTGTCATGTTGTTGTAAATTCTACTGGCCTTTGTTTTCTCCTGGTGTCTTTTTACTTTCCTTTGAAATGTAATTTAAGAATCTTTGTTTCTGACTTGTAGTAATTGCAATTAGCTTCCCCTTTCCTCCATCTGCAATTTATTTCTATAGCTGCTTTCAATTCACTTCTAAATTATCCTAGCTTTTCAGCCAATCTTCCTTGATTGTGGGACTGAGCCTTTGGGAACATCCAGTAAAATATTCTTACTATCCAGTAAAACAAACCAGAAGTTTTTTTTTCTTCTTTTTTCTTACTATTCCTGTTTTTCTGCTTTGAATATTTTTCCCCAATGGATTTGGCTTCATGCTTCCAGCTTAGTTTTCACAAAACCTTTAAAGCATAAACTGCAAAACTGCAAATATTGTTGACTTTGACCTTTAAAATATTTTTCACATAACAAATGCAATTAATTCACAATTGTTTACATCTAAGCTACCACTAATGTTTAGTCTCTGATCAGTTCCTTTTTATCTCTGAAAATGAGTCCAATATCTGATTTCCTCATGTTAGATTTGATCGCTTCTTCACATGGAAAACTCACCCACATTTTTTTGGAATTCCACAGGTGTTTCAGTATTGGTAGCTTGGACTGTAAACAGATGCTGTTCAACTTTAAATCCCCTGGGATAATGCAGCATTTTTTCCTGATAAATTACAGATAAATACAGATGTGATTATTGTGTTCTGTTATGACTTTCATTGCAATAGGCTCTGTTAGGTACTTTAGCTCTTCAAACATTGTCTTGTAAACATTCAAGATATTTTGCTTTGAGTGATTTGGAGGCCAGTGGCATTCTTTTCCAACTGTGCCCTCTTCATCCTTCCTAAATACACTAGAAGTAGTTTTAAAAATACACTCATATAGATGTTTTCGTTGTGTTTCATAATACTAAGTACCACTTATACTCTTAAACAATTGGTAATCTTTATCTGTGCAATGCTATGAAGTCTGTAGACCAGAAGGTTGATTCTAAATATATGTAGAAGAGTTGGGGGATTTAAAAAATTTGAAAAGTCCTGGTTTCACGTGAAACTCAAAACCAAAGCACACACTCCCCTAAAAACAGAATTTCACTGAAGTATCTGATCTTTCATACTAACCTCTGGGTTTATCTTAACTCATAGTCATGAGGTCATCCTGTGGATTTTACATTCAAGGAATTTTATCCACCTTGTGCACCTAAATTCAGAGGTGAAAAATCATCTGTTTTTGTTTAGATTCTGTCATTTGCTTACTGGTACTGATGTAACACCACTAACTATAACTGAGTAGTATAACTAAAATTTGTATGAAGAACTTCAGTAATCTCATTCAAAAACAGGCCAAGCTTCAAACTTGCATGCAAATGATTTACTAGCCAATTTTACCACTTGAGAGTAGGATAGTGAGTGTAACTGATATCTGCATGTTTAAGTACAGTTCAGTCACCAATAATAATGAAAAACAGCAATAAGAGATATTTTGTGAAAGGGAGTATCAGGGAATTTCTAGTTCAAGAGATAAAACAAGTCACTGGAAAGCAATTGTAGACAAAACATACTCCTAGGGCAACAGAATATAATCAGCCAAACTCTGACTGGCCAGTACAGGTGGGAAGAAATTTTAGGACCTCTTGGTGGTAAGAGGGTGTCCAACAGATGCTGAGTTCCAGAGAGGTAAGAAGTGTCAGCCCTTGCACACTTTACAGTTCTAACAGCCTTTGCAGCTGCTGAGGGCAGCCAGCAGGACTATTCCCCTCTCATTCAGGAGCTGGCAAAATTTTCTGGAGGAATGTGGAAGAGAGAGAATCCTATATCAGTCTCAAAGGAGGGAAGATGAAGAAGGGAGCAGAAAAACCCAACAGTTCAGAATGATTTTGGACCTTGCTGCTACATCACTGCTCTTCCCTTGTGTTATACCGTGGAGGGGGTGGAAGAAGGCATCTGCCAGAGCTGTCATCCTTCTTCAGGACAAGAAGGAGGGGAGTGGGCTCAACATCCCGTGCACATACGCATGGTGCATGGAGCCTGCAACACTGCAGAACGGTTGGGGTGATGCTAGGTCAAGAAACGGATGTGGGGCTGGGGGCAGAATTGCTCTGTATATGGAGAGTGTGTGCCTGCTTTCTCTCTCTGCGCTGAGGTGGTTGCAAAGTTTTGGAATAGATGTGGTGATGGAGGTCTCTAAACTTCACAAGAGACTGAGAGAAACTTAATAGCCAATGAATGGTCATTTAGTTTGACTTCTTCCACAATGCAGATTGTCAAACCCCACCTAAACACTCTGCTGTTTGTTCAACAAACCTGATTTCCAGAAAAACTTCTTCACTATCATTAATTGTACTGTCTTGTATTCTTTTGTTCATTCATCTTATCTCGGACTTCCCATGATATTGCTCAGAATTCAGGGTAATGTACAAAAAAAATCCCTAATTGTTCTTCATCCTATTGGCAACAACTTGTCAAATGTTTCCAATCCTCTGAAACATCAGAATTGCCAATTTAAAAAATTTTCTAGGATGTAGTTTATTTGTTCTACAATTTAAAGCATTTACTAGTTAATGTTTAATATCTCTTAGAATCATAGAATCATGGAATCAGTAAGGTTGGAAGGGACCTCTGGAGATCATCTAGTCCAACCTCCCTGCTCAAACAGAGTCACCTAGAGCATATTAGACAGGGTTGCATCCAGGTGGGCCTTGAACATCTCCAGAGAAGGAGACTCCACAACCTCTCTGGGCAACCTGTTCCAGTGCTCCATCACTCTCACAGTGAAGAAATTCCCCCTCACGGTCAGGTGGAACTTCCTGTGCTTCAATTTCTGCCCATTGCCTCCTGTCCTGTCACACGGGACAACTGAAAAGAGTTTGTCCCTGTCCCCTTGACACCCTCCCTTCAGGTACTTGTACACATTGATAAGATCCCCCCTCAGGCTTCTCTTCCCCAGGCTGAAGAGGCCCAGCTCTTGTGGCTGTTCCTCACAGGGCAGATGCTCCAGCCTTCTAATCATCCTCGTAGCCCTACGCTGGACTCTCTCCAGTAGCTCCATGTCTCTCTTGTAGTGTGGAGCCCAGAACTGGACACAGTACTCGAGATGAGACCTCCCCAGGGCTGAATAGAGGGGCAGGATCACCTTCCTCGACCTGCTGGCATAATGCAGCCCGGGAGACCATTGGCCTTCTTGGCCACAAGGGCCAGTGGTCAACTTGTCATCCACCAGCACTCCCAGGTCCTTCTCTGCAGAGCTGCTCTCCAGAAGGTCAGCCCCCAGCTTGTACTGATGCCTACGGTTATTTTTCCCTAGGTGCAGGACTCTGCACTTGCCCTTGTTGAACCTCATGAGGTTCCTCTCCGCCCAACTCTCCAGCCTGTCCAGGTCTCTCTGTATGGCAGCACAGCCCTCAGGTGTGTCGGCCACTCCTCCCAGCTTGGTATCATCAGCAAACTTGCTGAGGAGGCACTCATCCAGGGCATTGATGACAGGATGAACAGTTGAACAGGATGGAACTCAGTACTGAGCCCTGGGGGATGCCACTAGCCGCAGGCTTCCAACTGGACTCCACACCACCGATGACAACCCTCTGAGCTCTGCCTTTCAGCCAGTTCTCAATCCACCTCACTGTCCACTCGTCTAACCCACACTTCCTGAGCTTCTCTAGGAGGATGTTATGGGAGACAGTGTCAAAAGCCTTGCTGAAGTCAAGATACACAACATCCACTGCTCTCCCCTCATCTACCCAGCCAGTCATTCCATCACAGAAGGCTATCAGATTGGTTAAGCAGGATTTCCCCTTGGTGAATCCATGCTGGCTACTCCTGATCACCTTCTTTTCCTCCACATGCCTGGAGATGGTGTCCAGAACAAGCTGTTCCATCACCTTTCCAGGGATGGAGGTGAGGCTGACCGGCCTGTAGTTGCCTGGGTCCTCCTTCTTGCCCTTTTTTGAAGACTGGAGTGATACTGGCTTTCTTCCAGTCCTCAGGCGCCACTCCAGTTTTGCAGGACCTTTCGAAGATGATGGAGAGTGACCTGGCAACAACATCCGCCAGCTCCCTCAGTACCCGTGGGTGCATCCCATCCGGGCCCATAGTCCCTTTCTATTGGTAAGGACAAGATCCAGCACGACACCCTTCCTCTTAGTTTATTGAGTAAAATAAATTATTTCAGTATCATTTCTGACGTTCTTACATCATCTTGTTTATTTTTGAATAGAGACTAGAAATATTTATTAAATACTTTTTTGTGCCCAGTGATGATTTTACTCTCTTTACCCTGTAGTGGCTCTAAAACACTGCTACAACTTCATTTGAGAAATAAATTATTCTTAGTAAACATTTACTGCAAATAGTATACCTGCAGCTTCTTTTACTTGATTTCTGTGGAAGTTTTCCCTTTCTGTTTGTGAATATAGTGCTCCCATTCCCTTGCCTTGCCTTGCCTAGCCTTGCCTTGCCTTCCCCTATTTAACAAAGAAATCTTTTTCTACAAAACTGTATTTCTGAAGAATATATTCATATTCTTTTCATTTCATATTCATATGAAATTTTCATATGTTTTTATTTTAATTCCTTTTCCTTTGCAGTATTGGTCAAAATAGTTTTCCACATTGGGATATGGACTTTAAAGCAGCAGCTTCACTTAAGTGTAGGTGTAGGTTAATTAGAAATCTTACTGATTTTAACTATATTCTGTCTGAATTTTTCAGCTGAGCATAGATACCGCACTAATACCATTCAAACTCTCTTGGTTACCTTAATTTTCTTCTGGAAATTAAGTTTCTTTTCTGCTGGGAATGCTACATGTCCAACATGTGTATCCTCCTCTAGAATGTCTAGAGAAGACTGACACTTTGTATTATACTGTTTACTAGCCAGTAGGTTTCTACCAATATTGCATGCTTTCTCTCTTTTGCTTGTGAAATGAGAAACATCTCTGAGAAGTTCACCACTTTTTTTTTTCTTTCAAATGCTTTCTGAGTAGCAGAAAATCTACCCCCTGTAGCTTTAGGAGGTGCACTGTTCCTTAAGAGTATGTTCTGAGCCTAGGAGAGGTTGAGAGTCACGTACTATCAGACAGTCCTGGACAACAAGGCTGCTGTGAGTTGATCCCAGGAAGGTCTCCCAAGTACAGCTCTTTTAAAGAGCTTCCAAAAGTATTTTTCAATATTCTCAGTACATGGGAGCTAGCAGCACTGTGAATACCATACTGTTATTTGGAAAGGGAAGAGGAGAAAACAAATATGATCTGAACTAATGAAAAATGAAAGAGCCAAAAATGCATCTTAGAATCTGGGAGCTCATCACATGTTCGTTTGGAGTAGGAGTCAGGACTTTTAAGTGATTGAGGTTGGCAGGAGTAGACAAATATTGATTCAAAGCTCCAGTGTGTAATGTGACAACCAAATGCTCCTTTGAGGTCACTAATACATGTCCTGGGAAAGGAGCACATACGATAGCTTTTGGAGAGTAAATGAGAGCATCTACTAATTGTGCTTTCCTTCCGGATCCTGGAAGGACAATTTATTTTTTTTAAGATAGTTTCTATAGGCATGCAATAGCCTATAGACATGCATTTTAAATTCTTTTCAGAGTCATAATGCAGCTGTAGTTCTGGGAGATACCACTGAACACTCTCTTTTCACTTGTTTAAGTTAGATTGGAAACGTTTTCTTGCAATGTAAAAAATAAAATTCTTGCATATAAGATGTATCATACACAGTCTTTGAAATCACAGTTTTTGGAGAGGAAGCTTAGTTGGAAGACATTGAGCACCTAAGATAAGACATAATGTCTACAAAAAAAATTTATTCCCATTTTCCTCAGTTTCCCCCTCTTCTATTTTTCCAGCACACAGTTTTGATAAGAAGGGATAGGACACATAATTACCTGTTTTTCTCCCTCCTCTCCTTACATTTGTACTTACAAAAGTTGCACATTTTAAAAAGCCTGCAATATGGGAAAAATAATAAAACATTTTATCTGTTTAGCCAAAAAAGAAAGCTATTTAAAAAAAATCTATGAATGCTCAAATGAATTTTCAGCCTGATTCAAAAAAGAGCAATGGGGAAAAATTACTAGAGTTTCATAAATTCTAGGTACAGCTTTGACAGAAATGTGGTATAAGGGCCAGATCATGTGCTTTGTATCACAGAGTCAGCAAATTCTGGCCATAGTATGGGCATATCTATTTCTAGAGAGAAAGGTGTATGTCTGGGACACACTGTTAGTGAGCTGATCTCTTGCCTGCTGTTTTGATCTCTTGTGGCTTAAATAAACCTGGTAGAACATTTTCACAATTGAAAATTATACTATTAAAAAAGGAATATTCCCTGTCTGGTTTTGACCAGTTCTAGCTGTTACTAGCTGATGTAAGTAGGGCTAAGCCTGCTAGGTGTGTGGTCCTCAACTGTAGCCAAGGACTGGCCTTGTGTGTCTGAGTTGTTATGAGTTACACCAGCATATATATAGGAGGATGAAAGCTGTTAAACGAGCTACAGTGGAGCAGAATCAGGCAGTTCATGCCAGAGCTTTATATAGCAGGAGGTTAGAGAAATATGGAGAAATATCTGCCTCCAACTTCTTTTTTTCCACCTGTGATGTAAGCAAGAGTAGATTTTGCTTTTTGTGCAGAATTGTGCTGAGCTCTTGCTCCTACAGTTCGTGACACAGCTGTCTTTGTCAGTGGTTCATGGTGCAGCAGTTACAAGACTGTCTTCTGTTAAAAGGAATAATTTCCTCTCTGTTTTGGCTCCTGGGGCTCTTAAGAGTTAATATGTCCTGGAATTAGATCAGTTCAAAAAGAAGCTGATTAATGAAGGGCTTGCACCTTTATGACCCAAAACCAAACGAGGATCCAGTCTGTGATCCAATGTTACAATTTGTTGTTGAAGATTTTTAGTTCTCAAATTTGAGCAAACTCTAGGCTACTTGGCTAACAGACAGCAGTTCTAAAGCACATTAGTATATGAGCAAGTTTAAGTCATAAGCAACTTGAAAATAAGTACTACTGTTGCAGTAAAGTAGCTGTATGAAATGTGTTTTTTTAATACAGGCTCTACGTCTTTTGTGGTTAATGTCTAAATAAAATATATGATACTAGTAGATACAAATAAAAAGTCTAACAGATTCACATCAGCTAGAAAATATGCATAAAAGGGCAGTGCAGAATGTCTGTTGAATACAATGTGAAGTCCTCACAATGAGTCAATTCCCAGATTTCTTCTTTACCACCATTAAGAACAAGTGGTTTGCAAGACCAAACTCCCAAGAACCCAGTTGGGAAAAAGCCCGTTAAACTAGGGTGGAGAGAACTGAAATCAATCTCCCCAATTAATCCTGTGTTTGGACTCTTTTTAAAGCTTTAGCACATGTTATTTTTCTTTAAGGGGAGATTTAGTACTTGAGCAAATGTTCCCACATATCAGCAAATATGAAAAGTCACTTCTTTACTCTTTCCATAGCTTTTTCCAGTTAATGAACAAAAATATCTGTATTTTGAACAAAGGTCTATTACTTTCTGATAATTTTCATGCTTGAACCTAATTTAAATAACTAATATAAACCAGGAGCAACTTAGTTTAACCTAGTGAAGTAACATTAGTATAGGAGTAAAACTGGACCCATAATAGTCTTGCAATCGATATCCCTCATCTCTTATATTTGTACAAAAGTATGTAAGCCAATAACATGAAGAAAGTATATTTAAGAGCAGAGTTTAGCCCCAAATGTTGTTTGTGAGATAACACATTGCCATGGCAGCAGACTGAGGTCACAAACAGAGGATTTTCTTCCTGCACCAATTATTAGATCCTTGTGTTGTGAAAAAGAAAGTGATTATTTAGAAGTAAAAACTGGAATCAGTGATGTCATGGTATGGAGAATACAGAAGAATACTAACCAAGTAAATTGCATTTTATATTACTGGTTCTTTTTGGACCTTTGCTCTGATATGAAACTCCTCTTCAAAAAAAGTAACATGAAAGACAAAGCTGCAGCAAAGGAAATACATTCACTTTTGCAATGGTTTCATATGTTTTCTTGCTATTTAAATGTAATGTTTATCTAACAAATAGTATTTCAGTGTTAAACAGTACCTCTCTGTCTGTGGTTCCATTTTGAAAATCAGAGCCTCCTTCAAGTCTTGCTGTGATGTTTAAAGCAGTTTTTCTCTAATGAAAAGACATACTATGTCACTGGAACAGGGTCCCAAGGAAGGCTGTCTGCCACTTTGTGCCTCTGGGTAATTTGGCCTCAAAAACAACCCTGTGTCAAGCTTGCTTGCTTGCTTGCTTCCTGTTCTGGAGTAAACTAAGCTATACTTTGGAAAGAAATATTACTGAGACAATAGATAGTCCAAAGTCAAGTCATTAGTTATTGCATGAATTGATCTTAAAGAAATAAATGTTTTTCTAGTTGCTTTTCCTGTGTGTAGAGGGAATAAAATACAAATGGTTCTTCAGATATTCAAGTCTTCCCTACTCAGGTATAGTGAATTTCTTTCTTTATTAGGGCTATTTACTTACTTAAAACTATGCTTAAGAATTCTGTTGAAATAATGACTTAAATTGTGCCTCCCCCAAAAGAAAGAGTCCTTAAGTAAAATGAAATTACTCTTTTGCAACTGTGAAGTTTAAAAATAAGCTTCTCTTCTAATTCTTAAACAGAGGAAATTAAATTCATACTTTCCAGTACAGTTAATCCTGAGCTGTTTGACATATTTGAACATTAGCCATTTGCAGTGGGGTATAAACTGAGTGTGACTTTCAGAAATGCACTATTACTGTAGACTGTTGATCCAAATTGACTGTCAAAAGTTATCTGAAGAATTTCAGCAGCTGACCTGTTTTATCATGGCCACCAGCTGCTAAAAGCTGTAGATGGTGATGAGAGCTTAGGTGAGAGAGAAGAATATGGTAAGAACTTAAAAGACAGGATGATAGAGAAGCTCTGTGGGCTCTGCAGATCTTTGGCCCTCATTTCTTAGTCATTAAAGAGAAATTTTGGCTGAATGATACCTACAGAATTGGGTCCTTAGAATGGAGCCATTTAGAGAGACCAGAAAATGATAAGCGGTTGTATTTCCTTTAAGCAAATAAAATAAGAGATTGCACACTTCATACCTTGTGTTAAACTGTTCATAATGCAGAAGCAATAAGGATAGAACTGCTTAAGCTGTGGTAGCTCAGGGAGATTTATCCCATAAACTTTACCGCAGATATTCATGTTCTAGGTAGCCATCAAAATCCCCTCATAGTCTTTAGAGAGAAAGAGAAATTAGAGCAAGATTTATGTGACATTCATTAGTTGAGGTGCCTATTTCTTTCAATTAACTATAAAAGGAACTTGGATAACTAGCTTGCTAACTAATTAACTAAATGATTAGGTGAACCCTGTTCTCCTTGTTTCTAACTGTGGATTAGGCAAGAGAGAGAATACAGCAGCTAACTTTTCTAGACTCTTCAGCATATTTTGATTTGAGGTTCCCAAGTCCCTGTAGTTTGCAAGAATTGCATAAAAGGTCAGCTTTTCTGCTCAGAACTTGATTTTTATTACTGGAAAAAGATAACCACTTAGGTCAGCAAAAGAGTACAAGAAGAAGGCAATCAATACATCTCAAGCTGTATTTCTTACCTCCTTGAAGAGGATAGAAAAAGGGCATGAAAATGGATTAATAAAATGAGCAAGCATTTTACCAAGCATTTCAGAGATCTGGCTAAAAGTTTATGTATATGCTCTATGTCACCATTGTTTCTTTTCTTCCTTCTTGCCTACTCCAAGGAAGTGGAATGCAATTGGCTTATCATTGCAATCCTGAAATAGCAGTCTCCTGATTTATTTGATTGCAGCACTGCTCTTTGGAGTTATAAAATTCCTGTAGCTCTGTGGACAGAATGAGTGCATTTTTCATGGCAGCTATGATGATATACTTGTATCTATCATATCAAATCAAAAAGTCCTACGGATAACTATGACTTATGCTTTATTTCTATATTCATGTCAAATAAAAAAAAAGGTGAAGGAGCATAGGAATGGATCTGAGGAATTCCTGCATTCTGAACGCTGGCTGGATGCTGAGTCTGTGGCCTCGGGCTAGTTTAGCCTTCCAGTATTGCAGCAACTGACACTCTATAAATACACAAATAACGGATAAGAATAATTTAAGTCTGTTTTTTGTCCTGACCACAGAAGACATAAGTTCAGGAGCTGCAGACAGTAGTCTCCTGACAATCTGCCCTATGGCTCAAGAGCCATAGTACTGAATGTTGCAGTCACTCTTCATCTTATTCCTAAAATACCTGTGAGGCAAGGCTTAGAATCTGTACAATAATTCCTCTGTGTCCCATTCCTCATCAATAAAATGACGATAGTAGAAACTTTTTTTACTTCATCTGTACCTACTTACAAGACTTTCAGGACTGAAATCAATGACAGAATGAACAATAAACCACCATCTTTTCAAAAGTGCTCTGAAATGAGAAATGCGCTGTTATAGACCACAAAACATCACATGCCAGATTGTGAACACCTTCCTTTGGTGAACAGATGCTTACAGAAGTAGTTAAATTGAAGTCAGCAGAGGTATGCACAGACAACCTTTTGCTAATATAAGTAGGGCAGCCACAGTGTGGTTTGTATTACTAGTGATATCATACCAGTATTAGTGATGGAGGCTATCCAACTGGTACTGTGGGATTTTAAAAAATAATAATAAATGATTAAATGACAGACCATATTATGAAAGAAACAAAGGAGTGATGGAGAAAGAAAGTGATTACTAAAAATATCTAACAAGCTACTGCAGGATGTTTTGCTATAATTATACAGCAGGTTTAATAACACATAGACTCTGGGTTTCTGTTGGAATTAATTGATGTAAAATGTCAGTGTAGATTTCTTCCTCTTTTGCCAGTATTTCTTGTAATTCATAAGAATGAAAAGAGCCTGATTACTAATTGGGAAGAGTTCAGTAGGTTACCTTTTCTGAGAGAGCTCTGCTTCCACAAAGTCTTTGTGGCCAGATCCTCTCATCCCAGTTCAGACAGAATTCTCACTGAAACTCAACATTAACGTGTTTCAGGATTAGGTCTTGTCTTTGTTACCTGCCTCTGCCTTTGGGGTAGTTTAAGATTACCTGTAGCCCCCAGTGAATGAACTACTTTTAAATAAGAAATGTGTGTCTTTGAAGCTGCCATACAAAAGGAGATATATAGTGGATTACAATAAAATATATATAGCATAAAATCACCCTACACATACTAAAAATGGAGAGCTGACTGTAAATTACAAAGCTCAGCCTGAGATTCAAAGTACACCAAATCTGGGCAACGTCAAGGCTGGTAGGACACATTCTGCGTTATGTTTCCACTGTACAGGGGGCTCAGCTCAAGGGGAAAATGAGGCATAGCTAACCTGGTCTGCTCCTGGCATCAGCATGTCCCCTGGCACATGTTAGGAAAACCCATCCAAAGACACTTGTAGATCTGCTTGTGCTGATCTCAGCAGCACAGGATAGTGAAATGCAGCCTCTCGGGAAGCAGGGCTGCACACTCCCTGTGGATCACTCCCTGTCCCTGGCAACCGTTGTCCTCTCATCATCCACACGACGCATTTACTAGTTAATCCCTGCACTTCCTTATTCCCCAGAAAAAACCCTGCAATGACTGATAGAGTTGTCCCCTCTGAACTCTCAAGCATATGTCTGTAGCTACTTTGTGGCATGTGTTCGGGAGCAAGCCTTGCTGGTATTTACAGGTCTATGTCCACACTGCTTATTGATAGCACAAATCTGCCCTTAAACTAAGAGTTATACTTGAAGGCCAGTGTGGCTCCTTTTTCTCATGCAGCAGCATAAAGCAATCACATTATGGACTTAGGTCTACTCTCCAGGTTGTTTTTAAGGACCACTTCTAGTCAAACAGATCTCTGGGGATTACAGATGCAAGCAGTTTTCTTCTGAAAAAAGCGTAGGCCAGAAGCCAAGCAGCTCTGATCCCGTGAGGACTGAAGACAAGACATTTGTTTGCTGAATGGATTGCTGTTGGTTTGCCTACATTTGTTTTGCAGTCTCCTGCTTAGGCAATAAATATTCAGAATTGCTGGCATCCTTATGTGCTGTTACTTGAAGTCTTCACTGTGTCAGTAGCCATGCGATACATCTGAAGAGATTTACAGAAAGGAGCTTTGCTTCCAGCCAGGACAAAGATAAACAGTAAAATCCACTAACTTGCTCCAAGTTTTCCCAAACTGGTGAGGTAAAATATAAAGGCAAATTTTATGCCAGCCACTGACTTTGGGTTTGAGACATAGAAGCAATCCTGTTGCTCTGCTGCATGCACTAGTGGTCCTACCTCTTACACACCAAGACAGCAGGGCTTTCTTGTGCTCATGCATCTCTGACTGAGAGACATTTTTCGGCTAGTTCTTGAGGCTTCAGGGGAAGTTTATCTGTAAGATAGTGACCTACAGATAATGACTATTTAGTTAAAGTGGTGACTCACAGGAGACGTATGTGGCAGATGAGTTATACATTAAGACAGAACATGACAACAGTGATCTGATATCTGTCCTGTGCAGTTCAGGAAACTTATGCATGCTGATCACCCGCATTTTGTCCAATACGCTTTGATGTAGTGGTTGACATCTGTGAGATACCTTGCTCTGAGCCTTCCAAATCGTATCAGCCCCATGCGTGCTCTGTTGCTGGGGTTTCATATAGTTTGAGGGGAAGAGAACTGGTCATACAATTTGGCTTTATGGGAAATGAAGGGCGATCAGCCATCATTCCAAACATACTCATCTAGAAATCCTTTATTATTAATGATTCATCATCAATTAAGAATGCTGCCAGATAGTGCTCAAACCTTGGATTTATTCATACTCTTCGTGCATGTGGTTCTGTAACGTGGGAGTGATAGTGTCAGTCCCCAAGGGCACTCCCAATCCTCCCTGTCCCTGCGCCCTCCCCAAACCTCCCCCACACCTAGCCAGCACCCCGACCACTGCTGGCCCCTGGTCCCAAGCTGTGCCCTAAGAGATGGAGCCTTTTGTAAGAAAAAACTCGTATCATCCTTGTTGCAGTGTTTTGCTCTGGTGTTTGTGTAACACCTTGAGAGCTGCTGTGAGAGAACAGATTTGACTGTAGATGGGCTCTGTGCACTGCCGGGCTGAGGCCCTGTCTGACTTCCCGAGGCTGCTGGAAGGAGTATGTCGGATAAACTGCACATAGTTTGTGTCTAGTGTTGGAGTGTTGTTTTCCCTCTGTGCTATGTATAGAAAAACTGTTAAGCTTAGCATAAGGAAAGAAATGCAGTTACAGCACACATGACTAACATTAGAAAATTATTTCTAAGGCTTTCACTTACTGAAAATTACAGAAAACCTTGAGCCCTTGAGACAAACACTTTGATGTAGCTTGGAAATTAACAGAAAAGCTGCTCTGAGTGCTGGGCAACCCACCAAGGGTTCATAAGTTAATAAGACTCAAGAAAGCATTTCAGTTTGGGGCTTTAAAATAAGCATACATCTTCTATAAGGAAAAGAAATGCATGCCTGTATTTAAAGAGAATATGGGAATAGGGCATAATATGAAAAATATTCTTATTATGCCTTGTCTTCCTCCACTGAACATCACCACCAAAAATTAGTCTGACTTTTGCAGAACTCTGGTGTCTGTAGAGGTCAAAATTTAGTTTCCTGAATTCATAATGCCTTGTTTCCTCTAGTGCTCATTTTATTTGAATCTTGGAAGACATCTGTACACAATCTTTCTTATAGATACTGAGTTGTGGTCTAGGTGTAGAGAGACCAAAGGAAGATAGAGCTTGTCTGAGCCTTAACCATTCACCATGTTCTAAAGAATGTCTTTGCAAAATGTACTAATATCTACACTTGATTGATATTTAGACTAATGTAAATGAGCTTTCAAAGGCATAAACTATGCTTCAGGATTCCAGCATTCAGGATTTTGTGCTGGTATTTTATTTTTAGGGGGAAGATCTACATGAAAACTGTAAATTATCTATGTTATGCAGCCACTCAAAAAGAGTAGTGATAACAAGTGCATGATAGATTTTGCTTCTGTTTGATGTTGGTCAATGAGCTGGCTTGCGCGCCAGTCTTGTGACACGTGTATGGATATGCAGAGAGTGGGCCAGAACTGTCTCTTTTATTAAATTAGTTCTGATATTTGTGTCTGACAAAGCTGAAAACTTCTTCCAAAGTATATTGTATCATGTATCTGGGAGGTTTTTTTTTCTATTGTTTTTTAACATTATTTGTCTAGTTTTGTACTTGAATTACAGAAGCAAATAGAAGCTTGGTTTCCACTTCTGTCTTAGTGTCTGCTGTCTGGAACCGAAAAAAGTAAGTTATGCAAAGAGTGGAATTTGTGATGGGGATTTATGATTCATTTTATATTTTGTATGTGATCTTGGTTATCATTAGGTGGGATTTTAACACATCTAAAAGTAAGAATCTTACTTTTATTTGTTATTATACTTGGCTGAAAATCTTCAGAGAAAGACATGGGCTTGACTTATTTCAGATATTATGAACTTTTTTATTTAAACGTTTTATTATCAAGCATTTTCCAGTATTTAATTCCTATAAATGATTCTTTGTAAAGGAACCAAGAATTTTAAAACTCGTCTGAAAAGCAATATGTGGTGTGCTCACTAGAAAAAGAAAATCTTGCTGAGAGTGTGGATATGTTAAATCTGTTGCCTAGATATATTTGTTTGTATTTAGTCATGATTTGCTTGGAAATCAAATATTTAAAAAATTGTAACTAAAAGAAATGGTAAACTAAAGCAACATTGTGTTGGAAGTACATATTTCTACTTACAATATAGTATTAATACTTCAGTTAAAGTGCTTTCTTCAATGGATTTACCTTTCAGGGATAAAGAAAGGTTTGGCCTGTGGTCTATCGTGTACCAAGGACAAACAGACTAAAATGTTTGTTGTGGTCTGATTAAGCCTATTTCAGACTAAGAGGGTGAAGACTATGGCTCAGCTAATGTTTTTTTGAGCAAAAAAGTAGAGAAAAAATATTTAAACCAAAGTGCTCAGCTGTTATTATGGTGACACACTGAACTATCCACTCATTCTGATTTGGATCTAGAAGCAAATAAAATTGTAGGAAAGGTGTGCACGCATTTTGGAGGGTTTGAAATCAAACTTTCTGTGAGTTGAAGCTGAGAAATGTCTTACAGTTAGGATGGGATTTCTCATAAAAATGATACACACATTCTACACTGAAGCCACTTAAAAGGAAATGCCAAAATTAAGATGCTTGTGCAGCCTTAGCTCACTTCCCTTGCCATACACTTTAAATGTTTTTCTTTATATGATCACATGCCTCATTTGGCAGATATGTGGCCATCACTGAATGAGCAATTCAGATGCTCCAAGGAGTGATCCCTCTTGCAGGACAGTAAGGATGGTACAGGCTGAGATCAGCAGTGCCTGAACAGCATAGGATGGTCACTCGCACACTCTTCTGGGTCAGTTGCTTTATAGCAGGCCAGCTGCATGCATGCTGGCTCCAGGTGGCACCTCTGTGGCCCTGAGACATATCTATGTTTGTGCATGCATGTGCATGTATATGTGTGGCTGTACATAAATACATATTTTTACTTATTATTTTTTCAACGTAAAATGTCTGAAACATGAAAGCAGCGTTGCAGACTGGTGTTTTTATAAGATGGTGCCAAGAGTATCTGTTGCTTGCCTCTATGTGAGCACACACTACCTGATTTGCAGGGAACCAAACCTTTCCTAGTAAGCTGCAGTTCCTGGAGCAAATTAATCTGAGAATTGCACCTAGTGTTTGCTTTAGGGAGAATCATTTTTTTTTTCACTTGAAAAGTGAACCTGCATATTACTAGTGGATAATGGATCTAAGTGGTCTGAGGAATCTTCAATAATCCTATGAAACTGATGATCATTTCCTGTTTCTTATAGTCAATGTAAATGACTGCCCCAGTAAATTTGGCATATTGATTTGACTGAAAAAAACTCTCTTTTTTCATAGTAGAAAAAACTGTGTTAATAAAAAAAGTAAAATAACTGCAGAATATTCACAACAGAAATTGTAACCTTCTCAAGAGTGGCAGGAACCTATAAACGACTCTCTATTTGTGCAATGCCATGAACTGTGGGACCACATTCCTGGATGACCCCTAGGTATTACTTTAATAAACCTAGTCACTACGAAATTGTCCTAACGAGAAGGCTGTAGTAACTCTAAAGACAGTGGCAGTGGAGTGGCTGCTTCCATCATTTGTGCTGTACCCATTTCATGGATGAGCAGGGGATTTAAACACATTCATATGGCATTCTGATAGCAACATCTCCCTTTTGCAGTACATAAATGAATTAAAACATTTGTAAATATAAAATGGAATGCAAGGGGAATGCTTGAAACTCCCAAGTGCAGCGTATTCTACAAGAAGAGAAAATGTACTGGAACTTGAGCTACTGGCAGAATCAGTTCTGCTAACGTAACCCAGAGTCCGGCTTTGCTTTTGCAGTTCTGGAAACAGCAATAGCAGATCCAAAAAAATCTAGGAATAATTTCTGTCTAAAGTAGAACACTGAGGGGCAAAATGGATTCATTTCATGGTGTGTTTGAAAGCTGGGCAGATGTCAAAGAAAGAGTCTGAAGAAGTAGATGCCCCTGCTGGTCCTCCTTACAGTCCTTCAAAAGAAGTAGTGCAGCTGATGAATGCTGAGGGTTCTCAGCGCTGTGTGAGGATCTGATCACATTCTCATCCAAACGTGTAATTTCTTCATTTAGTTTCATCAAGTTCTCTCTTTCAGGTTTGTATTAAAACATCTGAGAACGTGTGCACACCTTCATACTGAGTAGAGGTCAGTGTTATGCTTTCTGTGTACAGAACAGGGAAGGAAGAGGAAGAACAAATTAAGAAACCTGCTCTGTTGCACCTCTCTAACACTTAGGAGAATGGACAGGACAAGGCAAGGGTCATGGTCAGGCAAAGGACTCAGCCTAAGATTCAGCACTTGGCAGAAAGCCTGAATTTCAGATTTGTGAGAAGCTGTCTGGGGGAGAGAAACATCTTTACACTAGATGTGAAACAGGAGGGCCTGAGGGAGGCTTGGAGAGGAGCCCAAGAATGAGCACAGACTGCTGCAGTCATCGACTCCGGTCGGGGCCTCCCTCCTTCCACTTGCATGAAACTATTTCTATTGTCATTAAGCCTTAAAAAGCTGTTGTGTATCTGCATGTGCACGTGCATATGTGCATGTTTTTGCAAAAGTGACATGTGACATGTGACTTGTTTTCAAAAGTGACTTTAAGTTTAGATCTGACGACGTGTCTTTGGCAAATCCAACATAAAAATTAACTTACTCTGTACTTTTTTTTTAAGTATAAAACAAAACCAGATTGAGCTTTTACACTTAAAGCCCTAAGAAAATCATAAAAGTGAATTATGGAGTGAGAATTGCTCTTTAAAGGAAAGCTTTACACTGGAGTAAACTTGGAACATTTATGCATAAAATATTACATATAGCATTTATATGTATAAAATATGCTGAACTGACCAATTTCTGACTATTATATAAACTTTATGCATTTGAAAAAGCAGACTTTCACAAAAAAATTATTTGTTCTAGTTCCTATTATAAAATAGTAATCCTTTGGTATCAACACTTGATGCTATTGTCACAAGCTGTCTCCTCTGTGAGCTGTTTGGTTGAATATTTAGTCCTTTGTACGTTTAATATAAAGTATATTAGTCTAGAAAGCTAAAAACACAGAAAAATCAGCAGAGAAAAAAGATAAGGTTGGAAGGGAGCATTTGTTTTGGACACACACGATTTTGGGATGCAGAACTTGTATCTAAACCAATCCCAGGTTAGCTTGGATAGGTAGTCCGGATTTGGCCAGCTGTACAGATAGTGAATTCTGAAAGTCAGCCTGCTTGATATAAGGTAGAGCCCAGGTTTTATAGCTACCCTTTGAGATAGCTCAAGGAAAGGAAAACTAGGTGACTGGTGAGTACCACCTCCTGGAGGGATAGGAGCTTCTTGGACCCTGTGGAATGACTTTCCAGAGTAACTGGACACTGAAAAGCATTGGACAGGACATGGAAATCGAACAAGCCTAGAAAAATAAATATTCTCCATTCTGTGCAGTGCTGTCATTATGAGGAAAGAATGACAGAGAATGATAAAAAATGTGACAGATATTATTGCTGTCACTCAATCCATGACTGTAATGTGTTGAGATACTGCAATGACAAGGCACAGAGTACTATAGAATAGCCTGCAAAAATATTTATATGCAATAATTAGGCATTTCTTAGCACATCTGTAGAAGTACTGGCTATTTTTGTCTAGTGTTAGACTACTCAACAGTAATTCCTCTGAGATCCCTTTCTGCATATCTACTGTTTGAAAGCTACTACTGGTTCTTACAGAAATTATTACAAAATTAAAAAAGAAGTATCCGAAAGATTAAAACTGCTCATAGAATTGTAAGCTGTAGAATTGTTGATTTTTTCTTACTTGAAACTGCAACAGAAACTAACCATTTCAGTACCCTCAGAGAAATCTAGTATGTAGCATCTTCTTTAATAATCTGTCAGGGGAAAGCTGTGATTAGGAGGCAGTCACTGATCTGATCCCATAGTAGCTTTTTCTAAGACAAAATACTCCTTTTTTTTCATTTCTCAAGTACTGCATTGTTCTAAAGAATTTTAAAATGCCCTTTTCAGAATGAAACAAGCATCAACACTGGTTTAACAGAATCAGGGTTTATATTCTGAAATGATATGAGGAAAATAGATTAAAGATTTAATTGAATTGCAGATCTGTTAGGTCTAGCAGAGCAAAATAGTCTGAGAGTAATTGAGTAAGTGACCATTTACACTAAGCAGAGATTTTCAGAAACGAATACATATGGAGAATGCAAATGTGGAGAATACAAACATCTGGGTTGAATGTTAGTTTCCAGTGGCATCAAGGAATACACATGTTTTTCTTCCATTTTAGAACTTAGTGGTATCAGTGGAAATAAAATAAAACGTCTGATTATATTGCTGAAGTCAGCAGAGGAAGAATGCAAGGGAATCTTATTCCTCTTCTGAAGAGACAACTATCATAAATCATTAGTGGTATATTAAAAAATAGATTATAACCATGGGACCAGCTATTTTCTCATTCACCAAAGGAATAAAAAGGAGGATATTGAATTATGAACAATATGAATTGGCTTTTGTGCATATTTAGGCCGAATATGAAAACATCAAAATGTTCTATATAATGTTTTTCAGTCCCAGAAACTTCATAGCATTTTAAACAACATACTGTGGATAGGAAAGAGAATAGAATTTTTTAGGGGAAGATTTGCAGTATAGAAATTACAATTTCTGTTTTCTGTTTTTCTAAAGCAAGCAGTTACTCTAAACATTGAGGAGTATTAGTTTTATGACGTAAAAAATTATCAAATTTTAGAATCTCAGGTAAAGAGAACTATAGAATTCTCTTTTCAAGTGTGAATGTTATATTAAGCTATTCATCTGGTCATTCATTTACATTTCAGCTTGCAGCACAAAAGATTGCACAACTAATAAGATTTTAATTAAATCAAAGGACAAAGCATGGCAATTTAATGCCCTGATTTGAAACCTCATAAGTTTCTATTGGCCCCAGGAGTCTTCTTGAATGGAAAACAGTAAGAATCAGATTTTCTGATCTATGTGGACTTGAACAGCCTACTCTCAATAGAAATGAATTGGTACTAGGCTTTTATTTCTGTTTGTGATCAAACCTCACCCAAATTGTTTTAAGTCTAGATCAGATACAGTAATGATATTAATTAGGCAGACATCCCAAATTAATTATGACAGTAATTGTCTTTTCTTTAACAGAGCACTGTTAAGAAAACAAAATCACAGACACATGTGTATAGATTTTGAGAAAAAAATCAGCATCGCCAGCCTTGATCTTTCCTGATTTTGAAAATAAAACAAATAATATTATCCTTTAACTATTTTCTGTTCACAGGAAAACGTCAGCATGTTACTTTCATGCATGCACTTCTGCTCTAGATCTCTGGTTTAATTCAAGTTTGGGTTGATAACCTACCAATCTTCTTGACACACTGAGAAGGAAATGGCTTTTGAATTACTGCTATAGTTTGGCAGATGCTGTTGATGTGATACTTGTGCTTTATCAGACAGCTCAAGAAATTCCACAGCTGATGCTTAAAGCTCTAGTTTATGCAGAATTTCCAATCACTGACAAGTCTGAAGTTCATAACCAGATATCCAGCTTACATTTTCTTCCTCTGATGGCTATACGAAGGCTTTCCTGGCATATATTGGTGGTCAGAGCTTAGCATAGCACCCGACATTGTTATGACAATCTGAGACAATGAACCGGTGGACATGGAGATTTAACTACCTGCCATTTATTGAAACAGAGGTTGTGATCCCTCGGTAAAGTTCATGTAAGGAAGTTGCAAATTGATGCTGCTTGTATTCCTGTTACATAAAAAGATACAACCTCTGGTAGTGGGACCTGATATAGAAAATCCAACCCATGTACTAAAATCTATGGTTATTTAAGTATCAAATCAATTAATTTGGGGAGGTGTAATAGGGAATTTCTGTCAGTTTAAGTTTTTATCTCAAAATTCCATGTTCTTCTAAAGCAATTTTTTGTTCTTTTTTTTTCTAATTAGGAAATACGGATATGGTTCATAAATCATTCTGTAAAATTAATCCTTTTGCTCTTCTCTGTAGAATGACAGTCTTAGAAACAATGGGAAATTGGGAATCACTTAAAGAAATACTTCATTTAGTCAAGAAAAAGGAAGATTGAATGGGGAACTTGAAAAATTTCAATATATTTGAAATATATCTGCAAATTTTACGAAAAAGGACAACGATCAATTGTTCTCTAAAACAAAGTTTGACATAATTAGCTGGGGTTTCATTGAGAGAATGTAGGTTAGGTACTAGGAAAACATTTCTAATGATAAAGAGTATTCTGATAGCACCAAGATGGCTCTCTTGGGAGGTTTTAGATTCTCCTTTATTAGAAGACTTTAAGAACATGTTATACAAATATTTTACAGGCATGTTCTAAGTATATTAATTCTCAGCACAGGAGAAAATTGGATTTCTTTTTTATTACTCTAAGATCCTAAAGGAAATGGCCAATATTATCCAGAAGATTATATTGGGTAGCTATGAAGGTCCTTTCTATCTTTAAAATGACTGAATTTGTTTATATTTAAATGAATTTCTTCCATAGATAAAGACAAGAATTCAGATCCACTGCTGTCGATTTGAAAGAATATTGTGTTACTCTATTATTTTATCGGTTTATTTAGACTCTCACAGTGAATCATTTTCTTAGCTTAAATAAGTCAATCACATCTGGAGCTGGTCAGAATATTTTCAGTGAAATGAAATATGTCACTTCATCAAAGCCAAAATGTTGTATCAACATATCAGCTTTGACAAACATTTCTTGAGAAAGTTTTTGCCCGGGGTTTCCTTGTCACTTATGACCAGAGGAGAAAGAACTTGAGCTGAAAAGATCAGGTTTTCAACCCAGAAACAGACATTTCATAACAATTCCCATTTGCAAAAATGTTTGAAGGGTTTATTTTCATTCCACCAAATAGTGAAAACAAATTCTGAAACCTCAAAATTTACAGTAAAATGGAATCCTTGTCCCCTGAACAGCTCTAATCACATTTAAGCATACAAAATGCTGATTCAGTAGCTCATATTTAGAGGATTTAGATATTCCAGATGTCAAAAATTGAGAATACCGTAAGAAATGTAGCAGTAGTTTGATATTTGGCTTCTTTTTCCTTGAAATAGTAATCATTTACCAAACAACATGTAAAAATCATTGAATTTGACTCTTGCCACAAAGATATCTCTACAGATGATATCATATACCCCAGTGTTCACTCCAGGGATCAGTGAAGTAAATGGAAAAGTCCCTCCTAAACAATGTAGGATATGGATTGGGCCCTAAATGATTAGAGGAACTACTAATATATTTTTGTTAACTCATTAAAATTTGTAGGCACTTCAGTTATTTAGTCAAGGTTAAAACATTTTGACTGATCCAAGGGGAAAAAAGAGAAAAAAACCACTTATATCAGCTGGAAAAGCAGCTTGCAGTTGCACCAATGAAGCTCATTAGCTGCCTGAATGCTTCCTGAAAGAAATGCAGACGCTACATGACGGGGAAAGAAAGAGGAAGATACAACTGTGGCAGATGCTATCCTGATCTTCTCTTGCTGGTATTTGATAGCCATTTTGCTGTAACCCTTTTGCACCCATTAGAAAATGATCACTCAGAATGTATCCTTTAAGTAGTTATTATTAAACAGGTGGACACCCATGGCTTGAATAGATATAATGCTATTTTCACTACAAAGGACTCAAAATACTGTAATCAAATTAGACACTGAAGATCTAGTCCATGAAACAAAGCTTGCCAAAGAAAGGAACAGGTTAATATAACACTTCCGAACACTTTCTGCGCTGAATATTGAGAAAGACCATTTTCTTCCAACGTCAAGAAGCTACACGTCAAGTGAAGCGGCGAAGACTCTTCCAATTCTCACAGCAAATGTTCACAGCAGTGTTCAGGGTTCCCCACATGTACAGACTGGTCCCGCATTGTCAGCGATAGGAATTTGTTCAGAGCAGGCAGTATGGGCTGACATGTCAAAACTTGGTGAATAGGTATCTTATCAGAATGGCATGGCCACTTCACCTGCCCCAGCTTCTTCTCCATAGGTGGGTTACCAAAAAGTACCAAGGGGCAGCAAAATCAGCATGTAAGGAAAGAGTATTATGGAGAAAAAAGTACCGGAGATATTGATTTCAGGAATGAAAGTGCTAATGATACGCAAAGCCAGATGTGTGACCACATGTACATGTTTGTTCCCATTGTTCTCAAAAACTGGAGCAATACTGAGTATCAACAGAGCTCATATTGCAATGCAGGCAGTAATTTTTATATAGGGATTTGATTTAATCAGTTTACCAAAATATTAAAGCATAAAGTGTGATTTTGCAGTAACCATATTATGACAAAAATTATTATCTGATGTTCTGCAAAGGAGCACAAACTCCACAAGTCTGATTTTTGTCCCCTTCCAGGTTAACTTTCAGGCAGAAGGTATAGAAGACTAAAAGTATTTCTCCTAAGCTGTTTTTACAACAAAAGTTCAGATTTTAAGGAGTCTGGAAGACTTCATTTTATCTGTAGAGCTAATGGCACTGTGCTGTGATAAGACTTGAAAGTGAAAGCTGAACAACAGAAAGGCAGAGAGATTAGGGATTTTATTTCAGTTGGTACATGGATTAGTTTAAACGGATTTATGGCTGTTGTTTGTATTTGTGGAGCCAACTGTACTGATGCTTATGTCTCTGATTTAATGGTACTTTTGCCAAACCACACCACTAAGCACCCGTGGAAGGCTTCAGCAGTCTTAATGAACAGTTGGCACTCTGTTGGCAGCCTTAGCCTAGAAGCCAGAGATAGACTGAGAGAGATAGACTATCTCTACAAGTCTAGAAATAAACTGAGAATAAAAGAACGATGCATAGCTTCACCTTCTGGCTCAGCAGAAACTGACAACTTTATACTATGTTTTGGCCTATCTTCTTAACATGTGGAAATAAAATCACAGCTGTTATTTTGTCTGAGATTTGTAGATATGCTGCCGAGCTAGAGGATAATTTTTATTTCTTATGCATGCCACTGTGTTGTTTCAATTGCTTCTTTTCGAACTAAGATGCTAAAAATAGATTTATTTTCTGATTTAAATATAACTGTGAACAATGTTCATGAAACACTCGTAAAGATGAAAAAAGATAAAATCTTGATGCAGTAGGCAGGATGTCCAAGATAGGCAGAGTATTTTTTAAAAAGAAGAATTAGGGAAAAGTGCTGTTTGCTAGAATAATTAAATAAAAAACTTTAATACAGCTGATAGCCAGTGACTCAGTGAAAAAGGAAACTGGAATTTTAAATATTAAGGATAACATCTATCTTTGCCTAGATCTGGACATTATTGGCACTCTCCATAAATCATCCTCTTTTTAATTTAATATAAGCATCTGTAAGGTCCAGAGATAAATTAATTGCTGCCAGATTTAAATAATACGCTTGGTTTCAGGCATTTCCTGGGGATTAATGACAGGTTAGGGGGAGCTGAAGGCCTAAAGTTCAGCCAGGAGCCATTAACCTCAGGTTATCATTAACCCCAGGAAACACCCTCTGTCTCAGTCATGTCTGTTCTTACAGAATAAAAATGAAAAACATAATGCCATGTACTTCTTTTAGTGGGTGAAGCCATTTCAATCGGTGTGTAGGCAGAATTTTAATAGCCTGTGTTTTAGGCTATTGTTAGCCTAAAGTTAGATTGCTTGAATCAGATGTGTGCATTCCACTCCTAATATCAGCTTGGGCATACTGTGGTTCTGCTAAAAAGAAGAGTTTTATGCAAATTATATATTGCCAGAGTGGTTTGGACCTACTGTAGAAATCTTGTACAGATGAAGAATGACATTTTTCTTGGGAGCCAAGTGATATAATTTTCGAAGCCTATGCAAACAAAGGCTTATGTTAACATTGAGTGAATTGGCACTTCAAGACCAACATTCATCTTGCAGACATAGCTCACTTGGGTGCCTGGAGCATGGCTGTCTCCTTCTCCTAGTCCTAGGAGAGGGACATGGCTGGGAGAGGACAGCTGGGAGCTGCAGTGCTGCCTGGAGGCATTGCTCTCCATTGACAACCCAGAGAACTGATGACAACCAATGCTGTAATATGGATGCCTCAGTGAAGAGCTTAACCTTTGGGGAGTGAATTTGGGATGGTCAGTCTTGGACTTCAGTAGACTGGCCGTTTTAAAAAAATGTGGGGATCTTTGTTTTCAACTGTTCATAGTGGCTTTGGGGAATAGGGTAGGAGGCTTCATGTTTCTTAATTTAAGTAGTTCAAAATTCTATCTAGAGGAAATTTTCAGAATTTTCAGCTCAATTTATTAAAAGCCAGTTTTGACCTACTTTAAAATTGTGGAGGCCTCTGGAGAGATAGAATCTGGATATAACGAATAATAACAATATTTATAAGAAAACTTTTATACATTTTCCAGCCTGAGGGTTTCCAAGCATTTTATGAGCATTTACTAATTAACACCCACAACATTCCTGTGAGATATGTGTTATCTCTGCTTTGTTCAAGGAATAACATCAGAGATGACACCAAAGGAAATTTAGTGGGGGGAGAAGGAAGACAGCTACAACACAGGGCAGAGTTCTGAGAAATCCAACTCCTCTATTCTCCATTATGCACTTGGGGCATAGAGGTCTGTCCACATGACATTTATTGCAGAACTGGGATCTGAGAGGAATGCAACATATAATGGCCTGGAAAAATATTAGTTATTACTGCATGAGCAAATTAATTCAAGTTAGTTTCAAAGCACAACAAGTGCATGCCAGAGAAAGAGCACAAATTGTTGATGAACCTATGATTGTTTTCAAGGTCGTCTCCAACACTCAGGCTACAGGCAGGTTCTGGCAGACTGTAGAAGCTACTTGCAGCGTGATTAGGTGTAGTAGGTGGATGTGCCCTTTTAAGCATAGAACTCCCTTACTTAATGCTATCCCTGTAAAAGTTGGTGTCTAGACTAAGCTAGACATTTTGGCTTCTTCTCTAGTTAACATAGGCTCCTCTGTAGCTTTAAAATAAGTGTGTAAAGTAACCTGTGATCTTTTCTTTGGAAATGCCCAAGTTTTTCCACTGATTATAGTGGGAAAAAAACAAAAACCACTATAAAACCATTTTTGTAACAGCTGAAGTTAGATGAGGTAAATATGATATTAGAAAAAGGCCCAGATATTCCAAATGAGGGAACAGCAAAATGTCCTGCTGGCTATTTATTATGTGAGGATTATTGGCTAGGGGAGTGGGCAAATATTTACATCTATACCCAAACACACATAGGCCAGTTTGCCTTAGGCAGTGAAAGGCCTCAAGCTCATGTTGGCTTCATGGAGGCAGCTAATAGATGAGTGCAGAGAGACGCATTGGGAACAACACATGCAACACAAATTAATCTTACTGCAACTTGGTATGCTGACAGGGCTTCTCTTTGTTTTCTGGCCTATTTAACTAGGCTCAGTGTTCACTTTTTATAATGGTCCTTACATGTACAAATCTACAGTATTACAGAGCTAGATGGTTTTGCCTGTTTTTCATTATAGTGCAGCTTCTCAGTATGTTGCTAAACTCTGTTTTAGTATATAAATCACATCTAGTTTATGTTTTTGTAGCCTACATGTTGCATTTTCTTCATGCTCTTTGCATTCAGATCTTTTTATCAGTATATTTTAAATGCTTGTGCTTATAGAATTACTTTATTTTGCTAAATGGCAGAAACAACTCCTCTAAACCTGTGAGAATTCTACAGATAACTGCCAAGTGCTTTTTCATGGATTTCAATCATTAAAAAGAAATGGCACAGCTGTCCTTTAAAATTGTGGCCTAAGCCAAATTGCAACAGTATTACTGGAAAAAGGGCTCCCTTGAAACTGGTAAAAGAAGAATTCTCTAAAGAAAGAGAGTTCCAAATATAGGACACACAGTATCTTTCCAGAAGTTGGCACGAAACAAAGCGTTAAAATTAACTGAATCTCTCTCTCCTGCTTTTGGTCCACCATTGGCTGCAAGGAAACAGTATTAGGCCAACTATGCAGCACAACCTAATTCTACACAAAATGTAATAGCAGTGGGCTATGGAGAATTGGAGTCTACCTTTCATGTGGGCCAGTGGGATAAGATATCTCTGCCTTACTACAGCTTGTGATTCATAGGCCCCATACCTTTGTTTTGATTTTAGTAAAATTTGCTGTAGCTGTAATTTACAGAATTAAAGGATGGAATATTCACACTAATTTCTGTTTACAAAGAAGGAATTTGAAATCTCCTAATTATGTCAAACACTTTCTGTTCTACCCAATCTTTAAAACTACTGCAATTGCTAACTTGAAGTTTATGCTGTTTCTCAAGGTACTCATGCAGGTCTCATGTAAGTAGATGTTACTGTCTCAAGATATATGTCTTCTCCTGCATCTCCCAGAGCAAGTAATGCTGGGCTGATCTCCAGGAAGGTGGCAAAGCCTTCTTCCCAGTTTTGGAGTCCAGACAGAAAACTTATTTGCTCAGAAAGCTGAAGATGGAGAAAGGGAGATGAGGCTCAGGACCCCCTGAAGGCAGGAATGGCTAATTTGTGCTCTTTGGCCACATTTGGACATACGGAGGTAGAACAATGCAGTCGTGTTTATGCAGGGATACTGTCCCATAGGTGGTGTTGCCTGCCTGAGCTGGTCTTGCACTTCTCCCTCTAATTCCTCCCCCTACAGAGCAATGCTCTGATCTGCTTGGCCTTCCAAGTCAGAGAGCCTTTAGGGCAGCAGGAAGTCAAGCCTGTGTGAAGGTGTGCCTGCAAAGAGTGGGCACTGATGGGGCTGCCCTTTTCAAGTAAAGCCCTTTTTGAGCAAAGAGGGAGAGAACAGCTGCATCTGAAGTCATATAGTCTATAGGAAATGGTAACCTGGGGAGATGCATTGCCAAATTCAGATTTCTGGATCTGAATTTCTAAATCAGGTCAAAATATTGTGGGTTTTTTTTTTTTTTTTTTTTTTTGAGATTATGTTTTTGGACTAATTTTATGATTTCTTATGTCTCCTAAGTCCTTTTTTTTCAAAATGTGCAATTTATTTCTGTGTTTTATATATGCACACATTATATACATGCAATATACATTCAATCTGAAATAGTACTCTTTAAATCCTTCTCAGTTCCTATTTTAATAGTATCACACAGATGTACAGGTAACTTAGTATAGATAGTCTAAAAGATACTGATTCTCAAAAAGGGAAGATACATTGTTACACGTTGTTACCTAACTCAAACAAGTTATATAAAATGCCAAATACAGTTTACAAAATGAGGCAGATATAGTTAGTCAGATATTCCAGGTCCATATGTTCTTATTTCAATTGTCTAGAACTAAAAGATAAAGGATACTCTGTAACATTAAAATAAATGAAGGATATAATTGCTTAAGTGATTATAGCATAAAATTTGCATGAGCGATGTGCTGCAAAAAATAAGAGGGATTTACCATACAGAATTTGATGTTGCTTTGCTTATAAATGCAGCTTGCATTCAAGCATATCAAGAAATAAGATCATTAAATGGTTTATTCATTCTATTTAACAAGATATATCCATGGCCCATCATCCACATATTCACCTGCTGTCAGCTGCTATTGAGCTCTGTAATGAACAGCTGTGGAAAGGGCAAAAAATGTACAACAACCTCTGGCTATTTGCATTTAAGATATTTAGTTCTCTGTGAGAAGAATGACATGTAATCAACTAGGCACATGGGTAAAAATAGCAGACTCAAATTCTACCTACCTTTTTTCTCTTCCCTTAGAGATGTTTACAGAATTCATGAATTATTTGCGTTTTGACTTTCAAAACAACGTGCTATTTTTACAGGGCTAAGGGTTAGATTCTGTCACTCCTGTTTCCGGTGGTTAAGCAGAGAAGTAAAGCACTGCTCAGTGCTCGTGATGGGAGCAGAGTCTGATCTATACTGTCAGGAGATAAACTCTCATAAACAGCTCTGTAATGGAGAATGATGCCTGCACAGCAGGGGCACCACCTTGATAAAGAAGCAGATTTGGTTTTTCCAGGGTAGTAACCACTGGCACTGTGTTGTGTTGATAATGGCCCGTGCTGAAGGAGCTGGGACACCTATTAAAATCTGCAGGAGGTGTTGCACAATGTGTTTTAGAGCTTCTCTGCTTAAAATGGAATCGGAGCTGTTACACGCCTTTGGTGCATTCGGAGTGTGCCCGGTGCGGTACCTGGCAGCTCTGCTGGCAAATGTGGGCCGATGCCTCTCCTGAGCCCCTGAGCGTTTGCTCACTCTTTGCAGTCGTGGTTCACAGGTGGATTAGAGACTGCTGTGAGAAGGAGAGAAGGTCCTTGTTTCATTCGCAGCTTTAGACATTTTTATCAGCATTATTCCAAAGTGACTGCTTCATTTCTCTGTGCAATACATAGTTGTGTGCTTTGTCTACTTTGTTGGTACAAGTTGTCGAAGTGGTCCTTGAAAATTATGGACTCAGCCCTGTGAAGGCCTGAGTGCCTCCTGAGAGGCTGAGAGTGCTCCTGGTCTCCCTGGAGTTCCGTGAGAGCTGGGAGCCAAATCGTACCCCTTGAGAAAGCAAAACCATAGCAGCAGGATTCAGCTTGTGAGAGTCTTGTTTCTGGAACCAGAACAATAAGTAATTTTGTTCTCAGATAAAATTCTTTTAGAGTTTGCCAGGCACCAGTTGATTGGAAAACATGAGTGCTCATTTGATACTAATAGCAGTGTTATCTCCTGTTATCTATGATGAGTTAGAAAATTATATTTTAAAGGTTACTTACTAGAAAGAACAAGAAAATTTAGATCTCCAGTAACAGTGAGAAAAACCTGGCCAAGGGAAATACATCCAAGCTATTCCAAATAATAAACAAAGATTCTTTAGTTGTGTGTCTTTAAAGTTTCCTCTCAGCTGGAGGGTAGTATGTAATACATTGAAATAATAGGAAAGATACTTAGAAAGTGGTGTTCCAAGAGCCAATTTCCAGGAGGCCATGTGGCTTGGATGGTTGGAAAAATTATAAGATTACAGTAGAAGCTTGTAAATATTAGGTGTAGCTTCTCAAGTCCCCTTTAAACAGCCAAAATGATGACTAAATCATTCCAAGAATCTTAAATAAAAATGTCAGATATTAGAAAGTATTTATGATTTTGCTAAATATGAGAAGAACCAGACTGAAGATCTGAATTAAAAGCACTATAAAAATGTAGAATAGCCACTTTTTGTAGCCATTTAAAATTATTTACTTTTTAAATGAAGATTTTTAGACAAATTTGCAGTATACAGTAAAACCCAAGAACTTTATCTATTTAGAAAACAGGAAAAATAGCCCTCTGGTTAGTTATAAAACTAGGTTATTGTGTGTATTTCAGTAAAGACATTTCTACAGGCTATGCAGAATCTGCATTTGCAATAAAGGCTAGTTTCAGAACAAATTCTCCCATTCTCACAGATCAATAATCTTCAAATGAGAAAGCCCAAATGTTTTCTGACATAGAGTCATTATGGAAGTGTCTGTATTTTCCTCTACAGAGTGATGCTGAGTGGAACTGAATAATACATCACCCAGTACAAGTGGTGCTGAGGGAAAAGTGCAAAGAGGAAAGGAGGCTCGAGAAGGCAATACATCACTCAAGACATATTTTCCTTCCCTCTGTAGCCATTGGGCTGGCCTTCACCCATGCCAAAAGCAGATGTTGGAGGCTTCCGTGTGCAGCATGGGATTCATGTGTTTGGCCTCTACCTGTTCTTGTGCACTGAGGATAGTATCCTGCTCACTCCGGAAGCAAGGTGCCCGTCTGCAGTCTTAATTCTGCCCTGTTGCCAAATCATGGGCAGAGCCATTGCATGGCAATTGTCTCATGTCATTTGCCCCATTGCCCCATGCTCAAAGAACATGGTCCCAAACCATAGTCTGGCATCTTGGCCTCCTCCTGTCACAAGAGCTGACAGACCAAACATGTCCTTCACGATGTGGTAGGACAAGGCACTGCCTGGTAAAAAGAGGTTATAAAAAGAGATATTTGGAAGATGTTCAACAGGGGTCATAATCAGACAGAAAAATTAAAGTCTAATTGCTTGATTCTTCTTAGAATCAGCAGTAATTTACAGGATAGTTTTGCTCATCTAGGATAAGAGAAGAAAAGTACAAGCTAAACATTCACTGTCTTATACTCTGGAAATAGTCACAATGAAATTAGGAGATTTTTTTTAGTGTAAGTAAGGTAACATGACAAGATCTGGATATAAAAGTGACTTACTCAAAAGCGCTGTGAGACCACACAGTTTAAACTCCAGATATAACATGAGAATAGTCTCCAAACATTTCTGGCACCAAAGATGAAAAAGTGAAAGAGAAATGATAAAAAGTTTCTATAAACAGTATGATATTCAAGTTAAAATAAAGTGCCTGCTAGCTTTATTTACAGACACAATTTAAACTCGTATCTGAGCTGAGAGTCTAGAGTTTTGCACTACGCCTCTCCTCTCCTCTGCCTGGCTTTCAGGGTCCAGGCACGTATTCACAGCCTGCACTCAGAGACAGAAGGAGGGACAGCCTGAGCAGTGGTCAGTCATTCGAGAGTCTTCTTCCCTTTGTAAACTAAAACAGAAACTGTCTGGCCTCAGATTTGCCTGTCAGACTGAAAAAAAAAGCAAAGCAAAAGCACACACAAGCAAAGAAATCAAAACTGTGACCATATTCCAGCTCCAATCGCTCTTTTGGATGCTTTTCGTTTTATGAGCACAAAGGTCAGGAAATCAGCCTGGATTCCAGCTGTTCCTCAAAATGTCCTTGCTCCTGTGGTTTCAGCTCAGACAATCAATGCTACTTAAATGTACCTTTTTGCGGGTGGAACTGGTTCCTTGTGTGGGTTAGAAATCAGACGAGCTGTATGCCTCAACTTCATCAAAGCCATTCTTCCCTCCATTGCCCTTATTTGCAGTGCCTATAGCATTATCAATCAACTGCAGTCCTGCAGACTGTCTTGCTCCAACATACGGTACTCCCCTTGCATACCCTGTCACACCCGCCTTTTGTTTAAACATTTGTAGACTGAAACATCCTGTCGAGCCCTGTTCTGTGGGAGAACATATTTGTGAGACAAAGCAATGCTGTGGTCTACCAGGAGGTCTATGACTCTCTCAGTGAATTATTCACTACTTTGCTGTGGTCTACATGCCAGGTCACCCGTGTTCATAGCAGAGAATGGAGCATTATTCATTATCAAACCTTTGGTTTTCTCTTCTAGGAGGTTCTTCCCCCACCCTCATTGCCCTTTCAGGTTTTAACAAGACATTGCATTCTTTCAGACTTCCCCTGGGCAGCAGGTTTTTTTGCACTTGCAGAAGGTACAACAATAATAGGTAGAAAGCCTGAACAGTTGTAAATTGTAGCAGTTAATGTCAAATTGATGGGGCAGTGATCAAATGAAGTTCATAACCACAGAACACAACCTGGGGGTGGAATGCTGTTTCAAGGATTTCTAATGACAGGGTTATAACATCGTAACATTGAAGGCTTTTTCCAGTGTGGAAGTTTGAAAGAATTTATTTGGCTGACCAAACGTTTTTGCAGGATTAGGACCAGACTTTTATAAAATATTTAGCATAATTGCTAATCAATGAGGGGACTGATCAGTTCATTTTGAAAAGGTACTGTGGAAACACCTCCTGTACTGTTTTTCTCTTCCTGGGTATCCTGAGTGCACCAGTAATAATCTTTAGGTCCTCAAGTATGGTGCTGTTTAATTAGAAACTGCTGATACAAAAGGAGGAGATCAAGACTGGACTAAAAAGAGCAGTTTTCAGGATTTCAGATCTGCCTTTTTAACCACCAGCATTCAAGAAACCAAAGCAGTGGACAATGTCAAAACTTTAGCACAAAGGAAAACATATATAGTTCATCAAAGCTGGCCAGAACACAGCTGTATCCCAGCTGGGCTCCTCAGCCACAAAACTAGAAATGGCTCAGAGAAGAAAAAAGATATTATATCCATAAAAATATTGTAAGATAAATATGCATGGAAAATGTTTAAGACATCCCACTACAATTTACATATGGAATTAATGAATGAACAGTGCAAATGGGGTTTATGTTTTCATAAACGGATCCTTCTGTATTTTTAGTTTTTATTTATTTATTTATCTACTCTTTATTTTAGTGGCTTCTGCTTGAGTTACTGAGAATAATCTGTGTGATGTGATTCATCATTTTATCCTTACTGATTTATGCTCATCTTAGTGAAAAGGAGGTTAGCCAAAAAAAAAAAAAAAAAAAAAAAAAAAAAATCCTTGGTTTGGAACCAAACTTCTAGCCCTTTTTTCCCTCATGATAGAACATTTAAAAGGGGAGAATTCCACTTTCAAAAGTTACAACATACCAGTTTTTGCTGAGAGAGGATTTAGCAGCTGCAGAATGACTAACGCAAAGCTGCTAAGCTAGACAGGCCTTGGATTTCCCACTGAAGATGCCAGCCTTGGTTATTCAGATATATTTCTGCCCCTCTAATTTGAGGCCCAATCAGTCCACATCCCGCAGAAACCTGTCTGGTGTTCTTGCACAAAACCACTGTGTTTGGAAAAGATGCAGGCTCAAAGAGATTTCCAGCATCATTTACTACAATAATCCCTCCAATTTCTGACGTGATGGAGGAATATGCCAGCAAAGAGTAACTTGTCTACAAAGAGTAACTTGTCTATCCTGTCCATTCTTTCTGCTCCTGTCCTATTTCCTACTCACAGTTCAGCTCTTTGCAGTTCAGTTTTTGAAGCTAGGAAGACCCCTAGGAGCTTATTAGGTGCTATTTCACCCTGTGGCACTCTGCTTCCCTCTATGTTCCCAAATGGGCGCATCAGATTTCATCTTTTGCATTTTGCAACCTTTGAATTTTCTGACAAACTCACCAAAGATGACCATGAGAAACATTCCTTCCAGTGCTAAGATGGGATATTAAAGGCATTTAGGCAACTTAGGATGCTGCAAATATACCATTGTGGGATTCACATTGCCTAAGCAGCACCCATGGTAGTCTGTCAGCTCCAAAAAGCCCTTTTCTAAATTTTACCAGACATATAATTCTTTAAGTCATGCCTTAATATAGGAAAAAATCCCGTCAGACATCTCTCCATTGATATACAATATTAGACATCTGATTCTGTGTGGATATCATATTATGGATATTCTGCCATGTAGGCCTATTTGATTGATATATTGCTAGCAACCATTTATATTATATATTAAGAAATAGATCATCATGAGTCAGCAAATAACCAAGGGCCAGGTAACATCAGCTCTACAGAAGTGAACCGTGTGCCATCACCCAGAACAACAGAATTAATGCTAAATTAGTTGTTACTGTTGTTACTCAGCCAGTCAATCTGGCATCACTCAATTTTGTACTGCAGATGCCGTATGGGAATGTTAGGGGGAAAACTAGTAGGTCAAGGAATGTAATGTGGCTGTGCTTCTTGGAAATAGCAGGAAGTCCTGCAGTGCAAAAACTAGAGAATATTCTTCTGGAAAGTAATTTAAACTTTGGCAAAAAATGGTTAAGATCCACAGCACCACTGATAGTAGCAAGATGCCTTTTACATCTTTCCATAACATTTACTATTGTATCAGCTGGTGAAGTTTTTACCAAAAGTGATCTGTGAAATAGATCAAAATTTTGTCATAGAAAGAAATACCAGGCTCATAATTAAGACCCTATTGAGATGAATGACAGCAGGTCACATATATCAAAGCTGTTGTTTCAAATTCTTTGCAACTTCAGAGAATATATATATTGGTTATCTGAAACCTTCCATTGCTGTTAGTTAGGCTAATGATTTTAATATGCTTAAAATCAGAACTTAGACTTTTGGAGCAGAAATATGTGGCCAACATAGAAATAAGAACAATTATATTGAAACATAAGAAGTGATAGCATGGCATTATAAGTGACCCATCTAGAAAGTCTAAGAACCAGAGCAATTTGTAATGGTGCCTGCAGCCTCTGGTTTATTGCAGAGTAAGGTGTTGCATACAGGAGCTTTGGGTTTTGTATATATTTTTTTTAAAAACAAGGTGTTCAGCTTACAAAGGCCAGAGGTGATATGTTGTTTTCTTAAATTCTGGGGTTTGTTAGTACCTAGTAAGAATTTTATCAAGTCATCCATCTCAGGCTTAATATACACTGAAATCTGGAGTCTTGGACTCTATACCTGAAAATCATTTCCCAGAGAACATTCTACTTATTCCCAGTTTCCTGTCTTTTCCTTCAGGTCCTTTCTACCATGAAGTCCACACCAAACTGCCATCTGAAGGAAGGTGCTCACTGATAGAATTAGAGTATCTTTTTTGTCTTCTTAAAAGAGCATGAGGCCAAGTCACACTAAGCCAAGCTATCCTGCCATATCACCTTCCTTTTCCCTGCTTCGCCCTTTCAAGTCCTGTTTGTTTGTTTGCACCAAGTTGTCACATTTTATTTTGAGATCCTAATGTATTCTGGGCAGGATTGATTTCTTAGATCACGTTTGAATAGCAGGTGGAACCAGGAGCCCCTAGTTTGACAAGCTACTGCCAGAAGAGAAGACATTCTTACTAAATGACATCCTGCCGGGAGTATTATCCAAACCAAACATCTTCTCTAAGTAAATATGGACCTTCAACATTTTCTCTTTTCTCTTAAAAATAACAAATGATTGAAAAGTAATTAACCCAGTCCTTTTTGTAAAGGCTTATGACTCAGCTGCACTAAATTAGGATCAGCTTTGTGTCTCCATGCCTCTTACCCATGTTACATCAGGAATTGCAGGGACAAACACTGCTCTTTAGCAGGGCTTAGAGACTACAGGAGCAGTCATGGAGTTCAGAATGAGTAATGAAAGTAAAGCTGTGTTAAGAAGTTCCCTCATGTTATTATTTGGCAGCTCATTAAGATACACTCTGTTTACCTGCACCAGCCTGCGCACCAGATTTAGCTCTCTGCAGGAATCTGAAGGCATTTAACTCGCAGAAGCTGTGAAATTGCAATGGAAAACAAAACACTTATGGTTCATGCTTTTATGAAAAGAAGGTACTTAAACAGTGACTGAGAGCCTGCTCATCCCTTCCAGAATTTTCCACATGGAAGAAATAAGTGTGGAACCTGAAAGTAAAAAAAACATATCTGATGGTCTTCACTGGCAGACTGGGAAACATGCTACATTTCCTGTTCGGCTCTTTGGGCTTTTTGTGAGATGTTATAATCTTCTTTGGCTTGTTAACTAGTACTGTTAAGCAGGCCAGAATTCATTTATATTCTTGTGCTGTTCAGTGACTGCCAATGATATTAGATAAGAACACTGATTTTTAATTAAAATCTCAATTTTCAAGTAGCTTTCACAGTTAATACGCGTTGAGAAATTCTGACCAGTGACTCTGTGGGTTCAGCTGTCTTTTAACCACCTTTGAAGCCAAAAATCTAAGCTTCTGTTCTTTGCCTCCCAAAAATCTGTCTTCCCAGAACAACGATTGCACGAACAGTAGTTCACATCTGCTGTACGCACTGGGCAGTTCCCCATTTGAAGGAAACCTCAAGTGTCTGAGAACAGGAAAACATCCTATACTTAAAGATTTCAAAAAGCCCATGATGCCAGTGTGAGGCAGTATACAACAAATCGCTGTTTAAAGTGTTTCCATGCTATTTGTTTAACTTGTTCTGTTTTTAGGCCTTTATAAGCCCATTGCAATAGGCATTCCTGAGACGCCACTGTCACAGAGCTACAAAATTTGTATCTGTGCATCTGGGGAGTAAATAACTTATCTGAGCTCACGCAGAAAATCTCTAGCACACCTGGGAAGTGAACTCACACTTGAATTCCACGTGCAGGTTCAGCCTCCTTACCTCCTCATAATGCTTATAAATATTGTTAAATATTTATTTTTTCCATTTGTGAGTCATAGTGCTACTAGTAAAGCTGGTTAGCTGTACACATTAGATCCAGCTGGCCGTTTAGTAGCCGGCAGAATGAATAAGGTTGTTCTTGTTCGGCAGCTATCCTTCCTTTTTTTGCCTATGTTGAGGTTCTTCCCTCATCCACCCAAGGCTTTTCAACGTCTTCAGTGAATCACAAAAAAAATCAGTTCCGGTCTGCTTGCAACATTTAATTCACCTTGAATCATTTGGTTTCACTTTGGGACATGCTAAAGAGAAAAAAGAAATACAAGAGTCAGATTCACAAGAGGAATGAGGTAGTAATGAGAAGCTGGTATTAATGTTGTATTAATGTTGTTCCTCCCTCCTGCACCCCAGTGCTCCCAGTGCTGGACATTCCTGCTGTATGCAGGAAACCTGGATTCAGATTGCCTTCTTGTCTGGTCCACAGCAGGAGTTTTAAGTCCAGGCCTGTTCACACAGCACACGCAAGGTGTTTCTCTGCAGTGTGTCCTGAAGGAGGGATTTCACAGCCTCTTCTGTTGCTGCTGGGCCACTTAACATACAAATACTAAATATTTATTGGATTCAAAAAACAATATATATCATTCTAAGATGGTGACTAGGACACATTTGCTGGGAAGAAGAGCTTTAGATTTTTGGTTCATTCTCCAGTGAATGTTTGTTTATGTATCTGAAGTGGAGCCACTTCAACAAGAGAGAATAAATGAGCTATTTTGCAGATCACCCAGACCTCAGTGGCAAGGAGCTCCTATGGGAAGTGGTACACATATTTACATTTCTGACCTGATGTTTGTCCCGCCTACTGGGCAATAAATCCTTGAAGGGTGAGGTGAAATTTCTGCTCTAGGAATTCAAACCAGAATTCACTAATAATCCACAACCACAGGTTTGGGCAGAGTAACTATTCAACAACAAAAATCATCATCCACCACCATGGCTTTTTAACCAGAAGGTTTGTAGAGATCAATAACATCCACCCAAAGAGAAACACCATGAGCTATCTCTGGCTCAGTGTTCAGTTAGGTAAAAAAAATTCAGATAACGTCACCAAAACTTACAAGGCATGGATGACTGGAAAGATAATTGTCAGTGTTGAAGGCTACATTTTCTATTTCTTCCCCTTCACCAGCCCTTCCTTGCTGGAGGTTCTCAGAAAAAATGGGGTTTCTAAATCAGAATCTGCAGAGAATTCCTTATAAACCCCCTGGATAGGTTTCAGTTTTTAACATTGTGCTGAACCAAATGTTATTCTTCTGAACAAAGAAGAAAAAAAAATCAAAAGCTTTCAACTAGGTCATGCTAGTATTATCATGAGTGAGTGTGAGTGGTATCATTTCACACATACTGCATCTCTCAATTAAGGAAAATGCCAGACTTCTGTTAGCAAGACAGCTGGTGGTACTCAGTGACTAAATATAGTACTGTCATCACCTAGGAGCATAGCCAGGACATTTTAATGGTTGGGACAACTGATATTTTGGTTTAGCCAAAACAATTTTTAATCATATGCTATTATTTCAAATAACTAGTGTAAGAAATCAGTGAATGAATGTATTTTAAATATATTTTACTGATTTTATTAAGTCAATTTTCAACCAACATGCAACTGATTTTTAAAGAAATTACACATATTGTCTACATTTGGAATAGAAAAAACAGCTAAGTAAATACAGCTGACATTAAGCTGATTCTGTGGTTGTGTGTACATTAGATAGACTAAACTCCTTTGGACCATCTTTTTATTGTATGTACAATCCCTAAACCAGTGGGGCTTGGATCCTCTGGGGAGTGCAGTGATTATTTGGGATGACTCCATCGCTCAGAAGAGGTGAAAACACAAGCAATTTAGGTAGCTGATCTTAAGCAAAGGCTGATCCAGCGCACCCTGTATTTGATGAAGAATGCTCTCATCTGCAATTACAGCTGGATTAGGTTCCAAATTCTGGCACGGTTCTCAGAGAATTTACCTTCCTAACCAAAAATCTTTCATATAGAAGGTGAAAGACTTCTGCAATCTCTACATGTTCATCAGTGTCCCACACTTAGGGCATGTTTGTATTAGCACTCTTTGCATCTACTGTGGACTAAGACAAAAACAAAGATACACAATTAGATATTTCTAAAGTTGAATTAAACAGATTTCTGCACATAATGCTGTTGGTTGCAACTTTAACTGTGCCTGAGTCTGCCAGGTTTACATGCAAGGGCTGTACTCCTGATTAGCTGAGGGGCAGAAATGAAGTGTCTGTTCCTCCCTTCTTTCCAAAAAACATTGGTTTTAGCTCTGGCTTAACTATGACTGAGTAGGTATTTCAAAATGTTTATTAACAGTTTTATTGCTTTATTTCTGCTGCCAGTTCCAAACAATAGGGGTCCAGAACACCAGCTTTGTTTGCACTTACAGTAATCCATGGTTGTCTGAGAACATATACACAGGGGTATTCTCTGCAGCCAGTGGATTAGAGGATGACCCTTTAGTCCTGTTACGTGTTGCATGTGAACTGAAAAGTAATAATGCTTGAGAACTTTCTCAAAATGAACTATCAGTGTGAAAACTGCTTTCTGTGACTGCTTTCTTCTGTGGTAACGTTAGCAAAAATACTAGATTTTTCCAAAATCTGTCCTTTAATATGTTTCTTAGTGACAATAATGAAGAATATTTTAAGAGTGAGTTGAAGCCTCTTTTTGATTAGAAAAAAGGAGTAGGGAGCTCGAAAGAAAAAGAGAAAGGCTTTAAAGCACTTAGGGATACTTATAAGGGCAAACTTTTTACCCACCTAGTCAAAATAATGTGGCAGCAGCAGTGCAAACTTGCTTGTATCTCCTGGCCAATTCTTCCTTAACCTTCCTTGCAGACGGGCCTTTGGCCATTGCAGGACAGGTCTTTCCCTTGCATCTGCCCCTGGATGAACACTGACTCCAGAAGAGCCACCAACAGACATGCTAGAGCTCACCAGTTGTTTCAGTCACTCCTTATTTCAAAAGTTAACTAATAGCTGATGAATATCTAGCCCCAGACCATAGGAAAAAAAGAGGTGTACATAAGCGTTGTTCTGTCACTGCCGTTCACTGTATTGTTTCCATCCAGCTGAAAGGACTCCTTGAACACAGAATTAGTTTGTATTTTCCTGAAGGGGACAAGTGCGCTTTCTGTTGCATTTCTGGTGCTCACTATCAGCACAGCTTTGCTCCCTTAGGCCCTGAGGGAAAACCAAAATTGTATCAAGCTTTCTCTGGGAAATGTAATTCTTCTCTTCTGCGCTCTCTACCAAAAGTTTTTGTCTGGTCTGACTCATTATAGGAAACATAAAAATCTGGAGGAAACTGATTTCTGCTGCCCAGTGCCATTGCATTGGCTTGAGGGGAATGCAGAGGGTAAAGCTAGTAAACCACAAAACACTTCTGCCTGCTCATTAGATATAAAAGCGTAAGATTCTTCTGCTGCTTTTCTTCTCCTGCCATTATAGTTGAAAGAAGAACCTGAAAGATTTAATGGTAATGGCAGACAAGTAGTTTTGCTTTTGGATTATTCTCTTGTTTGAATATTTTTCAGACAGACAACTATAATGAGGACAATTAACATACACTTCTATATAAAGGCATTATTTTTTTCCACTCATTCATTCTTTGTTCACTGGACTGTTTTTGAGTTAATATTACTTTAATAGCTCCACATTTGTCACAAAGTCATAGTGCTGCTGGGAATTATGCATTAATTATAATCCTAATCAATAAAAGTATTCTCTGAGTGATGATAATAGGCTTAACTCTCTGTTTTCAACTTCAGTGGAACTGATAACTTACCAGCTTTAGTCAGTAAATTATGATAGCCTTTCTATTTAAAAAATGGTCTTTCATTACTTCAGTGCTAGATTTGTTATTTTGAATAACATTTTTTTGAATGTAACAGAAAGATGCAACTGGGAAACAGACAACTTTGTGCTTGAAAGGTGCATTTAATTTTTTTTCTTTGAAGTACAGCGTGAATTAGTTTTTATAAACAGAGAAAGCAATAAATGTCAGATCTGAAAAAGTGAATTTAACTTGACAGTATTCTAACTTTTTAATTATTTTTTAAGTATATGAGCTAATTTAACCATTTACATATTGCCAGAGACTAAGGGGAAAAAAGTATTCATTCTGAGTTGAGCTCAGAGAGTCTGCTTTGGCAAAAAATATGTCCAAACATATTAATATACATAATTCTCAAGGTATAGGCAGCATCAGGAATACATTTGAAGGAAGGGGGATTTGGTCTGGTTTGTCAGTTTGGCAAATAGCAATGAAAAAGGCAATCATCTACCAGCAAGTAAGTATCTGCACCAGTCCATCCCTTATCAGTGAAGGATCTGCACACTGTTTCCACTCCAAGGAGTAACCCCATTTTAGTGCCTGAGCTAGTGAGCAGCCATTCACTTGGTGGCTGTGCTAGTGGCATCCCAGAGACAAGAATGCGTGGAAATGTGGGGATAAGGTATAATACAAAGATGATTTTTCTACCTAATAGTAGATTTGTGTAGTAGAAAATATTACAAGCACATCTTGGACCACCCAAAAGCTATAGTGATTAATCCGCAGACCTTCTTTGTCCCTTACATGATTACTTTTAAATGTTAATTCATTCTGATACATTTTATATTGTTAAATATATCCACATGGAGAGTGATTGTAAAATACATGTGTAATCTAAAATATACTGCAATCTAAAGGCTTGCTTCTCTGGTTACAGTAGAATTCCAAACAAAAACGGCTGGTTTCGAGAATTCAGCAGTCAGATGAAAAAACTTGTCTAAAGCTGAAAATAAGGAATGAGTAATTAAAAACCCCAGACTTAAGTGCAGACTTGTTTTTCACTTAGATTAGTGGATACACTGATACGCATATCTTCATGGCTGATTTTTTGGTGGATAATTACTTAACTCTTGTAACCACTGCATCCCTGAATACCAGAGAAAGCAACCCATCAAATATATGTATTTTATTTTTCTGGGGGAGGGGAGAGCTTGCTGTATTTTCCAAGAAAAATTCCAAGGCTGAATGTGTATGCCTTGCAGTTGCACTGACATGAATTAGTATATAAACCCTTATGGGTAAGACGTCTATGAGCCCAAAATGTAACAACTCAGACCTATTAAGAAGTCTAAATGTGTCTTTACATAAAAGCCTTAAAGAGCTGCACAGGGAGTCATTATGGTGTATTATGTCAGGATCTTACTCAAAATGTAGAAGCAGACACTGACACCATCAGCTGCGATGTAAAATGCTTGAAGGCTAGTTTCACAGGGCAAAAGTTTCAAAAGAGTTCAGCACCCACCCATTCCCACATAGGCAACTAAATGAAGTGATGAAACTTTAAATGCTCTCAGCTTTCATGTGAGCTGGTAGATGCTCTGCATATTTTAAAAAACCTGGCCACACTTGTAGGTACTGAAGTGTTTTGAAAATCTAGCTTACTTGGAGTAGTCACACTGTCTACTTGCAGCTCCCTTAGGTGTGATTCAAGAGACCAAGTTAGGAACCAAGGTGACATGTGAAGGTAGCTGCCCAGAAGGGACTAACCTGACCCCCAGGATGGATGTCCGCAGTAGCCTAAAGCAGGCCAAATTAATATCCCTATTGTATCCATAATGCCTATGTTGTAGCATAGATCTAAGGAACTTCAAAAATGATTAAGGATTATCTTTCTTGAACATGTCCTGTCTCAGATAAAAAGATATTTGCTGAAGTGCTCTGCTCACTATGTGAACATGCTTTCTTCCACAGCAGGTTCTTATTCTGAATGGCTTTATAAATCCTATTCCAGTACACATGAAAGCCAGCATAATTCATAGAATGCCTTTTATGCATTCTAGTAATTTTGTTTTAAAAAGATGCAAACAAAACAATGTGTTAGATTACATTCTGGAAATGTTGTTCAGATGTTTTATGCTGATGATTCAACAATAAAAGGAACATTAAACTCCTGAGGCCAGGCTGAGTCTAGTTATTTTCGGCACCTCTGGCAGGCTGGAGTGGAGCTGAGGCACCTAGCTGTTGGGGAGCTTTCAGAAAGCCTGTCCCTCTCACTGACCCCTTGCTGTGGACCTGTATGTCCCTACGGGGACAGAAATAGCCCTGTCACAGTGGGACATTCTCTAGGACTCATCTTGATTTTGTTCAAAACATTAAAGGGAAGCTTCACAGAAGGAAAGGCATCACAGTTCTGCCCCAGCAAGCTGGGGCAGAAACCAGGGGAACATAACTGCATGTGTTGCCCTCATCTCAGTATCTTCTGTAGGCAGCAGCTGTTGGGTGCTGCCCTGCTGGTAAAGGCAGGACAGCAGACTGCATCGGTCAGGAATGCACTCTCTGATTTCTCGTGCCACATTTCAGATAGGTCCCAAAATGCCATCTAAGTCCCTGGAGATTTCCAGTCTGCTAGACCTGAGGAAAACACCCAGGCGCCACTGCCTTCACCACAAAACACAGCAGTCAGCTGTGCTCCTGCAGCTCGTGGCCAGTGATGGAAATACAGCCACAGCCACCTCCCTTTTCATTACCATCCCATAGGCCAGAACCTCAGTTTCTTTTCAGGTCATTGGTTTCCTCTTGCATCTTCTTTTTTTTGCACCCCAGTACTTCCCTTCTTAATGTCGCTGTGGAGTTTCTCAACGATTAGGGTGCAACTTTGTCCCTCTGCCCCCAGCTGCCCCTCTCAGTGATCAGCAGTCTCCTGGAACACAAACTGCTGCAAGCTGAGGAGAAAATTAATCTCATATTTCCTCCTGGTCAAGTACTCCACCTATGTGGCTTTTCTACAAACATAAGTTGTGGTATTAAAACTTCCTCTCTAACTGTGTGTAGGTCAGTACCTACTATTTAGAGTAAACTCACAATTTTACATCCCTAATGGACAGAAGTATCTAGATGCAGTCATGACTTAAGCACACAAACTCAAGAGGAAACATTTCTATGCCTCGCATCCCTATAAGCTAGATCTGGGTAATTCTCTGCTCAGTCTGGGAAAATTAAATTGCTCTTTGGTGCTGCTCTGTGCAATGACACCCTAGTAACTTTGTACTTAATACACTCTTTATTTCAGGGCTTCCCAACATCTGCATGCTGTACTTTGCAACTCTAATGGTGATTATCTATAATTTCAGGGGCATGTGTAATAGTATTACACTATGTCTGACTGATATGAGTAATAGATGTGTGATCTGATGCATTTATCTTTTTATAAAGGAGATAAGTGAAGATAATTTTTCAGTATGGTACATTAGGATATTCATGACAGTCCTTTGCATAGATTTTTCTACATTCTTTGCAAGAAGCTATGGAAAGGGTTGACCCCCTGCAAATTGACTGTATTTTACACAAAAAGAACCAGATCCTCTGTAGCTAAAATAAAAAGGAACACAGGAAAATGGTGACTTGGAAGTATTAAAAAAAGGTATTTTATTCCTTCTCAGGCTCTTTCATCTTAACTGTCATTATAAGAAATGGGCAATCTGAATTATATACACTATTACCTTAAAAAGTTTTAGGACTTACCTTTTTTTTTCTTAAGCCCTTGTCAGTTTTTAAACATCCACAAAATTATGTCATAAGTCCTTTGGGAATTAATAAATGAAGGATTCCAGTTGCCGACTGAGACACATTTTTTACACTTCCTTCCCTCCAAATGACTTGTGTTCTGTGCTCAGCCTTCTCAAAATGAAAGGAAAAAAAAATGCAGCCAGCAACGTCAGTTCATGTTATTATTCTAGATACAGAAATGACTTAGCCAGCACTTAGATGAAGCTTGGTAGAATATAAGAAGGGAAAACTGAATCTTTTATTCATTTTTTATGTGGTGGATTACCCAGGTTCAGACAAAAGGGTGAAATTCATATGACCTAGGCTTAGCTACTTAAAATATGTCATTCTAAACTATTTGCCTGGGTTGTCCCCACAGTCCCTTTCCCTATAAATGGAGAAAGATACCTAGAGGTGATCTGTCCCCTTCTAGGGCTGCTGGAATGACTCGTGCTGTGCAAGGGCCATATCTACACTGAGTACAAAGGACCATCTAGCTGACCAGCCTAAATAGTGCTAACTTTCGGATGGCTAAAGTTGAATTTGATTCATTCTTCTCTAAATTCAGTGACTGTGAGCTTTCCTGGATGCTGGATCACTGCTGGGGGCAGAGGATCCAGAAAGAGAGTGGCTTTGGTCACAAAAGCATCCCTTTCCTTACAAGGCTGCCAAGGACACAGCCAGTGTGGTGTTCGCTGCCCTGCTGCTGGTGGAGGACTTGGGCTATTTTCCTCTTTCACAGAGCCCCGGAGAGTGCTTTCGGAGGATGGCAGCTTCACCAGAGCCTTTCCACTGCTTTGTCTGTAATGAAGTTGCTGCATTCTGTGCCTGAGCTCACCAGTGGAGAAAGCAGAAAAAGATAGTTTAAAGAGTAAGAATACTACTTGGAAGAACTGTATTTTTTCATATATATATGTGTGTGTATATATGTACACACACACACACACACACACAAAAGAACTGGTTAAATGCAGAAAAACAAACAAACTAACAAAGTCCAGAGAGAAATAGTGAATGAACAAATTCATGAAAACTGAGCTGAGCTATGATTCAATAATTCATTTTCTATTCAGATCAATTGAAATGAGTTTCCTGGAATGAATAAATCTCCAAAGTTTCATGAATTTTAGAATGAATGATTCTGAATGCCTTTAAAATTCAGATGGGAAGAGAATTAATCATTCACTTATTTTCTTGTTGACAAAGTCTCTCTCATCCAATCAAGGTAAAGACTACACAGTGGGTGACTAACTGCACTCTATGAATATCGAGTAGCACCCATCAGCAAAAGTTATTCATCCAAAATATTTTGTGGATTCTTAAGTATATGGGAATGCATTCAAATGAAATCAGAATTTATTTGCAAGTGATTCACTGAATGCAAAAAGGTATGCATTTATAATGAGTAGTTTAACAGTCTCCACACACATTAGTGCTTTATACAGGGCACATCTGACATGCAATTAAAAAAAGGGAAAAATGAATTAGGTAGATGGATTTGATCCAATTGTATATATTTTAGTAAAGTAGTAGTACAAGGGACAAGTCCTTTTTACAATGTTCAAATATGAAACTTACTGGAGGAATGTGGACAAAGTCTGACATTATTAGTACTTCTAATATGACTTGATTCTACAGTCCTCACAAAGATACAAAGCTCAGGTGAACTTCATGTTTTTGCCTGTATGAGAAGGGCAAGAGCAGATCCATGTATTTGTTTTTATGTTCATGTGTATTAATGAATATATATGCATACTTTTTAAATTGTATCATATACTATAACCCAGCCTAGCATAGTATGCATACAATTTTAATGTATCTTCCCTGATGCCAAAGTATTTTTCTTTTTCCGCTAGACTAGACTGTATTGAATGATGCACATATGCTTAAACAGGAAGAGAAAAGCCATAGCCTATATAGTCTGAATGCCTCTTGAAGAAACTTTGTCATACCTTCATGATAATCTGAAATGAAATGCAGACAAATGTCTTTCCCTCCCAAAAAGCTGGTAGAAAAGTATAGAAGAAATGACTTCATTCTCTCTTACCTAGTGTTTACTTACCATTTGGAAGTGGTAAAGTGTTGTGACTATGCTTTTTTTTTTCTTTTTTTTCTCACATTACACCTTCAGTTCAGGTCTTTTTCTGCAGTTACTATAATGGTATTGATACTATTTGGATAATTTTCTAAAAACAAAGTCTTGCTCTGATGTTGCAAGACTTCACCATGTAATTATCTTATTCCTGCTAGTAGGATAGTTCTGAGCGATGTCCCATTGTTCTGAGTAGACAATACCCATATATACAACTGTCAGTATGTTCAAGTGTCTTCTGTATATGGGCTTGGACTTATAGGTCAGTGCCTATCTTTGAATCATCTAGGAAGGCACTTAATTTCACATTCATCCTGCTATGAGACGAACGTTAGTTCTGTAGCTAGTCTGTAATCACATGGTTGGTTTGTGAAAAAAAATTACTGGTTACACTGGAGAGCTCTGTAACCATTTAGGACCACATTCATGAGGTTAACAAATAACTCAGGTCCTTTATTTTTGCATATTCACCAGCCTCCCAAAATTGCTTTGCCAGGGGATTATTCAAAGGATATTGTATGTTCACAGCATGTGGACTTTCCCTATAATTGAACAATGAACATCCTGCAGGAGGTATCTCAAGGGCCAAAATCTCTATTGGCACAACTCCACCGAGCCATTAGTGTTACACCAGCAGGGAAACTGACCCCAGCACTCGCTTAACAATTTGGCAGGCCACTTTGCCACAAGGATGTTCCAGAGCTCCAAGAGACTTGAATATGAAACGAAGAGTTATTTCAGTTGGATGAGGTTGACAATTGTTTGGTTTTTAAAGAGTTACCACATAATGTTAAAAGGGTATCCTGTCTGAATGCGAAATCTTGATGCAGTGGTATCTTATGATCTATTAATCCAGGAAAAAATGTAAACCAAAAGATAATAAATGTAAACAGTGTTTAAACCGCAAACATTCCTTGGAGTAAATGACAATATAATTAAATTTGAACTCCACAATGCAGATTCTTTCAGTGCATAATTGAAATTGTGTAAGATGCTTTGGCAATATGTTTAACATTAACTTAAAGCAAATAATTTTAGGCACCAGGGTCTGATCTTTCTCTTATTGACATCAGTTGTGCAGCTCCCACAGGCTGAGTGGGCCACGTACTGTGGCCTCTTTGCGATGTGTCTCATTGACCCAGTCCCCTCTCTGTGCCCTGGCTCCAAGCTGGAAGGAGACCAGGCTGCACAACCTTTCTTTACAGAGCTAGGTTTCCATCAAAACAAAACTTCAGTGTGCAGGCTGGGAAGGGAGCTGCACAGTGACCCTGATGAGAAAGTCAGGGAACTGGGAGCATGAGGGGTGCTGCCAAACCACCTCCCAGAGCTGAGATGCTCCCATGAGAACATAGGAGTGGCCAGGCTATGTCAGACCAAAGGTCCAGCTAGCCCACTATGCTCTCTCTAACAGTGGCCAAACGTATGTGCCAGAGCAGAGTAAAAAAACAAGGTAAGGCTGTAGTGATTCTCCCCTAGAAGGTTATCCTAGCCTCCTGCAGTCTTCAGGTTAAGGACTTAATCAGAGTTGATGTCTGTTTCTGCATAATACATCTCAATGGCAATTTATTTTTTAAATTTGTTCTGTTGCTTTTTGAATCTCCTTACATGCTTATCATCCACAATATCTTAAGGCAAGGAGTTCCTCAGTTCAACTAAGCACTCTATGAAGATCCATTTCCCTTGTTTTCATTGAGTTTTTCATCCCCTACTTTCATTTGAGGTACTAATACTCCTTTCTGTTGGTCAGTGGGAACCAGGACCTACAATATACACTAGATTGCCCCAGTTGTGTGGTGCAGACTCAGCCAGAAATGTCAACAGTGGTAGGTGCAAGTCCTCATCCTTCAATCTTTTCCTAAGGAAACAGCCTTTATCAGAGTGAAACAACTAATCTTCATGGTTTGCAGTTGCGTTTTGTGCTTTATACTGCTCATTTGGTGCTGACAACAACATACCCAGAAATGGGAGATCACTCCAGCACAACAAATTTTAGAGTAACAAGAAGTAGAGGAACCAGATTTTTACCCAACTTCTGCACAAGAATGAAAAGGTAAAGTGTGCCAGTGTAAAGAAACATCCTAATTTCTGCTTTTGGCAGATAATCTTCGCCAGAAAGAACTAAAGCTTTTGCTGAAGGTCTTTAGCTAATAAACATCAATTCTAAATTTAAGAGGATTAGAAGACAATTTAAAGCTTCATTCGTCCTGTTCTCTGCAGGTAGCTTTCCAGGCTTTTTAGATGAGGAAAGCTCTTTTAAAGCCCATGCTTCACATGCTCATGTTGCCAGCCCTAGGGCATCTACATGGCAGGAGCTGCCTTCTCACTCTTTTCTACGGGCATCTGAGATCAGACGTCATGCTTATCCGCTAGGCCTCCTGCTCACCCATGAGACCCCTTTAGGAAGAGGTCTCCAGCTGGCTCACTTGCTTTACCTCAGCCCCAGACAATCTCATATGCCGCTATGGTGTACATGGGGGCAGTCTTAGGACAAGCATGTGCATGTACTTGGCTCCATATTTAGACATAACACAAGGTGGAATTGCTCATAGTTCCTTGCTCTGCTCTAGAAAGAGGCTTCTTGGACAACCGGAGGGTTTCCAGGCTGTGGTTCTTAGGGTATTCGATGATATTCTGTGGAGAGCTGGCTGGCCACATGTTAATGACTCCTCATCACTGTTCCTGGCCACTAAATCCCAGCCACAAGGCTTATAAAACTTAAGTTATATTAAATGCATTCCTAGTATTGTGTTTCCTCAGAGTTTTCCCTCCAGTGAATAGTGAGAATTTCTACAAGGACTTTTGTGATTGTGAGTACGATCTCAGAGCATGAGGCAAGCTCTGCATAAGGATGTGGACCAAACTGTGATAATTTGCTGAAAATGTCCTTGTTGCTGTTACTGGTTCACATGACTGACACCCACTCACTTAAGCAATAGTGACAATCATTTCCCAGAAGTAATAGCTAGTGGATTTGTTAAGATGGCACTTCATACAGCCCTCTACAGAAAAATCTTCTGAACTTTTGTGCTCCTGGAATATTTTTCTGACATGAACAAAGGATATATAACCATTTTTATATAACCTTCCTTTTGTTTAAGCTACAGATTTGCTGTATCAGACATATTGGAACAGATCACAGTTAAACAAGTGAATGTAAGTGAATAAGTAGCACTTCTTCCTACTCTTTGTTGCCCTCAAGGATGACTTCTTGCTTGTTCACATTTAAGCTGGGGTTCAGAATCCTGGATTTGTCCACAAACGGTTTAAGTCTTTTGATGGTTGATACTTGGTGTTAACATGTAACACAAACAACTGGCACTGACTCTCAGCTAGCTGAACTTATTTCACTTCTTTACTGCTGTCGTTGGCTTGAGAAATACCTTGCTTTTAGAAACAATCTTAATTTTTAAACAGAACAATTGACAGAGTCAGCCAGGGGACAAATGGAAACCAATTTTTTCTGTTAATGTTTTTCAAAAGGGAAGTGAAAGTTGAGTAAAACTCTGCTTAATATTTATCATCTGATTCATTTTTTAAAAAATCAGATGATTTATCTTCATGGTGCAGATTAAAATCAAGCTACCAAGGCAACCGACCATAGATTAAAGCTTTGGAGGCCTAGTTAAACCAAAACTCGCACACTTGTCAGAACTCTTTGAACAGTTTATACAGTCCTGATTTTGGATCACAGATAACCAGTGAACCATGAGCCCACAACACCACATCTGTGGTCCAACATTCAAACAGTCTAAAATGATGTCAGAAGAATTTTGAGGGGAGGTTGGTGAATTCTCAACAAAGCTCTTCCTTTTGGAAATATTAATTATCAGCTGCCTTTCTCAGCTGCAAGCTGATGCTTCTGTGTGGAGTATTCTGCGCTAATCCAGAACAGTGGTGCGCGCACAGGTGATGCACAAGGCGCAGAAATGCCAGCTTCTGCGGCTTGGTTCACAGTCCCACATGTTGCAGTGAAGAGCCAGTTCCTCTCATGAGGGGAAAAATGATTTTCTCCTGTCTCCTACTGACCTGGTTAGCTATCTTCTGGCTGATGCATGCACACAAAGGACTGGATCCTGATGAGAAAAAGGATCTCAAGGAAAGCTTAATGAAAAACTTCTTCTTGAAGAGATGCTGCTGGACCACGGTGACCACCTCTGCTGCTGCAGGCCCACCAAGGAGCTTGGCGTATGACTGGAATTAATGCAGTTGTGCTGCCCCATCAGTGCTGCCTTAGAGCTGCAAATTGTTCTGTTTTATATTTAGCTTAGAAAGGAGACAACAGGGAATGTGACCGCTGCATCTGAAATGCTGACTGCGTCAGGCAGGGTGGGTAATTAGGATGCCTCATGATGAGATAGTAAAAAGTTTACAGCTGAGAAAAGGACCCACTTCTTCACATTAATTTGTGGACACAGCTGTATCACACTGTTAGGACTCAAACACTAAAAGGATAGAAACGGGACTGGAATATAATAGTCAGAAAATGTATACCTAGAAAGATTTAAAATGCTGATCTTTCAGAGAATATGGGTCTTGGATAAACAGAAAATTTTCTTGCACTTTTCTCTATTGATTTTTGTTATTTTCCCCTTTCAGAGACAGGATCCCAGGTAGGCAGAGTTGCCAGTTAATTTGAGGCTCGCATGTCTAATTTTCCCTTGGTGATGTCTGCTGAAATTCAAAGTTTTGCCACTTAGCCACAATAAACACATGGAAAAAACAGTAAAAAGAATTGCAAAAATTTGATTGAATGATTAAAGGTATTATTAGTCTGGAGAAACATATACCAATCACATTGCTGTAACTATAGTCTCAGCAGTCAATGGTTTTATCTTTCCGTTTACAGGAAAGGTCAAGAAAAATGTGAGTCACCTTTCATGAGCCTGTGAGACAGCTCCTCTTCTCATACCACCCAGCCACAACGTTTGTCTGGGTGCCCCCAGCCAAGGGGCTCTTGAAGGGAGCTCTCCCCGGGAGTCCAGCAAGCCCGGGTTGTGCTCTGCCCCCGGAGCCTACGCTTGCAACCTGGACACGCTGTAAATCTTTTCCGAGGCTTTGTGGGAGGAAGTGCAGGAGAACGGGGCGCTTGTGATTGAGGTTTGCAGACAGACTGGTTTCTGTATGTGGGCACAGCTGATGGATGGAAGTGGGTAGTACATGATGCATTCTTATTTTTGTGAGTTTGTAAAGAACTACCCAGAGCTTGGTATAAGCTCCTCTGCTAACTGATTTCAGAGTGCATCCAGGTGAATAAAGTAGTATTTCTATCTTTCAGTGTCGGTACTAGAATACTGCACGACAACCATCATCTTAGGTTTCTACTGAGCGTTCCTGGGCTTTGTAATCATATTTGCTCCCTTTGAAGTAGCATCTCTCTGTGCTGTCGCAACATGAAAGAAGAATAAAATTGGGAAACATCCTAATCAACTCAGTGTAAAGGGGAAAAACTGACAGTCACTGCTCAGAAGAAATGCAAGAAAAAGTTCAGCTGATCTCTTTCTTTTATATCGGTTTTAAGTATCAGTTGCTATGTTAGTAGAGGAAAGTATTTCAAATTTTGTCCTTTTAAAGTCTGCAGAATATGTTTGCATTTCAGTAAAGCAGGGCATGTTTAGAGTTAGTACCAGGCATATATTGGATGTATTTTGCTTGGTATCTGAACAGCATGCGGCTCAAGCTTTTTCAGATTGACTAGACATTTCACTGTATATTTTGTTTCAAAGTCGTTTTTTATATTTTAAATATTATCCTTTATAAAGTGCAAGTTTTAAAATATAAAGCTAAAATATTTTTTCTACCATAAAAGTATTTTAAGCATTTCAGTTTCTCTTTGTTCAAAATATCCACTAAATAAGACCTGAATTTATGAAAGATGCCAAACATCTGCATTTTTTCAGTGGGCTGTCTTAGCTACTAAAAGAATTGAAGAAATGAATTCAGCCATCTGCATTTTTAAAGACAGCCTGTTTCTTCAGACCTTGCTAAAATGTTGTTCCCACGGAGTTCATTCTAAGGTATTGTAAAGATATTCTCACCTTGGGGGATTTGCAGGAATCAGTCCAACATGTATGTTTTTAATTAATATTTTCTATTAGTATTTTGCACTCGTTCACCTTTTACTGCTTCCCACTTTATACAATGGTTACTAGAAATGGTATCTTAAAAACAACCTCCAGAAAATAAGGGAGGTGGGTCAAGCACCGAACTCTTACAGATAACAGTGATGAGGATGCTGAAAAGAAGTCAGCAAGATAGGAAATGAGGGGATTCGGAGGTCACTGGAGCCGAGACTGAGCAGGAAATGGAGGGAGGAACCGAGTGTCAGACGCAGCTGATAGATTCATTGTTTTCTGGGTTTTTTTTTAGGGCAAAACTTCCTCCACTGATATTAACAGCCTCGGCTCCGTTGCCTTGCGTCTTAAACCTCCAGTCTGTGTTCCTGTCCTGTTTGGTGACTCTGCACTTGTGTTCCTTCAGCACTCCTTAAACAGGCGAAAATCCTACTTATTCTTTAATAAGGATGTAAAAGCATCCAGGGACTCAAGGAAGAGAAATGGTTGTTTCGCCAAGTGACAGCTAGGAGACCCAAGCGTTTGCTGAAATCACACCTGTTCGTGACAAGCACTGATGGCCATCTGAGGTTTATTTTTCCTTTTCTCACATGTCTTTATTTCAGAAAGATGCATAATCTTTGTGACTAAAGGGCAACGGTGAAGGTGTATCCATGGGCTACTTTGCTGCAAGCCTTAAGAGCTTTTTATTTCTTTTAGAGAAATCAGAGCTAGTTTAAAACCAAACCTGAAGGAGTGTGTTTTATTGGAGAACTGACCCTGAAGCGGGGATGGCAGCAGCCCTTTCGCGGCAGCCCGAGCCGCCTCGCCTGCCCCTCGCAGCGCGCTCTTAGACGTCTGCCTTGTCGCTTGGGTGGAGTGAAATCCTTCCTGCCCGCAGGAAACCAGCGCCTCCTGCGCTCCCGGCCTCCCACCGCGCTCCGGGTCCGTCCGCCCGCCGGCTTCCCCAACAACCGCTTCTTCTCTGCGCTCCTTTCGCTATGGCCTCCCTGCCGAGGAAGGCACGCACGGCCCTGGAGAGCGGCCCACGCCTGTCGTCCCGTGAACGTGATGCCAAGTTAGTTTGGCAAAACGCGTTTTTTCATAAACGCGTGTTGCCTGGCGTTTCTTGTACTACTTTTTACGTTTGCTTTAGAGGAATCCAGCAGCAGCCGTTGCACTACCTTTGGTACCCGCTGCTCGGCGCGGGGGGTTGCCCGGGAAGTCTGCTTACCCTTTCAGCGTTTTATCACAAAATTAGGTTTCTGCTAGCTTCTTAATCCTCTGGAATTACCAGGCGTTCCAACACTTACCAGAAATGATCGAAAATATTCGAGAGATCTTTGTCTGGCTCTTAAAAAACTCATACTTGGAAACTACCTGGTTTTGTTGATATGAAATCTTTATTTCATTATTCACAGACAGTTTATCAATCTGCTGCTAAGCATCCTCTTTAGGGATGGCTATAATTGGTATGCAAAACATTTTATTGTATATATAAATCTGTGTTTTTCTCAACTGCAAGGGCAGAAATATTTATTGAGTGCTTCTGCCCTCTTATATTAAAATTATTGTCAGGATTTCTTTTATTTTAGTTATACTTAAATTCCATTTTGTCCTTTTTTATTTTTGCTATAGATTTTATCTCATGTCCTGTTTCCTGTCTTATTCATTTCCCGCTGTTGCATGATACTTGAAGCTGTCCAGTTTCTTGCCTTTCCATTTGTTTTAATAATTTTGTGACTATATTACATTTTCCTTCTAAGTTAGGGTCTTTTTTTTCCTTAAAAAAAAAAAAAAAAAAAAAAAAAAGCAGAACATTGTATCTGTCTCTCAACAGCGGATTTTTGGCACCTGAAATGTGTTCTTAAATTCCCAGTTAGCATGAGTATTTTTTTTATCTCTATGAGAAAATACGGGTTTAATGACAGAAATACTTATTTAAGGAAGGCATGTGACCAGACTGTAGAATCAGTATGGCCCTTCCTGGTCTTGAAAGCTGTGGGAAGATTCGGGGGTACTAGACTTGGGTCTGGAATATAGAGCTGCATGATTGTTTCTGCAGCTTGCATTGGTGAAATTCTTGTGTAGCTGCTCTAGTAAAGGAGGCTGAGCCTTGTCCAGGGACTGCACTACACTGAAGTATATCTTGCCTGCAAAAGTTTTTTGTAGAATGGACACTGAAAGTGTTTCAGACCCAAAACCTCTTCAGTAGACCTGTGCAAAATGCTCACTGAGTGCACGTTGTCCTTTGTTTAATGCATATAACGTTTTTATACTGAAAGCAGCATTTGGTTACCTTTTAAAAATGAAAAACATTTGTCTTGGGAGTCTGGCCAATTACTGCATAGTTTTTCTAGGTTATGTCCCAATAATATATAGATGAAGAGAAGGGCATGAGGAGGAGCAAAATGGATTAACCATTTGCTGGTTACATCCTGCTAAAAAATAGCTCATTAAGTTAAAGAAGATACTTGCAGAAGTATGACTTGTTAGAGAGTGAATTGAGTGTTCGCTGTCTTTTCCTGTATAAAAACTAGAGGCCATCAGAGAAAACTGGCAGTTGCCAAGTCCAGAACAAGCCAAAAGACGCACGCAGCTCTTCATATAATGAAAAGTTAGTTTACAGATCTTCAAATAGACAATATACAAATCAAAAAAGGATTTGGCAGATTCATGGAAAGAAAGATCAGTTGAGGGCTATGAGAGAAAAAGACACTATCTCTGATTCTCAGGCGCCCTGAACTTTGTGAGATGGGGCAGTATCCTGAGAAACTTTCCCCTTGCCCTGCTCTTGTCCTCCCCTGGGCATTCACTGTTGGGCACGTTTGGAGACTACTTGCTTGGCTAGCTGGACTTTTGGTCTGATCAGCATGGCTGTCCTCCACAATTAATCCTACTCAGCTCAACGGAAATAGAAGAAGGAACAATTCGGACTAGGAGTCAGCCTTGACCTACATAGGCTTTTGTTGAAATATTTATAATTCCAATAAAACAAGAAAGAAATTAGAAAATAAAAGAAACGCAGTAACTCTTCCCCTAGTTCTTCTTATTGTGGTTTCATTCCTTTGTTTCGTGATGTGGATTCCAGAAAATTAATTGAGCATTAAGACCTAAAGAGCAGTACTTTCGGGACTGATTATTGCACGCCTCAGTTGCTGTAATAAGGTATGAGCTAATGACTTTAACCACCTGAAAAGTGTAACAATTTCCCTGTAAATTCAGTGCCTGGAGTTACTTATTGCCTGATCATCTTGCCTGTAGCTCAGGAAAAGGGAGAATTGAAAAAGCAGAAACGTACTGCTATTGCATTTTAAAAGTGTTAAATAAAAATAAGTTTAAAGATAAATTCAGATTCTTGCACTTCCTCGACATTATTGTCACGTGCAAGACATACCTGGCACTGTGTCAGCACATTGCACTAGTGTCTGCAGTCTGGAAGTGGTTTCATAACTAAAGGAACCCGTGGCCAATCTATAAAGGCAGCCAGAACTGAACCTGGCAGTGCTGCACCTCGTAATACTGCTGTTAGATGAAGCTTGGCTGCTCCAGGGATTTCTATCGATTTGAATTTTAAGCACAGTCCTGCTTAGCTCTGTGCATGCGTCTCACATGTCAGTCAATGCTATCACCAACTTTCCCTGTCGGTGCTGCTCTCAAGAAAGGGGGGAAAATCCTGTTCACTTGGAACGCTTTTCAGCAATGATGCAAGATGCGCACTCCAAAAGGGTAAGCACTGAATTTCAATTCAGTGCCACTAGACTCATTTGCCTGGCGTAGTGCCTCTAATACATAGGAGTGCCATGCAGTTTTCTTCACACAACTGCATTTTCAAAATGTTGAGCGACTGGCCAGTGAAAATTTTAAGGCTGGACAGGACATTCCTGGCACACGAAGGACCAAAAGGCTTATTTTGGGATTTCAACCTCTTCAAGACAAAGGCCATCCTTTCATCTGTGTTTTTACAATGCCTGAAGCAAAGGGCCTCTGCTCCTCACTGGGAATTTTACGTGCTGTAATACTGCCTGTGTTTATTAATAGCAATAACAATGAAAAGACGGAAGCTAAAGGAGACAAAGGATGGTGAGTTACAGTAATTCACGTTCTTTTCCCAGCTTTGTCACACACTTACTATGTGACCTTGAAGAATTTATTTAATCTCTTTCTGTTTCAGAGTTCCTCCAGAGACATAGGATAACAGTGCTTAGCTAGGGTGTTGGGAGGCTTAATTCAGAAATGCTTGTAAAGCCCCTTGGGATCCGCGGATGGGACGTGTTCTGTGAACAGAAGAGATAATTATTTTGGTGGCAAAGAATTTGCAGAGAATGCAAGGAGGTCATCAAAACAAGAAGTTTCACGTTAAAAAATGTCAGACTGACCCCTTCTGCCACCTCAGGATCGTTTGGAGACAGATAAGGCGAAATGAGGGAATTCCTGTCTGAAACAACATTATGACGGGAAACATTCCCTTGAAGTAAGCAAAGGGAAAATAGCCACAAAGCTTACAGAGAGAAGAGAAACAGCCTGTACCGATCACACATATGGTATTATAATTAATTGTTTCAAACCAAAGTCTCGTCTCTTTTACACCTGCTTGATCTCTCTGCCGTCAGTGCAAATCTCTCTGCAAAAGCTGAAGTGAGAACTGAAGCCGGCCTTGACTCAGGCGCTCTCCGTCATGCCGCGTTCTTCCGCGGCTGCGCCGAGCCCGGCTAACGACCATTGCCGCGGACTGTTTCGGCGGCAGACGGATCGCAGCGGTGCGCTGGGCTGGGGAGGGTGGCTGGCCAGCGCCCGGAGCCGGCACCCTCTGCCAGGGTCCCGCTCTCTCTCCTGAAGCACGCGTGTGACGGGAGCTGCCCGCGTGTGGGATTGACAGCGCGAGGCTGAATCCCACCCCTCGCTCGGAGGGCTGCGCGGCGGCGGTGAGAAATACCACCTCCCCCAGGAAGGAACGGCTGGTGCCTGAGTATCGACAGCGAGGAACGAAACCGCGGACAGACTTGGGTGTGATACAATCAAAACCTCCGTCTTCCCGTAACAAATCTGCAGCTCTGAGGATCTCATTTTAAAGTACCTCCGGGAGATACCGCCCTTCCTTTCTCTTGGCTTATCCTTGCTCCAAATCCCCGCCGTATGATGCCATGCAGAACTGGTCTGCGCTTCCTGGCATGCAAAGCTGCGCACTTCCCGATGAACTCCTGAATCCTGTCACCACTGTAAATGTTCTTTTATCGCATTTTTTTATTATTATTACCACAGAATCCCGATCCTCTGAGTCAAAGTCTCTTACTTGAAGACAGCCCACTGCAAATCCCCGGGGGAATATGGTTCCTACTCTGAGGAAGAGTCTAAAAGCTGTGATTCATTTATGGACACTCACTTCTCAGCGCATTGTAGGGAGATTCGCCAGCAATGCAAATATGAATATGTACCCGAATAGGTGAGACAAGTGTCATTTGATCAAATGCAAGTCAGTCTAACCCCTAAATATTGACAGTCTCATCCCAGTGCACTGGGAGCAAATGTCACTAGTGCATTTGATGTCATTTGAAGGGTGGATTAAGCATGCATTTTCTTCCTCAGATAAGCACAAACAAGGAGCTTAGGTAGATGTCATTAAACCCCTATTTCAACTAACTCATACGTAAACACAGACTCCAACACTTGGAGCATTTTGTGGCTTTGTGACCTTGCTTCTAGAATTTTTGCTCCTAAAATCTGTGTCTGGATTACACCTTCAGAAATCTAGGGCATTTCCAGTATACTTGGTTTCTGAAGCAAGTCAGGAAAGATACAAAAAGAATCAAACCAGCAACAATTAGCTACTTGCATACAGTAAAAAACCTTCTGCATTTTGTTTACCTTTTCCTAATGTCTTGTGATAAAAATACTACTGAATAGGAACAGTTTGGCTAAATGCGACAGAAGAGTTTCAGCACTTTATAACATTTGGCATGGCTTTCGGAGAAGTAAAATGCGTGTCACAGAAGGCTTTTCAGCTGGGACATATCACTGCTGGATGCCCCGGCATTTCATTTCACTGACATGCATGCTATGTGTGGTTGAAATGCTACAAATTTCACTGTACTTTTTTTTTTGAACCTAATCCCTTGATGACAGTAAACACGGCATACGAGAGAATCCAGCTCAGAAGTTATTTGTGCATCACTTTACATCACCCCAAACTCGCTGGATATGCTCTACAAACTGAAGAAAGCGACAAGTCTACTTTTAACTGCTGCATTTTTCATTAGTGATAAACAAAGATGAAATTTCAGTTCTGTGATTCCGGGCAGTGAATGCATTGAATCGCTGTAGTCACCGGAATAAATAGCGGAATAAGAAGGCAATTGACCACACTAAGAATCAAGAGAAATGCAGCGATTTATTGTCTGCTGGAGTAACATGGCAGCTATTTGAGGAAAAGGTGGTCCACATGAAATGAACAAATAAAGGCTGAAATGTTTATAAGAAGAAGATGTCTATTTCAAGAAACTCATGATCTATCCTGGATCAACGCTACTGTATTTGCTTGCTTTTCTACTTGTCACATTTCTCATAAAATTTATTTAATAAAGCTGTGTTTAAGGGTTCTGGTTATCATTGATAAAAAGTAAGCAAAACAAAGTGAAAGAGCAAGAGAGTGCTGATTGTGTATGTACTCAGAGATTTCCAAGTGACTAAATCACATACCTAGGACCCTTTCCTGTAAAAAACAAGCTGGCCTGAAACCATGAACAGAATGGAAAAATTCCAGCTTTGATTGCGCCTTCTCACTGAAGTGTACTCAAACCCTAAACAACTTTGTACTTGCAATGCACAACCTTCCCTACTAATTGGAGAATGAAGACAAAAATGATAGCTGATTAAAAGTTCGTAGAAGATGTTTCTGAGAAAAGAAAGAAAAAGAAGGAGAGAGAGAGAACAAAAGAGGAAAGAGAGAAACAGAGAAAGAGAAAGAAACAGCGAAGAGACAAAAAGAAAATGAAAGAGAAAGAAAGAAAAGAGGGGAAGGAAAGAAGGAAATGCTCATGCAGTCTTATTTATTCAAACCAGAATTTCAAATTGCTATGTGAAGTTTGATTTGACTTTTTCCTTTCCAAAAGCACTGTTTGGGCTTCTGCTATGATGGTGTTAAGCTGAGGTTTTCTCTGATCAGCAAGTTGTTTTCCTCTCTTTGGAAAGAAGGAAGTTCCTGTGCCTGGGGTCCACATTACAGATCTTTCTGACCTATGGCAATCATTTGACTTTTACTTTCTTTTCTAATGACCATGTTTGTTTTCTGCAGGTTTTTTGGTAGAGTAGAGGACACATTCTGCAGGATGTATTTGCCTAGTGATGCCAGAACTTTTTTTAAAAAATAGTTTAAAATGTCTTCAAACTCCTATGTGCTTTGTCAAACCTAAGCACATTCTCATGGATCTTCTTTTGGCGGGTTCAGTCATTACCTGACTGAGTTCCAGGATTAAACACGTTGGGTCACAGAAATCATTTCATACCTTGAACCTGGGCCATTCTATTACCTGATTATCACCGTGGCAGAACACGCTGCACAAATTCTAAAATTTAATTTCATGCTCCATTTGTTTTTGTGTCGCTGTCTGTTCTGTGACATCCGGACCTGCAGTTCTGTCCTCCTTTCCCTTCATGCAAACGTGTAGAAAGACAGCAACATTTGGACAGACATTTTAATCTGAACTATCCAGCCTCTGGTGAGAAATTCAGAATCAATTTTAGTGTGCAGATGCTTGTCCATCTCAATTATCAAACAACGACCAGGTAGCACAGAGAGGCAGAGTGCTCTTCCATGTTCTGGAAGATGTCCAAATGAATATTACTAATGATTTCCCACCCCCACCTGTAGCAGAGCAGAGTGCAACGAATGTAGTCATGGTTTTACTAATCAGTACTCATTTAATTATTGAGCCTTCCTGCCTGATGTCCGCCGATCAGATTATAGAACTTTTTAAAAAATTCCTTGTCAAAAACTAGATGGATAAGTTACGCTCCAGATGGATGGACGGCCCTGAAACAAGCAGCAGCTCAGACAAAAGGCCATACATCATTTTTAATTGGCTAAAGCTAGTCCCCAAATAAGAGTAATCGAAGCATAGTGCCAGCTAATGAATCTGCAGTGAAACACCGCTGTAGCACTTTGCATTGAAGTTAGTGCTTCTAAAGCACCACTTAATTGTTTCAATTCATGTAATTTGGATTTATGAATAAACACGTATTTTCCTTGGGGCTTTTCTAACCTTTCCCTGTCCGTGGTGAGCATAGTAAAGCTCCTTTTAAATATTGGTGCTTTAGCAGTGTTTTGATTGAACCACTGTTGATTTTCTAACTTCTAAAACAAGAATTTCTCAGGGTAACAACACTTTCAGTACAAGGGCTCTGTCTGCTAAAATCTGTGATTAAAAGTGCAAATGGAAAATGTGATTTAATGTGCTACTTTTTGTAAACTCCCTTCTGTCTCTACGTGTTCATAAATGTTTTTAGATTTATTTGAAAACATTTCTATTCAGGAATATGATATACAACAGCATAAAATATTCTTTGCCAGTAAAATATTTTTATCACAAATTTTAATTAACTTTAATATTTTGACAGGAAAATCAAATTACATAATACTTTTCTGCTTATACTTTTGCCACTTTTTAAGAGTTTTTTCTAGCTCACTTTGCAAATTCATCATCTGAAAAATGCACCCTAATTATACGATTCTAAGACTAATTTTAAAGACTTAAGCTGCCATGCACTGAGTGTGCAAATACCTGTGCTTTGCCCTGTATCACATGTTGACAGGAGAAGGCACACATTAAAAAGCTAAACTTGCAAATCTTGTAACCAGTGCATTTTAGGTTTTTTCCTGGCTTTTGCACAAACTATGAAGATTAGAATGAAGCATTGTTTTTGGAAATCTTGGTATGTAGGCAAAAGTTGATGATGATCTGGATCATGTTACTTCCAAGAACATCCAAATCATGCAGTTATGTTTTGTTACAAACATTAATAGAGCCATCTGCAACCTCTTGTCCAGGTTCAGATCTCTTTCCAAAATGCCAAAGAGACAGTCTCCTTATAAGCAACAGGTGAGAAACTGAGCTTCAATGAACTAAGCTTTAAAGTTGATCACTTAACATTATGAATATAGTCTGGAAAAAAAAAAAAAAGAAGTGTGTAGATTTGTGTACACATACCACTGAACAGGTTTAGATGATATTTGCACATCTCTGCTTACTTTGAAAGCTGAAACTTGGCCTGTGTATTAGAAAAGCAAAAAAAATACAACTGAGTTCATCAATTCATTTTTCGTATGACAGATGTTGGAGATAACCTGTATGTATTAGTCATATTCCTTTATTGAAATGATATGGATTTGGAATAAAAATGCTTGGCAACAAAATGAGCCATATGAATCCAAAAGCTATACATTGTTTGAGATATTTCTGAGCAAGGTTAGAGGTCTGAAATGAGTGTTTTTTGTTGGGAAGACACAGTGAAAAGGAAATACAAGCACACAAAAAGGTAGTTTTACATAGACTCAGACCATTTTGAGGGTCATTAGCGCAGGTGTTCAGCCCTGGCAGGGCAGGGTATCCTGAAAGTAAAATGACTGGTTTCAATTACAGATACATACAGTGATTCAGTTAAAACTAGACCAGGAGAAGATGCAGCTGCTTGAAGCAGGATAGCTAACTGCCCTCCAGCTCCTCTGCCAACCTCCAATGTTTTCTTTAGGAGCTAAAACAAAATATACAGGAGATAACAGAAGTTATTCAAGATAACGAATGACACAGTTCCTTTCCTAATCAGTCAGGACAAAAACCACTTTACTCTGGCTGTCATAGTAACGCATCCCTTTTTTCACTATGTCTCCAAGACATAGGTGTGCAGCCTTTCTCACCACGAGAGCCATAGCTGGCCCTGGGCCTGAGGACCAGTGCAAAGGGGACCCCATATCATTCCCCTATTTCCTTTCTGCAGGCTGCTTTAACTCTTGTCTGGCTCTCTGTAGTCTCAACAGACTATGCTGGGAGATGGGGTATTTCTTCGTGCATCTGAGTTGTTTTCACATTGTCCAATGTACAAGTCTCTACTTTGTGTATGAATTTTTGTTTGGATAAAGAAAATCTAGGAAAAAAATGGTTGAAAAAACCTACTACTCAGGGCAGGTGGATTTCTCAAGCACAGGATGATGTGAAGTAAGTCACTTACTAGTAAACTGTTGTCCTAAACTCTTGCAAGGTATTACCTGTCCTGAACACTGTTCAGCTGCAGCTGTTAGGTAATTGTGTTGTCTAATTGGATAAAGACGACAGTCATCTGGATCCATCCGCCCCTGACTCTTCTTTTGAGGCTTGGCTGACATTATGTATTTCTGAAGTTACGTTGAAAAATATGTGCTGTATGCCATAGTGAAACTGGTTTCATGTTTAAGGTTGCGAGGTAGTATTTATACAGAAAGATTTTACTTAGGATGCGCGACTTACAAATTCGGCACTCCCACAGAACATATCACCCAGTCTGCAAAAGAGCTGCAGTGAATCAACCCAGCCTTTGCTTCTTTAAGCAGATATTATTTATGGGTTTTTGACTGTAGAAAAGGTTACTAACTTTTCAATATGTAATAGGTTTTCAAGCTCAGAGTGACAGACAGTTCTCCTTCTATTGTTTGGGACGGGTCCATCTCAGCCAGCTTCAGAGATTTTCATAATTGTTGCTGGGGAAGCACAGAGAATCCTCAGGCTTCCTAAAGACAAAGTTCAAAAACCCTACTCATAATACAAAGTGCTCTAAAGGGATTTGGGAAGAGGAGGATTAATAGAACTGTGTTATAGCTGGACACCAGAGAATAGCACTGAAAGGGAAGGAGAAAACAGCATAAACATGGAAAGGATTTGGAAAGCAGAAAGAAAGACTGTATGAAACATATATACATGCATTATTTAAAAGTGAGAAAGGGAGTCAGCAGTTTATGGAAAACCATATTTTCCATAAATTAATGCATTTTGATGATATTTATTCCACAAATATTATTATGCACTATGTATTAAACTACACTACTTTGGAGTGCACAAATGAATGAAGAAGAACTTTGGTGGAAATGGGGTTTGAACATTTGGACAAGCTGTCGCTCTGCGTCTGTGTCCCCCAGTTCAACTTGTGCAAGAATCCTCGCTGGCCCTTCGGGTTTTATGACATCCCTACAGCTGTGTTATTGACCATGGCTGCGTAGCAGGCAGCTGCCTGCTGCCCATCAGGCAAGTGTATCCGCAGGAATGTGCAGCTAGCATCCTTCCCCTCTCCCAATGAAGACAGGGTGCTAATACTCACAGCTCATCAGCAAAAAGCACTAGACCCCCAAAAGGCTGGAGAACAAACCATTAGCAGCTGTGCAAACACAGAGCTGACAACAAGTTTTTATAACGGGCGTTGAACTTGGTCGACCTGACCACATAAGCAGGACTACTGAGTTCAGCACTGATGGAGAGGGTGAGGGAGAGGATTATTGTCACCCTGGCAAATGTGACTGACCATACCAACTGGTTAGATTTACACACACCATTCAGATATGCTTTCTGAGGACAATAGAGTCCGTTTCTATTAACCCACAATGCAAAGATAAAGAAATTGAAGAAACGTTTTCAACTAAACTTTGAAATTCAATTTGATATGAGGGATCAAAGGCATGATAAGTCTATGAGAAGAGTGAAGATGTTTTTAAACACAGCTTTATGTTGGCTAGATAGAGCCTTCGAGTACATCAGAAACAAATACCGAAACAGCTGTTTATCAATAAGCTGGGGAGAAAACAATCCACAAAGCTGGTGCCACGCCGCACGCTCTGCACGACAGAGGCGCCTCAGGATGTGGCCTGCAGTCTTGATTAAACAGGATACCTGATCAACAGATGATACCATTTACTGCAAACAGTAACGTGGTTGTCTGGGGGACCTGCTGTCTGCAAAACTGTCTGCGGTGAGAATGTATTCTGTATATGTTTTGTCTCCTGATTGTGTAACATATTTTATGAAACTCATAAAAAATCTCCGGACTATCCCTGGTTTATCGTAAAGGTAGCCAACATGGGATAGGGAATGACAACTAGACTGCAGGAGCAAGTCTGAGCACTCTGCACGCCTGCCAAGTTTTCAAAAGGAAAACAACAGGCAAGCTTTTCAAACTTCTGCCAGCTCCAGCTCTGTCAGGTCACTGTATTTTCTTCCCTTCAATATCTTTAGTAACTTTAATAAAGCTCTTCTTGTGACTTAACAGCTTGAAGGGATCAGGATATGAGAGGAAATATAAAGGGAGCGACAACACGAGGTAAGCCCCTCCCTCGCTGTGTCTGCGCCTCAGATACATGCAATCTGTGATCCTCTAAATAATTACCTGCTGCTGCGTTGCCTACTCCCTCTTTGCAAACCTGATTTTTGTGCTCCTGAATACTAAGATCCCACCCAGATGCTGCCAGGCTCATTCCATAGTGCAACAATAGCAGGAACCGATTGATGTAAAACTTCCATTGATTACTGTAAGGTGATGTATTAAGAATTATTGATGCTAATGCAAATGAATGTTAAGCATAGAAAAGATTCTCAAGTAAAGACAGAGAAGGAGGGGAAAGTGATCTTGTGGCTGTATGTGTCCATGTGCAGGGAGTAATGTGGTACATTAATTAATTAATTAATTATTTTTGTCATTTCAAAGCAACTAAACCAGTATTAGCGCTTGTTTTTCTCTGCTTTTTTGAACAAAAATGTCATAATAGCTTTTTATGCTGTATCTCCATGTATACTAAAGTTACACATGAGGTAGAGATTTTTCTAGCTAAAATGTTTTCTTTCATTGTCTTTCTAACTAAAGTTTAATTATAAATGTGCAAACGCCGGAGCTGCAGTTTATCAAAGGTACCTTTGTGGTTATAGCACACGCTGCTGCGCGCAGCTCCTCTGCGCAGGGCTCCTGCTGTACTGTGAAAGCATGGTACCGAAAGACAAATATTGCTGTGTTGCAAATGTGTGTGTTCAGTATGTGGATGGGAATTTAGGAATGGCCACAGATATCTGCAGAAACTGGACACAGTGAAATCTCTGTGCAGAATCCCATAGCTGTTTACTCTAGGTTTCACCTTTAGCTTGGCATAATGTGCGGAGCAGCACTAGAAGGATAATTGGTAATAAATGACCTCTCTCTTCTGGCATATGCATTAACATATTTTTCATCCCAGAGTTGGGTTTTCGGTGTATGCAACACACATCTCACTGGTTGATGCTCAAAATGAACCCATCCTCCCACTCCTGACCACACACAGTCCAGCACACCAACATACCACATTGCTCAAGTTAGTTTGGAGAAAAAATCAGCCACAATCCTTTCTCCTTTCATCTGGAAATCTGAGGCATAACTGCTGCAGCACACCCCAGGGCACACTTCCCAGCCCTCTCACTGGGTGACAAAAGCCCTGCATTGCCTGCAGAGTGGTGGCATTTGCTAAACTAGGGACTGTCCTTTCTGGACTCCAGCTGCTCGACCCATGTGACCTAGAGTACAAAAGGGAGATTGGGGAACTGATTTCACAAGGGCCAAAAATGGTACTTTGGGAAGATGTTTTTTGGCACCTACTGAGTTTTTCACATGAGGAAGTGACCCTGAGATCCTGTCCCATGCACCCATTGATCCCCAAAGGGATGGGTGCATGGGAGCCCTGCTATAAGCCCGCAGAGAGGGAGCTTTTTCCCCCATCCTGCTCAGCTGGAATTTGGCAGAAGACACGGTATCTTGCAGGGCTGAGGGGCCACCAGCCACCCATATGAATTTTGATCACCAATACCTTTGTGGGAGTCAGGCTCTGCAGAGACCTAGGAATAACCAGCTGCTGCGACAGGACCTCGTGAACGCACTAGTACATACCCTCATTAGCTGGCTAGGCTCTGTGAGAGGCAGGATCCATGCTCCTGCTCAATTCAAAATTCAAGAAGATCCAAGATCTTCCCCCTCACTTGCAAATAAGATGTCACTGACCAGCTTATGGGAGGTATTTTTAGTGTGTTGGAGACAGTCTCCTAGCTACCGGCCCGAAGTGCTCTGCTCTGCAGAGGCTGTCAGTGCTCAGCCTGCACAAAAGCAAACACAGCAGATACATAAATTCCGGTTCTTGGGCCAAATCCTGTCCCAGGCTTGCTGTCGTGTTCATATCACGAAGCTTTATTTTGCAGCTGTAGAGACCAAATTGATACTCTGGTGTGCAAATAACCTCTTCGGAGGGCCCTGTGCAGCACTCATGAAAATCTGCTTTCTGGAGACAGCCCCTGGAAGCTGAGAGGTGCAGAGGGAGCAGAGACCTAGTTCAGCACGAAAAAACTTTGCAGTTTTAACTCCACAGTTCTCCCAGCTTGCCTATTATCTAGGCTTCTAGGATTAAGCAGAAATCTTGCCCAGATATCGCTGCAACTTTCTGAAATTCTGTTTGTGGCTGGGATTGTTTACGTTCTCCTCTGAGTTAGAAACAATCTTTTGTTGGAGTACGTAGATGGATGCTCTACGCAGAAAGGATAAAAGACCAAATACTGTTTATATTGTACATAGCAATCTATCTCACATCTGCCAAAGTCTGGCTTTATATTAAGACGTGAAAGAGCATTCATTAATTCCTCTTTAACGGCAAAGCTATTAAAAGCTATTTTAATTTTGGACATGAATTCATAATTTCCACTCTTTCTTAAGTTGCTTGTCTTCCTTAAATCGCTATCTATCTCACAACTGTTCATAGATAATAAAATTTCTTTAAAGATTTTCTTTTGTTTTGGAAAAGCCTTGGAGATAATTTGTCTGGCATCTACTGGATGTATCACAGACACTATGTGGTAGTTGTTTAGTTGTTACTAGGATGACTAAAAGTCAGGCAGGGTTACCTAATCCTCCTGCTTTCACTTTACTACCAAGAAGGGCAATGTAGCTGCTGCAAACTGCAAAGCACCCCTTGTTATTAGAGAAGACTTAGAATCAGTCCTTGTTGTGAGTAAAATGTTAACTGTGCCTTGTATTAATCAAATTAATATATTTTTCTTCCATATTGCCTTCCTTTTGCTCTTTGGAAAGTCTGCAGTTGCTCTCTGAGAGCTAAATGACGTTTTCCTTGACTTTTTTTTTCTGAAACATGCCACATAGGAACAATGAAACCTCTTGTTCAGCCTTCAGGAAAATTCCTTTGGGGCCTGGACTTCTTTTGCTGTGGCCATTATTTCCATTTGCCATTCAAAATTTCATCTTGCATATGTACAGATCTCATGATTATTTATTAAATAATGGGAGAAACTCAGAATTTGTTTTGTAAAAATTGGAATGAGTGGAACATAATCTCAGTTTAGGCAGTGACTTGGAACTGCATGCCACGTAATAATACTTTCAAGAGCTTTGTATGGAACAGAAACCAGCGGTCTAATCCAAGCAGTTTGTTGATAATTATTTTCCTCTACGTTTTCACCAATAATTCTTTCTACTCCAATTACAAGGAGTTCTACATCCTCAAGATTAAAAGTGCACATTAGTAGATGTCATTTAATCAATTTTCTTAAAAAAATAATATGAAAAGCTCTCTCTGATAAAAATTGGACATGGTTATTCATCTTATATAGGGACTATTCATAAACTAATGAACAAATGTTTTGAGGCTTCTGTTTTATATACCCTAGAAAGAAACAGAGAGCCTTTTCATGTTTTTTATAAGTTTAGGAATTATTATAGACTATTAACAAAAAGAAACTACATAAGTTCCTTTCAGAGAGCTTATATAAAAGATTGCTGTGAAGTTCCCCTGTAGGATAACTATGGTTATGTCTTGTTCTGAACTGTTCCTTTTCCTGTATTTTGATGTAAATTAACCATTGGGACTCTTATGCTCAAAAAAAAAAAAAAAAAAAAAAAAAAAAGGAAGAAGAAGAAGAAGAAATGTATTTTTTCATATGTACCAGAGCATTCCCTAAGTGCACTGAGAACTACTCTAAGAAGTATAGGAAGATCATGGTGCCTTGATTTATCTAATACCATACCTAATGCTATAATCTCATATTCCTCTTCTTCCATCAGTAAGTATCACCCTAAGGTCTCATCCATGGAGTCACCTGGAATAGAAAGCAATTTCCTTTGTGACTAAAGAGAATTTGAAATCAAACCTTTTGAGATAAACAGAATTTTTCTGTGGTGCTCAGATGTTTCTTTGTTTAGGCAGAAATGGACCAAGGCACTGTAGCTGCCACAAACCACGTTAGGTCTTCCCAAATTACATTGAGCGCACTAGAGTGAAGTGCCAAAGTGTCCAATCCAACTGGGAGCTACTGTCATCATCAGTGGTGGCTTGTAACCAAAATACATTTGGAAGCACTTGAAGTAAGCAATGAATCACAGACTGTCATGTATAATCATATGTCACTAAATAACGTAATGTTGGTTTTCGAGTGCATGTGGACTAGTAAACCTTTGCTGAAATGGATGGACTGTAACAAGGCTACAAGGGCCAAGAGATCAACTTCCTCTCCTGAAGTTTTCAGACTAAGGCTGGATGTGCCCCTGGAGAACATACTGCTTTTGCCAACATACGAGTCATTACTGAATGTAATGAGAAGCATGATTTTTTTATGGCCTGTGCTATGAAGGAAGTAAAAGTAGAAGATCTAATAGTCTTCTCTGGGTTTCATATCCATGAAAAAAATATGTTGTGTCATAAGACCTGTGTTGCTAAAATCAAAGCCATTTTCCTTTGATTCAAATGGCTACAATCGCTTGCTACTTGCAGGCTGTAACGCATTGTTTACCTGCCTCTGGAGGCATGCAGCTGACAAATTATTTTGATTTGTTAATTTTCTTTTCGTCCTGTCACATACTTTTTTTTCCTGAATTGTTTCTTTTATAGCTATTACTAAGTGCTGCCTCTTCTGGGAAATAACTGAATGTTTGAGGCTCAGCTCTTCAAGGTGTTGAGAGCTCTGGACTTTCTCCAAGAAAGCTCTTAAGAGAACGGTCAGCTTTAGGAGTATGAGTAGTCTGGGCTAGAGAGCACCTTATTTTTAGATGGAGTCTCCTGAGCATAGTGGCCACTTTGCCAGAAATCAATTGATTTAATCATGTGTAATGTCATTAGTTTGACAGTTGTCTTTTGAAGGTTCCCTTAGAACATCCCTGTATTAACACAGCCATGGAGCCCTTGTTATTAACACATTTTTGATTAGCTATGACTCTAAAATGGTCTAGGCACCCAGGAAAAAAAAAAGTTAGATATTTTTGTATTCATTTCTCCAGAAACTCAGATTAAATCTCAGACTTTGGAAGTTTCTTTCCTCCTAGGCATCCACGGAAATGTAACATTCCAGCTAGGAGATAAAAAGATATAACAAGAACAAGAAGAGGGGAATAAAGAATGTTTGAAAAGAAACAGCAGAGCCTGGATTGATATATTTGAGTAAGAGCTAATGTTAGGAATTTCCATGTAGAATAAGTAAAATAAAATGTCATCTCATGGTTTAAATACTGCCAGATGATTCAATATACTTTTCACAGCATTCTTCTAACATGTGATATTCTCTTATGTTTGTTGAAGTCAGGAAATGAGAAACTGCTTGAAAGGGAAAGGTTAGGTCTCGTGTCATTGTATAATATATGCCCACAAGCCTATTATATTAACAGTGCTGCTTAAGATAATTCAGAATGGAAGATGGAGTTCATTTCTACGACAGTATATTCTCACTGTGATCTGCTGACAGAATGCAGTGTATCGTACATTTGTTAAATTAAGGTTCATGAGGAATAGAGCCGATCAGGAAATCCATTCTTTTTTCTTGGGAGAGCAGACATTTGAAAGAGATTCTTAGCTTGAATCGGGATGAAAAATAAAACTCTTACACATGCTCGTTCCTGTAATCCATTAAATAAGCTAGAAAATGCTGGCTTGTCAATTAAAACATTCTATGTCAGCATTTTTAAACCTTTTATTCAGATTCTGACTTTTGTTTACTTTTTTTTTTTACTAAAATTAAAATACCAAAATATTATTTGAACCAAACATGGATTTCTGTATTAAAAATGTTGAAATTGGACATTCTGAGGAATTTTAAAATAGATTTTGGAAAGAAATAGTTTGTGAAAAATGACTATTTCCCGCAGACATCTTCCTTTTCAAAGCACAGGCGTTTCCTAAAGGAAAAATATTCTGTCCAAAAACTCTCAGCCACCTGTAATGATGAAGTAGGCAATACACATTTTAATCACCTTGTTGTTTACTTTCCCTGTAGTTTCCCAGACTTTAAGGAAACTATTAAAACAAGGATAGAGAGAATTGACTGTTCTGCTTGCACTCATAAAAGTCAAATATTGTGGTCTGGTCAGATGTCAGTCCTGTTCAGATGTTCCTCCTGCTGCCATATTAGAGGCTCTGTTCATGACTTGAGGCACATATGAGGCATTAACATATCAATATCACACATAACCTACCCTGTGCGTTAAAGGGGCTCATAGGGGGAAAAAAAGGATCATTCACTAGCTGCATTTCTTCATTTCACATGCTTGACTGTCATTTAGCTGGAAAAATCCAGTGAAATTTGGCCAGTTCTGGTTCTGGTTGGTATTACAAATTGTATCCTATTCATAAATCTTGTGATGTTTTTAGTTGTCTCTGGTTTTAGCAACGATTCTGAAGCAAAATTCTGAATTAAAAAGGGTCGAGAGGTTCTGTCTCTTTTTTACTCCTTTGGCTTTCATATATGATTCAAGAATTAAATGTTTAACACACAGTTCACAGAAAGATCTTTAAATGTGCATGAATGGTCTCTGCAGTAAGAAAAAGTGGGTGGGAAAGAGGAGTGAATTAAATGTGAAGGGTTTGATAAGTTTTGAAAATCAGCACAGCCCACACCCTGCACCGCCTTCCCATCGAGCAGGGATGGGATCTGGTTCTCCTCCCAGCCCTGTGCGACCATGGTTTCGCCAGCTCCCCTCTGCGTCCCTTGTGACTGCTGCCAGCTCTCTGTGTGCAGAGATATGCACCAGGCTCATATCTGCTGAATGTGCTCTGGCAAATAGTCCTCAGAGAGAGCTATACTTCGGTGCGTGCTTCACCTAGCAACGTGTTTCTCCTTTTCCTCAATATAATCCCTAAACATTGGTAGGCTACAGATAACCCAGTCAGGATTGGAAATCACCGTGGACTCATCCATATTTATTTCGTTACCTGTTTTTTGTTGCATTATGACTTTTCTGTGATTTTTGAGGATGCAAGATGTGTTTGCACTTTCCATATACATATGAAAAACCCACGATGTATGCTAAAAAGACAAGCTAGCTCAACTGCTTTCAATGTGAACGCCCTTCCGCAGCACAAGACACTCAACAGTAGGTGTTTCTAAGAGCACCTTGGTTCAGCACACTCACCTTGGGGTCTCAAAGGGACTTGCAACCGTGCAGTCACCTTCCTGCAACACTTCCTCTACAGAATCAGTTCTGCTGGTTGGGGCAGGAGACAAGGCTTTCTTGTTAGTCTCTGACCCTCTTATGGGACTAGGACTTCTTCAGGTTTATGCAGTCTTCACATACTTAAGTCTTTCAGAGAAGTAAAAGGAGGAGAGGAACTGCTGTAGATCCTGATCACCTTTTAAACCTTGATTCAAAAACTGTAGAAGACAGCAAAGCCCACAGTTTTTTTAAGCTAAGGTTTGTAAATAATTTGCTAAACACCTTAGAAATAACTATAATACAATGAATTTTCCAGAGATGGCAGAAAAAGGAAAAGACTTTCAAAGGCATGAAGTATGAGCTCATTTCCATGCTCTTTTGACCAAAAAAGAAGAATGCATATGTGAAAATGTTGTATCCTGTCTATCCTCTGTTCATTGCCCACTGATTTGTGCAAGCACGTAAATTTCTTAGCATCAGAGAGCTGTATATTGTATGGCCTCAAGTCAGCAAGACAAACAAGTACATACCTAATTTTAAGCAGATGACTTGCTCTAAAAGAAAAAGAATTCTTGAAAAAAATAGAATTAAGTATTTTCTACAAAGAACTAAAGCATATACATTGCTTCCAGATGAAACTTTTTACAGGATCCAAATGTCTTGACACCAAATATGTTGAATTTTCATTAGAAATATGGAATACCTACAGTACAGTAGAACCAGTCTCTGAGGATGGAAGAACCTGGATGTACTCACAGCTATGTGCACAGGCTCCTCAACCTCCTATTCTGGAGGGCAGCAAAGCAGCTCTGGGAGCACAATTTATTCAGTTATGCTAAGCAGTTGACTTCCTCAGCCTGTATTTCAAAAAACTCCTTTAGAGTATTCCTGTCAACGTCTTCTATTAAAATTTTATTTCTCCTGTCTAAGACAATAATTCACATGGTAGCAAGCCACAAACATTGCCTCGCAGATAGCATTGTGAAAATATGTAGGCAACATCCTACCTTCCTCCAATCAGTCATGCTAAGGACAACAGCTGCTGCCTTTCCATCTTGTGAAGCAGGTGTTCGACCACCTACAAGCAGGATGTTTTCTCCATGTATGAAAATCATGTAGGTTTAATCAGAGATGCCAAAGAATCAAGGCAATGAAGCAGCACAGAAATTAAAATGCTGACAGTCTTCCTCTCATCGTATAATTTGGTCTGCTGGCATGGAAAAATACATCAAATAAACAAAAACGGAACAAAGAGTTTTATCCCTGTATGGGATATTGAGGCTTTATGAAGCCACCTTTCTTGTTCTGTAGTCTTTTAATTTATTTTATGGTACCCTGGAAAAGTCTCTATGGTGAAAAATTATCTTGAGGAATCTTGGGAACATGGCATCTCCAGAAAAACATAAATGCCTCCTGGCTTCTTCCAGATTTAATGGATTATAATGAAAGCATTGGCCAAGGAGTGAACAATGTTGGGCCAAATCCTTAATTTCAAGTAACATAAAGTATGTTATTTGGTGCAAAGATTTTTTTAGAGATGAAAATAGTTAAAACCTTATGATGGGAAAATGGCAGATGAAATCTCCTGCCTCAGTAAAACAGTAAGAACTGATAGAAAGAACTGTAGGAGAATAGCAGGAATGGGTAGAAAGGGAAAACCCAACAGCTGCAGTGAGAAAACATCAACTAGGGTGGCTGGCTTAAGGTGGGAACTGAAAGGTGTTTCTTCATGGTTGAGGGGGCTTGGAAAGAGGATTGATGCTTTCATATGTTCCCTGGCTGGGGAGGAAAGATATTCATGAGGGCCCTCAGCTTTTTATTTGAGGAATTGAAAGAAGACCAAAATAGAACATGTAGACAGCGCTGGCTTTTGATGAAATGGCTATAAACCTTTCAGAATTGGCTGAGGAAATTAGCAGGAAATGAAAAAACTCCTCCACTTCTATTTCTACCTTTCACAACATTTTATTATATTATCTGGTTTTAGTATAAAGAAATCAGGGCTTAAGTATTGAAAAAGACAGCATTTGAAATATCAAGGAAAAAAGCTTTTCCAAGAGCAGAAAGTTTGAAAGAACCTTTCATACAGATGCAGGTGCTCAGAGGAACTTTTTGTTTCATGTAATAAAGTCTTTAAAGATCTCAGCCACTCTAAGTTTAAAATAACTTTTAGCATTAAGTGTAGAATACTAAAGCTCCGACTTAATGTACGACTGAACCAATATCCCTTAAAATCAAGGGAGTTCTCTTTTTTACTGTTAACAGATTTTTTTTGTATTTTTTTTTGGCCTGTATATGCATTTGTGCTTCAAAAGCTGTGCTACTGTTTGGTGGATCTTGTCCCTGAAAAGAAGAGAAAGTTGAGACTTTTTGTGTACTAAGTGAAAAGGTTTTTTTGCCTAAAAGAGTCTCCTCACCCCAGCTGTGAAGGGGACCCGGTGAACTAGTCTGACATGTGGCGTCTGTGACTCAACACTAGCTCTGATTAAAATAAACAGAGTTCTTCTAAAAGATGAGTCAGAGGAAAATGGCAGCTGGGAAATCTTTTCTCAAGGATAAGACTTGCATCTGCTCAGTGTGACACTTTTCTCCTGACTGCTGTTTTGAATGGCCGTCTGGTATGAGTCTATTCCAACCACATATATGTTCTTAGCAGCTTCTCTCTCTACCTCCAATGCTTTGGAGGCAGAGACTCCACGGGCCAGTACAGATAGGATCTGGGAAGGAAGCCTAGCCATATTGCACTTGGACATAGCTACACCTCCAAAGCAGCCAAGAGAACGGGCTGAAGAAGCAGCTTCCAAGACACCAGCTGCTGTTACAAACAAATCATGCAGAGTTCGCTGTTTTCTTTTAGAGAGCTTGTTTCTGTTCCCCAGCGAGGGGTAGGCACAGAGGCGGGGATGGCTGAAGGGAGTTGCAACTCTGCTGTATGAAAGGTGAGAGTACCCTATTTTGCATTTGAGAAACAAATTGCTAATGGCAAACATGAAATTCCCATCTGCATTTTGATGTTTGTGTCCTCTCGTTTCTTGGAGTCAGTGCGGGAAAGAGGTGCCAAAAGTCGCTCATTCTTGAAATGTGACTTTCTGGCAACGTATTTTTAGTTTCAGAGCAGGAGATTCCCAGTTTCAAAGTTGCCTTTACTTCATGGTCCTCTTCTAATCCTTTTTGTTTAGTTCACCACTTCTTTCATCATTCTCTCTCCTATTTCCCCCTGCAACACCTTGTTTGTTGTCTTTCCTTTAAATGATAACTCCTAGGGTTACAGAGCGATATACCTTACACTGCCATTCCTCACGGTCCTGGGGATGTGTGACAGACTTGTATATCTTTCCAGCTATTTTTATACCCATCCTCATCAAACTGGGGAGTAGTTGTTAGCGAAGTGTAATCTGTTCTTCATCTTCTTCCTAATACTGCACCCAAATTCTTTGGCAGCTCGCAAATACTTAGTGCTTGTTTTGGAATGCCTTTGATCAGGGCGCTGGGGCCGGGACACGACATTCATAGCTAAGCTGTACCTTCTGCACTTTCCTTTTCTGCATCCACAGGAGTGGTTTCTATCAGTCATTTATTTAAGTTGGGTTTGATTGTGTTGCCCTGAAGCTGATCGAAGAGCCTCAGTTCTCTAATTCCCGTCAATGCCCGTAAAAAGTAATTGCCACTGATGGGGGGCACAAGTGGAGGATTAGTCTATTTTCTATTAAGTGAAAGACATCTAGATGCCTGAGATGACTTTCTGACAAAAATTCACTCCCTCTGCTCAGTCATGCTAAATTGGTGCATTGCAAAATAAGGTGCAACGCTCAGCTGGGCAGGGAACATTTAGGGTATGATAAGCCCTCCACGCGGCGCTGCATCCTCCCAATCCTTTGGCCCAGGCTGCGGAGCACGAATGATGTGTTATTTCTGTTTGCCTGGTAAACAGGCTGAAAGCTACCAGTTAATGGCACACTAACATTGTAAAGAAGATGAAATATCCAGCGTGTTTTCAAAGTCTCCACGTACTTCTTGGTTTTGCACATCAGATTGCAATCCACAATTTCAGACCTTACAGGTGCAAAAGCTTCTTAGAGCAACAGCCTCAGCTGTGCACTCCAGCTTGGTCATTTTATGTGAGATCAGAAACGCAGTAGCTTCCGTTACAGGCCGAGTGGAGAATGGGCAGCTAACTGCCTGTTTTGGCCTTACCGACTCCTTCACCAGCTTCACTGAACACGTCTAATTTTGTACCGGTCAGAAGAATTAAATGTGTATAAAATGAGTTGATTTAGCTTGGGAACTGATTCCCTGGTTTCTCAAAGATCTTAATTGGGTACACATTTCTCTTATAATTCTAAATCTCTTTAACCCTATTAAAATCAGGTTAAAGCTGACTTATTTCCAAATTTATTAACATCTATGAAAAATCTAGTCTTGTAATTTTTGCAGTCATCAGCTGCTTCATACCAAGCTAGGTGAAACATTTATTTATGCATGTGAAACATTTATTTATGCATAAGCTATTTTCTAAAACTAACAGTTATACTTCAGCTGTCTTTAAATATAACTTTGTTTCTGCAAAATTAATACCCCCCATGAATTTATGATAATCGTTCCTATTTTCTCACTAAACCATGAGAAATCATATTTTTATTTTTTGTTATGTGTTCTTTATTTTTTGCATATTTAGCATTTCCAGATAATTGTATCAGAGCAATCAGTAGATCTTTTGAAAACACACAAATGACTAAAACAACAGATCAATGAACTACAGGCCTGTCAGTCTATTTCCTGCTCTCTACAATATTTTTAGCGTTCATCAAGCTTTCAGAAGTTCATTGGAAGTCCTAAATATTTCCTCAATTTTGGATTTTATTCTCCTGATGCAATGAGAAACTAACTACACTGAGAGACAGAAACTCCACTTGGTTTAGCACAGTGGGTTGTGCAGGCAACACTCAGGTGGCAAATATTGAAGTATATGAGCCCTCAGCCTTAAGGTACTTAAAATTAGTTTTCTTTAATATAGTTGCAAACTAGAAAGTAAGCAGAACAACACGTGCAGCACAAAATGCAGCAATTCTAAGAGTGAAAGGCCATCGACTCCCTGCTTGGCTGTTGGTGGCATTCAGACCTGTAGATGGAGGTAAGTATGCTTAAGCTATTAAACGTAAGTGAGAGCAGTATAACTATTACCCTCTGTAAGGGCCAGGCTTTGGAGGTGACATCAGATCCCATCAGTCAGGTATGTAACGCTGGAGGCTACTGAAGCTCAGGGCTCTCGAGCCTGCTTTGAAGCTGGGGAGTGGAGCGCTGCTCTTCTCCTATCCACATTCTGTACTCTGCTCTCTTCTCTTCTCCCTTGTTTCCTCCAACCTGAGGCTTCCTCCTTCTTCCAAGTTTCCCCAGAAGCTCGCCTGAAATGAGGTGGCTTCTTCCTTCTCTTTCTGTGAGCTGGAAGCCGTACACAGAAGTTGTGGGAGCTCAGGAGAGTTTCCTCGCACGTGGCCTCTGTCGCTGGGTTGCACATCCTTGGGCCCTGCAGGAGTCATTGCAGGCAGAGGAATTCTTGCTCCCTTCCACTCTGCGGTGGAGCACACTTAATAGAGAGAGTCTTGGGGAGAGGCAGCCCCCAAACTCCAACAAGTGAAGAAGTATCCCAGGCACGATGAACAATTTCATTATTTTATATTTTAGCTAAATTTGGGCAAATTTCCCAAGAAATAACTAAAGGCAAATGTTTAATGCCAGGGTCTTATACACACAGCCCTGACAAACGTCAAATCTCAGATCCAAATCAGTAAGACATTGGAACGTCTCCAGTAAATAATGTTGTTATTAACAGGATTAAATAACATTATCTCCTTAATGTCATTCTGAAAAATTGATGAACCCTTTCAACTGAAACTTGCAAGCAGGATTCAGCCTATGGCAGACATTTTAAGGCTCAGTTTTAATATTTAAAGCTGAGCAAAGCAATAAGGAATTAAAACCAGAGAACTTAAAATTTTAAAAGTTGGACCAATTTAGTTATAGGCATTTCTACCTGAATTCCCTGTACCTAAGGCATTTCTACCTGAATTCCCTATACCTAAGCCTTCTGATCTTTGCTTTGACTGATAACCATCCTGAAAAAAATCTCAATATAAAGAAAGAAAAAGGGTACTTATCCAATAAACACATAAAGATTAATCCAATAAATGAAACAGTTACTCATTTTAGAGTGATTTCGCATTTTTTCCCAGCTGATCTTCCCCTGCCAGGTTAATTCAGAGTACCTACCTAAAGTAGAGTTCAGCTGTTGAGTTACAATTAATTCCTATATTTTTGCTTGATACTCTGTAAATAGAAAATGCTTGAACATGCTTAGAAGATTTGAAATAATAGTTTATTCAGATTGATGATAATTTAAAATTGCATAATATGAAGAATATGAGTATGTTCATGCACTTTAATCTTGGAAGGCAGCACATGAAAGAGAATAGTAGAATTAGCTGGTATATGAAGACTAAAAGTTGTATATATATGAAATATTCACCATAACACGGGATACTTTTGTAAAAAAATGAAAGCAATAATGAGCTGTAGCACATTAATTTACAAGAACACAACCCGGTAGGAGTCTTTCCCAGGCAGATTGATGGAAGGTTTACTTCGTCATCAAAGCACACCAAGAGAAAGTATAACACCAAAGCAGCTCAGCTTTACCATAAAACCTTGCCAGAAATGTTTGAATCAGACTTGGCTGACACTAGAGTATTTGTGAGGGATATATAGTTCCTAGTTACTAATGGTGCTTTTAGTCACACTTTTTGCCCAGTTTTACTTAACAGGCTTCAAGAATAACAAAGTGCTTTTTTTCCTATCTATTCTTGCACTGATCATATTTTCACACTTTGTCTATTTGAACAAGCAGTGCATGGCAGCTACCACTTGCCTTAAATTTTATCAGCTGTCGGAGCATCTTTGACAACAGAAACAGAGAGACTGTGACACATACTGGAAATTTATAGATTACTGTGCAAAGCTATCTGGCTTTTCCAGGACTTCTATCACAGAGAAAATTGTGCCTTCATCTATTCCTCTATTCCCTCTGTACCCTTCCTTCTGTCTTGACCTCTCCATCCCTACTGCTACTATTCAGAACAGGTCCTTTCACCCTGACAGGTGTGGTGTTACCAATGATTTTGCTGATGATACTTGCCACCTGAATACCACAAAAGGTGCTTTGTGAGAAACACTGAGAACAAATGGTTATTACAACCTGCAAGCCAAAATCAAGAACTGTGAAAGCCTATACAAAAGTCAGCCTGACCTGGATAATTCCAGATAACCTTTCTTGGTGAATTTCTTACAGGCTAGTATTTTTCCTAAGTCTTGCGGTAGCATCTGTAATGAAGTGAATTGAGTGAACAGTAAAAGTACTGATGTTCAGATGCTTCTGTGTTGTGCAACTCCAACAACATGGTAATTAGCACGAGGCTCAGTGTCCTTAGCAGCAATGCTTTAAACTGTGCTTGTTACAGATATGGAAAAGCAAGACATCTATCCAATGGATGGATGACAGAAGAGCTTTTGGTATGGATGGTTATGCCAGAAATGGCCAAAATGTTGAAATCTTGAAGGGGCATCTGCCACGGCACAGACAGCACACAGCTAAAGTGTCTTACCTTGGCCAAAGGTGCTTGGTGACCTTGAAATCCAAAGAAAGAGAGGTCAGTTTAGCAGGACCTTTCATGACATGATACAACAGAAGGAGCAACTCTGCAAGACAGTAATTTAAAGGAGCTCGCCTCATGTAGGGTTGGTAGGTGATAGATGACCTCTCTTTTGCTCTTGGTAGTATGAGAAGTAGGTTAGATCGCTCAGTAACAGGAAAGAAGATGGACATTTCAGCTTTATGGGTTTTGAATGATGAAACTTTTCTAAATTGTGGTAAATTTTATATTATGTTCAGGAACTCAAAAGAATAGAGTTGCTGCTGTGTCAGGGTCAAACCTTTAGTAACACTCAATAACATGCTGACCCTGATACTTATCATGACAACAAATGTTATAATTATTATTTTCTTTACTTCTTTTGACAATAAAGCACTGAAGATAAGAAATGTGTTACGTTGTGAAAGCATGCTACCAAGTTAAGGAAGAAAAACTAAAAAGGAGACCTACTACTTCTACTTAATGAAAATTTAGCACCTGCAACTGACATCAGGAAGCTAACAGAGCCTAAGCCCATCAAGTGTTCAGTAACTCAGGAATAGCTCTTTCTAAATATGCATCAATTTTTGCTGACTTCTAGTCTTTGAAAAGAGAACAAAATACATTTTTATTCTACATGATCACTGCCAGGAACTTAATCTTCAAAGATGAGATTTTAAAATAGGTCAACTGCAATGTGATAAAAAGCACAAATAATCAATCTATTTTGAAAAGCAGAATTTTCTTTACATTTTGAAAATGAAGATTTTCTGTGCAGCTGTTTCTCAAAGATCAAAAAATACCAGCACTGTTAGTAGAATACCAAGAAGCAATAACAATGTGTATTTATTCTATTTTGCAATTTATCTGCATCTTCTCCAGTACAACTGCTGAGTGTTTTACCATGTCCAAATTATCAGAGTATACTCAATACTTCATTGCGACAAGTTGAACATGTTACATGTTATTCTTCAATTTTATATGTAAATAAATGCAGTATATTTGGCATGAGAATTCCTCATCAACAGTTTCCTCTTTTTTATTTGCTAGTGGGGATTACATTTTCCATAAGCTTCTATCTTGTTTGAAGATGGGAATTACACTGTTTGACTCTTAAATGCTGTATTTTTTACTACACTAGGAGACTGATGCATTGCAAGAATTACTATTCCTTGATAATTGTCATTGTATCATTTTATTACTGAATATTAGCCGCTTTTTACAGTAAATATGTGGTTAGAAAAATGTAAACCTTGTGCCAAGAGCAGATATGTGAAATGTATTAACTACTAAGCCAAGGGTTTAATAACTAGTATGAAAGTTTAAACTGACTTTTAAGTACTTTTTACATGTATAATAAAAATTTAATTCTTCAGCTGTTTAGACAAGAGCTTCAGGAACTATCCACAAATCTCAATTTTTAATATAAAAAAGACAAAACATCCCTATGGCATTTAAACAAGTATATAGAAGGCAATAACTGCTAAATGAAGCAGCCCAAAAGCAAGCATCAGTGAGAAGCAGAAGTCCTATGTAATACACCACGTAGATTATTGAACATGAGTGATACACACTTTGCAAGGGTAAAACATTTTTCTTCTGACCACAGAGAAGACAAAAATCATACAATACATTCTTAACAGGAACAAGTGAGTGAGATCAAAGTGCCTTTTGTTAACATTTCTGGCAGATTCAGCATTTGGCAGTCCTTGTGTCAGCGTTAAAACTAATCTGTACGAACAAGGAGGGATCACATTCGTTTAGTGAGACCTCCCATCCTGAGAGCTCTTGGGGCTCCACCTCGCACTAACAGGACTATGCTCTGGTGGGCCTGGCACAATTCCAGTTTACTACATGACTTGCAGTCAGTTCAAACCAGGGCTGCCTATAAAGTTAATACAGTTATTTACACTGAATGAGCAAGTATAAGCAGCGCGACAAAGTAAAGCGCTATCTTCCAAACACACTCTCAGAGGGTGGCTGAAGAGTCATGGTGGGAAGGAAAGCAGTGGGCCAGCACAAGAGACTTCCACCCAGCATTTGCCCCTTAGAGGAGGCCAAAGCAGAGCTTTCTAAGCCCAGCAGCTCTTTCTCTCCCCACTTCTGCAAAAAGCATCGCTGAGGTCACGCTGCGTCCTTGTACAACTCCTTCCTTACCGGGAGCGAGCGTGCCTGCTCCCAGCTTTGTAAAATCAGGGTGAAGATGCCTGAGAGCTTTGCTTCTTCTATGCCTGATTTCTGCTGTTTTCCTTGTGCTCCCTCCCCACCACCAGCAGCATGGGAGGTTTGGTTTTATGGCACTGAGTGATGCTCTTAAAAACACCCCAGCCAGGTAAACATATCTGTCTGCCCAGATATCAGCACAGTTCTCAGATTGGGCTTCCCTTGGCCCTTCCCCAAGTCTTTTCACCATACCCCTCAAGCTCCCTTTCAACTCCCAGTGCTTCAAGTTCTGAGTCTGCAGGTGTTGCCCCTTTCCTCTGCAAGCAGGCTGCAGTGCTTTCTCTTCCACCTGGAGGGTCACAGGGCTCAGAACCTTTCTTCTGGGCCAAATCACTCTGGCCTCAAATCTTTTATCTGAATGATGATTATCCATGCTGGGCCAAGGCCAGGGCTGTGAAGCAACCCTACCAGGTGGCCAATAAGCGCTGTCTTGGTGGGTGTCCCATCATGTTGGCTGTGCCTTGCCCTTTTCCCTGGCCTACCTTGCCTCCCTTGCTCTAGTTTTGCCAGCGTCTAGATATACTTGGCAGAACTGAGCTGGAGCAGGGTCACATCATCCAGTGTGAGGAAGCCAAAGCCCTCTCCAGTGGAGCAATTAGTTGCTGCTGTTGCATAGAGTTGACCCAGGCTCAGCTGGGGACTTAGCAGCTGAAATGAAGCCCTTAAAGATTTGTTTCTACCTCTTCCTGCCCACCTCCATTCACATCCCATAACCTGCAGATGCAGCTCCTATTGCCATGAGTACACAGCTTTCTCCTTGCCCATGATACTTACTGGATGCTAATTAAGACCAAAGTTTCCTTTTCCTCGCTTAGTCAGAGAGGGTTGGTGGAGGTGCCTCCTAAAAGTGTGTGTGTGGGGGGGATGGGGCAGAAGATAGTACCCTTTCTAAGTGAAGGGAACAGAGACAGCTTTCATTTCCTTGCACTAGGAGTTTCAGCACCTGAGAGTGAATCCAGACTGTAGATGACATTACTGCACATGGGAGCCAAGAGGAAGGTGAACATGTGCCAGACTAAATAGGAAGAGAGAAGGGCGGCTGGCAGCTTTCAAGGAGATCCTGCAAAGTGCCAATGCGCAGGAGGGGGAGGAGCGAGGCAGCCAAACGTGGCATATGGCCAAGTGGTGTTGGCTCCATTAAACCAGCCAGCTCCTGTGGCCAGGCCAAGAGGGATGAGAAGCAAATCATGAGAGAATTGGTACAGGCAGATGCGGGCAGCCAACAGCAGTTTTCAACCTCTTCAGATTGTTGTATGGACATGTCTGTGTCCACTTTCCATGTGCTAGCCAGGCATCCTCCAAGCAGCCTCCTGGTAATCAAACATCAGGAAACAAGGAGCACTTTATGGCCAAGCACATGCTGAGCCTAAAGACCTCACAGTGATCCTGGCTGTCTCCCCTCATTCCCATGACTGAAGTTTTTGTAAATAGTTCTACATACTTGCTCCCAGTAGGGAGATGAATCCTAGGCTGCTTTTTTTTTTTTCCCTTAGCACAGCCTTGCAGGTTTCCTTCATTCACCAGGTTAAGTTTCCATTAGTGCTTCAGAGGAAAACAGCACATTAGCCTCTTTAAGCCTGGGATGTCAGAGCTGCCAGAGGAAAGGGGCCCTCATGATAGGGCTGGGGAATAAAGGAAATATTGGTCTTTGGGAAGAAATGTCAGCAGGGAGAACAAATTACAGAAAGCGGAACTGGAAGCAAGAGATGATACAGTGACAGTTTGTTATTTTCATGAAAATAATATACAAGCAAGCAAGCAACAGGCAGGGATCTGGCAGAGAATAGTCTGCCAGCTATTCCTCAAATTTGCTTCTTCCAGTTTCATGGGCAAGTGAAAGAGCCACAGTAGGGAAGAGTGGCAGCTCTGATTTAATCAAAGCTTCATTTCCTATTTTTTTTTCCATCTACTCCCCCTTGTTGTTGGAAAGATTGTGCAGCACACATGACAGGCAAGAAGATCCTCGTAGGGAAGTCAGATGCTGACACCTCAGTGCAGCCCCTCCCTGATGGCTGGCCAAGCACGAGCTCCTCTGCTATCCAGTAGCTGTGTAGGTGGTAATGGAGAAGCTTCTGGTCATGCTTGAGATAGCTAATGAGGGCAGCCTCACCTGCAGACTAGTGGGGATAAGGCCTCTGAAAATCAAGTGAAGAACAGTGAATTCGTGATGTCTACACTGTTTATCTGCTGGAGTATTTCCATGGCTGTTACCAGGCAAAAGCTGTGGAAAGCAGAGGCAGATCAGCCAGAAATATCATCAGTAAAGCATCCATGGTGAACCACAGAGGCCTGCAGCACAACAAAAATAGAAAAATGCTCATTGATGACAAGTAAGCTAAGTTTAGGGACATCTGTCCATAGAGGACCATAAAACAAATTGCAAGGAAAACTACTCCGACCTCTTATGTGTTTGTCTCAAATTAAAATAATATGGGACAAGGACCTTCTATGTGGTAAATGTCAACTCTTTTCTGTGCTTAGAGGCACTCTCACTTCAGCCTTGGCAACAAAGTAATATATGGCAGGAATGCTACCTTTCATTTCCTGCTGTTAGCACCTATGGCTAGCATTACCAAATCCATTCTCTGTACCTGTTGTTGTTCTTCTGACAGTCACAACACAAGAACTGCACAGTATCCAGCCGCCCCGGGGAGAAAACTTATAGTTATCACCAGAAAAAAAAAGGGAGGGGGCGAAATGTGTCCTTGTTGCTAAGCATCACCCAGATCTTCTGAGAACACCTCTGTGCACATGTGTTCTCAAATGGTCAGCCAAGATATTTTTACCAGGATGAGTTAGGTTGCATATGGAGAGTCTGAATAGTTCGCCTTTAAAAAAGTCAGAGTCTCTGATGGTTAAAGTATGTGATCCGCTGCAGTGCTCTAGTACCAGAGGAATAAGAGACTATTAGAGTTTCAGTGTAGTGAAGGTTCAGAAGCGTGTAAATGTGAAGCATCGTGGAGGTAGTGAAACTACCCATAAATACTATGAATACTAGTTACAGTGCAAAGCACAAATCACAGAAGAGAGAGAGTTCCTGTAACTTGTGCTCACTTTATTTGTGATCCTTCCTTAAAAGAGATGTTATTCACAGCACTTCCGTCTTCCTAATGGGTCTTCTTATAAGGATTATAGTGTCTAGCTAACCTACATAAAATAGTCTAATTTTTAGATGCATTGAATAGTTGCTGTCAAGGAGAGCTTTTGATGCTCAGTATCTCTGAAAAACAAGGAAATTTCAATCAGTGTGTAGTTATGATTTGGAAGCTTCATTAAGGCACACAACTTGGGAGAGGCGATGCAACCAGTCCCTGGGATTTTAAATGTGATTCTCATGATATTCTTCATTGCTCTTCAAGGACCGCTTTCTGGTACTTCTTTCAATCAGCAGAGCATTTCAGCTTTATTTTTGTCTTTTCTAAGAGAGTTTCTGGTGTGGTTGGAGAGAAAAATCTTAAGAATGTGACCCATAATATTTCAGAAACCAGAATACACATAAAAATATTTTAAATGATTGTTTTTTTATCTCATCATTTCAAAGTAAGTATCATGATATGGTCACCATGAAACATAGTTTTTGAAAGTATATCTAGGATTGGCAGTAATGAGAACTTTAACCACAGTTATATCATAAATTATAATCCAAAACAAGACAATAAATTATATTACTGAAATGTGAGCACATTCTTTCTTTAAGGATATTTAACCCAAATTTGACTGTCTTTACAATAAAGAAATAAACAGTGAAGTCACAGAAAATCCCATAGCTTGCTTTCTTTTTTGTATAACTAGAGGAAATAGAGAGGAACCAAGAAGATGTGGATAAATATCAATAGATAATTTATAAAGGGAACATTTCTTTAGAATCTCCTCTATATTCAGATTTTCTTGCTTGTTAGCCACTTCAAAGTAAATATTTTCTGTTGTAAAATGCTGAGATCAATGAATAAAGTAGGTTGTGATCTTAAGTGAAATAAAAAAAAATAGATAAAAGATAATGGAAACAGACTTGGATGACTGCAGCTGCAAAGGCAACATATAGAGGAAGGAGACTTTTCTTACTTTGGATCTGAATTAATCGTATCCCATAGATGGAAACTGGAAGACAGAAATCTGCATCTGGAAAAAGTACCAAAAGGATTTTCACTTTGAAGTATGGATAAATTAGCTATAGATTTATATTTTTATAAATGAGGATAGCTGAGTGGTAGGAAGCAGAAAAAATAAGGATTCGCATTTGTAATTTTAAATATGTTACTCCAAGGAACAATATTTTGGACTTAAAACTGAAATGAGCATTTATTAAAGAAGAAACTGGTAAAAAGGAAGATTTTCTCCCATTTGACAGTGAAAGAGTTGGAACTCTTAAAGCAATCTTGGATCTTTACCTACATGATGAATTGACCCATTAGATGTTAGAAATGACATATATACCAATAAATTAAACATGCCCAGGAATTTTCTCATACGGCTAGGCCAGCTGGCATGGAGCAGCCACATCTACGGTAAGAAACTCTCTCAGCCACCAAACTGGGGTAAATGTGCACAAACCATCCCCTAGAAATCATCCATGGAAAGTTTTGTCAGCCAAAGTGTGCCTGGGAATTGCTCGACAGAGCCGGAGTTGGTGGCTGGCCAAGATGTGCCGGGGAAGGGTATTAGCGCTCCAGCAGTACAAACAGCCCCGTTCCAGCTCCCAGCCGCTGTTGAATTTACTGTACAGACACCTGCGGATTGCCCGAAGGTTGCGTTCAGAAGCCCTGTCTGAGCACTGGAATGACATTAGGCATCGCTCTGCTTCGGTAGAGCCACTCAGCCTGCTCCTCAGGGATTGTGTCTTCTTGACTCCGGGCAGCGAAAGGACAAAAATGGGCACTGTGTTGACTGTCTACAGGATGTGCCTCATTTCAATGCTTCCTACTCCTCAGGAGCCAAAAAACAGCCCCTGAGAACGGGCTGTCTAAATCTCTCACCACTCTCTTAACAGGACATGTCACACCGGGTACCTAACTCACTGCCTGGCAGCAGCCTGTAGTATCTGTGGTGCCACCCAGCATGGATACGGGATGGGAACCTCATTAGGCAGCAGCAGTATGGTTCTGGTAAAAGTTGTCCTTCAATGCTTTTGTAACTTCTTGTGTTCCTCCCCCAAAAAGAGATTGCCCCTTTTCTCCTTCAGATTTTTTGAGTTGATTGCTGAAGCAAAAAGGAACGGCATGAGGCTATTCTGTAGCTAACTAATTGCTAGATAAATATCCCATTTATTTCCAACATACAAAAATGTGAAATGAAGGATGCTATGTTCAGCAGAAGGTTATTTTCCTCCAGTAGCTACTGGCTACTTTGGAGGCAAGGGGTCAGGCTCTTGATTAGATGAATTACAACTTAAAGTCCCCTGGTATAAACTGTGTCATGCCCCAGGCTTCTCAAAACAAGGCACTCTATTTTAACTCATAATGGGTAGCTGGATTCAGTAAATGGCCTAATCACAGCAACATAAATATTTATGGGAGAATTTTTCTAATTAAGGTATGAGCTTGTTTAGATGTTATCAGTTAGAAAAGGCTTTCCCAACAAGAAAATGGCTGTTAGAAGACATTAGGAAATAGTTAAACTCCAAGGGATTAAAAGGTCATTGAAGTGGCAGCGTGCAGAGACTATCATGGTTGAAATTTAGCTTGTATCCATGTCTTATATGTCTCTTACATTTGGAATTAAAAGATCATCTTCCAAACAGAAAAACAAAATGGTAGTTTTGCTTATTCTTTGAAAAATAAAACAACAGTAAAAGTGAGACATCAAATTGTCCAAACCATGTATTTATGATCATTTTAGAAATGAAATGTTCTTAAAAATAAATATACTTTTTTTTTCTTCTTGCTTCATGCTTTGCACCACAAAAACCTGTATTTACCTCAGTAGTAATGTTTTCAAAGTAAAGTTCTAGAAATGGCTAAGGATTTCAGAATTTGTCCCCAGTATTTCAGCTATACAATGATTTTGGATTTAGAAAAATTATGTCCAGCATAGCTGTCCTTAGGTGATGTTCTTTGCTGACATTTCAGGTAATATTGTTCTAAATGTGCCTAATAAATTCAGAGAAAGTGACATTTTGGTAACCATATTTTTTTAGTTGCTACTATAAGCACTAACTAACAATACACAGGTCACCTCCAGATATTTTTATGACAGTATAAATCTTAAATAACTGCACTGCCCTCAAGAAAATTGCTCCAGATTTACCCCAGTAAAATCAGTAGAATTCAGCCCTTAAAGTGCAATTTGCAAGTCACCTTATGGGGAAAGAGCTGTATAAAATTGGAAATGTGAAGTATAGGCAGAACTATTCCCTGGGGGAATAAGTGTGTAATCTCTGTGGGACTTCATTATTCTGCTAGGCAGTGTGTGTGTGTCTGCCATATGGTACTTCACTCTGAAGGTATAACTCAAAAGGAAAATTCAGAAAGAAAAAGAGAATGTGCTACAAACTTTCTGCCTTAGAGCAAAATCTATATATTTTAAAAGTTCCAATTAGAAAGTATAAGTGCATGTAAGAAATCCTCTAAATGGCATCAGCAAGGTTACTAATTATCTCTGGCTATCTTTTTGAAGTCAACATCTGCAAGACGTTTGAAGGCCGGGTTTTTACACAAGGGGTTAAACATTACTGTTTTTTTTTTTTTTTTTTTTGAAATAATGAAGACTGTATTATTTGGTAGTTGATATCAGCTGCAACCAACCTGTATACAAAACTGTTGTTTCAAATTTGAAATTAGCTTTGGTCACTTAGAATGCCCATCCTAGCCAAAAACATGACAAATACTTCCTAAATATCTCAGCTGTAGCTTTGATCCAAGACACCTGCACAGCTGGAACTACATGAGCTATTAGTACAAATCAAAAAGGCATGTTCAGAAGGTGATAGCATTCAAATGTTGAAAAAAATGAAATTCTAGGATTTATCCCTTTCTTTTGGCTAACTTCTTATCAATGAGTGCTCCCTTCCTGTAAGCAGGAGTACAACAACTTAGTGGACCAGGTCTCGGGGTGGAAGTTCAAGTGGTATAAACCATTCCTCTTCTCTTTGTTTCAAGGCTAAATGCTCCATAGCAAAAACAGTACTTGAAGGTAAGTAGCATGGCACAGGATGGTGTTATCTCCTATTTGTTTGAGATTGGTCTGACCATGGCAGAAAAATATAGTGTAAGGAAGCCAAAATTGCCTAGTTTGAAGCATGGGAATTTGGGAGCTCACTGGATGTTGTCTAAGCCATGGTGTCCTTGGTTGGAGAAACTCATGTGATGTTCATGCTCATGTTGTGGCTCTGCAGCCATTAGTCAGAGGCCTACGTGCTGATTAATCTCCCAGAAGTACAAATTTGATCTGGCTCAGGTATGGGCACCTGATCACATTTCTGTCAAATTAGCCAGAACATGCCATAAAGAGTTCGTGGAGTTTATGTTGGCTTCGTACCAGCTGAAGGTGGACGTATTCTATATAGCTTAAGTTAGAGCGGCATGGACCAACAATACCTCATCTGATCTGAGGTCTGCTTGACATAACTAGTCCATTAGCAGTTTGGAATGGAGTTGAATGGAGTATTACACCAGAACAATGTGTTTGGTCTTACGATTGCAGCATTTCTGATCCAGCAGTAAGACCTTTAAAAGGTAAGTTTACTTCCTTACTGAACTGCATTTTCAATTTAGAGCTACTCTCTCACAGAGGTAAAGTAGTTGAGTGACTATGTGCTTTTTCCTCTTGTAAGGGATAGTCTTTCTATGGATAGAATAGTGTCCAAAATAAAACACTGAAAAATACTTTCAAGCTACCAAAGGTCAAATAAGTCTCGGGTGCCTGTCTCCTAGTATCCCTAGCGATGCTCAGTCACAAGTGACTGTATCAGAACAACATAACTGTTAATGAATTGTTATTGCCCAGTGTGCTGGAAATCTATAGCTGGGCTTACTGAGTGTCTACTCTTTGGTCTCTTGGGTATGTGTGGGGGGTAAACTGATTTTCCATTCATAGAAGGTAAAGATGTTTGAGTTTTCAAGCTGTATGATTCAGACTAGAGTTGGTGTGGCAAAATCGTGGTGCCTTATTGTCCAAGTGCAACATGAGAAAAGGCAAGAAGAGAAATCGCATATGTGAGGGACAGCTATCACAGCTTCAATAAATATGACGTGATATGTGTGCACTTGGTTATATGGCTGTAATGGCTATATGGACTGCACCTGCAATACAACTGCAGCTCCTACCCCTCGTTTGGATATGTATCCTTTACATAACTGGAGGCACTGCAAATTGGCAGCTCAACAGAGTTATACCTGGAAGCACAACAGAAGAGGGATGATGATGATGATGGAAAGGCTTATGAGAGCTGTATGACCTTATCTGACCAGAAGTTTGGATGCTGCTAGAATAGATCAAGAGACCATTGCTAGAGACTGGGACCAGCAGTATAATGTTGATGCATCTTCCAGAAGGTCCTGGTCATTCCAGTCCTGGGGCACCTTCCATTGTACCCAAGACTCCTTTGGGAGGACCTATACATCCAGAAGGGACAGGAGATGGTAAATAAAAAGAAGTTAATATGGTGTTTCCTTTTGGGATTTGAGCCAATGATGTCAGTGACAGCACCATGTCCTCTGTACACTTCCTGCTACCCAGCCACTACCTCCTTGCCTACCACTACTCCATGAAACTAAAGGAGATTTTTTTTTCTAGTCTTCAAAGTAGAGAAAATATCCTGCAGATATCATGCCATTCTCTTTAGACTGGATCTAGGATTTTCACCTTTCCTCAGGTCTGATTCCCATCCCAGCCAACAGTTTCTTGGTAGAATTCCTAGCAACATTGCTATGCTTCAGGCATTTTAAATGAAATCGAGCTCTGACTGTAGATTATCTCATTTTGTAAGCCCACTTTGTTTTTTAGACATATGGTTCCCATAATGTTTTAGTATTATGCAGCATTCTTGTGAGGGGATGTGACTGGGCACATGGCTAGTGGGAGGAGGAGGCGGCTGGGCAGGGAGCCAGTCCAACAGGAGTGAGAGCTTTTACTGCACTGTACCCACCATACAGAGAAAGTCAATCCAACAGTAAACAATTTGCCACTGGCAGATTATTGCTGGTAGCAGGTTCCCCAAAGCCTCAGGCAGCAGCATTTCTCTAGGTATAATGGAAGCTATCAGTCATCTTTAGGTTTCTCTTAAACTTTATGATGTTAATTTTGGGGGAGTTAGTAATTATACTCAGCTACAATTTATGGCACCTCTTAAAGTATCTGCAAAAGCAGCCTTCCCTCCCATCCCAAGCGTACAGGACCGTTCCTTGGGGGAAGGATGGGTGCTTCTGTCCACAGGCGAGCTGTGAGGAAGGCTTTCTGGAGGTTTTCGTTGAACAGGGGATGAAACCTGATGTCATGTTTGTTCTGACTTCTTCTTAAAACATACCAATTCCTGCCTAAGTCTTTCCTCAAGAGTATAATGCACAAGGCCTAACTTTTCAAAAGAGTTGCATGATTTTGAGTGTTTCAAGTTTTGAGAACTTCTGCTCAATTTGAGACAGTTATGAAGGGTCTAGCTTTCAAATTTTTAATACTTCCAGACAACCGGAGGAGCCCCAGAGATAGAATTGCCCAGATGCCTGTGTCAGATTTAAGTATCTTGGACTCAGTAAACAGCTATGTTGCCTGAGAACTGATTTCAAAAGCACAAAAATATTGTTATGAAGAGACAACTGTTCCATAGCTAAATGACAGTGGTCTGAAGTCCTTCCTAAAGAGTGTCCTTAGGGGTTGGTTTCAACATATGTTTGATTTTCAGAATTGAATAACTTACCTGACAATGATGCTGTAAGCAAATATTTAGATTGTGCCCTGAGTGAGAAAGCTGGAAAGCAGCAGCTATTCTCTGCTGAAACACATACCAGACAAAGCCAGGGAAATCAGTAATTGTGCACAAGACAGATTTGCCCGAATTATATACCGGCAGAAAATGAATGAAAACATGAAAAACAGACTGAGCTAAGAACAGAACGCCTGCATATTAAACTAAATACAGCATTTTTGTAAAGAGAGCAAAAGGAAGAGAGAAATTGGGAACAGTGACCATTTCAAAAGCTGACCCCTGTACATAGGCACCGTGCCTCAAAAACCAGCTCATTGGGTAAGGTTCATTTCCATAGAGATGAGCCCAACCTTCTGCACAGGGGTAGTGTGCATGTGGAAGGGACACTTTTGTAAAAAGGGAGGCAGCTGTACAGATGGAGCAGCCCTTCTCTTTAAAACAGTGGTTGAAACCTCAGATGCTGGCCCAACTGGGTCACTGGGACAGCTCAGAAAGCCAGCAAACTGATGGAATAAATTGCATGTGAACAATGCAGAAGGCTTGCAATTATCAGATTAGTCAATTAGAGTAGTAGCTGCTAAAAGGAAGAGTTGCAGTCCTGCTGCAGAGGTAGCTTGTGCTCTTGGATGCTCTATGCTTTACCAAATAAAACACTGGTAAGCACCAAACTTTCAGTATTTATAATCAAATCCATTTTTTAAATTTCTTCTCAAAATGTGACGTTTTGATTCTGTTATTTAAACTACAACTAGTTAGTTCTTAAGCTTTACCTCTACACTTTTCCCAGTAACTCTTTCCAGAATTTTTATAGGTGCTTAATGCAAGCCTAAGATGAGAGGTAGCTCCTCTTAACTGTAAGAGCATGAACTGCTTACTGTAATTCATTATATCATACCTGGGTGTGAAAGAATTCACACCAGTAATCTCTCCCTCCAGAACGCAATGTGTATTAAGCTGATAACAGTAGCGGAGGGACTTGCACTGCATGCTGCATTTTGCCAGTGTCCTGCTGAACTTCTAAGGGTAGGTAGGCAGATACCTGGGGGTTCCCTCTCCCCTGCTGCAAAGGTAAAAGTCCTTCACCGGTTCATACCCATCAAAACAGCTTCTTCACTCTCAGCAGTTTTTCCATTCTTTTGTGGGAGTGCTGAGAGTTTTCAGGGGCATATGAAGACTGAGACTACTCTAGAAATTACTTACTTTTACATAGCAGATAAACCAGATTGTTATTTACACCTTCCTAACCTGTGCAGAGGCTGAGCTGTGGCAAAAGGGTGAGATTGGAGCTTAATTCACCAAAGTTTTTGAAGTGTTTTGAGATCTTTGTTTTGAAGGGGGGTGCTATACAAATGGAAAAAAAAATCATTTGTGTGATATTACAGACGCATGCAAAATAGGATTTTGTTTTGATGGCAACAGGGATGATGACACAATCCTGTGCCTTGTGTGCTAATTGATCCATCAGCAGACGGCACCACACCTCTGCTTTTCCTCCATATGGTGTAATACTAATTAGGCCATTTGAGTCTATTTTATGGAGGTGGCTCAGTACCTCTAAGTCGATTAAACTGTTTAAATTATTCACGCTCTTTTTGTGTATTCACTTTTTATGAGACTCTTTAAAGAAAAATATCAGCTATATGGAAAATAATTTTGAGGATGATAATGCAATTGTTTATGCTTGGATTAACCTGTCAATTTATAAAAAGCAAAACAGCACAAGAGGATCAGAGAGAGAGTGTAAGTAATCTTATGCAGATACTTTTGTTAGAGAAACTCTCAATCTTCTTAACAAGTCAGTCAACTTAAAAACTGGAAGGAGAAGCTTTAGCCTCTTCATTCCTTTCTATTTCTCACGTGACATCTTAAAACCGACAAATCAAGGATTGAAATATTTCTGAGCCTGTGGGGAAAAAAAAGAAGATGGTGGAGGAAGGATTAAAAAGAATCACAGAATCACAGTAATGATAAGTCCTACAATGAATATGTAAATTGGACTGATAATGCCTGGCTAAGACAACAGATGCAGCGCGCTGATGAGCTACCACCAGCGCGGCTGCTGCAACCTTGCTGCAGCTGGTCCCCAGCCTTTGGCAGCAGCTGAGCAAATTGAAGACTAAAGCAGGGCCAAGGAGACATCACCATGCTTAGTCCCTCTCCCTACAAAGGATTTTCCTTTGGAGAAATGGCTCTCGGTGGACCTGGGCACTGAAATATGTCAGCTCTGCTCCTGGAATTACCCCAGTGGCAGCAACAACTGCTGCCACTACTAAGCCACAAGGAGCCGGAGATCTGGCCCCGCAGCCTGGCTGCCAGGGGCCGGCAGACACAGCCAGCCCAGCTGCAGATGCTGGCTAATTAGCCTTATTAAAGCAACTTCATTTGTCCCTCCAGCAGTTAATATCTCAGTTTTAAACCTCCATTACTGGGGGTTAATAACTCAGGCATAGAAATGCATGTGGGACTTCAATTCAATGTAAAACGAAGAGTGTTTTTTTTTTAACCTAATTCAAATAAATACTGTGAAAGAGAAGTAGGATCAGACACTTGCTAAAATCACCCCAAATCCATTCTTGCCTTGTCTGGATATTCACCTTCCTTGTGGGTGCTGGTGGGATGCTTGAATACTAGGTGGGGAGTCAGGATTCATGCCCTGCGCATGAGCCTCCTGTGACTTGAAAGACCATGTTGTTAGCCTCAGCAAAGTACATTTAAATGAGAAAGCTCATTTCCCTTAGGGGTTACAGGCAATTAGCACCACAACATTTGGATCACATTTTTGACATTTAGAATAATGTACAAAAGTAGCAAAACTTCATTTCCTTGTACAACTCATTTGAGCAGGAAAGAATTTTAGAACATAAGATGTTCACTGAAAAAAAAAAAAAAAAAAAAAAAAAAATACCTTCTGCCATGGCAGCCCCAGCAGGTAGGAGTCCTACTGGTTCCTGAGCCCTGCCATCCCCTCTGGTTATTTGCAGCAAGGACTAGTTTTCTTGGGAAGGCCCTCCAACATCTGTTCTCCATCTCTCAGACCTGGGGATCCATGGGGCTTTCACAACAAGAAGTTTTGAGCCCTTCACAACGGGGAGTAAACCACTATTGAAACTGTGCATTCATTAGCTATTTTCCATCCAATGACTCCATTGCTGGAATCAACTCCAAAAACACAGAAATCAAAGGGTTTTTTGTTGTTGTTGGTCTTTTTTTTTTTCTTCTTTCTGGCACAATTTTCACCACCAATTTAGGCAGAGAAGATGTGGAAATTGTCTGCTCCCTGGATCCCACTTCCTTCTTGCTCACTCCCACTGAGTTGGCATGGACTATCTTCTGCAGGCTCCCAGGGGTGAGGAGAATGCCACACTGCCCTGCCCACACTCCCGCTGCAGAGAGAGCCTCTGGGGACATTTCTAGCCTTTTCAACCCTGATTTGATTCCAGTCAGCACTCTGGTTGCAAATCTTAAGAAATGCTTAGGCCTTGCATTCTCTGTCACCTTGGAAAATGTAGGGGGTGTGGCAGGTTATCCATGTAATCATCCTCCTAAAAATTTGGAGAATAGCAGTTAATAAATATCAGGAATGTCTGCAAAAGAGTTTTATTTAGACCAGACTTTGCTCTTGTAATTGATATTTTGAACAAATCTCTTAGCAGTTTTGTGGCTTATTGGTCACATGCACATGAAGAATATTTGTGACACGGAACAGTCAAAACAGATCTCCAACTGAGGTGTCAAGAACATCCAGAACTGAAGACACTGCTCACAGGGCTCTGCTGATTTGTTTTTTCCATTTTCTCTTGACAGCTACAGACAAAAATGTGATCACAAATGACAGCGAAATTGCTACAGTTCCTGAAGGGGGGGGGGGCTTTTCTTCAGCTCTGGCCCTACCCTCACCCTTGTTGTCTGTGACCACCTAGCAGGTATCATTTCTAAGCTAAGAAACAGTCCCTCTTCTCATCTCTCCCCAGCTCCAGAAAGAAAATGAGCAACATCTCATCTTGCTACCAGGTCCCAGGGTAACTGTCAACTGTGGCAAATGATCTCCTCTCTTCCATAATGTGCTGTCAGTGCCTGTAATTTAACTATTTATTTTTTTAACTACTACATGTTCTGATGTTCTGTTTTAACTGCATAACAGATGGGGATCATTTCATGGCTCTATAGTTAATATCTAGCAGCGTATGTTGTTTTTTTTGGTGATCAGACCTCAGTTCTTTCATGGGCTTATCTGTGCTGCAGAGCTTCTGCCAGCAGAAAGAAGCCCCATTGTGAAGATAGAAGCCATGTCAGCAGCTCCCACTGAGATATCTGCACTACCTCCTCCGACAGCAGAAACAATCTGACAAAACCAATTCTTTGTTATCATGAGTTTCTGGTGAAGGGATTTGCTAAAATTATGTTGCTGGATAGGACGAGTGATATTTCAGTATCTAGCCTAGCTACATCAATGGCATTTTTAGTGGTGCTTTTCAACCAGTTGCCAGTAAATTCCCCAGAGACATGGTCTGTTTCCCAAGAGTTCACATAAAGAGAGGACACCAAAGAATTTTGTAAGGCACGTTATGTAACTCTGGTGCACAGGAAATCTATAATGAGGCTACTGTGCCTCTTGGGGATCTGCAAACTGGAGAGGTTGGAAAGTGCTGACCAAGCCGGATACTCTTCAGATGGAAGGACTGTTCTCCTCAAAGGCAGTGGGAGTCCGGTTAGTGATTTCAGTGGGAGCAGAGCCCTCACTCTATAGGGTATTTCAATGGGAGTTTCTTGGGCTTCATAGTTAGTAAAGTGCTATAAATTCTCTAGCGTGAAGGCCCTCTACTTGGAAAACAGGCTTTGGGTAGCAGGCTAGGTGAGGTGGTCCCAGCTCTCCCACCCATCCTGGCAACAAGCCTGGAGCCCTTTCTCCTTCTTTATCTTCTCCTTTTTTTGCCCAATCTATTTTCTCAATGCGGATTATGAACACTTCTAGGACTAGGTCTCGTGAGGGCTAATATGTCTGATACTAGTGGTGGCTTCTAAATCCAACTGCATTAGATTATAATGCATCTGAATACATAATCTAAAAGCCAAAGGCCCATTATGGTATTTACTCTGTCAAGAATTAGAAGAAATACTAGATAGCTAGCCAAATAGAACAGAGAGTCTCAGGAAAGAAAAAGGGAAGGGGAAAAGAGGCTTGTGTGCCTCTTGTGCTCATATCAGTCAGAGAATATATAAATGTGTGTGTGTGTGCGTGTTTTCCGGAGAAATTATGCAATTTCTGGAGAATTAGTTAACACAGGTGAGAATATATTGCACTGACTGGTACACAGTACACATATCATAAAACACTCCCTTCAGTTATGGAAGCTGGTGAAGAGGTCTTTATTTTATTTTATTTTATTTTTTGCTCTGACTGATTCCTGTCTGAAAATCTCACTTTCCTTGTAGTTAGCAAAATGTTATCATAGTTCATCCTTGTTTTAGATTATTGCCTTCACCATTTATGTTTTAAGATGTAAATGTTCTTCTCAAATTTACAGGGTTTTACAGGGAAAGGACACTGTCCTCTTCAATATCAACAGCAAAATCTTCAGTGTTCCTTTGTATTTCCAGCCATACAAAGGAATTTTCAGACATGCCAAAAGGAAGATTAATGTTGCCGGTAATATAAAATTAAAAATAGATTTTAATTCAGAATGTTCATACGTTTTACTTGAATTCTGGAAATAACTCAATGGCATACTATGCCAATGCTTCTAATTGAAATTTTTTCATATATAACATGATTTGCAACTTTTCCATTGTGGCATTCAGCTACTGAAAGTGCAGGGAGGGAGCTCTCGCAGCAAGCAGAGCATGATGGATAATCTCCATCAAGCATATCATTAATTCCAGGTGTTGGCTCATTTTGTTAGTTACTCCAGGGCTTACCTACCTGCTCTGAATGTTTTCCTTCTCAGAATGGCAATTCCCAAAAAGGAGCTGCCATCCCAGGCACAGATAACTCTGCAAAGTTGTTTGTGATCAGCAGCCTGATTCTGATGTCCAGGAAAAGCCTAGATCTGACTTACAAAAATTCTTGAGAAAAAGCAATACAAAATCCATTTTCTAACTGTGGATCTCTTTGTAAAAGTAATCATTGTATTCATCTCCTTCTACAATTTTCCTTTAATGGGTAAATTAGATGATATTCTGGCATTATTTTGTAAATATTTTTGGTTACATGCCAGGCATGTATTCTGAGAAACAGAATAATACTAAACACCACTGATTCTGAAAATCTATTTCCGATCTGGAAAAATTTTAGCAACTCTAGCAAAAACTAGTACCTAAAATTATCATAAATGAAAATGCTGAAAATTTTCACTTTTTTCCCAAATTACTCACCATCTACGGATTTATAGCAGTTTGTGAATAGCCAATGTTCTGATTTCACAAGTCACTTTCTTCACTGATATACAAGTAATGAGGAAACAGAAGCCCCTTATGAACCTTTTAAATATATTTGTCTTTGAAAGGATATATATTTTTTAAAATGTCATATTAGTAACTTGAGCTTACACCATATCAGTGCTGAAGAATTCAAAATAATGAGAGGGGAACTAGGAGTAGAGTTTCCTTTTTACTGTTTCAAATATTTTTGCACTGCTGGAACTATTTTGAAAAGCAGTTAGAATATGTTCATCAGGTTGAATGAAAGCTAACGGGATTCATGTGTTTTTGGACAAATCACTTTCTCCAGACCAACAGAAAGTAGCATCTAGATGGGAGTCTCAAAGTCAAAAGATGTAAGTTTGACTCTGCCTTAGAAATCTGAAGAAAAATGCCTGTACTTAAATTAAAGAAGATGCAGATAAGTGTTTCAAATACCAGAGATGGTTTCATAAACTCCTTGATTTCATATAGCTATATTTTGGCTGAGTGAGTACATTTTAGTGATAACTCTATGCAAAAACACACTTTGTGCCATGTCAGGTTATCAAGGCTGTGAGGAGAGACCCTGGGAGCTTTTCTTGTGATATTCAACACTTACTTATACTCTGGCAGGTTTTTTCTTAAGATTCCTGTTACAGCAGCATCCTTGACTACATCTGCTCTGGTAAATAAGATGACCCAGGGGTCTTTTCTTTGACCTCAGAGACAGGGATATCATATAAAAGCCATTTATAAAAACTTAACTTCTCCCCTACAAATAGGGGTCAATCATCCCGAATTTTCCAGGAACAAGGGACCAGTTTCTTCTCCAGGAGCAGAAGATGTCCCCTGTGTCTGGAATAAGCTTAATGTGAATAACTCTCAAAAGAAGGGTGGGATGGGTGGAAAGAGGTGGCAGGGGGCAGATCTAGATTGTGGATGGTGCCCGAAGACAGAACAGCTGTTTTCCCAGCCAGCACTCCTTCATGCAGGTATCACCTGAGACCTATGCAGCAGGTGGGTGCCAACAGCCCATCAACTGGTTACCAAAAGGGAGAGGCGCTTTCTGAATTTGCTTTTGGGACAAAGAGGCCATGGTGATTTTTTTCCCACCTCTTTCCAGTTGCATTGTCTGGTGTGGATGTCCTAAACGCATGCTGTTCTACGCTTTTTTCTCCCTCCAGCTTGAGTCAGAGATAATGGCCAGCTGCCTGGCCAACAGCTCCGTTTCTCTGGATGTGGTGATGCTGAACACTGGAGTCATGGGACACTACAGAGCCCTCTGACCTGCAGGCACATTTCTCCAGGGAAGCTGTGGGTGACCAGGACAGTGATGCAGCAGCCCTTTGGGGCCAACGGTCCTGTGAAGGACATATCTCTCAGGAAACTGCTAATGAGCCAAGAGTCCTTGACCTGCAGCAGTTTGAGACAGAGGGTGTCCCAGGTTTAAATGAAGCTCAGTTGCTCCCATTGCTTCATCTTCCAAGCCGCGGGTGTCTGGAGCTAAGAGAAGCAGCTTAATGCAGCTGGGAGGAGTTAGATGTCCTTTACTGCCAGATAATTAAAGCAGTCGTTTCTTATTTCTCCCGGTCTCCTGGAGCCACAGCCCCTAAACATGTGTCATAACATCCAATCAATCATCCAGGCATAAAGATTCCTGGACAAATGGAGTTAACTGTAGTTAATTCCTACAGCAGCCCCAAATGAGCGCACCACACTTTCTGTGCTTCCTCTCCTCCTCCTCACTGAACCCCCTGCATGACTTGGATAGGATTTGCAGCAGCAGCAGGACAGAGTTACTGGGAACCTCACCACTTATATCTCATGTTAAGGGGTAGGTGGGCCAAAGCTGGGGTGGATTTTATCCAAGAGTGAAGAAGATGAATGATTTTGAGATGCTAAAGCTCACTGACAGCCCATTAGGCAAAGGTAGTCCTTGCCAGGCCCAATGATTCTCTTTAAAAGTCTACCAAAGCTCAAAGCAAACTCCCAGACACTTTCTGGCACCTAAAGACACAAACTTTTCTTCAAATTTTCTTTGAATATACTAAAGCTATGCCAGTTAAAAAAACTGCTGCTGGAACTGAAACGAGGTCTTGGCTTTCACATTTTTTCACATCCACAACTGCTTGAGAACAGTGTGAAATTCTATCTTCAGCACACGAGAAGTTTCTGCACAGGAAGCGAAGTTGACCTGACGTTCTCATGCGGTCGCCTCCTTCCCTGCTGCGTATGTCTCAGCCGGCCCTGAGATGCAGAGCTACACTTTAGGTGAAATTCAGGTGGGGCACCCAGAAGGGCTGGTGAGAGAGGATCCTTCACTATGGTAACATCAGTTTGCTCTTTTTTTCCAAAAAGCTAATTTTCATCGTCCACTGGCTCCAATTATTTTAGTAACAACAGGATTGACTTAACCAGAATTAATTAACAACAACATCACTGATAGTTAATGTAAGAAATAGAGCTCTTATTCTATTGATTATGGTGAGAAATTAATCGAAGAAATAGAATAAGGATTTGGCCCTCATTAAATATATTCCCTTGTTATAATGACCCCAATTCTGCAAACCACAGTTAGGCGATTTGCCCTCTCATGAACGTCAGTGAGTTTTGCCCAGATAAGAGTTGCAAGACCAGACAAGTTATTTCAGTAATAAAACATCTGGTTTGCATATTTCTTCTAGGGATGCCCTATTAGTTAGTCAGAAGCAATGTAAAACACATTTTAATACAAAGATTCACCAGTGTAATATGCAAGCCCTAAACAAGGCTCAACTGCTAGAATTTAAGAGCCTTTCTATCCCTGTTAACTCCCAAAATGAATCATAGCCTCAGGATAAATTTCGGTGCATGCGTATGTTCTGTACGTAAAAATAATTAACCCTTGGGCTACTGTTCCTTTGGCAGGCAAAGGCATGCTCTGTGTGAAGTGGGGGTGTGAAATTTTATGGTTGTTGATTATAGTAGTCAGAGAGTTAAAAAGAAAACCACTAAGAGCAGAACAATTACAGTGTTACTTCATTTTATAAAGAATGTGTTACATGACACACAAAGTTCAGATTACAGCACGTGTGATACAGAAAAGCAAGAGAAAAATCTATATGATCAGAAGAGGATTAAAGCTTAGCAGGGCTCCCAACACCCAATTAATAGAATCCCCACTGCTATGGACTCTCTTTTCCAAACCCTTAGGAGCTGTTGCCTTTCAACTTGGTTCCTTGTTTTCTCTATGCAAGCGTCAACTCTACCTGCTGCTCCCTCCGACTGGTTCTGGCCACCAGCAGCTCAGTGCACCATAGATATCACTTCTGCTTCCTATGTCTAAACTCCCTGTCACTGCTGGTCCTCAATTCACAGGTCTGCAGTCCTTAATCTGACCCCAGGTGAGGCACAGGACATGATTTCTAATGGAAAAAAATACACAATACAATTATTTTATCTTTTTTAATTTTTTCCTTGATGGAGAGAATGTACATATCAAGGATGAACTGATACATGTACACCCCTGAACAGACTTTGTAGTTTAAACATTTTCCTTCATAGACTAAAATTCTGGCTTTATTTTCTGTGAATTTCTTCTTTATATTTCCAAAGTGTCTAGTCAAATGTGAACATCTTTCAGCTCCTGAATACTGCGTGTGCTCAGTGTCTCGTGCTGTTGTCCTGTTCCCTCTGCTTGTAGACTAATAGGTAGCACAGGCCAGAATACAGACCCTACAAACTCTGTGCACCCAGATCATGTTAGATTTGATTCTTTCTTCCTGTGAGGTGTCCCAGCTGGTGACACACATATGTCATGCCCCAGCATGACATATGTCTATCCACAGCCATAAACTATTAAAGTGTGTTTCTGGAGGATGATGTAGCCCTCTCACTCACCCAAACTAGTGAATTCCCATGGTGGGGAGACAGATGGTCCCAAGGATAGGGCCTTAGTCAGCCTCTGCAAGGACCATGATCTTGTCACTTATCAGCTCTTCAGCAGCAGGATTAGGAAGCAGCCACACAGCTGGCTGAGGCTGTCTTCTCCAGAACTGGCAAGTACTACTATTTTAAGTTAAAGAAACTACAATTGGCATATGCCCAGAGAAAAGACAAGAACCTGTTTTCATATGCAGTCATCATAAAATGGATGTTGGAGGGAAGCCCAAGGACCTCCCTTGCTGTACCATTCAGGGAGCAAGCACTCTCAGACTGATGGGGTTGGAGATTTGGGCCTCTGTTTTGGCATCTAAGATCACCAGTAAAATTCTGTTCAGTTCCTAATCAAAACAAAAAATCTACCTGCATATTTTGCAGCAGCCCTGTCAGTGTTTCCAGCTAAGAGCATCTTAGCAAAGGAAACGGTTTCCTTCGTGGAGACGTGGCGGGCAGGCATGCAGTGGCATCTGATCTTTTTGCTTATCTGTGACTTCATACTGTCTCCTTTCATACATCCCACTTCTTCTGATGAAGCCTGAAGCACAAGGAAGAAGGACGATTTTCATCCTTAAATCCAGGAGTCCAGTATCTCTGTTCTGCTCTGAATGCTTTATTCTGCTCTACATAGACACAATATTCACAATCTTCCAATGGGCTGTAGGTTGAGTTCTCTTGGAACCAAATGCCAGCAGTATCAATGCCTTTTAGAACAATTTCTGGGGATATCTGCAAAGGAAATTTCTAACCTCTTGGGGAAACAGCTTTTATGTCAGTTTGAAAGAGGACTGGCAGGTGATGCTGGAAATGCAAGTCAAGAGAGGAGCCAGAAACCCCTTCTGATGCTCACATCTACAATGGCATCCTAGGAGCTTGGACAGCTGAAGGAACAGTGAAATCACATAACATCTTTGACTTCTCTAACTAGAGCACTGTTATCCTCGGTCACTGCTGTGGTGTAATCCCTACAGGTCACTATGCATTTCTGATACTGGCTTTGGGAATCTTTCCTTGCTTCTTCAAATAAACAATCCATCTTTTCTTGACTGTATTCAGCAGTGTGCCTTCCTTGTAAAATCAACAATAATATGGAATATAGGTAAATCAAGCTCATTTTCCTTTCTGAGGAAAATAATCTGCTTATTGTAGGGTATCTGTAGGTATGTATGCATTCACAGATGGGTGAGTATACATATATATGTGTGAATATATATGTATACATATAAATAATATGTGTGTATGATTTATTTTCATATTCAGGTATAATCTCTCCACTTATTTCATGGTTTGGATATATTAGACATGAACTATAGGTTTATACATGAGAAAATTACTTTCTTTTTCTTTTAAATATAAAATTAGGGGAAGTATTGATGTTGTCTGAGTCCTGGGCATTGTTTTAGAGAGCAAGGCTGATTTATTGACAGCATCAAGAGCCTACCTCAGAAACACCAAAAGCTGCAGCACATTAGCAAAATTATCTGATTTGTGAAGCTGTCAGGTTTCTTGAGTTTGGAAACAGTTGCTCGCAGACATCTGCAGCCATGTCTCTAATAGAGCAGGAAGCACAGTTGTCTAACAATAGCTCTGTTTTCAATTTGGTAGCTCTTTCAGGGCTTATAACTTTGAGAAAAAATGCCCATTGTACTGGGAACAACAAGATTTTCATAACGGCATATGCCTTGTCCCATCCAGTGTGTGTAGGTGCCAGATTACAGCTGTGCAAAGGGCGTTCCTGTTAAGACTACCCTTCTGAGGAACTGAGCTATTCTGAATATTTATCTCCAGAGTTTCTGCGTTTTTCTCTTGCTTAATAGTCTCTGAATGTTGCAACAATGTTCATATCTTTTCATTCTCAGCCATTAGCCTTTAAAACATACTGCATGATAGGAAGCAGGCAAAATAAAACCAAATTTCCTGTGTTTTCCTCCAGCTTTCATATTTTCATTACTTCTAAAAGTTTCACTCAAGGAGATAATTCTTCTCTTTTTCACTGTCTGGTCATTCTTTGTCAGAATTGAACTCCGGGTTGGGGGGGGGGGGGAGAAAAGAATAAAAAAGAAGAAAATCTGGGTAAAGTTCTGTTATTTATTACCATAACTTTTGTAGATAATATGATAAAAGGTGAAACTCAGCTCACAGCGCTTATGTCCCGCTTAGCAGAGCTATATATTTTCAGCATCACCTTTCTTGGCAACCTCTGCCAGGCGAGTTCTTACAGAGCCAGAAGGACTCTGTGGTGACCACTCACTCTGCCACACTCCCACAGAGAGGATTTCACCTGACTTAAATGCAGCTGTCTAAAAGTTAGATTCCTCAGCCACAAGTAATCACTCTCTACTCTTTTATAATCAGGAAAGAGAAAAAGACACCTTGGTGGAGGACTGTATTCGACCTAGATGCCTATTTTCGAGTGAGATTAGCCAAAATTTTTCCTCAGGTGGCTATTTCTGTCCAGTGAAGGATGCTGGATTACAGATGTTCCTCTCCTGATGAGCAGCTGGGGCTACTGTAGTTTCAGTTTGCCTCCTGTTCTCCACTTTAATCCTAAATTAATACCTACATTAAGGTACATGCAACCTTCCATACACTATGGAAACTTGGTGGGTTGAATTTGACTCAGCACAATTATAATGATGTTATCTAACCTTAAGAAGATTTTAAAGACATTTTTACATTAATTTTGTTGGTCTTTGTTTTAGGCCTTACTTATTGAATACTACCACTGCCAGGGAAGCTATGGTATTATATACAAATTATTTATATGCAGCTATCTGGAGAAGAGAAAATTCCTCTTAAATTTACATTATTATTCTTTCCCACTATGTTTGAGATAGACCTAATGACGTATTTTCTCTTCTATTTGTTTTGGTCAGTTTGTGCGGTTATCTTAATCACATTTAAATGTGTTTGTGAAACATCCTGAGTGGATGTGAATAGGCAGAGTCCACTGGCTTCAGTATTGCTTAGGCAGGCCAGCATTTGTCCTTTTGTATTTACCTGACTTAGCAACAGATTCTGTGAACTTTTAGAAAGAAAACAGAACTGTGAGATAAGGATGGGTCAAAATGAAATGTTAAGGGTCATTTGTGAAGGCAAATGGGACTACTTTGCTTTTAACCACATTTCTCATTACAAAACATATCTCTACAGACTTTATGCTAGTAATTATAAACGTCTGTTTTAGCATTTGATGTGTATTAGGCAAAGTTTCAAGTCATGCAGTCTTCAGCAGAAATGAATGTCCCCCACGATTAAAAACTCTTTGGATTCCAAGAGAGGAAAAGTGGAGAACAATATTTAATTAGACACGCTTTCATATTGTCTTGTGAACAAAATTTTTTTTTCATGTACAGAAAAATATTGCTTTACAATGATATGACTGATGTTACTCATATATGTTTGTGTTATACAGCTACGTAGAAACTACAAAGCACTGAATGCCAGGAACAGATCATGGGCACAGATTTGTCATAGTAGTGCACGGTTTTGCTTCTGAGATAAATGTGTTAATAATTTGCAGCTCCCAACCAGTTGGAGTTTGGCTCCTGAGGTCTTTCCTGAGGATAGAATCCCATCTTTGGGAGATGTTTGGGTTATCTGAAGTTGCTTCTTGTCTCCTTATTTATGTGTTTTGATTTTTTGTTCTATTCTTCTCTCTTTGATTTCCAAGCAACTCTGCTTCGCACCAACAATCACCGACATTTCTATTTTTCAAACTACATTTTAAAAGCATGGATGGAGCTGCTGTGCCTCAAAGTAGAAGAAGGAATTATATGCTTTTAGAGAGGTGTAACTAATACTCAAGTTGGAAACAAGGCAGGATTTCCCAAGCTATGGTCAATAAATGACAAAAGGAAAAGGATGAGGTAGGAAACTATGGGGAGTGATCCTTCTAAACCATTAGATTTAAATATTCTCTGTGTGCTATGAAGTAAAACTTACTAAGGAAAAAAAAGTGTGATGATCTGGGGAAAATCTGGGGCCTGAAAAATTTCTGTGGGTCTAAGATAATAAAAGAGTAGTAGTAGTGAACTATAGTATACATTTGCTGTGCATCACTGATATCTTTCCCTAAATGGTTTCTATGGTACCCTGCAGTACTTCTACACAAACAATGTTATTTTAAGCACTGCATGTTCAATAAACCACCTTTTACAGGAGGCTTAAATCTAAGTTGACTTGTATAACATGAACACAACTGCAACGACATTTGAAATAAACACTGTCTACATGCATATTCAACTTTGCAGTTAAGGGTTTGATACCTTTATATATGCATCTTTGAACTTTTGTCTTGATTTGCGGGCCTGTTGCCACCAGACTTTTTCTTCAAAGTGTTTCAAAGTTAGATGAAACTATGTTTTACCTTGCTTTTAGTATAATGACACCTTTTTGTTTAAGTCACAGACAATTATGTATCTCTCTGTGCAAATTGGAAGTGCATTTCTGTCTAACTGTGCACTTTAAACAGGTTAATATTCCTTGCGTGTTTGATCCTGTCTGGAGATAAAGAAAAGTTTAACTTGCATTGTACATGTCCTCTGGGAAAAGTCAAAGCAAGTTCAGTCTCTATATAAAGTTTAAGTTTAAAAGAGGGTGCGTTAACACACACTGATTCAGCTGAAATGTAAATTATAACTGTCCAATTGTTTTAGGTCTGGTTCTTTCCAGGGTCTTTTCTAGAGATGGTGCAAGACTGAATTCAATGCATCTCTCTCCAAAATACATCTCATGAGATTACCTATTACTGCCCTGGGGTATTTTTCCCAGGGCCTATTCCTGTCTGTCTTGAAGCCTAATTCACAGTTCCTAAATCAGATTAGGACCAGTAAAGGGATACATTCTTATTTGGAGATACCATAAGAAGAAATACAGCGCCTCAGAAGTTTTCCTGAGAACTCTATTCTCTCTGAAGCTGTTTTAGCTGAAAAACGTTTAAAAATCAATTCTGAGACCTCTCAGCCATTTGAAGCTGTGCCTGGAACATTGTTATTCAGGTAATAAATGTAGCTCCAGCAGCTGGCTTACAACCAACTGCAAATAATGACATTGCATCTTTCCTTTCATTTTTTCAGGTGTGAAAATGTATATGCTGATTCAGAGAGGCAGTATTGGGAATTAGAAATGAGCCTGAACCCTTTCTCTAGCCGCCTATGTTAGAAGTCAGAGATTACTTCAGAAGGGATTTTTTAAATGTATATATATATTTTTTTGCTTAGTTGAAAGAGTTGAACTTCAATCTGAGAATCCCTGATGTCCTGGGAGGGAGGAGGCATGTTCCTGAGACAGTAGCAGATCTCCTTTGCTCTGGTTGACCACATTTTCCAGGGAATTTTTACCCAGCCCACCAACTATTGACCACCTCAGAAGCTTCTCTTGCCTACCCAGTTCCTTACCTCCCTTCTTGAGGTCCCAGGAATTATTAATCTGCCTGATGTCTTTGGATTTGGGTAGTGTCTGCCTGCGCAGGTCGGTGAGGTGCCAGCAATCCTGTGAATGTTGTCCGTGGCTGCAAGCCAGTCTCAAATCCCTGAGCAGCGGCAGGGCTCCACGGTGAAGCTGTTGCTTCGTTGACTGTTGTGCCCCATTGTCATGGTGAAGCAATGCTGGAATTTCCCTGGTTAGCACTACATCCACTAAAATGTCTCTGTTTGCCTACTGAAGTAACAAGAGGAATATAAAAAAATAGCATAATAAAAGAGTTTTGTAGTAGATAATGAGTATTTTAATGGCAACTGGAGGGAGAATAAAAGAGCCTAATTACAGTATGTGCAGGAAATGCATCTTTTAAAGTGTTGTAGGAAGATGTGTGGGCAGGGAGCTATTTCAGCTGGATCTTGGTATTCCGTTGTTTCCCCAGTCAGAGGTCTCATGTTAGCTACTGAGCAAGTAAATCAAACCCAGGAGATAACAATTCCATACAGAAAATGGACAAGAAATTCTGGAGATTAAAAAGGAAAAAACATATCTTATCTACATGTGATCCCAGACTATAGATTGTTTTCTAAAGTGCTTTAACACAACTAGGACAAACATGGTTTCAACTTAGGCAAGCCTAGAAGTTATATTTGCTTGGCTTTTATAGGTGAGGCCAAAGAAAGAAGAAAGCCACAAAGCTGAGCTTTTGAGCTGAATTTTGCCTTTGTATATCATGTCTTCGTAATGTCCAACTATTTCAGAGAAATCTATCACTCCTCTTTCAAAGAGAAGTCAGCAAGCAAGCCATGGCACTTCAGCAACCACCCAGAACCACCATTTTAGGTGATTATTAGGTGTAAAGTGATTATGGGAAAGGGTAGAAGCAAGAACTGAACAAACCCACAGATTACATGCACAGGTTACATGCTCTGTATTCCTGAAAAAATTTGGTATGTAGCTAATGTGGTGTCCAGGCAAACCTAACTGGCATGAAGAGCATTTGCTCAGGAGGTGTGTACAGGTGTCCATGACCTTGGCAGCTCTACAGGGATCATATTTCCACACTGAAAGTGCTTTTGGCTGCTCTTTGGCAAGACCACTCTGTAAAATCAGTGCCACCCACCCAGCTGCATATAGATCAGCAAGGAAGGCAAAATGCTTGCCTGGCCATTAAAGAAGTCTGAGAGTGGCTTCCTGCCCAGCGTCTTGGTTTAGTCATTCTCTGTGAGTGTGTCTCAGGAAAAGTCGGACTACTGAATTTGTCATGGTAACAGGTAATAAAATAAACCTCCCCGAGACAGCAGTATCTCATCAGATACACAACCGATTTCTCTTTCGTTTTAATATGCACATGGTCAAAAGATGAAATGTTGATGCTGTGAAACTGTTTCACAGCTCTTAGTTTTCTGTCTTTACAGTTATAAAATTTCACAATGTATCTAAATTCCTGAGGAGGTCACGATCCAGAAATAAAACCCTCTTTAATTGAAGTAGACAAGAACTAAGGCAAGACAGCCATTGAAACAGAATCTTACTTCTTAAAGTATGTGACATATAAAAAAAATTTGGAGCTGACTTTGATTTATGTGTTACTACTTTATGTATGTATAACTTCTTTGTTTACATATTATTTTTTTTCTAGAAAAAATCAGCATCAAAGTCATGCCTAGAGGACATGTATAAAATTTCAAACCAAGGCAGGCAAGAATAAACGAAATCCATGAGTATTTGTGTCAGTCATTTACAGGAGATGCTCAGCAGATACTATCTGTAAATACCCTCTCAGAAACTGAGTAGCATTTATCTGGAGAGTGGCTAAAGAAATTGCCCTTTTTAGAGCATTTAGTGAATGGGTATGCTCCAGCCCTTCCTACGTGAGGTTAGCTGTTCTTGGGAACCTTAACCCTTACCTCTGAGGCGTTCCTCAGGCAATGCTCCTTGGGGAGAAGAAACAACAACTACTTTGAGTCCATTTCTGGCTGGAGCCGGCGTGCTGATCCATTTCAGCACTTTTGGAGGCAGCACAGCCTCTGGAAGCACTTGCTGCACTGAGGCCCTGAAGTTGGCAAGAAGTAGCCCAAGGCCTGGCATTGCTCCAAATTGGATTATTCAAAGTCAGCGCTGTTCCTTTTCTCCAGGTAATGATTTCACATGAAACAGGGAGGGGACGAGATAATTTCATGCTTGAGTCTTGGATCAAAATATTCCCTTAATGTAGATCTGCTCAAAACTGTTCCTTACCAGAATGCCAAGAGTAGAATAATCAAATAAGGTTATTTGTGCAGATAGAAGTCTCTGCAGAGAACATGGATCGGACCTGTAGAATTTATTTTGGATGACTGTATGAAAAATTTCCTGACAGCAAGTCTTGTGCATCTGTACCTGTTTTTCAACCTACATTAACTTTTCTTTTTGGATTTGAAACACTTAACTGTTTTCAGAAGTAATTATTCTTATGTAAGTAATAAATAATCTCTAACTCATTGAACAAGAAATAAGAGTGCTATTTTGTAGGAAAGTTCTTTGAAAGCCCTACAGTTACAGAAGAAGATGTTGTGTTGCCATAAAAGAAGGATAGCATACAAACGAACAGATATGACATGTAGATTTGCCATATGAAAGTGTGCTCAGTCACTCTTCGAATACAGCTCAGAAAGCAACTATTTCGCCATTGTGTCAGGCTTAATCCTCCACTTCACTAGATCACTTTTATGACACTGTAAATGCACTGAATTAATAGTAGTTCAGTGATGATACATCAGCATGGCATCGGTGTAAAGGAGTGGAGAGTCATTGAGATGTAAGAGCAGTTTCACCAGACCAGACCAAAGGTCCATCTATAGCAGTATCCCATCTGTGATAACGTTTAGTGGCAGATGCTTAGGGAAAAGGTAGATAAACACAACAAGCAATATTTCCTCCAGGGACACAGCTATCTTCCAGTAATCAACTACATTGGTGCTTTTCCAGCCAGATTTAGTAGTTTTGCATAAACAGCTCTTGTTAGCTTTTATTTCCATGGATGTGTTTCATCGCTTTTTAGACTTATATAACTTCTAGTATCCATAAGTCTGCCAATGAAGTCTTACACTGTCAAAAGTTTCACTGATGTCAATGGGAGAATGATTAGTTCTATCCCGGAAAAATTATGTAAGGATATCAAAATTGACATCAAATTAGGTGTAACAAACCAAATTATTTCATAATACAACTTTCTTGAAGTGGATATGACTTTCATCTTTTTTTCTCAGTAAAACAAAGAGGTCAGTAACTTCCAGTGGTTCCAAGTCTGAATGATAGGTAACAAAGCTGATCTAGGCATTATGATAATACATATGACATTGGGAATTGGGGTTATAAATCACTGGACCCATTTTATAGCCCCCAAATTGGTGACAGCTCCCAGGCCTAATTGTCAACAGCAAATGCTGTAGAATACATTCAGCTCTGGAACTCAGGTTAGGACACACTTGTCCTAAGGACTCCAGTGGGACATAAACATACTAGACCCTTGTGACTGAGTCCTAATCTACTGACACATGGTAGAAAAGGGAGGGTCTGAAGACATATCCTGGAAGGTGTTAAACAAGGCACATATGTTCCCAGAACAAACCAGCTACCCCTCCAGTCACACTTCTTCAATCCACATGGACATATCTCAGAGGCTAGTGGCTATACTCATGGGCAGTGGGAAATACTTAGCTTTCACATGCTATCCCACAAGCCAGTCACTGTTTCCTCAAAAGCAAAAGCAGCCACTGGATTATACAGCTCAACAGATTCATAAACCGTATTTCAGCTGACTATAGAACGTTGCAACTTTTATAGACACCTAGGATCTATTCACTTTACAGCTTCCGGTTAATAGTGTCATCTGGAGGATATCTTTTCCCTCCAGACAGCTTCCTGTTGATTATCAGGTATTAGGCAATCAGTAACCAAATAAGGATGGACAGGATCCTAATAAAAGACTTCACACCGACTTGTTGTAAGTACCTTATTGTAATAATGACTGCAGAAAGCAGCACTAGCAAAAGAGTGTGAAGAGTAGACAACAAGAATGCAATGCAGACTTCCAGAGCAGGTAATCATAAACCATTTGGGTTAATCAGATGTTTACATGAAGAAACAGTTGTCTGACTTGGATATGAGTGTCTGCAGAGCCACTTTGTACTATGACTAATTGCAATGCACTTAAAGCTCTAGTTCTGTTGTATAAGTGCATGTTGCTTGGTGTGGAAAAGTGACCAAAGCCCTCTAACATTTTTTTCCTATGACCTAAGATGGACAAGGGAACAAGCTTTTGGAGGTTGAAGAGTGAAGTATCAGTATTAGTGTTAGAACTAGTGCTAAAATAACTTTGGTTCATCAGGCACTAGACTCTGCTGAGATTGAGAAGATAGTCCAGTGACTGAATGGACATGTATTTCACATTCACCTGCAAAGCCCTAGAGACAAGTCACAGTTGGTTGCACGTAAGCCAAGATGTCGTGAAATACAGAAATGCAGATGGAGAAGTTTCCAGTGCTTTTCTCTGAGCTTGCCTTACATATGCAGTTGAGCAGACTTTGATTTTTAATGTAGTAATTTGCACTACTATTAAAATAATGTGGAAAAAGAGAAATTAAAACAAGGAAGTAATCTAGAGGACATTATTGTGACAAAAAACTGGCAATAACAGAGTGAGAAGCGAAAAATCTCCACATATCTCTTCAAAGAGAACATCGTAAGTAAAAGCAAATTCATACTTTCCTGACCAAAAGAGGTCAGTGGAATAGGCTGAAAGAAATATGACTAAGTCTCCCAAAAGTTGTCACATGCAGTCACCTAGAGAGGACCCTGAGAACTGTGTCAGACAATGCCTGACAGAAGAATGTGAGCAATAGATTGGGACAGGAATATTATGCATACTGTAACTAATACTAGTGACTTCTTATAGAAAATATCTACTTCTTCTATAGAAAATTATTGTTAATTGTAAATGAAAAAATCCTCAAAATTTGATAATCCTGTAGTATGAATGATTGACATGATGGGAGAGTATAACACCCTTTACAAATATAATTGAAACTCTAAACATTTCTGTTTCCCATTTCTTTAATCTTCATAGAAGTCCAGATTTACAGCATCTAAATTCCCTAAGTTCTGAATCTCTGAGTTTAGGCTTCAAACATACTGCCTACATAACTAGTAGGCAGAGGTGGGCTGGTAAGCCAGGTGAATCTGGATTTTGCTGGAAGAATGAGTGTCAGTGTGCCTATAAAGCCTGGATATTCCAGGAATTATCAGCCATCTAAATACCAAAAAGAGGTATTAAAGCTGCTTGTTTTCAGTTTGGATAGCAGAAAACAGAGGATTTGGACTTGGACATGCTCTAACCTAACTTTGGAGACCTATCTGAGTAAGGATCCTAGGCTTCCTGTTCAGCCAGTGAAGAGAGGTAGGGACTTTGATCAGACAAATTGGCCCCTCTGAAATCTCTGTTCCCTGCATTGAACCAAAGACTTTGTTTCTGTGATAAGACTTCACAGCCTTCAGGATGTATTGTACAGGTACATCTGCAGAATTGGAACATCATAACCACATACGGCCTTGTTTTGTTTCTCTGAATGTTTATTTTTTTCCAAACTTAAAGAGAATTATTTGTCATATATTTAGCAGATATATGTCAATAGGTACATTAGAAGACAGAATTTTTGCTTTTAATAAAATATTGTGGCTAATCAGAAAATCTTTTTAATTCTCTGCACTTGTTTAGGGAATTTGCTACTCTTCTATACGTGTTTTTACTTTAAGTATGCTTTAGGTGAGGCTTTGCCTCATCTAAGTTGACACAGTTCCACTGAGTTTTTGGCTTGTTATCTTTACATGTTTTGGGATAGTTTCTCTTTTGGGTCGTACCCATAGAAACACTTTCAGGCAAAAGCTATACATCATTCACTTTCTTTTGTCGGTGTGCATTCTGCATGAACACTGGGGAAACATTTTATTTCTGGTCACTTTCTAAACGAGATGCATCGCTGTTAAACTCTACTTCCTCTTCCAGGCCCCTCAGGAAGATGCAGTATTGTTTTCCCTGACACTAACAAGCTCTGCCTCCCACTGCTAACACTGATTTTGCTGAAAGAGAAGAGACGGCGCTCCCTGTGATAACCCGGTGTTAGGCCCTCTGTTGAACAGCTGTGCTAAATGAACCTATACTTGATTACGTACTAAACCCCATCAATCTTGCACAAGGTTTCCAAACCCTCCACAACCTCCCCGGAAGGCGTAATGGCAATCACCATGTTTAAAGGTCATGGTTAGGAGCTTAATTTAAAGCTCTTATAATAATGCAATTTAATTCTAGGAGATGCCATAGTATGCCTCTGAGGACTCCTGTCAGACAGAAGACATTTACTGCTTGCGCATAGCTTTGATTTATTTATTCCTTTAAATAACATCTACCTTGTTATCTTTTTAACTTACTAATGTTTCCACTTATTAGGTAGTAGGCAGATTTTCATAACTGCAGAAAATCTCAAGTGGAAAACATCAGTTGCATTTTAATTTCTACTGTGGAAAAAAGCATTTTTTTTGCAAAATGCATAATGCACACACTGTATAGCTAAAAAATTAAAGCAGTTTAAGTACCACAAGGTTTTGTACTTTAATAAAGACTTTCATATCTAACATGGCATAAACCCATAATGAACAGGTTTGCAAGATATGGTTTACTTGATAGCAGCAGCAAAATAAAAAAAAAAAAAAAAATCTCAGCAGGGTGGACTCGACCCTTCTTCTCCTTTAGATGGATCCTTGGAGCTTCAAGCAGCCTAACATGCAAAGAGGTGAGACTTTATGAACCAAGTCCCTGGCTCCTATGTGTAAAACTTACATCACATGTTCTGTTCTTAGTGCTATTGGTCTTTATTGCTTTTCTCCTTCAGAGTATACAGCTTTTTCTGTGCTTGCAGTTGCTGGGTTCTGCTCTAGAGATGTCTGCAGTCTGGCAGTGATGTGCCCTCAGATACTTCCAGGACTCGAAATTCTGGATAGCAGAAAATAAAACTAATTCTTGATATTTTATTCTTCATTAGACCAGCCACCAGCAATGAGTTGCTCAGCTCTTTGGGAAGGCTCATTAACCAGGACACTGGCTACACCAGCCTATAAGTGCTTGTCCGGGTGGTTAAGTGCTCCCAGAGCTGAGGGTACTGAGGACTATTGCAGGCTCACGGCTGGCCCTGGCTCAGCTCCATCCCTGACATGGCAGTGCTTGAGCAGAAGCCCACAGAGCCAGCTCAGGGGCCCCAGCATCAGTCTCTTGTGCTTCCTACTCCATCATGGAAGGCTTTCTTCTTTTGGAGCAGTAGCAGGCCTGAGCTGGCTCCATGCATCTGAGCAGCACTGAAAGTAGCATAAGAAACCAGTAAGAAGTAGTGGAAGAATAAAAGCTCAGTGCACATAGTTGATCAGAGCTCCTAGGTTCATCTGCGAGATGCTACGTTATGTCTCTGACCCATATTATCATTTATCATCAAAACAGAACAGTTACTCACAGATGATGCAAAGCTCACTGTAGAGCACTCAGTCACAGATGTGTTAGTTTATTTATTTATCATTCTTCAGGAGAAGGTAAAAGAGTTTCCTTCCCTTGTTTTGCTAATTTGCAATGCCTGGTGGGCGCTTTCCCATGTCACACAGCTACCGGGTAAACTCCCTTGCATCAGGATCAATGCAGTGCTCAGCCTTGATGTTTCTGAATGAAAGATCCTACAGACCAGATGCCTGAAGTAAAGCTCACGTGGTCCAACAGAGTCAGGACCAAAACTCCAAATTTTATTATCTCAGATGACATTATGACTAAACTCCTGGTCCAAGGCTAAGCCAACAAAGTATGAAATTTTTTAACCCAGAGTTCCTTCTATGTAGATGTTCACAACTTGACCAGCATAGACCTGAGGATATTTTGCTTTTATCTTGACTTTCGTGATTTTGTTCCTACCTCTTTAATACATGACATGGAAAAAGCAAGGAAAAGCATCAATAAATACCTTCATGGCTAATTAATCACAGCTAATTAAACACAGTGAGAAGGGCATTGTTTCAAATTTGGTGCAACATGCCATGAAATCTATTTTCATTACATTAATATACTCTGGAGCAACAGCCAGGTGGCTTCTCATGTGCCTTGAGGAACCTGTTCGTGGTAACAGAGCAAAGTGGAAAGTTCTGGCACAGTGTGGGGAGAGAAACAACATAAACAGCTCTGATGCAGAGCTGCCAGGCAATCATCACCACTTCAACTGACAGTGCTATTTAAAATCAGAACATTGCACAAGACTCAAAGTAATCGAATTGCTGGAGGACCTTGCAGGGATGTGGTGGGCCTGTCTGCGTGCCCTACCACTGCTGCCTGCATTACATGGACATTAGTGTTGTTCTGTTGGTTTAATAAAGATGCGTCTGGGAAATCACCTCCTATGTTCATTGGAAAAGGAAAAAAATGGATGTTTCAGCACATCTTTAGCATCTGGGGCAAGATGTGCTCAGAATTTATGTGGACAGTTCAACTATTTCCTTTTTCTTCGTACAATATTTAGAGTCTCATCCAAAGTCCAGTGAAATCTGCAAAGTATCTTCCCACTGACTCCGTGGACTTTGGATCACACCCCTAATCCTTAAAGAAGTGCATGAATAATAACAGAGAACTAAATACATCAAAAACTATCTTTCAATTAAGTAGGTGTTCCCAGTTAAATCCCTTAAATCAAATTACAGGGTTTTTAAAGAGCAGTTTTCTTAAAAGCCAAGAACAAAGTATTTATATTAGCTACCCTGAAATGAAAAGGGGAACTAACAGAAAAAAGCTGCATTATTCATCTGTTATTTAAAAATAAAATGCCCATTATTTTATAAGCTAATATTTGCCTTAAATATTCAATCTGGATTGAGAAAAAGTAAAAATACTACATCTATCAGCATTAAAAAGACATTTTTAAAGCAAAGATGCAATAATCATAACATAAAAATAATAAGGAAACAGATCTCTAGCTATACTCAGCAAAGAAGGTGTGGTACAGAAAATAGGAAATCATTTGGTACTCACTGATTATAGCTCTTTATATCAAAATACTCAAGGCTGAAATTAGTGTGATCCACAAGAGCAGGTGTTTTGAATTTTAATCTCAGATATAATTAAAGTCGGTAAAAAACATTATACGATGCAGTAATTGAAAGGACTAATCATGGGATGTTTTATTTTTAAAAATATTTTAAAATAGACCTAGAAGTCATAAAGAATTATATTCCACAAATCTTTATTTTGACTACATGTGAAACTGCAATCCATTATGACTTTGATTTGAAAAATTTAAACAATTCACTTATATGTTTAGAACTGGTATGTAATTAGCAAGTTCTATATCTTGCATTTCATGTTGTTTATATAAACACTGTTTAAATCTCTAATGCTTGCACAATCACACTGTGGGAATACTCGTCAAGGCTACATACTGGTTTAAATGCAACCTGGATTAAAGGGTTATATAGACTGAGCTAAAAATTCTCCTTTTACATATTGTTTGCAAATGATATTTCTTTGGAGTTTGGATATTCAATCTCTTACTTTGCTATTTAGAGAGAAAGGATGCCAAATATGGCAGCACTTCCTATTTTTGAAGAAAAATAAGAGTACAATCCTGTAACATTGCCAATCATTGCTTTGTAGTCAAGGTTGAAAACCAAAGCAAATGCTGCTGGTAAAAAAAATCATTTGATGGCTCCCATCTCCTTAGCTTTTATCTCTGATTTTGAGCTTAAATGGCAGTGCAATCAAGCAACACAGAAATGAATCAATTAGATAGTGACGATGCTGAGAGGAAAGAGTCCTCAACTTTTCAGAGCACAACTGAGGCAGCTTTAAGGCATTTGAACTAAACTGGTGATGCTGTTCCTCCAAATTTCTGCAAACCAATGCAGTGTAATTCAAATTAAGCATGCCAAAATAAGGCATCTGAAAGGAATAGCTGCTAAAAAATGCTGCCTGAAATAATTATGAGGGGCCATTGCTTCTTTACCCTGGAAGCTGGGAACCTGGGAAACCGAAGGTGATGGTATAGAGTGCAATTCTCCGCAGGCCTAGCACCGGGCGTACGTCTGTATGGTGTAATAGTCTTTATATTGACACTATCTTCTACTGTGGAGGCATAAATAACAAGACCAATTACCTAGTCATAAGAAGTAAAGTCCATCCGTGATAAAACGTTTCTTTTTTGATTATACTGTCAGTATTATGAATGTTAGCAAACAAAAGTACATTGGAAAGCCTGTCTTTCCTGTAACCATGTTTGTCGAAGTCGGATATTAGCAATGGAATTTGTAATGCATTAAGCAGTTATCTTCCAGACAGTCTGAATGCCAGAGAAACATGTATTTTATTAGCGCTGTGAAATGTTTCACTTTACCTGCAATTCAGGTGACAACTTGCCTTCAGGTCTTCAACACTGAGATAATGCCAGAGCTCCTCAGATCCGTTGCCAGATCGTCTGCTGGTGGAGCAGGGTTGGAGGGCCCATGGGCCGGATAATTAATGCTGCGTCAGTCCCGAGAGGAGTCTCTGCCAAGAGCCTTGCGGTGCAAGCCGATAGCTCAATCTCTGCAAGATTTTCCCTGAGCCGAAGGATGCTGGAAGTGTTCCTTCGCTGTTCAAAGAGAATACTTTTCATCCTGAAGGTGTTTTGAACTCACCCGAAAGTGCAGATGTTGTTTATACATTGTGTTACAGGGAAAAGTATTTCTTTTTTTTCATGTTTTCTAAACTTATTATTGAGAAAAAAAAAATGGGCAAGGCGCAAGTTTGCTAAGTGCCAAATTTTTCAAACCTTGTAATTTAAACGATCATCCCACATATATATTGGAAAGCCAGATGCTTTGTATCCTTTTAATCTTCTGTTCTATCTGACAGGCGCAGAGACTTCTACATGTCAGAGAAAGTCAGTACAGCCTCCCAGCCTGGCATTGCAGAGAGAAGCAGAGAGAGATGTTTTCATTAGGTTCCCATCCCCATATTCTCACAGCATTTTAGCTTTTCAGCTTTAAGCAGAACTCATAACAGGAATGTTTTCTGGTTTTAGTCTTCAAGGCTTGTTTCTGGTATCACAGTTAGTAGTTGCCCATGAGAAATGTGTTAAATGGAATCTCAATTACCTCAATAGACTTCTAAATCTAATTGATTACTGAGTGAAGCAGATTCCACCCAGACACATGTGTGTGTGTGTGTGTGTGTGTGTGTGTGTAACATCTTTTGCTGCTTTCATAGTATCCTGTCAATACTAGTCACTAGCTGTGACTCAGACTCAAGGCATCTGCTGTAATCGTAGGCTTCCAGGTCTCCATTTTCATGACCTTAAATTTTAAATATGACTAGCCATGGCAATACCGAAAAATGGCTATTCTATTACCAGTCTAAAATGATACCTACTAGGTAAGAATGACCTGCTGAATATTAAGTTTCAAAAGATAAACTTTAATAATTATGAAATACAAAATGAAAACTTATTACAGCTTTTAGTTACATGAAGACATACAGACATACTATTTTCTTCACAGAAGCAATGATTCAAAGGATTAACACAGAGTGGAGAGTGCCTAATGAATGAACTTTTAAATCTCACAATTCTACAAAGAGCTCTGTCCTGCCATACTATCCAAGGCCTACTTTGAGTACTGAATTGCTGTTTTTCTCAGAGACTAATGCTCATAAAAATAATATTTGAGTGATTCATAAGCAATCTTTAACTCTTACCTGTCAGTTGTGCGGACATCATTGGCACCATTTAATAGATGCTGAATTTAAACAATATTTTCAAAAGTACCCCAAAATTTTGGGTTATCAGCAGAAAATATCTGATTTTTTGGAGCACAAGTAATTTCAAAGCAGAGCTAAGTGACTGCAGTGGCAGCTATGAGTACAGTCTGAGAATAATTCCAGTTAGAAGGCATCTCTGGATGTCATCTGATGTCATCCAACACCCTTGTCAAAGCTGCGCCAATTTTGGAGTTATATTCAACTTCAAAATTAGATTAAGTCTTTCAGGGCCATTTCTAGTCAAATCTGGGATATCTCCAACGGTGGATGTTTCAAAACCATACAAGGACTTAATAGTTCTGCAAATCAGGACCTGGAAACACATACTGAAGCATCCAGAGGAAGGGTTTCTGCAAGTTACTGCCACAAAGAGAGCACTGAGGACACTCAAAAGAAAATCTTTCATGTCTTTTTGAGTGCTGAACATCATTGCACCCTCATGCTGCTGATAGGAGGTGTGTGGTGAGGTCTACCTTTGGCTTACTTCTTTTTGTGCAGTCTCCCATGATAGCAGCAGCTCAATTTCTCAAAGGCAGAAGAAGGGACCTGCAGATACCTGACCTTATTCCCATATCCTGAAGGAAATGGATATCTGCCCACATTTAAAGGCAGGCAGCAAGTCTCTGGTGTCTTTGAACACTTGTAGCCAGTGCAACCTTGTACTTAGTCCCTGTCCTGTAGGATACAAGATGTCTACGGGCAGCCGATGTGAACAGAGTTGCTGCCAACTAACAGCTGTCTGCAGTCCTAAACTCTCTGTAAACCCTCATCTCACAGAAGCAATGCCAGTTCCATTTGGGGAACACTGTAGGAGAATATTTTAAGAGCTATCATGGCCGTGAAATAAGACCTAATCAAGTATGGATAGTTTTTCCTTATTTTGTAATGTGTTCATTGGTATGGCTTGCCCTGGAGATAAAGAAAGGAGAAAGCTGAGGAAGAAGTGGAAGGGCAGTAAAGACTATGACAGCCTAACTCACAAGGGTCAATGTGTTTTCAAACTGTGCTTAATTAAAATGTATAAATAAACTTGGAATTTTTTAATTTCCTCTATTTTCTGTGGTCAACACACAGAAAAGAAACTGTGCCAGCTTTGGATGCATGGAGCAGCTGGGGAGCTGCAAGATCACTATGGAGCCCAGCTTCATGCAGATCTCTCAGGTGCTGTCTTCTGGAAGAGGTCCTGGCTGCATCCTGCTTGACCACAAGCCTGTGAGGGGGAAACATATCCTCCAGCAAGCGGGTTTTGATGGTAGAGCCCCTCTAGGAGACACTTCTCCAGGACAGTGTTACGGCTTCTTGCACCCCCCCTACCCCCAACACCACGTATTAAAGGCCGTTGCTTAAGCTGGAGTGGGCCCGAGGCCATGCGCTCCATTTGAGGTCCTAGCTGTGGGAGGGAGCTTGTTATGAGTACTGCTCTCAGCAAGGGAAATTTGGCAGGTCTGAGACACTGATGGAAAAATGACAGAGCCATCTGTGTACCTTTTCCTGGCAAAAGACTCCAGCTCCAGGACCTCCTAGGGTGGTTTGCAAAAAGCAGAGAGCAGGACCGCTGGCTACGATGGGCTGTGCCTTGGCTGCTCCTCAGATGCAGCAACTCTTCCAGGGCCAGTGTGCAAGCCCCACACCCACGCGGGTGCCCGCTGGGGCGAGACAGCCCCAGCAGCCAGCGCAGGCTTGGCATGGGAAACACCTCTCGGCAGCCCCTCTCGGCAGCCCCTCTCAGCTTCTGCACTACGCTGAAAGTGAATTTCTCCTCTTCAGTTCAGTGAGAGCTTGGGGTGCTTTAGGAGTGGAAAATACCAAAATTAGCCATGCTTAACGTAGTCTAAATAAAGAATGGTGAAGAATTAAAAAGTCAAGTGCCATCATTTCAGAGAAAAGGGAAAATACATAGATTAGCTGTCTAATAGCAGAGGGTCTTAGGGTCATGAGTGCTATGTGTCAAATAACTGCTGATCAAAAACTTTGGTTTTGTTTTAAAGCAACATAAAAAAAAAAAAAAAAAAAAAAAAAAAAAAAAAAAGCTTGAACCTTCTGTTGCAGAAAACCAGACCTAATACGGAAGGGTGTGCTACAGGCAGCAGTCCAAGAGTTCGCAAGAGAGATTTGTAAAAATAATGCTTCAGGAACCTTGGTCCAAAAGCATATTCCAGCAAACGATTGCACTGAAATTAATCACAAAGGAAAGCTACGGGAGCCAGCTAGCACTTTAACTGTAGCATAAACTGGCACTGCTTTTTGGAATCACTAGAGCTCTGCTGATTTATACCATTTGATGATCTGGTCCACAAACATTTTCTTATTCCAACTTTAAGTATTTCCCAGGGTGTAAGGGTGTCTATGTCTATCTCTGCTCATATAAGATTTCCAGATGCTAGTCTGGAAGCGTGCTTACAGCAAGCATTAAAATGGTCAATTTGGATGGAGTACTGGTTTCCTGACATTCTCATTGGATACTTCTATTTCACCTTATGAATGTGCTGGGTTTTTTTTCCTTTTGGTATTGAAATTCTCAGTGAACTTAAATGAAAAGTGCCTGTTCTCACAATCCACAAGGGAAAGCTATGTTAATGACAGTTACAAGTGTACATTGAATGTATTTGTACATGAAGGTGGCTCCTTGTATTTAGTTTTGCACTCCTAAGGAAAAATCGCTCCCTGTTTATGAGCTACTAACAATTTCAAACAATTTAAAGTGGCATTTCTCAAGTCTTGTCTTTATGAATACGCCCTGTGAGTCTTTTTCACTGCACCTGTACAAACAGCAACAAAGAGAAAACATGTGAGTGTGAAAAGGGCCTTCAGCTTCTCCCACCTACTTAATGAAACTTCCTTGTTTTTTTGCAAGCAAATGAAAGACAATAAATTACACAAGATGCTTTTTTAATGGCAGCAGGAGTGATAGGAGTGTCTTCATTCAGTGCTCTAGGGGATCAGACTTATAAAAGGTGCCATAAAAAGTCTTTCTGGGATGTGAAAGCTTGCAGAGACCGAGGCAGTTCAGCAGGCTCTGGAGTTTAAAGCAAAGTGCACTGTGCCTGTCATGTGTCTGGTCTAGTCTGCCAATGCCTGTGCGTAAGTTTATGTAGCTCAGCTGGTTTCAGCAGATCTGCGCAGATTTATACCAGCTCAGATGCAGATAGAAATCTCTATATTACTACAAGAGTTAGAAATATTACCAAGAATTGTATTGCTATTGGTAACTTGTAACACAGCTGATCTTCTTTTTCACCAAATAATCTTTAAAGCAACCATAGATCATTTGATTAGATGCAGTTTGGATTAGTAGTTAGGACACTGGAGAAGAACTGGTTGTACCAGGAACCTTGGATCAAGAGATCTTGACTTGATTAATTTTAAATTAAATGTAAAGATAAACAAAGCTAGTCCTACTTGAAACTGAAACTAGTGTTTTCAGTTTCAAAAATGCAGATCACTGAACTGAGAAACTCATGGACTTGAATGTAAAACAGAGCTGGAATTTCTGAATGTCAAAGGTACAGTATTTCTCTGGGGCTTCAACAGAAAACAAAGGAAGGGATATAAACCTAATGAATACTAAGCTCAAAAATTAGATATTAGGAATGAGCAGACATCCTATGAAGAATGGAAAAAAGAAAGTAATGTTCAGCTAACGCAATCAAGTCTTTGAGGTCAGGAAGTGTATGATTAAAAAGAGAATTGCCAAAAGACAAACTAGATTGGACTTTTCAAACACAATGAAATCAAATAGAGATTATTTTATCCACATAAACAAAAAGAGAAGATGATTTATAGCCACTAGTCAGTTGAAGATGGTGCTGTAGTTAAGGCCAATATAGACGTGACCCCAAGATGAACACTTGGCTCAGTTTTGAGCAGGGATGATGATGTTAAGCAAGGCTGTGCTGCTAACGGGAGTGTGAGAGTAGAAATGGAATTAACCACATCTAAGGTGGCCAGAAAGCTCTGGAGCAATCATATGTGATTGAGTCAGCTTGCAATGGAGGCACATCTTAGCACTCTGAAAGAACTGGTTTAAGAAACTGCAAGTCTTCTAACAAAAATTTTGAATGTGTTTATCAGAGATGATATCTATTCCTTGAAAAAGCAAATGTTGGATCTAACTTAAGAAAAAAGGCAGGGAATAGTCTGGGAAATTACAGGTCTGACTTCAAGAATGTGTGAAACTTCAAAATACATGTTAGAGGAAAAAGAATAAGAATATGTAGATGAAAATGAAATAAAATGCCACACATGCTTTAGCAGCGGTAGAGCAGGTCTGAATCACCTGACAACTTATTTTTATTATTAAGAGAAAGAGATGCAACTCAATTACCAGGAGAGTATTTGATACAGTGCTGCACGGCAAACTGCTTGTTAAGCTGGAGAAAATTTGGATTAGTAGAAGAATTGTGAGGTGGAAAAATAAAGATCATGCTGAAAGGAGAAATACCAAACTGAAAGGAAGTTACTAGTGGAGTTCTTCCAAGATATGTCTAGGGACTGATCCTATTTAACATTTTTAACAACTTTGGCATAAAAAGGAGGACTATAGTCATGAAATTTTCTGATAATGCAGTATGTAGTGTGAATGTGGAGGAGGATAGCATACAGTAAGTATTGGATAAGCTTCAGAACTGGAATAATAGCAATGAGATGAATTTGAATAGCCCAAAAGGTGAGGTCAGGCACTTTAGGACTCAGATTTTTTCCCCAAGGAGGAAGCTTTGAACAAAGAACTGGGAATGGACTATTTGATTACCAGATGACACGATGTGTGGATGTGCCTGTGGAGAGTACAAATGTGGTCCTAGAAGGTCTCAGTTGAGGTACCTCTAACAGAGATAAACGTCAATACCGTTCTGTGACACAGATTACAGGCAACGAGGAGATTTCTAACCAGAAGAACAATACACTTCTGAAGCAGCCATCCATCACCTGCACTGCGGAAAAAAATGAAATTACTCTTAAGATAGATCCTTATCAGCTTACAAAAGAGGTTACAATAAGGTAACCCCTCACTGAGGTTGGGGAAGGCTGGCAGCAGTAGTCTAGGAGATGTCTTCTGATTCACACTTCTTTTTTCAGTTTACATTGAGCTCATACACTGAGCATGGCAAAAATCACCAAAAAAGTAGTTTGAGCTTGAATTCTACTTCTGATGAAAAAAATGCCTGTATTTATAACAAATATCAGTAGCTGTTAATAATTTGACTAGCTCAATCCCCAAATCCGTATTTGTTCTTTCTGTGGCAAATGATCTCCACTACTAATGTATCCCATATCATCACCTGTAACAAATCCTGTTACCTAGAGATTCTTTTGATTTTCAGGCAGTTTCAGCAGTTCATCTGTCTGCAGTTAGTAAACTTTATTATTAGGTCACTTTTTTTTTTCTTTATAGGTAATTTTCACCAGACATTTCCAAAACTTGTTGAATATATTCTATGGAATCTTAATCCCTATGTTTTTCATGTATTATCATAATCTGAGCCTCATTTTTTTTTGTAACTAGGGTTTCCCACTGCTTGTCACCATTTTTGCTCTGAGTAGGGAGGGGCCCCTGCAGCTCCCATGAAGGAAGACAGCAAAGGTATGTGCTGTTCTGTGTCACAGGGACTTGGGAGAGAAGTTTTTGCCCAAATTTTGATTTCTGAAGAAGTGATTTCTCTTGCAGTTCCCAGTCAAGACAAAAGAGCCCTCATTTGACAGCTCTTCTCTATTTAGCCGTGATGAAGTGCCGAGATGAAGGTTTTTGCTTTGCTCTACTTAGTGTATGCAGGGCTCCTCCATGAACCTATTAACATATTATTTAGACACTGGATGGGCACATTTCCAGTAGATGACTTGATGTTCACATTTTTTATTTCTTAAAGATTTCTTTGACCTTGGTGAAAACAAAAAGAGAGGAAATAGCATTCAAGGAGGCAGAACTTAAAATGAAAAACACATGAAACAGAAACTCCCCAAGGAACGGAAGAATGGAGCATGGGCCGAACTTGGGAGTGTTTGCTGTTTAGCAGCCTTGCCAGGACTTATGCAGAGCAATATTTGAACTTTAAATTCTCAATGTGCAAAAGAAAAAAAAACTTAATAGTTTAACAACACAGGGTCCATCCTTGAGATATAAACATTTTCTTTTTTAATCACAACTGACTGGTGAATTTATGAATGGGTCTTGAGTTATGGCTTTCATTTTAAGATACAGATTTCTATGATCACCTTATTTTTTCTGAGAGTTTCTGAGGCTGCTTAGTGAAAGGCATGTATTTATGACTAATTTCAAGTATAGAAGATTTGTTACAGTGGCCCACACCTGTCATAGCCATTGATTTACACATGTACTGACTTGCCATGCTTGCCTATGGGTAGCTTAAAATTATAGGCTTCGTACATACAGACTACAGAATTACAATTCCAAAAAATATAATCAAGAAAAAAAAATTTTTTTCATACCAAAGTTTAAAGAACATTACTGCTTGGGTACTTTTAGCCTGAGCTCACATTACACTGGTGTACACGAGATCCAACCTTCTCTAAAATATAAGGTTTATTTAATATGAGCAAAAATAAATACATTGTTGATTTGAATAGTCAATATAGTTCTGGTTTGCTGCTAACATAGACTCATCACTTTAAGGATCAAATTAATTTCAGGTCAGAAAAGAAATTCAGTGGATAAATCTAAAAATTTCTCACTGACCACCAGGAACCTTCATCATCACTTTGAAACAGTATAGCAATGACAGGTTAGAATAGATTGCCTGCTTGTTGAATAAGAATGACTGGCATCTGCAGAAGACAGTTTGGGGACTGCTGATCTCAACTATAAGTACTATCTGTCTATGGTCTTGAACTAACTAACTGGGCAGCTGCAGCAACATTAATGCCTATGATAAGTCTTTATAAGAAGCAACACAAACTAATCCCATCTTGTTTCTTTTAGGGGTAGCTGAGGAAAATCCAAAGCATCAACCCGTATCTCCTGTCCCTGCCTTTGACCTTCCTTCATCCTACACAGACCCTTGATCCAATTGTCCCATTCAGTAGGCAACTGGTTGCCTACCTTGAGCTCCCCACCAAACAAAGGCAGAAAGTCATTGCTAACACCATCCCTGTGAACTAGCATTTTTGGAACAGTTTAATACTGCAAATAGGTTATCCAGGAGAAGAAGGGTATAAAATAAAACAGTGCCTGCAAATGTTAAAACAAAACAAAACAAAACAGAGAAACTTTTTTTTTTTTTTTTCTTGAGAGCTGTCTCTTCCTGCTGTAAGGATTCCCATTTTCCTTATGGAAGAGGATATCAAATAAGCTGTCTTTTTGCCAAGCTTTATAGGAGTAAACATACTTATAGAACATTGCTGATTGACTCAGAAGTCTGGCTTATATAACTCTCATGATCTGTCTCTTTCGCTTTTCCTGTTTCCCTCTTGGTTGCCGTCACCCTGCTCCGTGGACACACAAGGCTCTGCAGACTGGCCTTTCTCTTCTGCAGTAGCAAACTCTTCTGTTCTTATTCTTCCATCATCTTCCTCCTTGCAGGGTCACAGAGGAGGAATGCGCAAGGTCTGCGATAGCTTATTTAGTTCACTCTTAATGGGAGAAATATCTGGGAATCATTATTCTGTGTTCAGACAATTACCTGTACATCATTTGCTGTTTTCTTGTTGATGTGACATGTGTATAACATTCAGGTTTTTCAGACAGTTACATCATGTTATTTGATATATACATAACATCTGTAATGTAATTCATAAAACAAGCTGTGGCATCGCACATACCTCTCAATTTACTGAATGTCAAAATACAAAGGCTTGTCTCTAAAGTCTGGTGTACTTTTCTCTGTATAAAACTTAAAAAAACCCCACATGATTCTTGATACTAATAGAAAACTTAGATGTGAATGATCATAGTGCAATACTCCCCAAGTCTGTACCCACAGTAAAATCTCAGATGTAGCTAAATAAATGAGAAGTGAAGTATAATTTTACCATAACTAAAAGAGTCAAATTAAGGAATATTAGATATTTTGTTTGACTGAATAAGGCTGAAAGCCAGCTAGTACTTTCATTTAGATTTTTTTTCTTTTGTGTCTCTTCAAAATGTTCTTATTATTGAATATCGTATGTCTTGCTGTGTTTCTAAATTCAAGCACATTTCCTGCTAGGAACATATGGAAAAGAGTAGATGGTTCAGAGTGAAATCTGGATGACATAATAAACCGTGAGAGAGAAACTTGAAGGATTAATACAGATCCAAAGACTGAAACTATGTCTACTGTTAAGTACATATCACCATTTTTTATAGTGGAGACTTTTATGGGGCAGAAATAGGAAAATGTAAAAATCAGACTGTTATAAAATATTAGGATTTTGTATATTTATATTCTGGATGTGATGGCAATTTTAAAAAGTCATTTTTTAAAATGCTTTAGTGAATTTGAAGTGTGGGTGGAGCCTGTGTAAATTTGCAGTGCAATCTCAGTCCATGCTGTCTTCTTTTTCCAGAGTTTGGTTTCTTCTGAGCAAATGAGCAGCTATCGCAGCTCCCTCTCACTTGAGGCTGGTGAATAATGCAATGGGTGCAGATACACTGCGGACAGTAGTGCCAGGTAGTCTGGAGAACACTACAGCCATAAACATGGGGATACCAACACTGCTACATTTATTTTGGATTAAAAAGTTATAAATGAGGTGATGTTGCTTCTCATCATACTCATGCCTAGAACTATGTCTTTGGCCAGACCCTCAACTAGCAGAAAAAAATTGTGACTTGCCTGTTTCTCTCACTGACTACCAAGGAAACATAGGCTAAAAGTCTTTCCCTGATCCAATCCAGACACTTTCAAACTTTGAAACACCTAAGCTAGAAGAGAAGAACCTGACCTAAAGTTTTCCAAAAAGTGCAATAGGTATTAAACTGAATTAAAACATGCACTGAAAAAAACCCACCCCAAACCTTTTGAATATTTTACAGTATTTTATTCAGCAAAATTCTATATTAACTGTCTTTTGAAGTTTACCTCTTCCCTACTGAGATGGTGCTGGTGGCTGCCAGGGCATTTGTGGCTGTGCTGTCATGGCAGAGGACAGTGGTGGCAATCGGCCCCTCCAGGGAGTCTGCTGGTCCTGACGGAAAACACAGTGAGTGCAAGCCCTGCTTGGAAGTGCTGCAAGGTTTTCCCCAAACAAGCTCCTTTCTCAGCCAGAGACAGAACGGGGCTTGGAAAACCCGTGCTGCGACCACTTTCCTGATGGGGCTGCGAGATCTGGGAGGCACCCTGGAAAAGGCTCAAGGCAGAGCAGCAGTACACAAAAGAGGGACCAGAAGAAAATGGTAATACAGCAATAATAACATAAGAAAAAAGGAGAAGATCACTCTCATCTGGCCACCTTCTTAGAACTCCTCAGACAAATTTTAATGCAGCAGCAATAAAAAAATCTATTATTTCCTGCTGGTAGGTAAAAGGAAGTTGTCCTGTAGAATCTGTTTCCTGACCATGAGAAAACATTGACGTAGTAATACAGCTAGGTCTATACAAGAGAGAATTGATTAATATTAGCTTTTTTCCAGCTCACCCATGTAGCCCAAATCCTGTATTGAGTGTTGAGGAGTATTTAATGAAGTTGAAGAATAGAAATAAAATATTAAAAGGTTGGATGCCCTTAATTACCAATCTATTTCCATGAATGCAATTATCCATTATTTTAAATACTATTCCTTGTGCCAGAAGTGTGTTGGCATGCGCTCAGTCCTCACTGCAGCAAAACTTCTGTTTTCTTAAGTGGGCATTTTGCCTGAGGAGGGTCTAAAGGATTATTTCCTCGAAATTGTTTGTCTATGCTGATTACAATGAAGCAACATCAAAATATCCATAAAACCTGAAGATAATTTTACCCAGGAAACAAGTAATATTGAGTCACTAAACCTGGCAAAGTGGCTGTTTAACAGAAGCTATTCTTAGTCAATTCCTGAATATACTTCACTGTAGTGTAGTCATGCCATTTAATTCAGTTGCAAGTGCCAAATTAAACATTTAATTGACTTTTCTTTTACAATAACTTGTCTTAACTTTGGCTATGCTTTGCTACAGTTACTGTTAAACTGAATATGAAGTCCACACAGTGTTCGTCCCAGTGGGAAAAGAGCACCATTTCAATGCTATTCTTTTTGTTGTCATTAAAAAAAAAATCCTTTCCAAAACTGCAGTCATAGCCTTATAATAAATGTCCATATTGAGAACTTATGGAATGTTTGTTTCTTTTCTACATCAAAGGGTGGAAGTCCTACAATATTTGGTTATAACTATCATTGTGCTGAAAATGCTTATGGGAAAATTTCTTATTGGGCAGTTGATTTTTAAATCCAGTTTAACATTTTATTCTTGGATGTGTAGACAATTTCTGAGAAGCAGGCCTACTAAACCTTTCATCCTTCTGTCGTCTTACCAGTACATCACAGAGCAGTTATTCTCAGGTTTCACTGAAGCCATTGTATTTCTAATCCACTTTAGTCTGGGAAAATAACACCCTGGTTTAATTCGAAGAGCAATGAATGTGAACTGATTAAAGAGGAGAGCTAAATTCTTTCTGTCTTCACTAAAAATGCATATGCTGAGTGATATGCAGGAAAACTCTCTTATGCCTATCTTGGATGACATACTAGCACTGAGTGCTTTAACAGGATGGGTTTCTGAGGTTATCTGCACAACTCCGTTGGAGTTCACTGTGATTTACATCAGCATTGCTGAGAGGAGAATCTGCTCTCTGGTTTCTCCACTGCTTGTGGACTGCTATCAAAGAGCATATATTCTGCAAATCTAACATCTCAGTAGCACGAAAAAGCAGATTTTCTGAAATGTGTTCACTCCAGTTTTGCGTTTTCCATTTACTTTCCCTGAAGATCTCAGAATATTACAAATAGAACACTACTTCTGCAATATTTCTGAGAGACAGGAAAGGATATATAAATTTATTAATTCTCTGAATCTGTATTTGCCATGGAGTGGCTGTACGCTTTGTGAGGCAAAAACCTGAAGAACTAGAATAGCTATATGGGAACTTTTAGGAAAGTTTATATAAGCAGAATATAATTACAGTGTGGTTAGAGCTCTGAAGTTGCTATCTCTAGTCTTCAAAAATAAACATGCATAAGTGATCATGATATTTCTTTTACGATTCTCCTGAAAGAAGCTTCCAGGAGATCATAGTTTCTTTTTGCCAAGTGGGTTTGGTCCAGAGGAGGTATTAGCAGTGACGGCCGTAAATTGAAGCTGGCACAGAACATTGCAGGTCACTTATTAAGTCGAAGAGTGTAACAAGAGATACTCTGTGGTAGGGGGAGTGGGTGTTCCTTGGCGTATTGACAGATACCACTCTCAGGTGTGGCCCTTCTCATCAGAGATGGACACTGTCTGAGGAGGTAATTCAGGAAGGAAGTCTGGAAGCATGTGGGTGTGATTTCTGCCCCAGGGAAAAAGGGGAATTGTTTATTCCAGCAGTAGGAAGAGAGCTGGCTCCCCACTTAGTGTTAGGCCATTTTTTTTCCAACAAATAGTTTTTTCACTGAAAAATGCAATTTTAGTTGGCCTGAAAATATCTTTGAATCCAGCCCACATCTGTAGAGTAGTTTAAGCTGTTTGTGTTTTACTTTTCTTGGGGTAGGTGCAGAGAGATTTATTTTGTCAGGGTGAGGTGCAAGTTTGTGGAGATGATAGTCTCCCCAGTTGCCTAATAATCTGAACGTTCATTTGGGAGGAGGGGCTGATACACCAGAAGCCTGTGCTGCCAGAGAGATCTGGACAAGCTGGAGAATTGGGCAGAGAGGAACCTCATGGAGTTCAACAAGGACAAGTGCAGGGTCCTGCGCCTAGGGAGGAATAACCCTAGGCACCAGGACAAGCTGGGGGCTGACCTGCTGGAGAGCAGCTCTGCAGAGAAGGACCTGGGAGTGCTGGTGGATGATAAGTTGACCGTGAGCCAGCAATGTGCCCTTGTGGCCAAGAAAGCCAGTGGCATCCCGGGGTGCATTGGGAAGAGTGTTGCCAGCAGGTGGAGGGAGGTGATCCTGCCCCTCTGCTCAGCCCTGGGGAGGCCGTAGCTGGAGTCCTGTGTCCAGTTCTGGGCTCCCCAGGACAAGAGAGACATGGAGCTACTGGAGAGAGTCCAGCATAGGGCTATGAGGATGATTAGAGAACTGGAGCATCTCTCTTGTGAGGAAAGGTGGACCTGTTTAGGCTGGGGAAGAGAAGACTGAGAAGGGAGCTTATCAACGTCTACAAGTACCTTAAGGAAGGGTGTCAAGGGGATGGGCCGGACTCTTTTCAGTGGTGACAAGTGACAGGCAACGGGCACAAACTGAAACACAGGCAGTTCCATCTGAATATAAGGAAGAACTTCTTTACTGTGAAGGTGACAGAGCACAGGTTGTCTGGAGGGGTTGTGGAGTCTCCTCCTCAACAAAATCCTCTCCTGTGCATACTCCGTCCAGCACAAAACCGCTGGGGTAAAAGCCTGGCAGAGGGGGAAACTCAAGGAAAGCCCTGCTCTGTGGCAGCCAGGGAAGGGGCTCTTGGTGAATCTCTCCTTTTGCTACGGGTTGTTTTCATATACACAGTATTTGTAGAGAGAAAATGGCTCTAGAGTTTGTGGGTTTTGAATATTCATCTAAGAGGCAAGACATTAGGAGTCCAGGCCTTGTTCTGGTGACTTTTTAAGTTATTTCATAAGATTAGGACAGTGACATTGCGACCAGCTGTGGGTGTTCCCCTCCCTGGACATCCTCAAGTTTGGGAGCTGGGCAGCCTTCTGGGACAGCGAGTCCAGCCTCCTCAGGTCGAAGGGGGATGTGGTCTTCATCACCTCCATGCACAGTGAGTACCTGGCTAGCTGGGCACTAAACAGGGAGGTGGCTGCTGTTTCTACCACATCATGGTTGTAAATAGCGCCTAAGTCTTGTCCTTTGTAATCATTGCTTTACTTTCCATAAAAATGTCTAAAACAAAGACAAAATATTTTTAAATTGAAATGAAACAACTTTATGCTGAAATGAAGACTTATGTTTCGGGGGGTTTTTTGGTTGTCAAGGTTCACAATGAAAAACATCAATTTTGTTGTAACTCTGGACTGTTTCATTTTGGAGTTTGAGGTTAATTTTATTTTGATGAGTGGCCAAAATGAAAAAAACTAGATTTCTACATCCCCTACTCATTGTATGAATTTATTTCCATTAAATGAGCCTTACTACAACTCTATCATTTTTGTGCCTGTTTATACCAAGCTAACAATCAACTGAGATCGTGCAAAGAGTATTTTTTGGTGTGCATGTAAGATCGGAGTCCTGTGATTTTTGGCTACTAACTGGTTTCTTGGATGGATTTTAAGGTGTTGTAAAGTTCTACCTTACTCTTTCTTTCTGTTTTTACTGACATTGTCAGTTCTGTGGTCACCAGAGGGATGCAAATGTGAGTCCCCTCAGTGTTAAAAGAATTCAAAAGTTTCAAACATCATCTTTTGACCTTTAAAGCTAACTACAAAGACTGTCTATTTCCTTAGGCCTTTGGAGAAGAATTGGGGAAATGAATGGGAAAGGACACATTTTACTGCTTTGAATTATTGGCTGGCTAAGTTAATTTAGTTTTGTTTTCCATGAGCTCTGTTGTATTGGACTTGTGTTTTAAATAATTGGTAATGTGCTGAAAGCTATGGATAGTCATTGTTTTTTGTATTTTAATTGTGTTAAATAAAATGAGAACAATGGAAGCAAAAAAAATAGAGGTGAGTCATAAATAAGCATTATTTAGTTTCTAACAGACATGTTTAGTTTCCTAGTTATAATAGGAGACATAACTAAGGCTTTTAAATATGTACTGAATGACTTAGAAATAAATAGCCCTGGGATGATTATGTCTAAAATAAAGACAATTTTTTTTCTTTTTTTTCTGAGCCGCTGATAAAATTTAATCTTCACTTCTTGAGTTAGGTTTATTTTGTTAACAGAATAAACAAAAGAACAAATGATAAATTAGTAGGATTTACAATAGAAGCTGTTGATATGTAACAGTTGGTCAGCTGAATACGGAATTATGTTTTGAGCTAGCTGAGAGATTCAAGAAAGATCATACTATATTTGAGTCAAACAGAAGAAAAGAAGAAAATCCCTGTGAATGTTCAAAGAACTTGGTTTTGAAATTTTACATTGAGCCAAAGAGATTCACATGACTGGTATAAAGCAACGATTGTAGTAAACAGCACCATTAATCTATTTTAGGATCTGTGTATGAAATCAAATAGGTTGTGGGGGGGTTTGAGCGTTTCCTAAAGGAGAAAATACTGACGCTTCCACCTGTCGATACTAGCATTGTGTGGACAATTTTCATGTGTTTCCATCTGTCATGTGCACGTCTCCCAGCAGCCTCGGCATGTGGCAGGACGCTCCATCTCCCTCAGAGGTATCGTTAGCCACAGCTAGCTTGTCCTGACCTCCGTGAAAACCCGGCCAAGTCCGACAACAGTCTGTACTACTGGCATCCTCTCCTCCGAGGCATTACGTGTTTGCTTTACTCATCTTTCTTAGTAAATTTTTTGCTCCAATCATCCACTTCATCTAACCCTTTCAAGTTGGTATTGTTTTATAGAGATTGCTGTTGCCACATTGACATGAAGGGAACTTAAACGTATTTATTAGTTGCTTGGTTACCTCTGAGCAGTGGGACCTCTAGAAATACATGTCTAGCACCTCTGACAGACAGGTTTGCACTTCCCTAGTGATTTCTATAGAAAGCTCTGAAATTATTTGTGGTTTCAAATTATTTGTGAATAAAATACAAGGACAAACAACCTATTGTGCAGTAAGAAATACTCCGTCTGCATAAATGCCCTGAAGTTTTCTGTTGGTCCTTTTCATCCAGAGCACCTGTATACTGCTAAACAGCATATAAATCTCAGGCTATTTGCATTTTTGCCCCAAAGTCTTCCAATTAGTCTATACTTTATTTTTATAAACATTTTATAAGCTGCCTGGAGGCTTGTATGTGCTGCTGGACATAATTTTTGGTTAAAATCTCACATTTCATAAAAAAAAAAAAGTTCCCCACTGATATTCTAAGAATGAATTGTTATATGGCTCATCAAACAAATGGTTCCAATTCTTCAGATTTAATGCTAGACAGATGTTGTGTTAGACAGATATTCCCATATTTTTGGAGTCCTACATGTTATAGGATGTATTTTTTGCTGGCTGTGCTGCGCACCAGACGAAAACCTTGTCCAAGAAGATATAAAATAACACTTGTGAAGTCTTAGTATTCCAAAACCAGAGATGCTATTGCACACTCTGGGCCAAAGTCAAATGAGGAGGCAAGCAGCACGCTGAAGTAGTTGAGAACTAAGTTCCTCATTAAGAGCTCAGGATTGCAAGTTGATTAGCACTCTGGCCCCAATCCAGAAAAGCACTTAGACTGAGAAAGTCTATGGGAAATGAGTGTTTAATTCCTTAGATGTATTTTGAAAATCTTAGCCCTAAGCATTGACTGCCGTAGGTCTATTCACATGTCTAAATTAAGCAGGGTGCAGGCAAAGATCTTAGGTGCTTACCACCTTGCAGCTTCAAATCCTGTTCCCTGGGTCCATCTCACTGCATGGATTGCAGCTGCAGGCAGTTTCCTCGAAGGATGTCTTCAGGCTTAGCAAAGTGGCACAGCCTGGAGACAGGCAGTAAGCACTAGATGAATCTGCAGGAGAAGAAGAGAGGCTAGGAAGCAGGGCAAGTGAAGTGAGGGAACAAGAACTTTCCAGGACTGAGAGTCTCAGACTCATATCTGCACAAAATCCTTTATCTTTCCTGATACAGTTTGGAGACAAGTTCTCTAGTTTCTAAATCTCACCCACATTCTTTAGAACAAGGATTTAATTCTCTCTCTCTCTCTCTCTTTTGATCTTTAGTCAGCCCTTGCTCCACTGCTCTGTCTTCCCCGTGGTTGGAGCTCATCAGCTCTGAAGCCTGCTAAATTACAACCTTTCACCTCCTAATGCCATGTAGTGACAAGTCCTCCAGGAAAGAGAACTTTGCAGCTCTCCTGCTTCTCCGCAATGATTTGAGATGGAGATACAGTCAGGACTGGTAATAAGTAAATATAATGATTTTTAGTGGATTTTTAGTATATCTGGTTGTGTGCTGTAGTTCTGCACATGATTTTGGCCTTCTGCTACCTATAAGTGTAGATGTACCCAGGAGGCAAAGGCAAGTGCTTCTCTTCGGTATGGTGCAATACATGCAGCACTGTGGATCCTTTTAATAGATTCTCACTTTTCAATTGGAAATACATCCCCTGAGGGTATGTCTAAAGAAGGTAGCTTGGGTATCAGCTATGTTATATAGAACTCCATTGGAACTAATATATTCCTCCTCTCCCCAGGACTAATTAGTTCGGATACAATTCTGAGGTAGCAGAGCTATGTAGCTTCCAGCACCCAAGATAGCTCTTTCACTGATAGCTCAGGTATCTCTGCATGATGCTGAATTATACCAGTATAACGTATCCTGAGCAATTCTTCTTAAAGAAAGTCACAGCAAGGAAACTATGGAAAGTAAATGAATACAAAATGTTGCATATAACTGTTGAATTTTGTCTAGATAATTTGATCCATACCCTGTTCAATTTTAATAAACTAACTTTATTTTTGAATAAATCTCTTTGTGGCTTACAGTATCTGTTCTAAGATGAAGATCTGTTTCAGTAAAACTGAAAATTAAATAAGAAATAGCCATAGGAAACTTGCAGATTTTTGTTAACAACTTAATTAAATCCCACAGGTTGAGGAAAATTAATTGAAGACTTCTACCACTTTCCCCACTAACTTTTCATACTCCAGGGATTCAAATAAATAGAGTTTACAAACTCATCCACTATTCTGCTTTAAAACTTCATAAAACTTTGTTTTTTAGAAGGAAGTTAATTAGGAATAGTTCTCATTATACCTTTTATGTGGGTAAGACTCCTGAGGCATTGTAAACATTAATTAAGCCCCATAATAGCCTCTGAAGTAGATAGCACTAACCCATGGTTACACTGAAAATAAAGCCTCCCCTCCTCATTTGAGCTGATGATGCACTCCTCTACCCCAGCCACAGCATATCTACTTAAGTACAGAAAAGTGAAAATGGGGAAAGAAAGAGCACTATAAAGTGTTCTCTGATGTTTTCATTGTGCCTGAAAACAATTTCTGAAGGCCACAGGGTTAAAATACCTGGTGCAATGCCATTTGCAACTTACTGTTATTTAGATCGCTGCAGTACCCAAATTTGCTGTTACATGACATTTTACATGTCTAGATAAAATATAGGCATTTTATTTAAGTACCAAACTTCAGAAAAAGAGTCTATATCTTTTTCATCTTGCCTGCCAAAAATTATTTTGGATGGTCTAAACATTTTCCTTTGATAGCTTACAAGTTGAATGTTTCTGGGAACTGAATGCATTTGGACCATTCAGGGAGACTTTGAATACTTGAGTGCAACTGTACTCACATGTCTCTTCTGCTAATACACTTTAGTGGAATTGGAGACATAATAGCTTAATACATCTACATCACATCAATATGTAAAATACTAATAACACTGGAATACTGTAATGCTGTCGTAACATGATATGATAGACATATCACAATGGTAATAAGACATTCATATGGTTCTGGTATATGAAAGCCATTAGTGTCAGCTGTAGCTTGTAGGGCTGTTGCTTATGAACATTAGGGAGCAGCAAATAGTGCATTTGGTGCCTTTGGGTACTGTAACTGCTGCATTATCAACTCCAGCATTGCCTTCCTCTGATAAGGAGAATGGCCCCAGAAATGAGTAACCACTTTAGACTCCAACTTTTTCTATCCTAAAAGTTGCTTTTCTAAAACTTCATTGATTTTTGGCATCTCTTAGACAATAGCCCATTTGCTAAAATGCCTGATATTCCTATATATTCCGGAAAAGTGGCCTTGCTCCTCACAGAATTAGCTTCAAACACCAAGTCAAGTCATCTAAGCACAACAGACCCACTTCTAAACATATCAAAATAAAAGGTAAGGCTCCTTTGGCTTTCAGTAGGTTCAGGACTGATCATCTGTCCTTCAAACAGTAATTGCATACAAGGCATCTAAATTGGCAAAAAGAAGGGGGGCCTGGGAGCAGTCTCTGGCCCTGAAGCTGACTCTCGGAGAATAACTTGTGTCCACATAGCTAAAATCTCTTATTCAAATCTCTTACCCTCCAAAAGAGGCTGTTCACATGCAAAGCACCAGTTGGGAACAGTTCCCACCTCGTGTTAGCCCACATCCCTGGTAGATCATCTGTTTGGGAAAGGGCATGTCAGCTCAGCCCCAAACTCAGCCAGGACTGTTTTTCTGTGAATAATTGCACTGTGGTACTTCAGCCTGTGCTGTGGGTCTGTTTAGTTTAGCAATAGAGATGCGGTCTATGTGCAGAGTGGATATAGGCACAATAACCCCAAACATTTGTTAGATACCTAAACCTTAGGTATCTAGGAGGAAAGGAAAAGAAGGAGCCCAGGAAGTTCATGTAGTGGAGCAGTGGCAGAGTTAGACACCTGGTCCCGGACCTCAGGAGTCTCAGTCATTGCCCTTACTGTAAAGCACATAGACATGTTATTTCATATTTTATCTGGTACGCTGAGATTTTAGGAACAGTCATATGCAAACTACAAACAACTTCCTGAAAAACAAGCCAGCTGGTGGATGGATACATTCAAACTCAAATTATGAGCTCTTTCTGCTGGAAGGAAGAGGAATCAAGCTGCATACTTTGGACACAGCCCTCTCCCTTCCTCCCAGCCCATGGTCCAATATTTTTTCGTAGATCTGATTCATACTACAGCATAGCACTGTCAAAGATGTGTGTAGCTTAGTAAAAGAAACTGAGTGTATTCAAGTGGAAAGTGGGAAGCAATTTATATAGGCTGATTACAGTTACTTTTAACATATCAATAAGTAAACAAACAAAAAATATGTCCCTGCCTTCAGTTATGTGTTTGTTGCCAGAGATCACATTGCTTATACAAATAATGAATTTTACTCATTTGTCATAGTTTTTGTCCCAGATTATTTGATGGCTATGAGACTATAGGAAAAACCATAAGTGGGATCAGATCAAAGGTCCAGGAGCCTGTATCCAAGAGTGTCCAATAGAAGGTGCCTAAGAAAAAGTTTAAAACCAGGACAAGCATATAATGAAACTACCCTGGAACAATCTTGTGGCTTCAATGATTTGCAGGTGCTTCCTGAGCCAGCAGTAGTTTCTTTATATTTAGTAGTTGTAGTAGATGTAGTAGATGGATTTTTCATTCACGAATTTATCCAATCTTTTTGAACCAATGTAAACTGCCAGCATCTGCTATGGCAGATACCGAGGGGTCCCCAAGGTTGCCACGAACGGCCGCCACCACCTCCCGCTGGCGGGACTCTTCGGTGGGCCCACAGTCGGGTGGCGTGGGGATGGGGAACCGCAGTGCCCCTGGTCCTATAGCCAGAAACCTAAACTCCCCACTGGGCATCCCACCCCCAAACACCTCCACTTTTTCTCTAGGGGGGAAGCGCTTCTTCAGCATTGCTGGACGGAACATAGCATAACTGCTGAGGCTTGGCCCGGGCTTTCCTGAAATGCCTTGCTCTCCAAGAGCTCTGAAGGTGGTGGGTTTTCACCAGCGAGGGATAAGCGGTGCTTAGTGCAGAGTCCTTGCAATGGTCGCTATTAGAGCTGCAGGGAAGTTTTGCTTTCTGATAGGGAAATGGTAACTGCTGTAGTTTTTCACCCACCTCAGCATTTTTCTCTCTTTGTGTGTGCACTGCTTAGCCACAGAAAATTACAAAAAATCCCCAGTGCAAGAGGATTTAGGGAAAGCAACAACACCAACAGTCTTTTATCTGTGCTGACTGAAAGATAATCCATATACGCAAGAATCTGGTGCTTCAGCTTACTGGAAGTGACAGATACATAATAGAATCTCTTGAGCATCATCATCTTGCAATAACAGAGCATTGTCATCTTTTGTCTGGTTCTGGCCTGTGCAAGCCTTTCGGTGAGTTTAAAATTTGTAGCATAAACTACAGGAATCTACCTCAAAGCTGTTGTAGGAAAATGGATTAGATAGAAATAAAAAAACTAAATAAGCTTTGAGTACTTAGGGATCTCTGCTCATTAATTATCTGAAAGTGGTGCTATACACAGGCTGAAAAAAATCTAGATTTTGATTAAAGATGGAGTTTTGCACTAAATGATGTATATTTATATTGAATTGTTGACTCTTTCTCTCACCTTTCATTGTAAACTCCACATCCCTTTTCTGCATTTTTTATTTTTTTCCAGAAATTCTCAGAATTGTTATGAGCGTTGGTATGACCCTGGACAGTTCTAGTTCACCCCAAGTGAACTTCTGCCCCTACTTTTCTTTTTGAATCTTGGAATCTACCAAGTCCATATGTTCAAAGTGAAATTTGAAATAGTCTGGAGTTTTAGAAAGATACAATCCAAACAGCCATGAGCCACTTAAGATACTTGATAATCAAAATGAATACACCTTGCTGCCTTTAAGGACAGGATAGGAACTCAGTGAAACTGTTTATTCTGTCTATTGCTGCCACTATGGAAAATGTACTGTGAAAAGACATGGGCTTTACTGTGTGATCTGAAAACACAGAACCTGACAGTAAACCAGCTGGCATTTCTGTAATTCCTGTAAATAGAAATAGAGGACCGATTAGCTCATCTTGGAAGATAATAGATTGGAGAGAAAGCAATGGCCAAGAGCTTTCCCTTTTTGTGTCTCCAGTTCAGTAAGTTTTATAATATGTGACCTAAACCATGACCGGAATGACTCTGCTTATATGCTTAAAGTCAGATAAATGTGTAAGGACCTTCCTGAAAGAGGAAAAACTGAACAGATTAGAAGGAGAAAATATTTGTGGCTCATAATGCAGCAGTACTGGTGATTTCTTCCGTAAATTAGAGTTTGCTTCAATGTCAAAAAGAACTTATTCTTAAATAGGAAGCCTCAGTCAGAGGATTTTGTGTCAAAGAAGGTGAATCTACAGATTTTGCAAATCTATATGGATAACTCAGGTTTGCTTGAACCTGAGTTCAAAAACATGTGAAGCTTTCAATTCATCTGACCTGAGTTTTGAGGTGGCAGTGAGATCAGCTCCCAAGGAATGATAGTGACTTTGAGTGTTTTCCTGTGCCCCTGTGACGGCCTTGCCAAACTCTGGAGCACACCTGGTTATGGAGTAAAATTGGGAGGATTTGTGATGCTGATCAGCTGGCATGACTTTTTCCATGACACTTACCAGAAAAACCTACTCATTAATTTCTGTAATTCCTGCTTGAAGCTCTATCTTTTGGGGAAAAGGATAGCCTTTGCAGAAATTTACTCATCTTTAGGCACATTATTCTAGTAGTTAATCACCTTGGCAGTTTAGAGTCTTGTTTTGAGATCAAATTTTGTCACCTCAGCTTCTAGATTTTGAAGCTTGTTATAGCTTCTCTTCCTGTTAGGTTAAAGACCCATCACTTGACCTATTAAACTTAAGCCTACACAAACATCTAGCCCTTATCAAGCTTTATGCATCCCTTGCTCTTTATAGTGTCTTACCAGTGAGGTATGCTTCCTATATTGAGAAATACGACCTTGAAGGACAGGTTTTTCTTAACTACTTCTACACGAACTTAATTTTTCTAAACCTTTCCCGTAAGCCAGGTGTTGATGCTGTCTGTACGCACCTCACCACCCCACAGGGTTCTTCTGTCACCAGTAGTTCGTGACATTCTGATTCTAGGTTAGTGAATATATAAGATAGAGGAGCTGCTTAAGTTGGATGAATCAGACAGTCCCCAGCACGTCCTCTGTATTAGCTGCTACAAAACTACTAATTGGCTTTTCTACGTGTCTGTACTCTTGCGCTCACAGCAGCAGTGAGCACACTGTGGTCTTTGTGGGAGGCAGCTTCTAAAGAAGCATGCATCAGGCTACCTTCAGTGCTGCAGGGGCTGAGCATTGTTTAATGGCTATTAAACCATTTATCTCAGTGTCCAAAGAATGGCAATAAAAATCAAGTATCCAAAGTGGATGTCAGGAAATAGCTGGAGAAAATTTGTTCAGAAAAGTAGTAAGAAACACCTCAGAGCAGAAACACTGAGGAGAGAGGCAACAGAGAGCAGTTAGAAAACATCTTCAGATACCACTCCTTAAGGTAAATACTCTCTGGGAACCAGACTTCTGTCTGGAATATCTGGCCAATGTCCAGCTCTATATGTACAGTAGATATGGCCATTGATTCCCAGTCATATATTATACATCACACTTTATCTTTAGAGGTGGAGAAGAATTTATTTAACACTATGGGTGGGGAATTTCTAATCATGTATTAGGAAATCTATAAAGCTCTTTGTAATAACATTTGTAAGACACAAAATAAAATAAGTATAAATGCTAAGCTTAGTAATACAGAACTGGATCACCCAGTTTTTCACTGCTTACTTTTGACTGCTGCTACACCACATCACACTTGGGAGCAGGTACAGTCACTGTCCTCACCAGCTTCAGATCTTAGCTGTATCAGCGTCCCTTCCCTTTTGGCACTGATCATTGATCCTAGTTACCTCCTGGGAGATATATAACAACAGTGCATTATAATACTCAAGCCATGCAGGTTGTTACATAGAATTAATGGGAACTAAAGAGTCTTTTGGATCTTCAGTTTTTGTTGGAGGGTTGTTCTCTCCCTATGAAAGATATTTTCCCCTCTAAATAAGATACAATTTGTCTGTTTCACTTTTATTTCTTCTTAAATGTTGGTTAATGGAGAAACAGCTTATTCTTATCAATGCAAATAAAGACCCAAAATCTGTTCTTAAATTTCAGCTTGTGTGACTCTGTCATGAATATGATCTTGGATAGAGTTTGCAATGTTTCAAAATAAAGTAACTGATGATACATATTTTGATCTTTCATTTTAAAAAGGAATCGAAGCATCTGTCTTGAAAGGGTCTTTTGGCAAATACAATTATTTTTTCCAATAATAACTATGAGTGCAGCTGGCACTTCTCCAACACGAATAAAATAGCTGAGCAACCTTCATTGCCATTCATCTTGAACATTCTTCAGAAAGACTTGGCCTTTCTCTCTAACCCTGCTCTTTAGATATATATCTCCAAGTGTTAAGTGAAGACACAGGACACATTTTTAGGCATGTGGGAGGGGAGATTTATTTTCCAGTGGTTTAATGAAAGACCTTGATCATTTCAGTAGTTGCTATGCACAGAATAAAGGCCTAAAACAGAATCAATGATATTAGAATTCATTTAGTATTTTTCTCTCTTACAGAATTACTGTTTCTCTTAACTTACTTCTTCTTCCATACATTTGTTTTTATCTTGCTGAAGTTTTGTTTGTCTTTACAACTATTCTGTGCAAACCTCAGTGATTCAGTTAATAATGCAGTGGTCAACATTAACATGTGTATAATTACTATTTGCAAGTATTTAAAGTTGCCATGGTACTTTAGCACAGAGGATACCATGGTAACACTAATCAGGCAGAAGGTAAAATTTTGAATGTTTTGATGGTGATCACTATAGGGGGAATTTTTATAATGCTCTTTATTTGGAGATGTTTACAGGCATGAACTTATTAATATGTACAGCAGCCTTTTGAGATCAATATCTAATCTCACATGACTTGGTCCAACATTCACCACTTGAGGGCTGAGGAGAATTGGAATAAAAATATCTTTAAAACAATAGATGTTTTTAAAACAATAGATGCTTTTAAAAAGTGGTTGACTAGGAAATTCATAAGCAGCAGTGTAAGCCCCAAGTTAAAAGTCATCAGTCTGGCTTCAACATTCTGGAAACTGGCATAAGAATCATGATATTCCTGAATGTAATTGCACACATTATTTGCATCCTGGCTTCTAAGCTCTTCTAAGCTCTTAGGGTACACCTGAGCTTTTCTCCCCTAGGTGGTGTAGCTAGAAAGCTACTTTGCACGCTGAAAGTCGCACCCACACATGCCTCAAGCAGTGGAAGCTACAGTAAAAACTGCCAATACCACAGGTCTCACATAAATCATGAAAGCTGGTAGCAATGAGTAAAGTGAGGAGGCTCTCTTTTGCATATTAGCTCCATTTTACAGGAGGAAGTCACAGACATGCTCTTACGTTAGCCAAAGCTCCACTCTTCTTTTCCTATGTCTGCCCATTCCTGGAGGTAAAGTATTGCAGATAACAAGAAGAAAAGCTGTTCTGTTGCTCTCTAGATCCTCTTCTTCCTTGAATTTAAGGCCTCCTTTCCTTTTGGATAAGAACACTGCCATTGTGGCATACCTGTCTCTACATAAGAAATTATTTCAAGTAAGATAGGGGGAGTGCAATGTGATTTCCCCACAGGCCACATCTGAACAGACTGACATTCTCGTAGAACAGAATCTTTCTCTGATACAGCCATAAATTTCTTCCTGTGACAACTGGAAATACATAGCTAAGTGAAGAGAAACAAAACATTTAAACAGACATAAGCAATAGCTGTGACACAAATACAAATCTAGTGAAAAACCACAAATTTAGGAAGGCCTGAAATACATGTGGATGAGACTAATTTGTAGAGCAACTGGAATGAGAAATTCAGTAATGCTGAAAAGAAAGTTTCTGTCTTAAGAGGGAGCAGACAAAAGAACCTAACCAGACACTGCTGAAAATCTCTATTTTTTATGGTGGGAATAATAAATAGCATCACTAATTTTAGATAGTTGCATCCCAAGAGAAGTCAGTGTGTCTCTTTGGTGATTTTTAAAACCTTTAGGAACAAAAACAATGTTGGAAAAACAAAATTAAACCTTTCTTCCTGAATATGGATTTTAAAGGGTGCTTCTTCAGAGAGGAATTTATTAACGCTGTGAGCATTGTAGAGTGACACCACTGCAAAGAGAAAATTCTCTGCTCGGATTTGCAGCGCAGCTGTTAATTAGAGCCTTTGCTCTCCCTCGCTGTGCAGCTCTCCCCCGGTGTCACTGGGATTGGCCTCCTGTGTAGCACAGAGCAAAACATCAAGAGTAAGAAAAAGACTATACTTCAGTTGGAAAAGTCTGAACATACATGGGGGTATTTAGTACTCCAAACCAGCTCTGAGGTGTCTTTCTGCTTTACACGAGATTAGCATTGCATAACTCCCCTCTCTCCCCACAAATCAGTTCTGGCATAAATCTGCATTTCCCACCCACCCCAGCTCCTGACCGAGCACTTGAACTGTCAGGCTGCAGCTTGTAACCTCAGGCTCAAACTGTTCCTAAGAGTCGGAAGATTATATTAGGGAAGCAGTACTAGGAAAACATGGGTTACCTATCATGTTCTTCACACCTTCCATGTGCACCTGCTGGGGAGAGAAACGGAAGAACCTGAACATAGTGGATTGGATTTTCTCAAACGGTTGCCCTATATAAAGAGAACTTAGGTGGAATGAGTTAGCTTTTCCTTGCCTCCAAAAACCCTGAGATGACAGGCCTATAATATCAGCCAGGTAGCCTGGCTTCCACCCTCTGCTTTACTCTATAAACGTCTTCTTTGACTTGGCTGGCCAAAGGCTCTCACTCATTGTCACAGCTCACACGAGAAAGAATACCAAAGTCTGGAAGTATTTGCAGGATGGAGTCATTAGAGAGGGAGTGAACACATGATTTACATGAACTTATGTTCTTCCTGAGAAAATGACAGGAATAGATTAAGTGTTCCAGTTTACTGCCAACCTGCCATGTTGGCTTATCGTATATACGCAGCATCTGTCAAGCTGTTACAGTGTTATTGATCCAGACTGTTTTTTTTCTCCATTAACTTGAGGATTAAACAGAAAAAAGTTTGGGTCATATGATGATTAATCACAGGTTAAAAGTTTGTAGTGTGAATGCAGAGAGGATTAAAAAGGTTACATCTTATAACTAAGCGCAGTATTTCAATTGGAATAGATTTCTTTCTTGTCATTATTTCCCCCTGTTTCAGATTAAAAAAGAAATCCTTAATTTTTCTTTTTAAAGTTTATAATGTTGTTGTAATTACAATATACCTACACTGTGAATATTTGATTATAACTGATATAATACGTCTTAGTATATCCTTCCTAAACTAGAAGATAGAAATGCTTGGAACAACATATTGTGGACATTTTTTCTGGACCTGGAGAGAAAACATCCTAAATTGTGAAGTATGTAGTATCTAAATTAAAGAAACTGAAGAGGATAGTAAGGCTGTTTCACATCCTTCTCTTTATGGAAGTATTTTTTGGCATTGCACTGCTTTTAATTTTACGGGAAGCATAGCTATTTGTGTGACTTTTGATAATCCATACTTTGATTTGGATGGGTTTGTCCTTGGAAACTGTAATTATATATCTGATATGCATCTGTTCAAACAAGATAATCCGACTTCAGATCCTGCAAAGCTGCCAAATGCAGAGTTGTCTAATATCACCTTTCCTTTTACTGATCAAGAACATAATAATGTGCAGATTATTTTGTATACAGACCACTGTCTTCTTCCTTCTGAAGAAATGAATGATGTATTATAAGAAAATCGTAACCTGACAAACACAGTGGTTTATACTTCAGATTTCAGAAAGCCATAAAGCTTTCTTCCTTAACAGTAAAAACACTGGAAAAATTAAGGCTCATGATAGTTTTGTTTTGGGTACAAATAAATGCTAAAAGCACCCTAAGACTTCCTTTAAAAAAAATCTTTAATCTCTTTTACTGATAAGAACTTTTCATTCTTATTTGTGAATTAGCCAAATTGTGATTTTTTTTCTCACACTGTAACAAATGGTTTTTTTCCACCATTCGGCCTACTAGTATGTGCAGGATTACTTCATGTAAAGCTTTATTCGACATACGGGTATCTCAGTCCTGCTTGTGGTGTTTATCCAGTTTCACATCTTGAGGTCTTCCCTTTGTCTGCTCATCTTCGTCTTCCCTCCATTTTTTCTCTTTCCCTTTACTTTGGTTATATACATATCTACTCGGGGACATGTCAGCAGGTGGATATCCTGAAACTTAGATGATTAGTGTGGTATATGTCATATTTTGGTTTTGATCTTCTTGTTGTTTAAAACATTCCTTATGGCAGGAGTGAGGATCATTTGAATTTGGTCTTAAATGGATAAACTCTAGCTTTTTCCCAGAACAATTAGAGTATTAGAAAAGAAGCTAGATTTAATTGTTAGTTTGTTACAACAGGTGGGTGCATAACGAAGTGCAAAACAAAGGAGTGCCCCATGCTTTGGGTTCACACAGATGATTGACAATGTTCACTGTCTGCTCTGAAGTCAGAGAAAAGACTGCGATTTCTGTCCTCAGGGACCTTGCTGTGTCTGCTGGAGAGAGGAGTGCCTGCTGTTGGACTGCCTTGTTAGTCCTTTGCTCACCCTTACTCTGCAGCACTACTTAGCATCTGGTCAGTCGGAGAAGGGACCCTGATCATTGATATTCTCATTTACTGTTCTACAAAAGTCTTATGAGAAAATCTCATGTTAGACTTCACGGGTCAGAGTATCTCCCTCCTCCACTTCCTTTCCCTCAATGTGAACTTCACCTTAGCTCCCTAGTTCATTGTCTAATAACAACATTTCAAGGGTGATGGCAGCAGTGCAGCGTTCACATACATCTTGCAGGTCTGCTGTTGCGGTTTAGCAGCGTGCCACCCAGGCCACATTGACATCTGAGTCGCATTTCAGCGGTCCATATGTTCTCCATCTCATGGCTCCAGCAGCTATATAAACATCATACAGTTGTTCCTTGGAAGGGGTCAACAGATTAAAAAGTCAGCAGAAAATGAGGCAAGGGCTCTTCTCTCCCTAGCAGGCTCAGCCAGCTCCCTGAAGGCTGCACACTTGCAGCTCTGTCTTGACTTTGGAGCAGACATTATGCCTTGTCAATCAACTGCCTAAATCCAATGTTTTTGAGCCATATGTCTGAATTATTGTTGCATGCACACCTGCCATGACCAGCAAAATAATAGATTTTTTTTCTTGTTTCAAACAGTTCTGTGAAGGAGCTAAAGTCTGCATATGCTAACATCTCAGGGAAAATGATCAGCGCAAGGTCTTTGGGGCAAGGCTGTTTTTTTGCTAAGCTAGATGGTGCTCAGTGCAAGTTGACCCCCTGGCAGTGGCAGGGGGCTGTTTTGCAGGGCTAATGTGGTTCACACAGTGAACAGTGGTGTCACTCTTCCTTGGGTATGAGCGTGAGCCCTGGCCACCACTGGTCACCAGCACCTTTGACATTTTCCATGTCTGGCCTTTTCTCCTCCTTTGACTGACACTGCTAGGCTTATGTAGGCAGTGTATTCTTGGAGATGCCAATAGTTATGTCGCCTCTAGAAAGGAAAACTAGGGAGAATTGTCAGCTTAATTTGGGGAAGGTGGGTGAGCAGATGGAGGAGGGGGCAGGGATACCAGGCTCCTTGCCTTTATTCCACAATGCACAAAAACCTTTCCTATCTGCTCAGCAGCAAGAAGCTGCCAGCGCTTAGGGTACCACATGCACCAAGAGCAGTATCATCCCAGGCGGCTCTGAGCAAGTCTGCTTTGTCGTATACCCAGGCCCCTGCACGAGTAGATACCATCCACTTGCTCTACCATGGTGCAGTGCAGGGAATGTGCCTGCTAAGAAGGCCTAAGCACACTGTGCCTGTGCCGTGGACCTGGGAGCTAGGCACAACTAGTGTCTGTAGTTATGCCATCACCATGGCAGCTGCATCTCCTAAATGTAGATAAATATTGACTTGGTCTCAGGAGGATGATAGTTTCACACGATTTTCTAACACTGCATTAATAAGCAACTTGCAATCCAGTTAGACAAACTGTCAGGAGTGCCAGCCAAATAATTTACATGGCAACAGCGTGTAACAGATTCTAACACAACCAAATTCTTTAACCAAGACGAACAGTGCAATTTAGACACAGATCTAACTGTTTTTACAGACTCTTACGAGATTTATGTGACCAATGAGGTTACTTTTTGATTCTCTGATGCCATTTTTTGTTAAAAAGCAGGTTTTTATTCAGTCAACATTTTGCCTCCTCTCTCATTAAAATATCTCTGCCAATCAACAAGCAGTGCTAACATACTTTCAAGTCTAAAATGAAGGTGCAACATAAAATCAGTCCCAGGATGAAATACATAATTCCAGAATTACATGAAAAGAGAATGTATGGTGCTTGTAACACATTTTTATTTTATTTTATTTTATTTTTTTTGCTTATAAATGTTTTACCAATTGCTTTTGTGTGCAATACATGGAGGAAATATCTGCACAGAGGAGGAAGATAGTGCTTTGTCACATCCGCATTGCAAGACCCAAAGTGTGCACGCTACACAGAACAGTCATGATGGGCCTTCTGAGTCCCTCCAATAAATCTGTACTTCTTTGAATCAGGACCTATCTTTTAAATACACCTCTTTGCTTCCTAAAGGCAAATTTGAGAAGTCTTTTCTACAGTGCTCTATCGTAACTTGTTGTTCTCTACTCTCCAAGCAATGCCTCTCTGTTGGTCTGTTATGAGATATTCTGAGATATGAATATCAAACATTCTACTGAAAGTGACTGAAGAAGAATGATCAAGGTCATAGAAATCACTCTAGGAGGTCTGAGCTGAATATCTGCCAAAAAGTATTACAATTTTTTTTTTCCAGGAAACACAACAGAAGAATTCAGGTCAGATTACTGAACTGGAAATCAAAGGTCCTAATGATTGCTCAGCTTTGGAGGGTCCTGTTGAGACGTGATGAAAACAAGAGCAAATGCATTAACCTTCAAAGTAGAATAGTGTGTGTGTGAATGCAATGTTGGTCTAAAATTAGATGGGGTGCTGCATGGACATCAGAATGTGCACCACAGTGGCTGGTACTGATGGGAAGTAGGGAAAAAGCTCCTGAAGCCAACCGTAAATCAGTGCTTCACACTCCCACATCTGCAGGTAGATGAAAAAATTACTAATAGCCCTGCTGATGCTGTGTGGACGGATATGGTTTTGGCTTGAACTCACCTGAACTCTGTGGGTTCCAAATGAACAAATGCAAGCAAACTTCATGAAAGCTTTTATTATTTGTGTGTGGCTTTGAAATTTTCTGGAGCATTGAGACTGGAACTCAGCATGGTTAATTCATACCTTAGCTGCCAAAATTTCAAAGCAGCATGCTGACTGGATCAGAAATCACCCACTGAAAGGACATTGGTGTCAAAAGAGGAACAGATAACTTTGATAGGAAGAAAAGAAGCAAATTAATAGCAGATACCCTGCTAGCAGAAGAGAATAAAACATCCCAAAAGGGAGTAAAAGAAGCCTTGTTCACAGGAAAAGAAAAGTCAGTGAGAAAGGCTTCAGACAACTCAGAAAATGAAGGGATCCTCCAAGTCACCTAGAAAAAAGTTGCTTTTTCTCCCTTTCACTCAAAATTGTGGGCAGCAGCTGGTAATATCAAATCTGCCTGGAAACTCAAGTCAGGAAACTGGGAGAGAGCCAGAAACTCTAAAATGCTGTCCTTTAATAAAGTTGAAGAAGTGCAAGTCAGGAGAGCTTTAAAGTTACTCATGGATAATTTATAGTCAGTAGAGGCTCAATTGTCGTATTCATGGTAAAATGTTACTCAGCTTTCGTTTGGAATCACACAGTGAGCTTCAGCCAGGGCAGAAAGAAACCAAGTCCTTGATTTCCACCCATGTTCAGCCTATTGCAGTCTGTGCTATTTTAAGCCCCTTGTGCACAGCGTCAAGTTGAGCTAGGCGCTGCCAATATGAATTTCTCAAGAGAGCATGGACAGAAGGGTCTCTGGGGCATCAACACAGAGAGATCTGCTAACCAATGACCTACTGAACAGGTTTCCTACCGCTAGATGTGCGACTTCGTCCACTGTCATCATTGCACCGTCCTGTGGCAGCCGTGAGAAGCTCATTATGCAGAGATGCAGGTGGTATCTGCAGTGAGATAAAAAAGAAATAACACCACACTAGACTAGAAGGAGCTTTTGATAGCGTGGCAACAGTTATCAAGAAGGGCCTGGGGGGTGTGTTTGGTAAACAGGAGAGTGTTACTTACCTAAGCTGGTTAAAGACTAAGTGCAGACCCAGCTGCATTGACAAATACACAAACAGCAGCAAGATAACTTGGTTTGTTTGTGAGTGATGAATATTATACAGGAATAAGCAATTCACCGTGACAAGCTGCACCCCTTATAAGAGGGATTCAAAGCACATCTTTCCAGTTTGCACTTGGCCTTGGCAACACGCTTACATAGCTTCTTCAATACTAGAAAAAATGCCTATAACTGATTATTTTAGCCTCTTAGAAACATAGATAGTCCCTATCACTGATTTATATACAGCTTGGATATTCTGTTATTGTATTTATTTTATACTCTTTCCAGATATTTACTGTATTTTTTTATTTCTAGATATTTTCCCGTGAGGGTCCATCATCCTCTTGCTCAGCCTTAGATTTTTTTTCCCTTGATTTCAACTGTTCGACATTCGATTTTCATACTAAAATAAAGTTTTCAGAGAACTGCCTTACCCATGCAATTGAATTAAAAGAATTAGGATATGGCTTTCAGTTCATTGCTTAGTCTTGAAGATTTTTCACTGTCTGCAATATATTTTCTTTCAAGCCATGCTTCCTTTCAGACCCTCACTGTGTCTCTTATTGAAAGCGCATCTATAGTTAATCTTCTTACAGTTAGTTAATCTATCAGTTGTTTTTTTGCATGAATAACAAAAAAATGTCATTGTTGTACAAAATCAGGATCAATTACCTTAAGTGAAGTGGAGTTTTGGAACTTCCTTGCATTTTTCCAAAGACAGTTTATATTATCTTACATAAAAAGAAATTGGGATCTAGAGAGCTAGCTGAGCGATAATCTCTGCATAGGGAAATAAAATGCTTGTTTTTACTTTAGATTATAGATGAGAACATATTTATATGCCTGCATAAAAATGGCTTTTGCAAGGGAAGAAAATCAGGGATGCTGATTCTTGTGGGCTTTGAGCCGGCAGTATGCAAGTCTCTGAAATCAGAATCAGCCACTTTATGAGCAGGAGCATTGCAGGAGGAAAGAATAATTGAAACAAATGCCCTGGGCAGAGCATATCCATGTTTGTTTTTAATATTAAGGAGTTTTGGTGGCCAACATCAAGTAGCAATTATTGGAAGTCTACTTTCACTTTGCACTTGAGTCCTTCATCAGTTCCTGCTTAACAGTTTATACTTCTTATTTAACAGCTCTTTACAATTAACCCCTTGACTCTCTAAATCCCCTTACGATTTTCTTGCCCGATAGGACATAAAATTGTTCCTGGACTTCGGACACGTTTGAAACAGAATTAAACACCAGCAATCTGAAGACGTTCACAGTTGGAATTCCCATTTATTTTCATAGAGCTAAACTCTGAATCTGGGATCATATCAGCAGAGAGTGACTTGTAGGTCAGAATGTGTGTGTGTGTCTGTGTGTGTCTGTGTGTCTGTGTGTGTGTGGTTACTTTTTCAGGAAAGGTTAATACAGAACAGTTCCTTTTTATTTGAAAATATTCATGCAACACTATAATATACGTTGTGGCAACAAGTGAAGAAAATTAAAATTAATACTTGTCAGGAATTAATGGCAGAAAATTTGAAAGCAAAACTTATTTTCTGTTTTTTTTTAACTCCAGATTATGATTTCATCACCTTCCTTCATTATACAATTTCTATCATCTGATGCTTTGGAATAGACTTCACTCATTGCTCAGTAAATAATTACTTGCTACGTACAATTTCAATAGTATCCTGTATACTTTCACTGTGTTTGAAGGACAGTCAATTTCAAACAATTCAATCTTATAAAAGGTGATTCCATTTATATTATTAATGGAATATAATATTATTAATATATTGACATTTCCAAATGTAGCAAATGTTGGTAGTTTTATTTTTGTAAAATTTCAGGTTACTGTTGCACAACCATAGTCTTTTTGACAAGAATGTAGGGAGGGTTTTTGGTAGCAAACCTGATTAATTTCCTCTCCTTAAAAATCATATTTTAGGCATATGCTAGTGTAGCCTGCAATGCATGAATTTAACATTCAAGTTATTTACAATGCATTAAATAACACCCATAAAGAGACAAAAACCAGTTACAATTCATCCTGCAAACATTACCCTAAGAAATACACCGATTTTGTGCAGGTTTTCAGGTGTGCATGCAGAAGCTAGATTTTTATAAATTTAAGTTTTGTGATTCTTGCACTCTTGCCTTTGCTCTTCAGGAGGCCCTTGAAGCATACGGAGGGAAGCCAATAAAATTCACAGGCCTAATCATGTTATAATTTAAGGAAAGTAAACAGAGAACATGCAATTCAGGAAATGTAAACTGGACACAGAACATATGATAGTGGTCACTGTCTTTTGTTTATACAGCAAGGATGTGTTCACCAGGGTCGCCGACTGCTACAGCAGCTGAGCATGTTTGCATTTCTTTTTCTCCAGACTCCTTTTTCTTGTGTTTCAGCAGCAAGTTGTTAGTGTTTCTTTTTTGCTCTTTATCAGCTCTTTATTTCCCTCTACCAAACAGCAGCATCCCATTCTAAAGACACGTATTGCACCTTCCTAGCTCTCACAATTACCTGCTGGATTTTGAAAAATCTGTTCATTTCAAATAGCGTTCTTCACATTCTTGTGTGAGCCACCAGAGCCTTGGGAAGAGGGAGATACTTTTACGGTTTGTCTGTCTGTGGCTACACTGAAATTACAGGGTCTCATTTGAGAAGTTTAAAGAATTTCCTATATATGAGGTTATTCAGTCAAACATAAATTTCAGACTGAACTTCTCTGAATTTTCCCAGGCTCTGCATGAACCTAAACCTGAGTCTTATTTGTGCTCAGAAGAATTAACTCTACAAAGAAGTGTAGAAACAGAAAGGTGACTGTTTTCTTTTGAGCCCTGCCACCGACCACACAGCTACGTACTATTAATAAGTAAACTTCATTCAGAAAGAATCTAGATTGACAAGATTTTCAGGAGTTCTTTTGGGGAACAACATTACCCCTTTAAAGATGGACTACTCTTTTGTTGCTGATAGAAAACATTCTTTTGCATTTTATTGTGAAATCACTCAAAGAGCACTTTGAGGGGTTACTGTTGTAGTTAACCTGATGTGGGTCATGTCATGGGTTCCTTACCTCTGCCCACCTGAGACAAGGAATCACTGCTCTGGTTTACCCTTGTTGACGACTAGGTCTTTCCTCAGGACTTTTAGTTTCATACTTGTTTTGTATGAAGACTTTTTTACAGCTTTTTAACAGCTTTTAAAGCTTTTCTTTCAATCCGTGTTTGTGCTGTGATCCCATATGGGGAAGATGAACGCATTTTCTCGCAGCAGTTGTTTATAAGAGGAACAGTGTATAGCAGCAGCATATAAGCATACTATCCAAAATATTAAAATTCTGAATGCATTTTCCTCAACTTGATACTAACGTCCCTGGGGACAGAAGCACAAGTCTGCGTTCAGCCTCAAGAGCAGCTCCACTGAAGCTAGGCACGTGCCTAGCTACCTTGCTGAATGGGAGCCTAATAAATACAGTAACTATTGCCTACGTTTTATAAACATTTCAGATCAGCAGCTTTATTCCAAAATGTGTTAAAAGGATAAAGAAACACCTTGAAACAAGACACGTTTTTGCTGCTGTTGTACTACTAGCTTCATTCCCTCAGCCAGGTAATGGTCTCTGTAAGGATAAATACACATATAGTTTCGTTTTTTAAATCTAACATCACGGTAACTCACAGAGGGCCCGATACCGTCCATTTTACAAGAAGCAACTTTCGTCTTAGTCGTAAGCAGCTAGGATGAAAGGGATGCATAACTCTTTTTGGTGCTGCTGCAGACAGACTCACGTTAACGACGCAGGGCGACCCGGCGTCACCCATGTTCTCGCTGAGTTCCTCCACCCATCCGCCTGCAGCTGGGGAGTCTTTGCAAGCTACAGCTAAAAATAGAGCTAAGTGGCATTCCCAGAACACACAGTAATGCTTGAAAAGCACTTTAGCAATGCTAGGGAAAAAAGAAAAAGAGAATGATTTTGACCAAAATTGTCTCTGGACAATTATCTCATACATACAGTTTGCTGTTTGCACGTTACTTAAGCTATTCCTACTCCTCCCCCTCCAAAAGATGTCTTCTGTTATGATAGAAATAGTGCAATTTATTTCAAGGGTCTGAAACAAAGTACAAATCCATATCATTATAGTTTGAATCTCATTCAAGATAGTGTTACATGCTAAATTCGCTTAGTGCAAGAAATGCGATGCCAGCTTTAGTGTAGTTTAGCTATATTCCCATTCACTACAGCATATGCTAACCATACATCAACTTTCTATGGGGCTTTGTGGTAAATGCAGCAAACGCTTGCAAGTGTACACTTCTTTAGCTATGCATATTTATTGCTACTATTTTAGCAAGAAGTGATTGAAATCTTTTTAAGGAAAAGTAGGTTTTTGTCAAGTACCTGATAACAAAAGTTTCCAATTGCTCCTGCAAGATAGTTCCCTGCTGCAGTTGTCACTGCTAATTCAGAGTGAAGCCGCGTGGGTTGAGCTCCAACTGCATATTCAGTCAAGTTCATTACACCACAGGACAGTGAGTCATGGCGAGGGCCGATAAAGGCAGGTGCTGTTCTTTCCTTTTTGTGATGAGATTAGTTTACGTTTTAATTATATTCTGACTGTACAGGTGGCCTTTCATCAGCATTACAGGGCTGTACCATCCCCTGAAGGTTGAGCCAGCACACAGTTTCCATCACATGCGGGTTTCCTTTGATGCTTGGCTGGCAGCGCTGGGAAGGAGCCATGTCCTGCTGCCCACTGGTTTCCACGGGGCTCCACTTCTTACAACAAACGGGTCCTTCCTGCTTTGCGTTGAAGTATAAAGGGATGAAAAATGCAATTGAAGTCTCTGCGCAGCTTATTCATATGTAGACCATACTGTGGATAGATGCTGAAGTTGTCATTCACCTTGGTGGCCAAGCGGTTTGGGGTTCATCAAGTGCAATAACTGGTAGGAAGGTGCTGATATTTCCCCAGTGAGAAAGAAGTGCAGCAAAGCTGGGGTGACAGGGAGAACCATTTGCTGTTACAGACAAGCGACGGTCCTTCTTCTAGCTCAAGAGAGGAAGGCAGCGTGGTTCGCAGTAGTCTTTCCTTTCCTACTGCAATGCACCATCGTGGTATCTTTTCTGGGGTTACTCTAACTCTAAATGATGACAGAACCCCGATTCTAGCCCATGGGTCTTGCGCCTTCTGCAAACTGCTCTAAAAGCAGCTGGGGTTTGTTTTGGGAGAGAGGAATAGTTGGCAGTATAAATAGATCCCAACTTTACAAATCCCAACTAGCTTAAATAATAAAGGCCAGTGAAAAACCTTATTCTGTATTCCACATGTTCATTGTAAATAAAGCTGCCTTATACTTAAGTGGCATTTTTCTACTGAATAATACTGTTTTTCGTGTTTCAATAAACTTGTTGTATACATGTAACATAGACATTTTTGGTGAGGCTCGGGGATTCAGATGGAGATATAATATGCGTCATGAAATTATTTTTTATTACATGTTACTACAAGTTAAATTACTTTTGATTAGCTTGGATTTAGATCCAAACACTGTGAGTTAAAAGCCAATTTTGCAATTGGAAAATCACACGCAATGCAACACTCATTTACGTAAATTTTTCTCTTATGAAATAACCTGCCACCTGCTGGATTCATAATTAATATTTGATATGGCATGTGATTTTTAATAATCAGTTACAATGACTAAAATCACAAAAGACATTCCCCGGTGGAACCTAAAATGCAAGCTAGACAACGGAAATCTGCCTCTACCATTTGTCAGGTTGGACAGAGGCCTTCCGTTGTCTGGCTGTCTGCACGAAATTTGTGCTGGGCATGATTCAAAGCCTGTTTGTTACTAGTTGGACAGTCTGCAGAACTGATACTTTTTTTAAGTATGCCTTTAAAAGCAAATAAGATAATATGTCTGAATTGGAAACAACATTGGGTTTGCATGAAAGGTTTGCAACAATGCAAATTACAGCCTTTTTCAAAGTATTGCAGTTGCCAACGAAAATAAAAATCCTGTATGTTCAAAACACCAAATGGTTTTCATTCTGGGAATGAACTGATACATTAAATGAGGAAGAAATTATACAAACACCCTCTGCTGTCCTGGAACATGGTAGACTAGCTAAATGCAGAACTACAACAGCCTAATGTGCCAAATGCACCCGGTCAGCGTGCTGAAGGCTGTACCTGCCACGGACTCCGGGTTTCCCCCGCCTTGCTCAGTGTTTCTGGTAGGACATTAAAAGGCTCAGTGAGAGGGAGCAGTGTGCTAGAAAGAACAAATGTTTTAAAATCGTGGTGATCTATATGTAAGAGGAAAATATTTGAAATACCTCTAAGGAAAATAGGAGCTGCGTGCTTTTCTTCAGTTGTCAGAAAAAGCGGTTGAACAGTAGCCTCCTAAAATGGGGAAGGACGAATTACTGCGGAGGGAATATGTAGGGCTGCAGGGAGACAGCAGGCACAGGAAAAATCTATACGATCCCAGAAATAAAAAAGCCATATAATTAGCATATGCCTTTACTTGGACTTGACACATGACACAACATCAAACTTTAAATTAACATGAGAAACCAAAGGCAATCTTTTTGCCTAACGAGAAAAAAATATGCAAATGAATGACCAGTCATGTATCAGGAAAAACAGGGAAGATTTTCATCTGTTATTTATGCGAGAGTTATGAGCCAATGACAGAAGAAAGCTTCAGAGATATCTTATTCTGTAAAGAGCTTGTACATTTTTTTCTATATCCACTGTCTCTACATGGAAAACACAGCTAACCTTACTGTCAAAATGGGAAGAGAGCCTGCTTCAAAATAACCTGTTGACATATGGAGAACGATGGAAACAAATGCTGCCTAGAAGTAAGCAGGAGGAACATCTGAAATGAATCATTTGAAAGCTGAGCATGTGTAGGTGGATCTGGCCAAATTAGACTCTGCTAAAGGGGAAAAAACCCTTTGGGAAAATAAAGGAGAAAACAGAATGAGATAATTGTTAGGCAAGATAGGACTGTAATACTGCTGGGGAATGGGAATGCTTCAGCACAGAAAGCAAAAGACAGAGTTTGTGTAGGCAGAAGGAAATCTTGATCTGAGTAAAAAAAAAATCTATTAATGCTTTTTCTTGATTTAATTGCATTTCTATTAGGAACTTTTTAAAGAATATCCCAGTTAAGCCTAGACTGCCTGTTTACAATGTGTATGGATTTATGAAAGGATTTACAAATGCATATTATCTGCCAAAAATAAAAATTCAAAACATATTGTACTCCATACAGGAATCATTTAGTCACCTGTGCTGTTAGCTTGACTAGTTGATTCCTTGTGCAGCTCTATAGTAATTCCTGTTTGCATACCACGAATGATCATTAGCACAGTATTGTATTTGACTAGAGATCAAAAGATTTCCCTTCTTCGGTAAACTTTGTGACTAACTGCAAAATACTGACCTATTTTTAGTTTCTAAAATTTCTTCTTGAGTTATTTTGGGCAAAATTAATGGCTGGGTATATATAGACATGGATATAGAGATATATAGCTTTTTATAGATTTTTTTGTGCTACAAAATTTACCCGTAAGGTATCAGCTACTCTGAAGTTCATTAGAAGGCAAGAAACAGGATTTTCTAATACTTTTGTTTAATGTAACTAAACTGTGCTACTTTTTCATGGAGTTTTATGTAGAGATTAGGCCAACTTCATGACCTGTGCAGAATAATTTATTGAGTTAAAGCAGTAAATAAGTGCAAATAACACAAATGCAGGACTTTCTAAAAATCTAGTTTGAATAATTGGATCTTACTTTCAAAGTACGGTACTCTGAAAAGCAGTAAGGCTTTCTAAAAATGGTCGTTTCTCCTAAGTTTTCTGAATTGTTTAGTAAATTCCTCCCATATTGGGTCTAAACATTTATGAAGTCTGGAATATGTCCAGGAACGTCACCATTATATCAATCAATGTAATTTCAAAGTAGTTCCGCCTTATCAGGTACAGGAAATCTTTCCAAAAAGCTAATTAATGAGTCAAAGGTAAGTAAGTATATTATTTTTATTTGTTTGTTTGAACATTTTTTGCAACAAGGCTGCATTCTACCTTGTTAATGAAAGATTCACTAGAAGATATAAAAAAAGATTTACATTTTAAAAGAGATGTGCAAAGATATAGTGATTTTTTACTCTTGCAGGTTGAGATTTATAGGCAGTATATTACACAAAAAAATCTGAAATGAATGGAATTAATTTTCACTTTCAAGAAATAAAGTGCAGCCTTGCTCTTTTCTGACATCTTGAAATGTAGAATTGTTATCCAGCAGACTCTTGAACTCTGGTATTTGCCAGGATGAACTTTGGTCCCTCGGAAGAGTTTTCTTTTATTCCAGAATGAAATTTCTAGATGTTGTCTAGCTAGAAGCATATTCTTATTCAGCCCTTGGAAATCTGGATAGCAGATTTCAGGAAGGTGTCTGATGCCAATTTTGTTATTAAAATGTGTATTGTAACCATCTGAACCATCTGGACCAATTATAAATCTAAATATCAGATATTATTTTTCTTTGAAATTGTTCTTCCACCTGCAACATCACATGAGCATTCAGTATATCAATTTTGCTGAGGTCTTCTGTGAAATGAAGAAGCTATTTTGCACATGTATTAACTTTCACTTTAATATATCCAGGAACTGTGACACTGCCTAAGCTTTTGGTAAAGTGTGAATTGCACTTTCACAGTTTGGAATAGCTGGAAGACTTCCCATTTTGATGAGATTTTCCAGGTCTTCTGTAGTCTTTGGTTCAACAGAAAATACCGTGCTTGATGGTGGTCTACAGTGAGAGTTTTAGAGAACAGCTTTCTAGCAGGAGTAGGCTTCTACAAAGCTGCAATTAGACCTTGTTCAGTTTTTGTCATTGTTAGAAATAACAACTGATTCAATCAATACCAAACTCAGCTCCACAGTGCAATATTTTGTGTTCAAAAACAAAGATAACAAGTAATAAAACCTTATATATATTTTAGTCAGTTAATGAAGTGTACTACACAACCAAATGGTCCTTTTCAAAACCCCAAATTTATTCATCTTTTTTAAAAAAGTGTTCTGTATCTACTGAACCAGCAACACTGCTTTTCTCTATCTCAGATGGAGCATTAAGACATGCAACATGGTACTGCACTGCTTTGAAAAGTACTTTTAAAATTGAATAGTGGATCTAATAAGTTTTAAGCTCCCTTAAAAATGAAGAAAGAATATAAGTCAAATCTTTAAGGAAATCCTGCCTTACAAACTAGGCTTTCTTGCAAAATTTTTGTGGATTGAAACCCAATGTGCTTGCATTTGAATAGAGTTTAGACCAAGGCTGCTCCAAAATACATTGGGGTGGTAAACTCCAAGTAACTGAATTTACTTGTTTGTCAATCGTATCTATTACATAATTTCTGATGAACAAAGTTTTCTAGTAATATTTAATGTTTTTTTTTACTAATTTGCCAGATGAGCTTTTCATTTTAAGTCACACGAGTAAATCTTTATACCTAAGAAATCATTTTCTCTTATCTTTCTCCAGTCCTCTCCAACAGACACTGAGTTTTCCTAATTTAGCATTATTACTATTTCTATCACATAGTTGTTTGTTACCTTTTCTATTTTATTACAGTAATACCTTTACACACAGTACCTGGTAGCACCACCCTATTATAGTGGCTACTGTAGAGATTTACAGAGAATCATGATCCTTAACCCAAAGTGTTTTTATTTTTAAAAAGATAGAAGCAAAGGGTGGGAAAAGTTATTGCACATAATTATTTGGTAGTAAAAGCAAACTTTGTGCATTCAGAAATTTGTATGTGCAGCCTACCAGGCTTTGAATAGGCCCTTGCAATTGCAAGGAAAGAGATGAAGGACATTACACAGGTGAAAAATATGAAGGGGCAGGTAAGGGGATTTAGTTGCTGGAGAATGGGAAGCAGAGTGGACAGAGCGAATGAGACCAAGCAGCGGAACGCTGAGAAGAAACAGCCATCAGCCAAGGTCAGTGGTGTAAAGGAAGAAAAACCATAGAGGTTATCCGTGCCCAGAAGCACTTCCATTTTTAACGTGAAGTAGTAATGCACATTTGCAATGCAAGTGGAAGGATCTTTCAAGTAACTAGCAGTGAGAAAACGTGAATGAGGGATTGGTAGGTAGAAATATGTATGTATGTTACTAGTTTTCTGTACTGCAGTAGTCTTTGTATTGATGTAGCTCTGCCAGCGGAAGCCCAACCATGCAGGTGATTGCATGTATACTGCATATCCTGGGCTCTCATGGCTTGAGTGTATCTCAGTAGGATGCTCGCTTAAATTTCTTGCATTTCTTGCCATTCTCCTTTAGGGTCATTGTATTGTTAATGTGTTATCAGTGAAAAATTTTATTAATCTCTTGCATACTTTCAGCAAGTGCTCAGATATATTGGCTCCTTTCCTGGAATAGTTTTAAATGTGTTCCTTCTGAATGACACCTCCTTACCACTTAAAGTATGTCTTGTAACACTGAATTCTTACCTTGCTGAAGTATCAAGGGTGTATTTCACTTTATAGATGAGTAAATCCAAAAAGGGCGATTCCAAAAGGCTCAGCTAGCTCTGGAATTATTTAAGAAGATATTATTAATGTACCACTGATCACTGAGTTCTGTCACTTACTTTACTTTCCAGTTAAACTGTGTTTAATTTGTTCTTCTTGTGTCAAATTTGTTGGACATAACTGAACTACAGCTATTGCATGACAACAACCTGGAAACCATCCAGCTTTCACTCATCCATTGGAAGACTAATTATACTGTATTAAAAGACATATTTAAGTAATGTAAAATGTGCCCTATGAGGTCTGTCATCATTATCAGAGTCTGAATATCATATTGAGTATTTAACCTGATTCCATTGTTTGTCAGAATCAAACACATGAGCAAAATTCCCTGATATCATATGATTCATTCTCTCTTAAATGAACCCATTGAATGCTTGCACACAGTTTAGTTCAGCAAATATCCCTTCTGGCGACAGCCCACCTCCCCCTGATATTTCTCCTGCTTCTTGTCAACTGCTTCGTTCATTCACAGCTATTTGGACACAGTTATTTAAATCATTATCAGGTTGGTTGCCAGTTGGTTGGCAGCTTACCCTCCTTCTCGCAGTGGTCTGCCAGGCTCATTTCAGGGGAGTCTGGAGTGCAGTTCTTAGGAGAGGGACCTTTACTATGAACCACTGGAGGCTTGGAGTAGGAGAAATCTCCGAAGGCAAATTGTAGGTTGTCCATGAGGTACCCTGTAGGTGGAAGGAAGCTGAATCATAGCACATACTGTGATTACGACTGCTTTCACAGCTGCCTATAAATAGCAACTTAGATATAACCTAAAGATCCCTAGCAGATAAGATCTGATGCAGATGCATACAGGTGGACAAGCAGAATAATATCACACCCCATTGCAGCCAAGACTTCAAGTACTCTCAAAATTATCAGACTTACTGCTATGTACTGTCCAGCCCACTCTCCTGGTCAGTTGAAGAGCATCTGGGAAAGTGTCAAGGAGCAAGTTGTTTTCTCCAGGAGAGACATTCAGGAAGCTCATTTCCGGCTGCCAGCTTCCTCGAGGGCTCCTGAGACACAAGCAGTGAGAGGGCTGAAGGCTGAATGCCTTGTTGTAATGGTAGCAGCAGCCATTGCAACAATATCCCTATAAACAGAAGAACACTTCTCCTGAAGGCTCCCCATCCCCGACTCAGCATTTGCCCAAATGTGCTCTCAGCACAAGCCTGGGTTCATTGTGCTGTGCCTAGGAAAAAATCTATAGGAGTACTAAAACTAATCCATTTAACAGTGGCCTTTTAAAGTCTAAATTACCTGAAAATAAAGGTCTGAATTTCAGAAATACAAAGTCCAAACAGAAAGCAGGGAAGGAGTACGTTGAAGAAGTCTTCTGAGACATCAGCTCTCCTGGCCACACCACCTGCAGAACATGATTTTCAGAGGAATTCAGGTAAAAGTAACCCTACAATGAAGTCTGCAGCCACTATTCAATTGCCCATTTTAGCTGATTCATTTTTACCTTGTAGACACACGTTTCAAGTTTATTTGGGGCTACTGGGAGGAAGCCTTTTAAAAAGCTACATCCTAATTTATTCAACCCTTAGTCATAGTGGTAGGTGCTTGTTGCAGAACTAAAACGCCTCGGTCAAGAACAATTCTTTCCTTTTCTGAAACTGTGCTTTCAGAGTTTGCCAGCTACCTTATCCTGAGAAAACAGAGCTCTTGGCTAGACACTCGCTGGTGCATTTGAGGCAATCAGTGGCTTTGGAGACTATGATTTTGGAGACTAAGATCTCTTACCACAGCAGAACTGGGAAGGCACTGCAGAGGCTGCCCTACTGCTCATTTATTCACAGTGGCTCCTTCAGGACAGAGACAAATTAATACATTATGCTCATGATAGAAATCTATTGTTACTTACAGCAAGGTCTGTAAGCAAAGCAAAGCTGTCTGGGATGGATGAACATGTGGAAAAAAAAGAAACCCACATACGCTTAATATTCAGCTCAGAGAATGATGTGTGTGAGCAGAAACAACTACGCTACAGCTCCTCGGTGTCTGCTCACCAGGACTCTGTTGAACACAAGATGATAACAAGCTAATAGGTATTTCCTGCTTAACAGTTACATGAATAAAAAGCAAAGAAGCACATGCCAGACATTAGCAAAATATGGCCAGCTCCCAGCCAGGGAAATATGCCCTAGCAACAGATCATAAACCAAACACAGAAGCAGCGAACCTGGTGACCAGAGAGAGACAAAAGCTTGTCCCTGTAACAGGACACTTTTTGCATACACGTGTGACAGTAAACCTCCAACATGTCAGGTACATCCTCTGCAACTATCAAACCAAATGACCAAACATCAAACTCAGGAAAACACGTTTTTTTCCTAGATCAAAGAAGTGATTTAAGAGGTAACTCTTCCTGAAGTTATTGCTGGTTCTCTATCTTGGACTAACTGAAGCTGTAGCAGAGCCTAAAGTAAAATTTTTGAGAGGTATGAGTTACTTCTCTTATGGTTATCCAATGAAAATTTTTCAGGTGTTAGATGTTGTTAACTTGTCACTACTTAAATTTTGTAGAACTGCAGAGGGGAGAGCATATGTAAGGATGGAGGAATAGTAAATGCACTGGAATTGCCAGTTAGGGATGAACAGAAAGTTCTATTCCAGTTCAGCGAATAGTTTCAGCTGAAAAAGCTTGAACATGTTATTCTGAGAGTTTAAAAACAAATATTTTGCTCTTTCATTTTGAAATAGTGTATTTCCTTTCAAAATTGACATATATCTTAAAGAAGAAAAAAAGCATGCAAAGTGCATCAGTGGTAAACCCAAGCCATATTACAAAATATTTTGCTTTGGGTCCAAAAAAGTATATATTTCTAGACATCTTTACAGTGGCTTGCCTGAAATGATACTGTCTATTAATTTGCTGTGAAACAAAGAAAAGGTCCTAAATGTTTTTCATGTTAAGCTGAATTGGAACAATTCTTTCAACCATTTCTTCTTTGGTAATCTCGGTTAAAGCTTGTGTGCTCCCTCGGCTTTGAGGAAGACCTGAACAAGTGTGGCAATGGCTAACTGCATCCGAAGTGTGCACATGTGCAACAGCAATGCCATTTTTTTTCCCTTCTGATCCTTCCCAGCAAAAAAAAAAAAAAAACAAAAAAAACAAAAAAAAAAAAAAAACAAGAGACCTTATGGCCATCTTTATATGGTAAACAGAGCACAGGTTCTCCAGCCAAGTTGTACGACATAACTCAGTTCACCCAGCCAAACTCCTTCCCTGTCTCCTCCTGCCCTTCTTGGCAGTTCCTGTCCACACCACAACCTGGGGCCAGTCCCTAAACTGTCTGGGCTGCCATGACCAGCTGGTGGCCCCAGTGGGCTAGTGAGTGGGCTAACAAGGAAACAGGGTGGGGAGCTGTTCCAGGGAGGGGCTCATTCCCTCGGCCAGTAAAGATGTAGGTCTAAGTGAGGAGATGGCAGAGCAGAAGCTTATGGTTGAACTGCGAGCTCTAGCAAGAGGGAACTAAGCCAGCAGAGGTGGCCTAACCTTCAGAGGCTGCACAGTGTCTTGTGCATGAGGTCTCCTGGGTAAAAGTATATTCAGAAAGTGAGCTTGATGGCCCACCGCTATCTTTCTGCCCCCTCTCAGCAGCTAAAAATGCTACATAAGAAAGAACAATTAAGAAGAAAGAAAGGAAATGGTAAAATAAGCAAGTAAGAGCAACTGAAAAATGAACTGATGTTCTCTGATAAACCAGGAGTGTCCCAAACCACGAGTTCTCTCTGCACTTTGCATTTACCAGTGCCTGCTCCTCCTTTCATGCTCATCGGTCATGCAGCCCGCAAAGAGGTCCCTCAGCGGGACAGTATGGGGACAGTGGTAAAGTCATTGGAACGGGGTTCAGAAGACCGGAATCAACCACTGGCTCACTCATAAACTTGTGAGTGACTGTGGGCAATTACCCAGGTCTCGTTTCATTAAAGTCTTTCCCCAGGAGCTTAACTTAATTACTTCAGTGGGATTCACGTATATGCTTAAGTATTTTCCTGAATCAGGCCCTTAATTGCTCTGTGCCTTTGCTCCCTGTCTGTACAGTAAGTTTAACGTTTGCTTTCTCTCGCTCACTGACAATTTAGATTTATGTTCTTCCAGCTGAAGACTATCTCGTGGTCTGTATCTGTTCAACACTTTGTCCAATACGGCTGTGGCTTCACTTGAGCTATTACTGGACCTTGTGACATTTCACACTTGCACAAGCTGCACTCTAAAACCCAGCAGCCTTTGTGTAGCTTTCTCTCTCTAACAGAAGCAAAATAACTTGCTTATTGATTTGGGAGCAAAACAGCAAGATGTGGGTTTTTTTCCACTTTAACTCCATCACAAATAGAATAATTACATGGCACTTCGAGATAATTTAGTAAAGATGCTCACACATTTCAAGAGGGTAAAATTACTTTATCTAAAGCAATTACCAAATAGCTAATTAGTGAAACTAACTGTGAGCTTTGACAAATGTGTTATGTGGAGATGCTGCTTCTTATGTTAGACAGCAAGCCTCCAGTTTATGAGCTATTTTCAGGTAATGAAGAAACTCTTCCGATGCAATAAATATGCTGTTTTCAGTGGAGACCTTCCTAGCCAAGATGTGCATATATCCCAAAGTTAATAAGTCAGTGTTCCTGTTATGTGCCTTCCCTACAGCCTCATTGCACAGTAACTTTTTCTTTGTCAGGTAAGTAGCAAGGTAATTACTGGAGCAGCTGGGCAGCAGCTTGATGTGAAGAAGAGCAGCCAGAACATTAATACATTTGCCATGAAACAGAATTTGTGTACTGCACAGATGTATATGCTGCAGTTTTCTTTTCTTTGCAGGAACTACAGTGTATATTCTAAGACTGGTGGCCACAGAAAACAGCTTCTAAAGAGCTTTCTTTTTTTTTGTGTGTGTGTTAATTAATTAATTAAATTGCAAATTAATTTTTCTTTTATGATCTTGCAAGCTGACAAAAGCCTATGAGGAAAAAAACAGGTATCTTTGCTCAGCTGGTTGCTAGGTGGTTCGCAAAGCAAGACAGCGGGATCTGTGAAAACAAAAGACACTGCATTCACGTTTAGATTCCTCTAGCTGATAAAAAATGAATGTATTAGGGACAACATCTTTCACAAAAACACTTCTTTAAAATTATATGGGGGGAACAACCATGTGTAAAGACAAAATGCAATTTCTGGGTTATTTTTTCTTTATTTTCAGCCAAAAGGTATCCATTAAGTATGAAGTAATTGTTGCAGGCTGTGAAATTAGTCTTAAACATACAGTACGGACAGAAGTGACATAGCTTTACAGAGTTAATAAAATACAAACCGGAGATAAAGTGATTCCCTGGGTTTTTTTGTTGGAGAGCTGTTAAAGCAATTGCTGGCAGAACATTACACCTCAGTGTAAATCTAGGGACATTTTGTAATAAATAACTTTTATAAAAAATCCAGACTACAAGTTTAGCATAGAATTTTAAACCATCTGTGCATTGTCACTCTAACAGTGAGATCTCACTTATTTGTGTATTGTACCCATATGATCTGATGTAAGTGGGAATAGGAAGGAAACATTCAAGACTCCATTAAAATCCAAGATAATATAGATAAGCATTTCATTCTTTGTAGCTCTAAAATTTCTTTCATTAAGTCTTAGAAACACATCCACATTCAAGTTCCTCTTCCTCTGTATTAGAAAAGTTAGAATTTATGTTTACAAAGACATAAGCTCTTACATATTTTGCACACCAAACTACAGAATTTAAAAGAGGGATCATTCCTGTAGTCTTTCTGCTGTTTGGTACTGGGGAATAAACTATGCAGAATATAGGTGTGTTCTTTATATATAATTTTTATCTTACAAAATCACTTGCTTTACAGATTACTCCTTCCCTTGTAAACTAATGAAATTGTATAAAATGTTTCAAAAATAAAAATGCATTCATTCAGCCTTCTACTACTCTAAACAGATCTTTGATAGCACTGTATTAATATTATAACCAAAATGCAAGAGCCTTTTGCAAATCTGGTATATAGGTACATAATAAACTCATATTCTCAGTAACTGAGAACTCTAAATGTGACCTTCTGCACATTTCTGAACATCTAAATTATATAGTAGGTGACAGAAAGTGAATTCAGTCTACAAAAAAAGAACAAGCTCATGAACTAAAAACAGATTGCTAAGTGTTACATATTGCTTCTTGCCACTGACATTTTTCTTTGCTGCTCAGCCATCACTCCAAGCACTATTATAAGAATGTTGCCTCTATTAAAATATTTGGTTGTGTGAGATAGACTTTGGACTTACAGTTTGGAGTTTGAGTCCAGAAAAGAATGATTTTTGCAACCTGGTTGCTGTTTTCATACAGATTTCCACTCACAATTTTTAAGTGAATCAAACAGGATTTTTTCAGGATGTGCCTAACCAACTTATTCAAGCCTCCTTAGTCTAGTAAGTAGCTACATATTTCCAGGTATACCTCTAACCTCTCTTTTAAAATCTTCCATGAAGAGCCGGCTTTCACACCTGTTAGAGTTACAGCTGCGTTAAGTAGCGCAGCTCATCTCTACTGGCAGCCGCAGCATGGTTTCCAAGCAAGTGAGATTGACTGGTGGGCATCATCAGCAAACTGTGGCCTGGAGGATTTTCCTCCCTGTTTTCTCACTGTCTTGGCTGTTTTTATAACTAGCTGTTGATAAGAAGTAATAAATCTACCCAAGTGCTGACAAGGATAATCCAGACAATTGTTGCTCTCCAGCTGAGGTGGAACAGGTTTTCTTTGGTTTGTTTATTTGTTGAACATAATCTAACACTTACCCCTTCTGCATTTGAGAAATTTACTGCGTGTTCACCCTCTAGCCAGATGTTTGAGACAATGTCATCATAAAAGAAAGCTGTATATTCAGAGATGCAGCAGAGTCCGCACTTGGGTCCACACCATCAATCTGTGTGTCAGATTGTGTTTTATGTGCTTGCTCCAGCATAACGGATACTCTTTCACCCACATGGGAGGCCCAGGAGGCATCATGCATCTAGGAGTCCTCTTGACCTTACAAAGTCACTAAATCATAGAGGTACTATGTCTGCCAGGTCTTCTCTGTCAGTGCTGGAAAAGACACAGTGTGTACTGGTCTCACCGGTGTAGCATTTCTGCTGCCCTCTCTGTAGCTGAGACCATCTCTCTTCAATCCCTTCCTAGGTGGCCCCACCATGGCAACAGTAGCTGATAGCTGGACAAAGTTTGTCCTTGTGCCTTAGACCTGCACTGCAGATGTACACCTTCCATATTCCCCCTCAATCATCTGTGTAAAGATTAGGTTTGACAAAGCCCTCAAACTGAATGGTTTCTGTCGTTCAGTAGACAGGTCATTGCAATGGCATATATTCATGCAAATACCAGTGAATTGTGTGAGTGGGCAAACTTAAAAATTTTGTTCTGTTTCTGGAAATATTATCATTTTACTTACATGAAAGTGAGGAAATTACCTATTCTCTAGCATTTCTAAAGGTGTGCACCCATTCTCGTATTCTCCAGTCACTGTAGTCTCCAATTTGTCAGAATGAAACTGATTGCATCATGGCCTTGCTTTGGTTCATTACAAAACCTGATTATCTTTCAGTCTCTCTGCTCATTCATTTGATTTCTGTTTTCCGTCATTCACCAAAATGTGCTACCATGGGATGCAAAGAGCAGTAAATTTTTATGTGGTAGACCCAAATTGCAAACTCTTCTGATTGGACTGAAGGGACTACAATGACAACTGCATGTAGAGCAAAGGCACAAAAATAAAGATGGCAGACTTTGACTAGTACAGGAAAACATTTGCTGCTTTGATTTCTAAGGATTTGAAACATTCTCAAATGTTTTCAAAAGAAAGTCTGTTGTTTATTGGAGAGTGATATTTCTCTCTCATTCTCAGAGACTGATTGTGTTTGGAGAAATCTGGTAGTCTTCAAGGTGAGATGCCATCTAGCTGGTAACACCTCCCTGCCATTTAGGTACCTTTAAATCTGAAAGTGGGATTTCTCCAAGTGCCTGTTTGGCTGCTATCCCTTTCCATGGTGCCATCAAAGTGTTTAGGGGCCTGAGTTTTATCAGCAAAGCCCCGGAGAACTGAATTTCCTGTTGCTGCACACAAACAAATTGCCTGAAGTCTTGGCAGCGTTATGAAGCTAGGTGTCCACCTCAGACTGAAGCCTGTTTGAGGTGCCTAACATGTGCATTCCCCACCTGTACTGTATTGCCTGCAGAAGCTGGTCTGCTAAGCACCCTCTGAGCAGATCTCCTGGAGTGGACATCGTGCAAAATACTGTCAGAGAAGGAGAACAGCTTCCCTTCCCCACTGCTATATTCTGGGAGCCAGAGACCTGGGGCACAGCAGACACAAAGGTCTATTACTTTGTAATAAAGACATAAGCACCAACTGGAACAGCTGTTGATATCCAGGTTTTTCCTATCTCTGATAAGAACTGTCCCCCGGTTACAGATTCATATCTGTTCTTACTTAATATGTTTATAACTAAAGTATAATTAATCCATGTAAAATGACCTAAGAGGGACTTAAAACTTGCCCAGCTACAGCCTAGCAGTTAGGAGGCAGAAAAGATGGGCAGTGGGGAAGATTTAAGGAAGAGGAGAGATTTGTGAATTTATTCCAAGGTAAGTAAAGGGCAGAACGCTAAATTTTTTGAACACAGGATGATGAGAGAAAAAGATCCTTTTTGTCTGTGCTTTGTGAGAAGGGCTTGGTAAAATGTCCAAACTCTAGGAGAGGCTGCCCATTTGAACCCCGCAACCTGGTGGAAGGACAAGCTTCCCTGAAATGGGTACCCAGAGATCTGACTATCCCAAGCCGCACTCTCCTCCAAAACATTTCCCACCCGAAATGACTAAGAAAGATGAGTAAGATGAGTCCTTCCAGCTCAGCTTACAGGCTTTTGTGTATTCTGGTCTTCGGTGATGAATTCTCCAGTACACCACAGGAAGTCTATGGGTATAACTCAATCTGTAGATTCCAGAGAGAAAAAAGTTATTTAAAGAAATGCACTGCCATATAGCAATGCTGAGGTCTTTTTGAGGAGCTAGTCAAAAATGTAGTTTTGCTTATTTTTTTTCAAGTTGAGAAAGCCAATGTCACTCCAGTCTTCAAAAAAGGGCAAGAAGGAGGACCAAGGCAACTATAGGCTGGTCAGCCTCACCTCCATCCCTGGAAAGGTGATCGAACAGCTTGTTCTGGATATCATCTCCAGACATATGGAAATAAAAAAGGTGATCAGGAGTAGCCAGCATGGATTCACCAAGGGGAAATCCCGCTTAACCAATCTGATAGCTGCCTTCTATGATGGAATGACTGGCTGGGTAGATGAGGGGAGAGCAGTGGACATTGTGTACCTTGACTTCAGCAAGGCTTTTGACACTGTCTCCCATAACATCCTCCTAGAGAAACTCAGGAAGTGTGGGTTAGACAAGTGGACAGTGAGGTGGACTGAGAACTGGCTGAAAGGCAGAGCTCAGAGGGTTGTCATCAGTGGCGTGGAGTCTAGTTGGAGGCCTGTGGGTAGTGGCGTCCCCCAGGGCTCAGTACTGGGTCCCATCCTGTTCAACTATTCATCTTGTCATCAATGACCTGGATGAGGGGACACAGTGCCTCCTCAGCAAGTTTGCTGATGACACCAAGCTGGGAGGAGTGGCTGACACACCTAAGGGCTGTGCTGCCATTCAGAGAGACCTGGACAGGCTGGAGAGCTGGGCAGAGAGGAACCTCATGAGGTTCAACAAGGGCAAGTGCAGAGTCCTGCACCTAGGGAGAAATAACCCTAGGCACCGGGACAAGCTGGGGGCTGACCTGCTGGAGAGCAGCTCTGCAGAGAAGGTCCTGAGAGTACTGGTGGATGACAAGCTGACCATGAGCCAGCAATGTGCCCTTATGGCCAAGAAAACCAATGGTGTCCTGGGCTGCATTGGGAAGAGTGTTGCCAGCAGGTGGAGGGAGGTGATCCTGCCCCTCTACTCAGCCCCGGGGAGGCCTCATCTCGAGTACTGTGTCCAGTTCTGGGTTCCCCCAGTACAAGAGAGACATGGAGCTACTGGAGAGAGTCCAGTGTAGGGCTACAAAGATGATCAGAGGGCTGGAGCATCTGCCCTCTGAGGAACGGCTGTGAGAGCTGGGCCTCTTCAGCCTGGGGAAGAGCAGACTGAGGGAGGATCTTATCAATGTGTATAAATACCTGAAGGGAGGGTGTCAAGGGGATGGGGCCAAACTCTTTTCAGTTGTCCCATGTGACAGGACAAGAGGCAATGGGCAGAAATCGAAGCACAGAAAGTTCCGCCTGACCGTGAGGGGGAATTTCTTCCCTGTGAGAGTGACAGAGCACTGACACAGGTTGCCCAGAGAGGTTGTGGAGTCTCCTTCTCTGGAAATACTCAAGACCCACCTGGATGCAACCCTGTCTAACATGCTCTAGGTGAGCCTGCTTGAGCAGGGGGGGTTGGACTAGATGATCTCCAGAGGTCCCTTCCAACCTTACTGATTCTATGATTCTGTGCCTCAACTTCCAGTACTCAAGATCTGCAGTACTGTAAAGAGCCTAAAGTGTTTTTTTTTCTGAACTAGTGGTGCTAACATTATTTCTTTGTCCCAATTAGCTTAATGTGATTCCTGCTGCATGAATTTTTCCCTTGCTCTGAACCATCCAGTGCACTATCTATCAGATGTGTGCAACTGTGCAGGTCCTGCAAAATCAAGCTCTCAGCAGCAAGAGTTAATTTGCAGGCAAAGGAGTAGCAAGTTGTGCATATGACCATACTATCTGATGTCACAGGCAGGTCACCTGTTCCTAAGCCATTTTTTTTTTCTGTTTTCTCCTACCGCTTCTTTCCATTTCTGTTTGGGATGTAATAAAGAAATGAAGAGAGTTAGAGCAGCGTTTCCTATATGCTTCTTTCCTTTCTAGCTTAAAACAAGAACTTTATTTTAACTTTCTAGCTCAGAATAACAGTCTCAGGCTCCATTACTTGGTCAGGCTGCTATGGTCAGAATATCTACTAAAATACACAATTATTTTTAATGATTTTAGAATTTGGCTTTGATTAACATTAATTTTATTTTAATAAAGAGTATGGTTTGTCTCCTGTTTTTCACAGTAAATCAACTGTTATAAAGCCAGGTTTAGTTTTAATGGGTATTTTCACTTTTGTAATACCACAGTAAAAGCAGCTCAGATATCAGAAACTGAATTCTGCTTCATCACTTTACAAATGCCAAAACCACATACAGATGTTCCATAAGTTGCTGTCACCAAGGCATTTGTTAATAATGGGTTGCCTTGTAAACATAAGTTGTGTATATTTTGCTTTCTGAAGTCAGGTGAAATTCTTTCATCTCCATTCAGATGCGATTTACTGAAAATAGCTCTGTGATGTTGCTAAGAGACAAATTTCAAAATACAAAATAACATTGTTAATATCAAAAACCTTACATAAAGATGTTCATAACATGTGGAACACACTCTGAAATCTTCTGATAAGGCCAAGTACTGCTTTTCACTTGAGGGAAGCTGTTTTGCCCACACATTGTCAGGTCAGAGAACAGTAGGTCTGACATGTCCCATAGGGTACCTGTTGCATATTGTACTGTGATCTGTGTGCCCAGAGGAGCTGTTTCTCCATATGTCCACCAGTGCAGGCTGCCAAATTCCAGAAAACTGGTGCAGTTAAGAAGTCTATGGAAGTATAACATACAAACTGCTTTAATGTGTTCATTATACTTTGAAGGCATGATAAATCTCGATACTGATAGAGATCCAGAGATTTGCTGGAGTAAGGTTGTTTGACATGAAGAAAACCATGCAAATTAGACACTGAAAATACAGGGTAAGGGTATGTCTGTGGAAGGAGAGAAAATGCCACTGAAGCTGCAAGCTGGGACATAAAATGCTGCTTTTTGGTAAAGAATCTATAAATAATACTCAGTTATTTCATCCCTTCCTCCCTTTCCAAGCCTTATACAACCTAGCCTGGCCTTGAAGAACAGGAAACACAAGGTAGGGAATAAGGAACCAACCTTTGCTTGAGTTAGGGTAGCAATCTAGGTGCTATCCAGGAAAATTCAAACAAGATTTTTAAAGTTATGCTATTGAATAAGATACATGGTGAGTTAGAGATATACACCGATGGGAAAGAGAAGAATGAGATGAGAAAGCTATCCAGGTGCCAGTGTGACAGAGACTTCAGGTGATACATGCTATATCTAACATCATTAAAATAAGCATTTTTTATTTTTCATGTACTCATTTAAGTAGCATGCAATAATGTGCCTTACTGAATAGACATGGGTGTTGTTTCAAAATACACTCATTTTATTTAATCCAAAGGTACTAATTGGTTCCCAAGTGAGTGAGAAACTATCTCATCTCTAGGGATTTGGGAGAAGTCTGAGGAAGCAAAGTGCTGAGAACCAAGGTTTTCTGAAGTTAGGCTGTGGGCACTTTGAATTTTGGCTATCTTGATATACCTATTTTTTTTTTTTTTTTTTTTGGAAACTGTTGTTAGTGCTTGGTCTATACTGCTAATACAATCCTCTTCACCCTGTTAGTGTCTCCACAAAATATAGAGTTTGAACTTCTAAAATAAAACAGACAGCATCATAAAATTAACATCAGTGTGAGTTTCAGAGCAGCTACTGTGGATGCTAGCCAAGGGAGGGTGCAGTGGCAGCCACAGGAAAAGAGGAGTCAGTTCACTTGTAAGAACAAACACAGGGAAAGAGATATGTGGAAGATGGAGGGAGCAAAGTAATGAGAGGAAAGAAAATTATAAAAAAGATATCAAGAGTGAAATGGAGGATCAGACTATGTTGTCATTATTATAATCATGTTGATTATGATAATAATAAAATTAATTGGCAGTACATGCAGCACAAGTAATTTGGATTGGCTTATCCCTAGAGATAATAAGGAAGTGGAAGAAAAGTATATGTAGTTTTAAGACTACACAAAGTGCATAAAAGTACAAGTGGTGGTAAAGCTCTACCAGCTTTTGCTGCTGCAAAAACTTTGGTTACACTGTGCAAGTCAACTGTGGAAAAGATGAGAAGCAAAAGAATCAGATTGTCTTACTGTTGTGTGATGCTGAGATTCAGCAAGTGCTCTTCAACCATACGAAATGTTCAGGGTGTTTCTGAACAAGATTTCATGACAGTAGCAATAGGAGTAAGACTAATTACATCTGTTTGATGGTAGGACCTACTTTAGGGTAATTTGCAACAAGCTCCCTAGGGAAGTTTTCCCCTTTGAGGTGCTTCCCACTTCAGAGTTCCCTTTTGAAGTAACTCTCCCTCTGGATTGCTTTTGAAGTACCACTTTTCTTAGGCTTTCTCTGGGTTCAGCTTTGTTGCACCTTTCACATTGGAGGTTCACAGGGGAAGACTAGTGAGTAGGAAGGGAGACTTGATTTAGATTGGTTTCTCTGTCACATCAAGAAGAAGGCCTGGCTGCTTCTCCCCAGAAATAGTTGTACAGGGAGAGATTAAAAAAAGAGGTGAAATTCATTCACCTCTTCAGAGGCATCAACTTCATGTCTAAACTGGCCACCATCCTGACTGAGATGCAGAAATGTCTCTAGCTGTTAAAAATGCCTGTTTTACATGCATGCAAAACAAACCTTTTTTCCGCCCTCTTCTTCCTCTGCTTAGATATCTGACCCTCTTCCTGTCTTCCTTGCATTATTTAAATTTCCAGCTGCCACCTGGAAAGCCTTTAATTCTAATGGAGTTCATAACATAATTAGCTCTCTGGGATAGTTTGGAAATACTGCTTAATCCTGGCATTGAGGTGTACCCAAAATCAGAAAAGTATCTGCACCTTCACCTTTATCCTGATCTAGATACTAACTACTGATACTAGAACTGACCTAGAGGTTTGCAAGTGGTGTGAGTGGAGAGTCTGGAAGCTAAGACTTGGGGCTTGGGAAGCTTTTCTGGTCTGCTTTAAAACTGAGATAAGCATGAAGTCAGGAGATACCAGTAGGGCCTAATGGGAACAGGAGAAATCCATAAATGACCTAAGAGTTGCTTCTCTATCCACCCAGGTCCTATGAATGCTTCACCACATTCTGTGGCAGTAGCCTACAACATTTATGTGATCTTGTGTTACATATCCCACCAACTCTCCTTCAAGTCTTTTGGTCACAGTGGTTTTCCATAATTTCCTAACTTGGAAACAAACTTGTTGTCTCCAGGCTAGATGTCTGGAACCAGCGTGTGGTTCAGAAGCTGGTATCTACCTCTGCCATCAGATCTCCCAAAGCAGCAACCAGCTGTATGAACTAGGTAGCCCACAACTTCCTTCATGAGATCTTGACCCTGGCTCTGGATGAACCTAACCTGGGGCTAGAAGCACTAGAAATCGTTGCTGCCCTGTGGCCAGGAGGTATGGGGCATTCTTGGAACAGAGATAATTTTGAGGCAGAATTTGGAGGTCATTCCTCATGCCAGTGCTCTTTCCCTGGGCCACATCCATAAAGTGAGGGAAGATAAGAATGCTTAGATGTGATAGTGGGATTATATATTATATAGCAGCTAACTGTCTGTGGCATCATTTCCCCTTGTCTGTCCTCAACCCTGTATGGCAACACTCCTGAGCAGCAGCTCTCTCTTTCTAATTAGGGCATCAGAGCAGTGCATTACCCATTTAATTGAAGTATGGGCCTTGCACTCACAACAGTGCACTGCAGTAATGCTGGGTCTGGAATGGTAAGGATCACCATTAAAAAGGTGATAGCAAGAACTTTGCCAATATTAAGAACTTTGCAGCAAACCAGTCTGAAAATGAAATGCATTTGTTCTTGATGATGGTATAACTACCCTTTGAATTGACTTTGAACTGAGGAGAATTGGCTGCCTGTCAATGGGGCAAGTAATTTGGGGAGTCACTAATCGCACTTTACCCATATCATTTAGGAGACGAAATCAGGATTATGAAAAATTCATAGCCTTAATTTAAGATTGCTATACCTTCCAAAGAAACTTTTTTTAAACCTAGAAAATGTTTGTATTTACCAGGGTCAGAACTGAAATAGAAACAAATGTGCCCCATGAGCAAATCAAACCAAAAGAAATGATAGTGGGAATATTTTTTGTCTCTGCAGAAAATCAGCATAAATTAAACCAGAGTAGCAGAAAATACTGAAACAAATGGTGAAGAGACAGTTCCAGCATTATTTAAAAAGATGTGACATCAGTGGAAATCCCTCTGAAATTCTCTCATCCTCATTATCATACTAGCAAAATGCTATTTATGGAAAAATTGGGGCCTTTCAAACAGAGAGAAATGCTAACAGCAGCATGTTGTGTTTCAGTGCAGGCAGCTCTCTCTCTCCTACTATTCAGGTCCTCCATAAACCAGAATTGGGGGCCTTCCAAACTTGTCTTATTAATGATCATGTTTAGCATCAACGTAAAGTTACTGATAATCTGTATCTGGTCACTGTAATGCTTGTTTATCAGACATTTGTGCAGCTATATGTTACAGAAATTTTATGTATTCTGTGTTAAGTATTCAAATTCAAGGTTTAGTTTCATGGTATGTTTTTTTTTCAGCATCACTGCTGGTGTGAGGAGATGTTTCCCTGCCTGTCCCTGACCCCATGCATTTTCATTAGGCTTACCGAAATGCTCATGGGTCTGCAACAAGGTCAGTGAACTAATCCGATGATTTTGGTGGTGAGCAGTTCAAAAAACAACATATCGATCTGGCACTGTCACCAAAGAAAACTGTATATGAATCCATAGCCTCAGAGATTATCCAACACTTTCTGTCAACATTTGTCAAGCAGGGATACATATGTGTATTATGAATGAATTATCTGTTGACAGTGAACTGATAACACTTTCTGGGCCACCCAGGGTGAGGTAAAGTTTCAAAAGCATTTTTGCATATCAAAAGTTAACATTGTATCAACCAGCTTTTCATTAGCGAGAAGATCACAAATTGATATCCTAATTAAACTAATTATTGAGTCTTTGGGCTGCAGGAAATCCCCAGTGTGGTATTTGCACTAGATCGAATTCCCAGGGAGAAGGTTGCTTCATAAGGCTTTGTCCTGAGAAAGGGATTTTGATACCAGAGGGATGTGGGTGTTTGAGAGCACAGATGCACCTGCCCCTGAACTGGCAAAAAAAAAGCTTGCTGCTGAGAAGAAGAGAGACTTTGCTGTTCTCCATCACGTGCCTGCCTCTGCGGTCCTCCTCATTCCTGTCCCCAGCGGGGGGACACCTTGGACATCCTGTCAAGTCAAATTAATTCACTAAAATATGAGACAACCCTCTTCTTTTGCTTACTTCTTTTCCTCCTTCTTGAATTAGCCTTCTGCTGTTTTAGTAAATTAAATCAGCTCACGACAGCATCCCACAAGAGATCCAGAGCTGGTGCAATGGATACACACGAATGAATAGCTGGTATCTGGCATGCGGATTTGGGATATAAGGTCGGAGTCAGATCACAGAATCATAGAATGGTAAGGTTGGAAAGGACCTCTGGAGATCATCTAGTCCAACCCTCAGCATAGCCCATACTCCTCCCTTTGATTCTTTGTATCTGTTTCTCAAATCTAGAAGGCATTTTTTAAATGATTCTAGTATAGCAGAACAAAACTTGTTTTATTTTTTGCCCAGGTCTGGTACTGAGAGTAATGGTAGGATCATCTATAAAATGCTGAGATTCCTCACTGTGCCAGGAAAATCCCTTCAGAAGTGCCTTACATCCTGCATAAGCCTTGGATTCCCGGGGTGTTTTCTTCCACTGAGCTACAAGGGCTGAGTTAGAAGTTATTGGCACTGACAGCCAAGTTGTGGAGAGCAGGGTGTCATTGGGAATGGTTAGATGAACTCAGCAGCACAAAACCCAGCAACAGCTAGTGACACTGAGCATCAGGATTCACCTAACCACTTGCAACTCCCTGATTAGTTGACAGCTTCTCAAAATGCTGGTGTTGGCCGTCTTGTATTGATGTTTGCAGTGTTCCTAATATGAGTGGTGTTGGAGCAGGAAGGAAGAACAGGAAAAAGAGGCTGAAAATTTTTCTGACTTGCTGCGTAGGACTCATCTCGTCTTATTTGAGTCATTCTGGGGTTAAGCATCTGGTCTGTACTGATTGCACCAGTCCTTCCTAGTCCCTGGGCACTGGAGGGACGTGGGCTCTTCTACACCTCTCAGACACCTCACTTCTGTTGGGATCTGTAGGTCACCACCTCCTTCCACTAACTGCAGAGGGGGCCTATGCAAGCAGATCTGCCAAGTGTGTGAGAGAAAATTCCCAGCTGATTTTCACATGCATTCCCGTTTTGACTTTAAAATATCTATGCTCTAACACAGGCAAAGATAAGACAGAGCCAGCTGCATTCTCTGATACTTAAGATCATTGACACAGAAGCTGAACCAAGTGATGCTTGTCACTTGGGTATGGGCAGCTAAGCATTAGATGAAGCTGGAGAGTTTCATAGCAAAAAAAAAAAAAATAAAAAAAAAAAGGAAAGAAAGAAAGAAAAAGAAAAAAGGATCTTTTCTGGATGATGAAAGAATTTGAATTTATGTATTCCAGTTATTTTATGAAATGGTCCAAAACAGAATTTGTTAACTGTTTCAAGGTATAGTGAATCAGCAAGGAGCTTACATAGATCTTGAGAAATATCACTCACCCTAGCCAGAAAAAGCTGCATTACAAAGAACAGAACTCACAAACCATATCCATTGGGCTCTGGCCAAAAGGTATGATAAGAGAGGTGACTGAGTGGGAAAACTAGTTTGATTAAATTTATCAGCAGGAAGGTGAAGAATGGAAAATCCCTCAACAGGGGAACAAAGGGGCAGAGGTGGTAGAGCAGGGGTTTGAAGAGGGAGAAGCTTTGGGCAAAAAGGAGGAACAAAAGCACATGCCTTCATCAAGAGCGGTTCTCACTTCTACAGCATCAGGTGAAGAAGCAGGGAACTAGCTGTAGAGGATGAGGCTCAGGGGAAAGGGCAGGGGAAGAGTGACTACGTGCTTCAGGGGAAACAATATGTGAAGGATGGGGAGAAGAGGAGGGCGAAGGGAGGTGAGAGATCCTGGAGCTACTATTGGTCTCTGTCTAAAACACATCTTGATTTCCCAAGATATATCATCTTTTCTTCTCTAACCAGAAAATTTTTCTAGGAGAAAGAAAGACTACTAATATCGCCATTTGTAGATGTCTGACAGTGCAGGGAGAAGGAGGAAGAGTAGGAGAAGGAGGAAGAGGAGGAGGAGGGGAAGGAAGAAGAGAAGGAGAAGTAAACAACAGAGCTGCCAGATTTCCAAAGGTGCTAGACAAATGGTCATCGCAAATGCAGAATGACCATTTGCAGCACACAAAACATGATGCCAGGGTATCATATACACACTGGATTTCTTAAATATGCCCAGCGGAGTCGCTCTGAACATGCACTTACCACATGTGCAATTCACACACCAGAGTGCAGATGCACTGTGTGGTTAGACCTAGGAGACACTTGGAGGCCCTTCCAAAGGATGCTCCAGAAAGGAGAAAGACCCAAGTGTTTTGCTGAGATCTTGTCTCCTTTGCTATGTAGAGTTGAGTAGGACCAGGCCCTTCCAAAGGATGCTCCAGAAAGGAGAAAGACCCAAGTGTTTTGCTGAGATCTTGTCTCCTTTGCTATGTAGAGTTGAGTAGGACCAAGTCAGGATTGTGGCCCTTTGCAGAGCCTGGGTGCTATGCGCTTCAAGTATCAAGTTTCTATGAGGAGGTAAAGTATAAATTAATGCTAAAATCTTTGCAAAGGGTGTGTTTGCCTATCATAGATGTTATGAGGGAACTTAGGATGGCCAGACTATTAAGAACATTTTCATGAGAAGTCAGGGAGAGATTGTGGCCAAGGATTATGTCAGAAAGGATGAAAAAAATGGGGAAAAAAGTGCTTCAGTGTGTCTGCAAACATGGGAATGAATAGATCTAGTATTCTTTCAGCAGAAAACAGTCTGATGGTTATCTAAGAAAGGAAACAATACAAGGGCTTCAAAAATTGCTTTTCATCCACAGATACTAAATATCTTTTCCAGCATGTGAGAAAACTGAAGCAAAGAACAAGGAAAGGACTCCTCCAAGGTGACCTACTAAGCCAAGCGACAGAGTTAAGAATAGACTCTATCTCCCAAATCCTCACACAGACTGATCTGTAAATATCCATCGTTTGTGCAACCACCTTAGCAAGATTAAGAACACCTCAAGGTCACTGCAAGGAACTACAGGTGACTTGAAAGATAGTGCTGTGACTGTTGAGGCATGAGGCTCAGGGATTTTTCAGGTTTATCCCAGGATAAACGTGATTAAAACAAGAATAGACCTTGGTGCATAAGTACATGAAACAAATGGAAGAACATAATATTCTGATACTACCAATAGAGTATCAGACCTGCCAGACAGTGAGTTTTCGTTATGTTGCCAATCGGCTGAGATGGAGAGTGAGAACTTCTATCATGATGACTTAACTTTTTATTAGGCAAAGCAAAGAGGTGTCTGAGGTGAACAGCTGCTCTGACTGAGATGTGCTGTGTCTGCTGTATCTCTAAAGCACCTTTCATGAGCAGATGCCCCATCTCGGGAGGCCACTGAGGCATGGCCAGCAATGCTGCTGCTTTTTTCAGCCAGACCCCAGGAAAGTATTCTTGTCTTTCACCCTGTACAAATGACCACAGGATTGCAACAGTACTTTTGCAAAGACATTTCATCCCTCAGCAGTTCTTGACTGGCCATGTCACTTCCATGACCTCACTTTCATCCCAGCTTGCATGTTATTTTCAATAGAGAGCTTTTTTGACATAGTCCTGGCTATATAGAAAAAGACATTTTCTACTCTGCCACAGCTGAGAATGAATTCTGGCTTTGGGGGCAGCAAGCACCAGATAATTGCTATGAAGCGTGACAGTGAACAGTAAAAGCAAGAATATGTCTGGGAATAAGACAAAAAGCTAGCAAAAGCAGCCAGCAGCAGAGCATAAAGATACAGTGCATTCTTCAGTTTATACTTCAGTGATTTCTATGGCTGTCTGAAGATATCTAAAACACAAGTAGCTGCTATTTGATTTTGACAAAATGGAACCTTGGTCTAATTACCAAATTTACATCAAACCCAAAGGTAAATTCACAAATTTGGAATGTTGCTGTAAGGGCAACATCTGTCCAGGAGACTGCAGCATGTGTGTGAGAGGAGAAGTCAACTGTGTCTTACCAAGAAACAAAATATGCCAACATTTATTGCTATTTACAATCAAATTCAGATACTCCAGGAGTTTCCTTTTGCCAAAGAGTTAACCCAGAGGCTAAAAAACATTATCCTGATCTTGTCAGTGATCTTCCCACCCATTTGGACTAGAGAGAATTAATGTCTCTAGCAGCAGCATGCTTCATGAGGAGATCAGTCCTGAAACCTAGGCCTTCTTCTTACCAAAAGTGCTCCAACTGAGGGATCTATGGGTGTCTACACGGTAACCAAGAGTGCATATGGCTGAGCCCAGAGCACTGTGTTGTCCCAGTGTTCGTGAACATAGAAAATGTCAGAATGTAGCCCAAGTATGAAGAGTAAAAATTTTTAAAAATAAAATAAACTGATACTTCAAAATCAGCCCTGTTGCTTGACAGTTACTCCAAACTGCTACATTCTTCTGAGCACAAATGAATTGCAGGAGGGCTGAGGAAGCACCCCAAGGGCAGGCCTACATGTCTGCAGCTGGCAGGGTAGCGGAGTTCCTGCTCGCAGTTTACGATACTCCACGGCAGTGTCACCTGAGCTGTGGCTGTTGCAACAGGACAGCTGGAGATGACGTTGCCGGAGTGCTGGACACAGCCCCACACTCCAGCTGGCAGCATAGACATTACCTAAGCTGTGTGAATTACAGGAATGCAAAAGCACTTGAGTAGTATAAAAGAAAGCATCAGGTCTATCAGAGACGGTCAGAGAAGAGACCTTAAGAGATCAAGGAGGAGCAGGAGGAAGGAGACTGCAAGCTCCTTAGGACAGAGCCAAAGAAGTAATTTTCCCATTGAAGATGGGGCCTGCAGGAGGCTGTGTTTGGTGTCTGTGTGCTGTTTATCAGATACAGGGTACACTGATATGCAGAACAATTCTGTTTCAGTAAACAGATTGCACAGAAAGATTGTGACCACTTACTGCGGTGATTGACTGGGAACATTTATTCTGGTAGTGTCATTGCATGCCATCACAAGGATAGTGTCCCTGCAGCACGGTCTCTTTGCAATACCGTTCTGTTATCAAGCACCATAAATCTTTCTATGAAGGGCAAACTAAATGTGCAGAGCTTAGCTAGTAATGCATTAGAAGTGTATGGGAGGTGTTCGCTGTTTCCTGAGCTCTTTCCTTGGTTGTCTGTGTAACCTTCCCTAGTGTCAGCTTTCTTTTAACCCTACAGTATCTTAGCAACAATAAAATATTGCAGTGACTTCATTCATTGTGTTTTACCTCTGGGAGTCCAGGCTGAATTTGTCTCAAGTCTTTAAAGAGTGTGTCCTTGGTGGATGGATGGAGAACAGGTGTACTAAATGCTCCCTATTTTCCTTTAAGGGCTTTATCCTACAGCTGAAAGTGTTCAGGTTGGAACTGTATGCCAACATCTCAAACTATGAAAATCTGACAGGTTGGGAATCACACACGCTCACAAAGTAATCAGTTATCCATAGTGATTATGTATGTGCTGCAGCCGAGAAAGAGACTTGCATGGACAGATTTTGCAAAGGGCATATGGTCTTCTAGGAATCACTCAAAACACACAATATTTCATTTCAGTTGGAAGAGCTAGCATTGAAGAGGGAAGTCATTTTAATGCAGGCTTTGACTTCCTAGAGTAGGATCAAATAGTATCTTTAGCCCTTCCTGAGTCCAGAGACCTGGCCTGCTGAATAACCCAGTTTACTCTTAATTTGTCCAAATGGGTGCACAGCTGGGCATGCACTCTTCGCAAGGAGGATGTGAAATAGTAAGTTTTAAATGTTTTCTTTTTATCCTCCTATCAGCTGTCCTTTGTTCTCATGTATAATCAAATGGATTAGCTTAAAGTACTGTATTTTCGTTTTTAACTTCTTTGACTTTACACTAGAATGAAGTAGATAAAACTGGAGAGTGGTTTCAGAGGCAGTTTCTGCCCCTTGGCTCTTACCTGGTAAAGTCTGGCATGGTTTGCTGCCCACACTGCATAGAGGAAGCTCTCAAACAGGCTGGTTCTCTGCTGACACTCAGCTCCCGCTCACTTAGCAGACACCGTGAGAGCAGGCAGCAGCCTGATGGCACAGAGGGCTAGCAGGTTTTTTGGCCCCAAATGAGTGGAGAAGCCTGGACTTAACCAACAGTGTGACTGTTCCTTTAGCTTCAGTGAGCTATGGACCTGCGTCAACAGGGATTTGTGTCAGAAAGAATTTGTTTTTTTGCAAATGGAAATGGAAATAAACAACTGTAAGTAAATCTCGGCCAAATGCGAAAGAGGCCAACAATGTTCACAAAACTCTGCTCCATTTGCAATGTCGAGAGATTGCCTGTTTATTTCCCCCCGCCTCGCCAAATTAAAGGAGATGCTGTGGTTTCACAATGCAGTGACTTGTTTAGAGAATTGTTTCCCAAATTTAGCTGTAAAATTAGTCTGCCCAAATGAAAATGGGTCCCTGCCTGCACAGTGGGTCAGGTCTTGCCTGGCTGCTGGTCAGCAGGCTGTGCAGCTCCAGAGGGGAACGAAGACACCCCAAGGGGCAGCTCAGCCCACACCACAAAACGGAGCAGCCCACTGCGCTCGTGATCATGCTGGCAATCAGCAGGGCAGAGAAGACACTCAACCACAGTTTTTATCTTAAAATCAAGTGGGCTAGCTATGAATACGCACTGATTTGAGGAGAGGCAGAAAGTCACCACCCTGGTGGGATTTAGAAACTCGAGTTCAGTAAAAATCATCTCTGCACATGTGCTAACGTATGCCTGTATCAGGCACACTTATGCCTGATACAACCTGGCCATCAGGTTGGTCAGCACATTTGTTTAGAAGAGCAAAGCTAGCAATCTCATTTCAAACCAACCGCACTTAATAAAGACACAGGAGGAGAATGGGAGCCCTCAGATTCACTAAGAAACAGCTTCTGAGATGTAGCGCTCACTGCCAAGGTGACTCAGTGACCCACCGGGCCACTAAGGAAGCCTAATACAGAGTGGGGAAATGAAATTGTCCCTCTTCAGGCTGAGGCCAGTGTCAATAACCACCAGACCATCCTTTTCCTCTACAGATAGAGCTAACAGTCATTTCTTGCTTCATAGCACTGTTGAGTAATTTAATGTTTTAGCAGATGCTCACATGCTAGCATCAAGAATGCGCATGTACATGTAGAAACATATACAGATAACAAAATCATGTTCATTACATTGCTTGCATATTAAATCTTTTTGATGGGCAAATTATTTGTCTTGAGTTTTGTTTTCCTGTTTCCTGCCCTTACTGCTCATTTTTCAGGGCATGCCAAAGCTTCCACAGTGTTTAAAATACCAGAACTCGGAGAGCTGTGCATCTTCTTTCTAATGATCTAACTAATGATCTAATGAATAGATCACTAAAGGAGATACTTCTCCTGTACATATTTCCATTAAGGAGCTGGAAATTGCAAGTATGTTCATTTGCATTTTTTTTGTCTTAACTGTAAGTATTCTGCCTCCTCCCTCCTTCTCTTTAAACACCAAAGGAAAAAATATATATTATTGTCCAGATATCAGGGTAAGGGGAGTTAGCTTCTGGTCAAAACCTGCTTAAAAGATTTATGTCATCAAATACATAAAGATGGAGCTTGGGGCAAGAAAATGATGAGTTGTAGGAAAGGGTTGGTTGTAAGAAAGTGTTAACACATTTATTATAGCTCTAGGGAAAGGTGTATTTTACATTCTTATCAGACCAGCTGTTAAACTATAAAGGCACTAAATTTTGCATCTGGTTTTGAAAACCCAGACGGAGTCACATGACTGACACAATACTAAGTTGATCAGATCTATTTGTTATCTATAAAATGTCTTGTTACATTAGATACAAAACTGAAGAGTTTGGTCATTATGACCTACACACAGCAGTGGTATTTTGACTTGTATTAATTTTGTTGTCAAAGATACAGCTGTTGTAGGAAATATTTTGAATTTTTAGTACCATCTGGTGTGCTGAAAGAAGAAATGCTTTAAACATTGGCATAAATCCATTTTCTAAGTGGGTAATATTGGTGCTTTGAGTAAGGGGCTGTCAGAGCAGGAGATGAGAGGAGTTGTTAATCCGAGCTGTTTTCATCGTTCAATCACACTACAAACCCTAGCCTACCTCAATTAAAACAAACACGCTTATGACTCTTACAGAAGAGTCCTCAGAATGGCTCATCATTACTAAATACATTTGCATTATCAAACATTTTTTCACGGCTTGACATTCAGCTATGCTGGGAGACAAGAGATTTGGGAACTGCACAGTTCAGGGAGCAGAAGGAGCCAAGACTTCAGTCTTCCCAAATGATATCGGTATCATCATGCTGCAGAGTGCAAATCAGCTCCCAGTACTGAAAGCAGGACTGAGTTTCATCATAACTATCTCCCATTGGAAAACCTGGGGGTGATACCTGCTTGATGGCCCCTCCACTGCGCTGGTACCTCCTTTTGCCTCTCCGCACTGTGTCAGCGCAAGCCAAAATCTTACCATTTAGCCTGCCTTTGCTGTGCAGATAACTGATCATGAGATCTGACTTTATCCTCTAATTAGATGAAAAATAACTGAGCTTTCTTTAGGAATGTTAGAGGAATGGGTATAGTTTATATATAATGTTTTCTACTGAGAAGTCATTTTTTATCATGGTGACTTGGGTTAGAGGAGTAGTAGCAACTCTGAAGTAATAGGGCACTTCTACAAGGCAGGTGTGAAATCTTCATTCACTGAGTCTCCAGCATGAGCGTGAGAAGTAAGACAACCTTAAAAACATGGAAATTGAAGAATACAGAAGTTAAGTGATCTGTCCCAGGGCAAAGAGTTAGTCAAAATTTCCCAAATACAAAACATTTTCATTCAGTCACTGAAAGCCCTTTTGGAGGCAAAATAGAGACCTCAGTATCTAGGCGTTCAAATCTGTGCAGTCAGTGCTACAACTGTCCTTTCAATAAGGTAGATTCAGAAGTTGCAGAAAAATCCTACAAAGTTTGAGGAGAGAAGCTGTGGAGCCCAGGAAACGTGTGCCCTGAGAGTGCTGCTCCACCGGCAGCTACCAGGTTCCTGGGTCTGTGACAGGTTGTGCATCCTTCCTGGGGAAGATTCGGGGGGACATCATACAAGTGAGCAAAGTTACTGAGGAATCTACTGATTTTCTGCCATACGACAAAGAGCATGTTTAGAAGAACAGCACAAAAAGTCTCTTTTCCTTCTTTCCATAAATTGCTGTTTGTGCAACATCACCTTGCACAAACTATTAATCACACCAAAATGGTATTTTGTTTTTTTGCTGGAATTCTGCTAAAACCTGTTAGTATCATCTCTTGCTATTCCACAAAGGACTTTCTGTGCTGATAACTGGTTTCCCTGAGAGACATTGGCATCCTGCCTCACTATAGAATACTTTCTCTTTCACTAGCTTTGGGTAGTAAGTTAATTTTGCTGAATTTATTGTACTGAAGACCCTCAGCAGTTAATGGTGAGCATATATTTTATTTTTCCTTAACATCCCCTTGCTTTACAAAGTTATACTTTAGATATACATCTTCTCACACAACTCTGTATGGTGTGGGCAGAATAGATATTTTGAATACTGCTTTCAGTAAACATTAGAGCTGGATGTTTTTATTCTCAGTGCTCAGTAAAATTCAAAGTCTTCCCAAACGATATCTGTATCATCACGCTGCAGAGTGAAAATCAACTCCTGGTACTGAAAGCAGAACTGAGTTTCATCATGACTATCTCCCATTGGAAAAGTACTTGGTTTGGCTCCAGCACTTTGTAGCAGCAGGAGACCATCCTGCAATGATATTCCCTTCTACTGACATTATCACTTAATTTCCCCCCCCCCCCCTTTTTTTTTTTTTTTTTTTTTTTGAAAGTTTTTATAAGGGTTGGGTGCAGCTGTTTCTCATCAGCCCCTTCTTATTAGAGTTTCTAAGAATGCTGATTAATTTAGAGCCTGTTTCAGCTGCTGTGTAAGGAGATTGAACATTTTGCTCTCACCCTTCTCAGTCTGCTTTCCAAATAGTTTTTAAAACATTATGTGCAGTATTAAGAATTTCCTTCTGTTGTTTATGGGCAAATATACACATTAATTTCTTTCTGTTGGAGGCATTTGTCTTATTCTCAGAAGATTAATTGTTTCCTTCTTCTTCTCCCTCTTTTAATTTCTGAAATGCGTCTAATTTGTAGGAAAAACACGTGGGAGTAAATCCAAGCTCAAAGGAGACAGTTACACAGCCCCATGCGGGAAAGAGTTGAGTAATGCTAAGCTCTGACTGAAGACATGTCACTCGTGGTTGCGCTTACTCAGTGCCTTGCAGGACTGGATCTTCATGCTATGGGGTGTCATCTCTAAATGGTTATGTATATGTTCTCAGGAAACAGTTCTTAGGGTGAAAGATAGCCATTCAGCTAGTCTGTGAGGGATTTCAAATGTCTTTTCATGTGCTACCTTAGCTGAGCAGTTTGCATCCTCCGTGAAGCTGCTGTGGTTTTGCTTGCTGCCCAGGTTCGAGCCGAGGCTCAGGATTCAGGGGAGCAGCTCTGGCAGGGCTGATGCTCAAACCACTGGTGCTCAGTGCTCTCCCTTCCTAGACCCCAAGCTTGGAGATATTTGTGCTTTTCTGCAAACCACCTCAACTTACTCTCGAAGCGAAGAGATTGAACGGGTGGAGGAGGGTCAAAGCACTGGGAGGGTCACGTTGCTGGTAGCAGGGAGGCTCTCGGTGCCGTGCTGCTGCGGATGTTTGCTGATTCCTGCGAGGGAGGAAAGCATCGCCCTGGGGTCTCTGGCCCCAGAGCAAAACTGTTCTTGGCGGCTGTTGAACGTTGTGCTGAGTCTGACACCAAGGACATAGCTCAAACGTTGCAGGGTTGGAAGAATGGAGGATGGTCCCTGAAGGACAGAAAGGGCTGGAGCTGAATGAAAAGGCTCCGGGAAGGCTGTAGGAGCCAGGTTTGTAGGCCAAAACACCCGAGGGGAACAAGGAAATCTTCAGTAAAGCAGGAGTCCTAAGGCAAGGATGCATGTGTGGGGCTTAGCAGGAGCTCTGCATTCGGGCAATGGCAAAGGGAAATCTCTGCAGGAGTTTCAGAGAGGATCTTAGAAAGCTGGTTGCCTGGAAGCCGGAACATAAATCCGAGGTGCTTTTTCTCTGTAGGCTACAAGCATTTCAAAAGCTTCTCTACTTGAGAAGGCACTAATTGTCCTATAAAAATTATGAAGTAGTTATTTTGCTGTTTTTCTATAGATAACTTTATAGAAGTAAGGAAATTCTGATTCCTCTGTCAAGGAAAGTCTGAGAAGCTTCAAACTTTTATTTTGATCCTGTTTTGGCTTCTGAACTTCAAATCTGTTAAATTTGGAGAGCTCTGGGCAGCACAGAAGCTCGCAGGGGCACAGCAAACACTGTGAGGTTTGTGTTTTGATGCCATATCACGCTTTCTGCTTCTTGCACCTTTTTCTTGCACCTTTCTTCTGCTTCCTGCACCTTTTTGCAACTGAAGTGTTTACTTTACATTTATAATACAAGGTATTTACATTTCTAATGTAAGGTACGCTTTCTTTCTTTTGCCTGAGTAGATCTGGACTTTCCACTGCTAAAAACAAAAGTAGACCATAGACATATGACTAATTTACTAACTGCATGTTTATTCTCCCTCCATCTTGCTTTACTTTGCTATCAAAACATATTTTGTTTCTGCTAATCTAGAAAATTAAGCTGTAGTAATCTAAGGCTATTTACTCTGAATGAAACCATTCACACAGAGCTTTAATATGCTATAACTTACATAAATTGACTTCACACCTTTAGCTGATTGATTTATTTAACTTTCCTAAGTGACCTTGCATAGGCAGCGTGAACGGTTTCATTAGTAAGATGAGGACTGCCCTCCAAGCTCGCTCTCTGCAGCTATTCTCAGCCCCTGTGCTGCCCCTTTTCATTACTCTGAAGATTTAAAAGCTTGCAAGGGGCCTGAGGCCAGCTGCAGCTCACTACTGCAGACTGTACTTGAGATCCAGCCTTTCTTTTGCCCTCGTGAGAGCTTTGCTGCCATCTCTGCTTCGCCAAAACCTCACACTCCCTCCTATGCAGAGCTTGGCAGAGTCAAGGCCTCCCAGTGCGGTGCTCCAGGATATCTTCTAGCATTACTCCCCTTCCCCCCCCCCCCCCCCATTTTTCTTTTTTTTTTTAATCCCTTTCTGACAGATTTTCTGCTTCTTTATGAAGCTTCTTCATGTTATGTTAATTAGGTATTTTTCCTGCAACTTCCTTCATCAAGGGCTGTCACGGATACATTTCCTACCAGCTAGCATGGCTCCAAGCAGTGGGGTGGGAAATGCACGAGTGCCCCCTCTTGTCTGCTCCCAGGTGAAACAGCTCAGCTGCCTTTTCAGCTGCAGGAGAACAGAATCAAGTCATTTTGCTTACTCAGTCCGTTTGCATTTATTTGCAGATTGAAATGGAATAAAGTAGAGACTTTCACAGCCTGAAAAATATAGATGTGTGCACATGCTGGCAGGCTGAAGATCTATTTTTTTTTTTTCAGTGGGGAGGCAATTCAGAAACACAGGCACACATACTATGAGAATGAGCATTAGGTTTACTGCCTGCTCCACATTTTGGACTGTTTTATCTGCAGACAGAGATGCTTTCTGGCAGTGCTTTGATCAGAGAGATCATAGCTAATAAAATATTCTCTTTTTATTCCAAACCCTGCTTGAACCTTGGGATTCACTTTTCCTTGAAACAGGATCTTCAGAATGGTTATACTGTGATATGAGGAACTCTGATTTCCCAGAGAGTCAGAGCCATAAATATTAACATTCTCACAGCCCCGCTAGAATAACTTAGAAAAAATTACGTCTATCCTTTTGAAACTTCCTAGGCGACAAAAATGGAAGTGGCAACGGGAGGCCACGCAAAAAGAACTGCCAGCTTGCTCTTTCTGAGCAGCTATCTCACCTCCCGTTCCTGTAGCTGTACTGTCATCTTCAGGACGTCTGCAAAAGTAGCAGGGCTGCTAGCAGGGCGCTCGCCTGCGGGGTGCGTCCGGGTGAGGTTCCTTGGGAAGCAGGTTTACACGATACTCTGTATTTTCGCCTTTTTTTCAGCGAGAGTGTGTGCATGGAGGGGTACGTTTGTTTGTTTATTTTATCGAGATCTTCTCTAAATTAGAGCTGGGCAAACCCTTGCTCGCAGGAGCCTGGCGTCGCCGCGGGCCGTGCGTGCCGGGAAGCGATTCGCTCCTCGCGCGCACGCGGCGGGCTCTTAGAGCGTGAAAATCCTGATCGGTGGGTTTACGTATTTCCTCCTGAAGAGGTTTAAAAGGTTTTCCTCTTAAATCAAGCGTCGGCAGCACGGCTCGATTCTTTCCCTTGCTGCCTCCTTTCCGCTCCCTCGCACCGCTTTTGGGCGGAAAAGTGACCCCTGGAGACGAAGTTAATCTTATTTCAGGAACGGCGCTCGCAAAACAGGGAGACGACTCTCGAGTTCGGGGTAATATTAAAGGAAAAACAAAACACAAATCAGCACCGAAGTCTGCGCGAGCCCGGCGCTCGTGCGCAGCGCCAAGCTGACCGCTACCGAGGCTCTGATTTATCCGGGAAGCCGGGCGCTGCGGTAGATATCGGGGCTGTGTCTAGACCACCTAATCAATGCGGCTCCGTGCCTGGCCTAATTAGCTCTCCGTCCTTAATTAGGCCGGGCAGGAGGCCACGCTGCGCTCGGCACCCGAGCGAGCTGCCCCGCGCCGCCGGGACCCGCCGGCTCGCCGGGATTCGGCACCGCGCTCGAGGGCCGCGCGGGACGCGGCGGATGAACCCGGAGGGGAGCCTCCGCGGGAAGCGCCTTTCACAGCCTCATCCGACTGACCTCCAGAAAACTCCCTCCTCCTCTCTCCCAGCTGCATTCCACTAAATTTATAATTTAATTAAAAAGCCAAGCAGCCACGAAACACAAGTGCACTGGGAAGGGGGTCTGATGAGCCCCAGAGCTTGGAGCAGTGGTGGTTTTCCCAGGCCTGCCCGTGCCGAGAGCGAGCTGATACTCATCTCTCTGATGCTCTCTGAGTCACTGGGTGATGGGATTGACTTACCTCTGGCCGAGCCCAGTTTTTCATTCTCACCCTTAAATGCTAATTTATTATTTTTATTTTCTTTACAGCTTTGGGGTATTTTCACTTTCTTTTGATACTGTTCCCAGATGAGACTACACTGCATTGCCTTAGATCTGTGTCAGAGAGAATTACAGATATGTCAATGGAAAACACAGAAAGCATGCAGCTGAAACGGTATAAATTATGTTTAAAATCAAGGAAATGTCCTAATAAGTGAGAAATGCAACAATTTCTCCATAAACTTTTTTCTCTGTCTCTACCACCTCTGTTTGTGTTTTGCTTTACTGTGTGGATTGGCAGCTGGTTCGCTCAAATGGAAAAGTCTGTAGTAAGACCAAAGTTTTAAAGGATTTTCTGCATTTAATTTTTTTTTAACTTGAGTATTTTAATACAATATATCAGTATATCTCTGTGTCTGTAGGAGAAGAAAACATATTTCTGGAGAAAGTATTAGAATTGCATACCCTCCTTGACTAGCTTCACACTGAGTATTTGACACAGTCTCTAAGCACATCCCCAGGGGTTTGCCAAAGTGTTCCCACACTGGCTCAGTGGAGTGAGATGAGTCCCAGCCCTCAGCTAGGCAGCACATCTCTTTCTCCATCCACAACACGCTGACTTCAGAGAGGAGCATTTCTAATTCTTTGTCTCTCCATAACTATATCCAGGGTGAATCTGCAAATTTTCCAGGCCAGCCAGTAAGCGTGCATCAGCCTCTCACTTTCCAAGTACTTAGCAGTGCCCATCGCCTGCACATACATATACTCCAGTAAAGTAAAATAATTCTGCTCTGCTAATGGTAGGCTATTCTTTTTTTATCAGTTTCCCCTCATAAACAAAGTCCTACTTGAAAAACCTGGACCAAAAGCTCAGAAAGCCTCTCTCAGCAGAAGGTACCAGATTTTTACATCTTCCTTGCAAAACTACAACTATTCATCAAGCGTTTGATGTGATCTTCACATACTTCCCTCTTTCCATACTTACTCATTTCTTTCAATTCATTTTGGAGAAGAGACATTTCCACCAGTTCCAGGAAGGAAAACATTTCTTAGATTAAAATTTCTCTGAAGAGGTAGAAGAGGGTTTTTTTCAGGTGTATTTTTTTGGTTGGATTTTCCTTGTTTGTATTTGGTTTCCTTGGTTTACAATAGAGTCATCCTATCATAGTGAGGTAGCTGAACCTCACTGTGTTTTCTGAACTTCCTTGGAGAATGTTAATTTTCTGAATATTTACATTCATTAGACTGAGATCATCTGGCCAGTTATGGAAGAAATACGTAATTCCACAGGAATTTTGTTGTAATTTAGCATGCATTTACACCTGCTTATTTGAAAGTTTATCTGGATAATGAATTGTATCCCTTAGGCATTTCATAATAGTTCTTATTTTAGTAATAGTATTTCTGCACTTTAATACCAAAAAGTCCTTGTCAAGCAAAATGATCAAAACTGAACATAGTTTCCTCAGTGTAATTTAGCCCAAATTTGAATTCCTTTCCAGCTATGTATTTTATTTATGCAAACTAGGTACTCAAAACATTTTTCTAAGTATTAATGGGAAGCACAATAGATTTCCCAATGCTATAAAATGCAAATTTCCTCAACCTTTGCTCAGCTCCCAGATTTACTGTATCTTGATGCACTTTTATTCTTAAAGTTTCTTCTGTAGTACCAAGTGCATACTATCACCCCTCACCATTTCAGGATCTTGCTGTCTTTGGTTTGGTTTGTGCACATGCACTTTTTTTCATAAATCACAAGTAACCTATAGCTACAACGGTGTCTTTTTTTGCACGGGTGATATTTGGTTGTCTGGTCTTCACCTAGAAAAATGTAGTGCTTTCTCCCAGAAGATTAAGGAGTTTGAAACTTCTGAGCCAAAATGAATCATGATCAAAATGAATCAATGCTCCTAATGCTCCCCATCCATAATGTATTGCCAACCAGCCTGGATCTGCACGTGATAAATGTTACCCTGTGTCACTTCAGACTCTGCTGCAACCTTTTGTCTCCTGGTGAGTCCTAACCAGCATAGTCACAACTGCACATTCCCATGATATGTTGTCATGGCCACAAGGGATTTTTTTCCTTTGGAGTCTAATAATAAGTCAATTAGAGCAGGATTAGCCTCTGGGAAATGAAATCGGTTACTCCCTCCCAGGACGAGTACCTTCAGTGATCTGCCTGAACGTTTTGCTTTCCTTCGTTTGCTTCTCCTGCAATCCAGCAAATCCCCTGTTTTCCAATTAGTTAGGAAATGTTCCTCTTATTAACGAACTATATCAGCCAGAAGGGTGTTTTGCACAGTCTTGTCAGGACGTCGCCAGGTTTTGTGTCTAGCAGAGCTGGAAAACAAACAAATAAAGGAAGGAAAGCTCTGACTGGCTCTGGGTTGAGTTTTCACACAAGGACATGGTGGTGTTTCTCCCCAGCTGAAGCTCTCATCTTGCTCTGCCGTCTCATTGGAAGAATCATGGTGGAGCCGTTTTTTTCTAAACAGCAGCATGCCAGTGTTTAGACAAGGGGAATACACTTCTGGTCACGGTTTCCATTTCCTGGATTAAGATAGCCAGAAAAATGTGGTTTGTCTGTATAAATCATATTTGGTGTTGTTCTGTGTTAAAAGGTGAGTGAATTTAAAATAACCAGTCCGCTGTGTCTAGAATTCAAAGGATAAACATTGGCTCCTTCACATCCCGCCTGACCACCTTGGCCCAGCCCCAGGAAAGCTCAATCTTCCTGTTGGCCAGACTGGCCTTGAAGGCTGCTGTCCCAACCAAGCATCCCTCACGCATTACGAACCGCCGGATCTGGGTTTCCCGAGAGCCTCTTTAGCCCCCTGGAAAGGATGCTGAAGCCAGGGACCAGCATCCTACAGGGAACGCATGGGACGAGCTGGTGGCGAGGAGGCACTCCAGCTGTGGGCACAGCTGGACGAGGTTTCCCCTCACCCATGCCGCTGTCCCAAGTCCACAGCATGTAGGGCTTGCGTACTGAGATTATGCACGAGGTTCAGGATGTCGGTTTTGCAGAGCCTGGTCACTTCATGGCCACGGCCTGCGACGAGAACGTTGTCGGTAAGCAAGAGGAGGAGGCAGAAGGCGATGGCCAAAGCCATTGGCGAACGGGTGTGCGGAGCTGTAAGAAACCCCCTCGGCACCAGCCCAGGGCGGCGTGTGGGTCCCTTTCCGCTGATTCCTCTGCACCCTGAAAAGTGCCTGCCAGGTCAGCCAGCAAACGCCGCCCCGGCGGCGGCGGCAGCGGTTTTGCACGCGGCGGTGGGCAGCGCTCGCGCCCTGCGCATCCGCGGGGCTCTTCTCGGTGTCCTCCTCCTGGCACCGGCGCGGTGATTAACAGCACGGCCGGGCCGGGCCGGGCCGGGCCGAGCCGAGCCGAGGGGCCTCTCGACAAACTCAGCGCGTTGGAACAAAGCCGTCATTCTGCTGAGCGGTTTAATGTGCCGTAATGAACCGCAGGAAGGCAGAATGGAGAGGCAGGGAGATACAGGCACTCTGCTGGAAAGCAAAGTCATTAAAAATAATGAGCAGTCTTTCACTTCCTTCTTTTTATTAACTTTCTGCAGAGGACAACCTGGCACTTTATTTTTAACACAGTCTCCACTTCACTAATATCCATTAGACAGATGGCTAAAATTTTTCCGTAACATGCTCCACAATATTTAGAAAAACGGAGCAAGAAAATCCTTTAGTTCCCCCCCCCCCAGTTCTTCTCTGTGCTTCTTAGCCGATTTTTTTTTTTAATCACCACTTTAATTTAAAAAATTCAGAATACACTCCGCGGCGCTCACATAAAAAGAAACGTGCTAAGGTGTCATATCCAGGAGAGTCGGGAACACACATACATTAATTATAATTAACCATTAGGGGAAAATTCCCACGAAGGAAGTTTTGCAGGTTCTTCCTTGGAAGGGCCCCTGTGGAAGCTGCTGTCCAGTGGGTGCCAGGACCAGCTGAGCTCTGCGCAGCTCGGGCTGTTGGTTGTCCAAGCGGCTGCCCAAGCCCATGCCCCTAGCTCTTGGAAACAGGAACCAGCCTGATTAATTGCTCTGTTTCTCTTGCTCCTATAACCAGAGAAATGTCCAGCCTCCACTCCTCTGCTCGGTGGCCGCTGCTGCCCCCGTTCCCCAGGTGAATGCTCTGGTCAGGCTCCTCCATCCCCGCCAGCTACGTTTAATGTAGCAATTACTATTTATAGACACCAAAGTGCTAAATACGGTAAAGATTAAGCTTGGTTACAAGCAGCATTAAAATATGCCATTAATATAATCAGACATGTGGCTCAAATTATTGCTGCAGATCTTAAGAGCTGTCGAGGAGGATTTAGGCTTCTAATTTACACCCATAACTTGTCTTCGCTGCAGCTTTAAGCTGTATTTTTCATTTATTGCCACGATCGAGTCTCACGGGTTCCTAAAGCCCAAAGCAGCTCGGCAGCCTCCCTTGGGCGAGAAAAACCCCTGCCACCCCCTGAGCCCGGCTGTCGTGTTCTCCGGCGTTACGCCAGCACCTAGACGTGGCCTGGATGACAAAAGCCTGCAACCAGGCCACCACGGAAAACAGGAGAAGGGCGTGAGAGAACCTGAATGCAACATCAGAATAAGGAAGCTTGTGCTGCCGGCACAAACATCCCTCTAGTGATGGCCATCCTGCAGACAGAGAGCATCTTTTAAGTACCTGCAGTCCTCCTGATCTGGTGGTTCCCACCATTGCTGGAGACTTGTCGCCCCGGGAGAGCCCAAGGGAAGGAGCTCTCACAGCTCACAGCCCAGGCTCTTCACAAGCCTGCAGCAAGCACTGGGCGATGACAGCTCTCAAGTCATTGCTTTCCAGCCCAGCTTGTTTTTAATCCTCGTCCAACATTAAACACAATCCATATATTCCATCAGAAAAATTCCTATGATTGGCCCCAATGTTTTATCTCAAACAGGTCAATATAGCATATTCATATGTGACCACAGAGATCTCCATCATTCACATTTTACCATGTTATTCTGGAGCTACCTGGCTGTCACAAAAGTCTAGCTTCAGTTGCAAAATAAACAAAAGTTTAATTCTGAATTGGTTGCAAATATTTGGACTCAAGCTGTGTTTCTCAGCTTGTACTGATAAAATGCATGCTGTCATTTCCATCAAGGAAGGTCTGATGACTTTTTTCAGGTTACCCTGTAGTGTGACTTTTCTATGAATTTGCTGTCTGTATTCTGGCTAGTTTTACAGCCACTGCTAGCAGTAGCAAAAATGGACAAGGCCATATATAATCAACAGGTCTGCTTTTCATGCTGGATACTCAGTTTTCCAAATTAAATATTTTTAGAATTTATTATTTACAGTTATATATAAAAATTAAGTCTGCCCTCATTGAGGATGAAGTCAAATTTCTGAAAATCTTGAATTTCTCATGAACAACATGAAACAACAAAACCTTTGTTTCATTCCACTACAGGAAGCTAAAGTAAATTCAATTAGGAAAAAATATTCACTGTACTTGTGTATCATAATATATTAGTCTTCTTCTGCCTGTTCTACAAAGTGCTGTGGGCTATGCTGGTATGCGAGGTACACACCAGCTGAGGATTTGTTTCTATAAATCCCTTTTGGGTTTCTTCTCCAGCAGAGCCCGTGCCAGTGACTATCTCTGAAAGCCCAGAAGAGATATGAACTGTAATTGATTGTGCCCCTGAGAGCTTTTCTTCCTGTTTGTGTGTGTGTGCATGTGTGTGTGTTAGAGAGAGCCTGTCTTTCATCTTCTGCCAAAAATGGCTGTAATCCAGCACTGAGCTTTTCTTCTCCTGCGTGTTCCCAAATGCTGCCACATTTCATGTTTTCAGAAGATGCATAAGAAAAGGCAGTTTGCAGAGAACATCTTGATCCAGAAACTGCAGAAAGCAGCCCCTTTGCTCAAGAAGGCAAACAAGAAAGGCCACAGGAGTGATCACAGGGCTCGGTTTTGAAGCCGCACAGAGGACGGCACCGCTGCACGGTGCCGGGCTCTCTGCCCATGCCGAAGGGTGCTGCTAGGGCAGCTCAGCCCTGTCTTGCTGGGGCACTTTAAAAGGTCCTGGCTCCCCTGGGCCCCCCTTCCCTTGCCAGAGATCTCCAACCCTGCCTGGGGCACAGCCGGACAGGCTGTATTTGCACCTAGTTGCCCAGACAGGCAGCAGGAGCCTGAGGAGGAAGCTGGGCAGATGAACCTATTTTTTGTGCTGCTGCTTTTGCCCCTGAAGCCGGGGAGTTTTGAGAAACCTGCCGTCACTGTGCCCATAATTGCTCCCGTCTGAATTGCTCCCCGGGGCTCGGATGGCTGCCGGCGTGTGTTTGTCTGTAAGGCAGCTCGTTTCTCCAGCTCGTCCCCTGCCCTGAAGACTTAATTGCCCTTCACTTCTTCTCTTATTAGCGATTTCCAGCTCAAGCACACCTGCGGTGATAAAGCCTGTTAGCAAGAGTAATTTCATTTAAAAGTGTAGTCTGTCCATAGACAGACTATGGATCTTGCTGCCTACAGAGGCAAAGACAGTAGTGCTTTAAAATATTTGGCCATATTTATGGATAAAGCAGTGACACAGAACTCAGGACATTTGTGTTATTTCCTATTTACAGCCCAATTTTCTGTATAACTGTCCTCAAATCTCATAAATTGAGTGATTACAAACCATGCACTCTCAGTGCCTGTGAACTGGAGTAACTATTCCCAAGGTAGAGAAATATTCAGACTTTCTTTTTTTTTCCAAAACTAACAAGCTCCTTTGGTTTCAGCCCCCAGGAAGATTATGGAGCAGATCCTCCTGGAAGCCATTTCTGAACACATAAAGGATAAGAAAGTTATTTGGAGCAGCCAATGTGGATTTACTAAAGGCAAATGACCAACCCGATAGCTTTCTGTGATGAAATGACTGCAAGCAGGGTCAAGGGGAGAGCAAGGGTAGTGTTTACTTTCATTTAGCAAGATCTCCTACAGTATCCTTATAGCTAAACTGGTGGGACATGGATAAGAGATGTGGACTGCAAGTTACGTGGAAAATTAGCTAGATGGATGATGATCAGCAGTATAAATTCCAATAGATGTCTTGCTGGTAGCTGCGTACCTCAAGTATCTACACTGAGACTCAGGCTGTTTAATGTTTTTATTAAAGGCCTGGACAGGAGATGGATCATCAGATTTTGCTGACGATACCAAATTTGGGAAAGCAGCAGATATGCTAAAGGGCAAGGCTGCTTTTCAGAAAGACCTGGACAGACTAGAGGAAGGGGCCACCGGGAGCCTTGTTAAGTTCAGCAAAGCAAGTATCACGTTCTGCGTCTGGGATTGAACAACAGCATGTGGCAGCACAGGCTGAGGGTCAACTGACCAAGGAGCAGCTTCGAAGAGAAGGACCTGGAGTCCTAGTGGACAACAAGTAGATGTGGGTCAGCAGTGGGCCCCTGCTGGCCAACCACGCACTGGGCTGTCTTAGCAACAGTGCAGGCAGCAAGTCAAGGGAAGTGATTTGTGGTCTTTTGTATTCAGTACTTGTGAAACCAGGCTTGGTGTGCTTTGTCCAGTTTTGAGCCCTTTCTGTGCAAGAAAGACATGGATAAATTAGAGTCCAGCAAAGGGCCGCTGAGCTGGTCGGGAGCTGGAATGCAACGTGTATGATTGGTATCAAGGTATATGGATTTTTTTTTTTTTTTTTTTTTTTTTTTTTTTTGCTATGAGGGTAGCCAAACACTTTAAGAGGATCCAGAGACTGTGGAATCTCCATCAGTGGTAACACTTAAGATTCACCTAGATGAGGAGATTCTGAGCAACCTGACCTACCTGGCCTTCCTTTAAATGTGGTTGGGTGAGGTTAGACTAGGTGACTTCTAGAGGTCCCTCCCTATCTAAATTCTTCTGTGATTCTGTGATTTAGTCTCAGTTCCATAAGATTTTCTTGAAATTATTTCAAACACCAGCTGTAATTGAATCAGAATTTATTGTTTAGAAAGAAGTTCAATTGCAATATAAAAATGCTCATTGACCTCCAATGGTCCTTGATAAATTTCTTCAACAATTAATTACTTTTAAAGGGTTTAAAAATGGACATATTATCTGAGTAGGTCATCCAAATTGAGCCCTTCCTAAAAAAGATGTCTAAAAATAAGTGGAATAAATCCTGAGCTCTTCACAATTTTCCTTCAGGCTCAGATAGAGCAGAAAGATAATCTCATACTCTAGATTATCTAGCAAGCACTTCATTCTTACTCCTGCCAGGATGCTCTCTGCATTTTATACGCATCTGCTCCCCAGACAGCCAATGCCTGTGTGACTGAGCATGCTCTCTCCAAGGCTGTGCATGCCAGCCTTGCTGCTGGCTGTGTCAAAATGCATCATTTACCTGCGCCAATTTTGCCTAGGGATTCAGACCCACCAGTGTCTGTGACCACTCCTTTGCAACAGGTTTTGTTTCCGTCTTTCTGTTTTGTGCAGTTTTGCTGTCACAACTTAATTACTTTTTTTCCCTTGTTGCTGGTAAACGTATTATACAGCATAGAGCTAAGAACCTGCCTTGAAATGTAGTCATCTGAGGATGCTTGCTCTTCTACAGTTATGTTTTTGTTGCTTTCGTTAATGCAAAAAGCATGAGGAATCACATTAAATGCCCTGCAAAAGCCTGTATCTGTCATATTAACTTGATCAACCAACCTTATTTTGTTATAGCATCCATGTTAAAATAGCTTGAAAAATGGTACCAGATGAGTCTGACAAGAGCTGTTTTCCATAAAGCCATGCAGACTGGCATTGCGTCTGTACTCGCCCATAAAGAGTAGCCTCTATCAGCATTCCTGTAGTTTTGCCCAGGATTCACAGCAAGCCCAGGGGCCTACTTTCAGATCGCTTTGATTATGCCTTTAAAATATTTGCAGAAAAATGAGTTTCTTATAGGCCTCTGGAAACAAACTGAAACTTGCACAGTTGGGTGCAAAAGCCTGCACATTTAAATAATGTCTATGGAGGCCACAGGAATGGCAGATGCTTAAAGTGAAGTCATGTTTATTTGAACATGGGTGTAGACACCGAGGTTCTTATGTGAATATTATGCAGCGAGTGTGAGTAGCCCACTTTCAGACAGACAGAGTTGTGTTTGTGATCATTCTCTTTGCTTATATGTTAAAAACTTACTGCTGAAGGGGTGCAAACAGTGTGACTCATCCGCTGTCCTGCCCTGGCTGTGGAGGGTAGGGCTTCTTCCACCTCCAGGGTCAAACACCGCTTCAGACAGTAGCAGAGGTCTGGAACAACATGTAACAAGCAGCTGTGTCTGCAAAGGGATTTGTCATTGAACAGATCCAGGATGGAGGTTACGCGGCATTCGGAAAGAAAGAAACACAACCCTTAAAATTAAAGTGGGAAAACAAGCCCTGCTAGAGCCGTAAGTTACTGCTGCTGAGGTCCCTGAGTCCAAACTATCTTTCTGCTTCTGCTTACACTGCCATAAAAGCATGCTTTTTCATTTGGCTAAATTCCAATCTCCTAGGGTAGGAGAAAAATGATGTTATAAATCCAAGTGGATCTCATATATAGTATTAAAAATTACAAGTGCATCACAATCATCCTGCATTAGTTCTGACCAATATCTGTAGAAAAGAAATGCGCAGCAAGTCTTTGCAATGTTCAAGGCAGGAGGTGAGACTTTCAAAATAATCCAAGCACATGTTCCAGGGAGCTAATTTTCCGGGCAGGCTGCCGCGCTCACACGGCTGCACTACCTCTGACAGCCATGCAAGCTTGTTCAGAACGAGCTGGGTGTCGTTGCACAGCCCGACTCTATCACACGAGATCTTCATTTAACATCGGCTCCTGAATGCGTAAGCTATTTTTAAGTAATACTTCTGGGCAGAAATGGAAGATATTTAGCTGCCAAATTCAGATTTAAATCACTAGGAATTAGATGTCCGAACACCTTTCAAAATCTGGTCGTATGGTGTTCAAGTCCTTGAAATGCATCTGTAAGTCTTAGCTAAAGGACGAGTCCAATCTTGCGAACTACTGATAGAAACCCGGGGCTACAGCTGGGAATGTATTTTCTTTGCAGTCTTCCTCAGGCACCTGAAGGGCCAGAGCCATTCAGTCTGAGAAAATCTGCTCCTGCCTTCACAGAAAGCAAGAGCTAGTTATTTGCAGAGTTCTTCTATTGTCTCTTGACAGGCGAAAAAAAAAGACTTTCTCTTCTTTACAGTTTCTAAAACACCTTTCAGCACCGAAGGAAGCAACAGTTTCTAGATGGTGGACAGTATATTTACTCCAAATAGTGAAGCAGCTCATAATGTGGGAGTCCTACTCCATAGTGCCCAGTCTGAGGGCAAGATTTTCAAGAAGTGAGTTCTGCAGTTCAGGCCTCTAAAAAAAAAGGCAAATAGCCAGTACTAATCGTAGCTAATAAAAAAAAAAAAAAAAAAAAAAAAAGTGTGATACATGAACTAGAGGTTAAAGATGCAGGAGATGATTTCCAGCTGATTTCCTGCGTTGCAGGAGCTTCAGTTCTTCCCCACTGTGTTCCTGGATTTATTTCTGGTGAGCATGTGCCTGCTATATAGTCATGTTACTTTTCTTAAGCCAATTTAGCAAGTATGTCTTTTCAAGTGTCATTCAGAAAGGAAAGAGTTTGTGAAACATCAGACCACACACGTGTGCACGCGCGTGCACACACACATGCACACACACACACACACACACAAGTATGCAGAGGCAGTGGAAGGGGAGCAGTCTGGCAAAGGGATGGATCAGAAGAACTACAGATGCTTCTCCTTCTCCAGCATCTAGGGAACTTGTGACTCCAGATGTGGGAGGACTGAAACTCACCACGTAGTCCTGAAGTTAATTTTAAAAACAATGAATAAAGTGCTTAAAAGCATGAAGCTCTGCCAAATGAGCAAGCCATTAAAATCTGCACAAAGTATGTTATATCAGCAGAGTTTAATGCAACTGCATAGTAAGAAAATATTTGGAGTCGTTAAGTCCATATGTACCACAAATCAAAGTGTTAAGTATTTAGAATCACTTTGTCACTATCTTGTGAGAAATCAGGGTAACATCTGGCATGCTTCTGATTTCAGGTTATGGGTCCAATATGTACTTAAGAAAATGGTGAAGAAGTGCTTTCTCTAAATATTACCCTGGTGTCAGCGCACATGATACTGTGAAAGGAGCATTTTAGAGTTCCTGCAGTTCTACTGTGCTGCTGAGCAAACTTTCCCATTTGCAAGCCAAATACTTCTCTCAAAGCCTGTTTGTGGATTCTTACAAGAGCTGGCACCACAAAGGGGAAGAGAAATCAGCTTTCAAACAGTTACATCTTCTCACAAAATGTCTCCATTCGAGTCATTTGATTTCAAATGGTTTCCTTAAGCTCTGATTTATTGCTTCAGGTTCAGAAACTGTGCCTAGTTTGAAGATGCTTGAGAATTACACTCCCTCCCTCTATCAGTCTAAGCGGTTGGTGTCTGATGCAAACTTTTCTGCGTAAATAGGAACCAGATGTTGCTGAATTCTCACTTGTGAACTCATATCCCGTATTTCTATCCTGAGTCAGTGCTAGCCAGTCAGGGAGCTGCAAGGCTTATCTCACCAAGCACTCTGCTCAAGACTCCCCCTTCAAGCCTGTGCAAGGGTTACAGTTCTTCCTCCCTGCCCATGCCCATGGCCACGCCGTAATGAGTTAGCATGGTGATCCACATCTCTCTTGGTACTGTGCCAGCTTTGCTGCCAGCCTGGACCCATCACTGTGGAAAGAGCACAGTGGCCCCAGAGTGCTGAGCGTACCCTTCTCAGTGTCGCTGTACAGTGCATAGCACGGTAAACCAGACTTGCAATGAACGAGCATCCAACAAACATGCCAAGCCCGCACGGGCTCTTTACTGTAATGTCTTTGTGTAAGCTCTGCTTACGAGTGCCTTGCAGAAGGCCCTCGTGCTGCAGTTGCTCAAAGAAGTCACATCTGAAAGGTCTGTGATAAAGAAAGCTAGAGTCAGACTGTACTTCCCAACTGTTAATAAAATTTCCCCTGGAATAAATGCAGGGAGGAGCTGGCGCCGCTTTATGTTATTCAAAACCACAAATTTCCTCTCCCTCGCAATCTGCCAGAATTACAGACTCTTTTGCAACTTCTTAAAAATTCAAGATGTTTTCGTCAAATGAGCATCCTCCTGCTTCAAAACGCACCAGGGAAAATTAGCAATGCATTTTAGCAGTGCTCTTAATGAGAAGATGGAAGGGAGATAGTGAAACGGAATGACAGTCAAACGCATGAGAATACATTAGTGAGTGCTTCATCCCTGAATCTTCTCTGCCTAATATTGTTAAATATTTCCTCTGTGAAAAAAAAGAATTGTTGATATGAACAATAATTCTGCATCTGAGGTGAAGAGCTCAAGTTTTATGAAAGAGGGAGGAAAAGGGGCAGCACTCAACACAGCAGCACCCAAATGAAATACCTACTGGCAGTCCTGGCAGAAAGAGGGTGCTGCTCACATTTTCCGTCCATACATTAGTCCCTGGGGAAGCCAAGGTGGGCAGAACATCTTCCCCATGGAGACGCCCATGCGTCCGACCTGAAAGGCCCCTCGGCTGGTGTTAGCTCTGCCGTCCCGACTTAGCAGTGACGCCTGCACGCTGCAGGGCAGCCTCAAGGGCTACACGCTTACTGCTTGGTTAAGCAGGGCTGGGGCACTGGCTTGAACACAGTCCTGCTGACTAGGACATGGAGCTGGTTTGGCCTGCACTAGTATACCTGTCCAGACAACGTGTGGGCATGGCTCCGGAGCTGCAGGAGCCAGTGGCTTCTTGCACTTACGAGGGACACCTGGCTTGCAGAGATATTCATACCATTAGCTATGGATGTGAACTGTGCTATGCCAGCACTTAGGAGCGTGTAGCATGAAGGTAAGGTTCTATTTGATGCCTGGCAAATCTGTTTAATATTTCTTGTTTTGATAAGTCACATTTTCTGGTTAAAAAATACCTTTCACTCTATAGGGAACTGGATGAGAAATCATGAAGTGGATTATTTCCCCATTTTTAACAAAGTGTGTTACCTTACATCTCTCACTATCAGTTTTGTGTGTTACAGCCTTTTTGTCCTGAGGCCTCTGCTTGTATGGGACCTTATATAATAGACCACTGATGTCAGCTGGAACCTCTTGTTGCTACTGTAATAAATTTTTAAAATTTGTTACAAGTAATAAATGCTAAGAACAATAAAGACCATAAATAATCTGATGTTTAAAGATGACATCTTTCATAATTGATTTATCTTACTATTTCTGACAGGCTAAAAGGCAGGTGACTCCTCCTGAACTTCAGAATGACAAAAGGAAGTGTCTGCTGGGACACTGTAGGCATCACTGCGCTGAGCCTCCAAAGGTGCTCCACCACGTAGTGCAGGCCACAGCTGCACACAGGACACCAAGGCTCTTTCATAGTGCCTGGGGAGAAAGTAGGGCTCAGTTATAAGATCCCCAGAAAGCCAGCATTCCTGGGGCACAAGCCGCCTACATTGCCACTAGGAAATGCTGAGATATAAACTCTAAGTTGACTATTGGAGTCCAAGCTGGAGGGAGACAGCTCACTCATTTTAGAGATCAGAAATGAGTCTTTTCCTGATGATAATCAATGCAGTATCACTGAGGCATGGATAAGGTCAGCCAGATGAGGACAAAAAACTAAATCACTTTCCAGCCTAATAAGCAGGGGTGGGGGGAGCGATACATGCAAGGAAGATTCTTTGACCTGCTTTGTAATTCAACAGTTACACGCATACTCTTTTTATGTAGAAGATCTGGGTTTAAGACTCTCTCCTGCCAATTTCACCTATGTAGGGATAACACCCTAAATCTCCCACATGCCAGGAAATCTTTCTAATATCCTAATATTATTAGCTCAGATTTGGAGTGGCACTGATCACATCATTCAGCTTTGGCTCAACTAGTAAAGACAGTGCGACCTAGCAGCACAGTATAAAACTTGATACACCTTTAAAGCCATAAATACCCTAAAATTTGCATGAGATTTCTGCTTTCGGAGGAGTTATTCTTGTGTAGCTATTGAGAATTTAGCTGGAAATGTTTCTGAGTAAGACAAATTCTAAACAGGAACTCTTGATTGAAAAACAAAAGACTTGATCTTTGCTACACCATTTCTCCTGTTTTCCTATTACTAATTGTATGTTTTGCAAAAATAACCACATGCTTTGTGCTGGACAAAATGCTAGAGGAAGACACATTGCCAGGTATATATCAATGCAAATATAGATACAAAAATATGCATTTAAGTACAGACACAAACAGAATAAAACATACAGCCTCATGTCAAACATGGGGAACTGGATTCCCATACTGGAACTGTGCATCAGCACAGAAATACATGCATATTACTGGGATTCTCTTAAGGGCCTGGTAGGTGACTTGTGGGATCAGAGCCCAAAAATCCTGCATTGTACTGAACACTGGTCACACCAATTTACGTATAATCTTGTACCACATCTCTGAAAGTACAGCTTTGATAAAACACTTTTCATGATTGTGCCAAATTTTGCCTTCTGCTATTCAAAAGGCCATAGACTTGATTAGGAGAGCTTATGTGTAAATTGGATAGAAATATTTGAATGTATTTGTTTAAATATGTGTTTCTGGGACCATAGTATTAAAATATGCTAGATCACTTTTCCAGAAAGCAAAGCAGAACCATTTTGAAGAGCTTATTCCTCCAAAAGAAAGCCGTTTCAGTTAGCAAGTCAGACACATTCAAAAAATATGAAGCAATATTAACATGATTTTTGTGGCATATGAAACAAAACATACTGAGAGAAAAAGACACTGCACTGCACAGAATTGCCTGTAGATATATTTTAATAAAAATTGCATGATTCTTATTGCTTATATATAATTTATTATGCAGTAGCAACATAGCACTGATAACAATGGCGTGTTTTTTCTTTGATCCTGGGCTAGATAAGCTTTTCAGATAGCCAGAAGCTTGTTTCCCTTTTAGAAATAAAGGAACCTCTGTTTAAAAAGGGGTAAGTTACTGCTGGAAACAATTGCTCCAGAGTTTACTTCTTTTGCTGCTTTGAAAATATTCCAAACCTTGGATTTCGAATGAAGCAATACTGTCGACAGCTGGCCAGGCAAACACATTGCAAAAAAGGGACATACTTCATCAAATCCAAATAAAATCTCTCTTTTATGCCTGCCTATTTGTATTCTCCATAAATCTGTCTCAAAATAATCCCTCCGAGTAACTATTTAGCAGTTTAATACCAAAAATACATTTGACCGTACAAGAAAGAACACCACACTAATCTGGGCATAGAAGATGAGACTCTAAAATCTCTTTTTTACTCTGAATTTCCTAGTACTGCTTTTCAGTTAGCTCCATATAAAACTTTTCCCCTTCTCTCTCAGAAGTCATGAGCAGGTTTATTTGAAGAACTGGAGATGGTGTTACTTTTCTGGCAAGAATAGTAATAAACTTAAGACAGAAAACAGTAATAGTAACTGAAGGACAAGAGACTTCTCTTAGATAAATACCTTGTAAAGCCTGATGAAAAGTGCTTCTGGTGGCATCTTTTTTAAAATTTTCTGAAGTGGAGACCTTTGAGGAACATAGTAGGGCTGCTGTTTTCTTTACTGGGGTGTTAAATAAATGTTTTTACAACAAGCCTTTTCTGCAAGACATTTTAAATACAAAGCATTAAAAAGAAATTTTCTTGTCCCTTATTTTTACAAACATAAATTTCAATTTGTGTTCTGTGCAATCATATTTTTAATTATTCCAGCTTACAGAGGAACATCAAAAAACTCACAGAGAATAACAAGCTGACCATGAATGTCATTATCACAATCAATGAACAACTGCCAGAGACAACTGAAATGCAAAAAAGGATTTCATCCCACCAGGCGTAAATGTGTGCTGCTGCTATGAATCACTGTAGACTTTTGCATATAGAAAATGCATGAACTCTCTTTGAATATCCCTTGATTCTATAAATCAGACTGTAAAAAGTAAGACCACAGACCGATTTCGAAGAGTCTTTCAGTATTCATAAATGCAGGATTTTTCTTTCCAAAACAAAATGGTAATGGTATGCAAGACAGAAATAGCTTATTTTACTTCAGCTACTCTGTAGTATCTTAGAGAACTACTATTTACAGTGTGGGTTCTCCTTATTGCATGCTTTGTTTAATTATACAAATATGATTTGAAAAATGTGGACAAGAAAATTTTGTTGCAGGAACAGAGATAAAACACACACACAGATTAAAGAAGGAAATATTTGTTTATTAAAAAGGAAAAGGTTCTGGATGGCAGCACGGAGTCAGACATGAGACAGATGAATGTATGCACAGCTGTTCATGTTTAAAGGCAGAATATAGACAAAAATACAGTTAGATCTTTGCTCTGCTCTGCTGCTACAGTATTTTTATACAGTCAATTCAAAGGAATAGCTATCATAACTGAACACAAGGGAAAATTTATCAGAAACAGAGCACAGACTTCTTTCTCTAAAGCCAGGATAAACAAAGCCAAGAAAAGCCTCTCAAGCTATGGAATTGCAAAATAAACTTAATTGCGTAAGAGAAAACCACCTTCTGTGGATGAGATGATTAATTGTCAGATAAAACTCCAAGTCAGATAGCTTGCTCTTCTGTTTGAATAAAATGCAGAAGGTAATTTTCCCCTGCTATTATCAGTTACTGCGCTGTCTGAAGGAAAACCAGTATTACTAAGAAAGAATGCACTTTAAAAGCAATAGTTTGCTTTTCCTATGATCTATTCAACCTATTTCCAAAGAAGACCAGAGAGACTGATATGGCCACCCTAGAAGTAATCTTCTTAATACGTAGATATGAGACCATCCTGAAAAATCATAAAAGCTCAGCAAAAGATGGCCATGTAGTACAGAAGAGCAAAGCAGGCTACAAATGGGAGATCATGAGCTAGCCCATGGAATTTGAATTCTTTCCTAGGGTTTCCACTGGGTAGCCTTGAGGACGTTATCTAGTAGTAGCTCTCACCTAGAGCATGTTAGACAGGATTGCATTCAGGTGGGTTTTGAATATCTCCAGAGAAGGAGACTCCACAACCTCTCTGGGCAACCTGTTCCAGTGCTCCCTCACTCTCACAGTGAAAAAGTTCTTCTTTATGTTCAGGTGGAACTTCATGTGTTTCAGTTTGTGCCCATTGCCTCTTGTCCTGTCACACAGGACAACTGAAAAGAGTTTGTCCCCGGCCCCTTTGTCCCCATCCCCTTTACACCCTCCCTTCAGGTACTTATAGACATTGACAAGATCCCCCCTCAGTCTTCTCCTGGCTAAACAGGCGCACCTCTCACAGCCTTTCCTTGCAGGGCAGATGCTCCAGTCACTACTCATCTTTGTAGCCCTATGCTGGACTCTCTCCATGTCTCTCTTGTACTGGGGAGCCCGGAACTGGACACAGTACTCGAGATGAGGCCTCCCCAGGGCTGAGCAGAGGGGCAGGATCACCTCCCTCAACCTGCTGGCAAGAGTTCCTAATGCACCCCAGGATACCATTGGCCTTCTTGGCTACAAGGGCACATTGCTGGCTCATGGGCAGCTTGTTGTCCACCAGCACTCCCAGGTGCTTCTCTGCAGAGCTGCTTTCCAGAAGGTCAGCCCCCAGCTTGTCCTGGTACCTAGGGCTATTTCTCCCTAGGTGCAGGACTCTGCACTTGCCCTTGTTGAACCTCATGAGGTTCCTCTCTGCCCAACTCTCCAGCCTGTCCAGGTCCCTCTGAATGGCAGCACAGCCTTCTGGTGTATCAGCCACTCCTCCCAGTTTGGTATCATCAGCAAACTTGCTGAGGAGGCACTCTGTCCCCTCATCCAGGTCATTGATGAATAAGTTGAATAGGATGGGCCCCAGTACTGAGCCCTGGGGGATGCCACTACCCACAGGCCTCTAACTAGACTCTGCGCCATTGAGGACAACCCTCTGAGCTCTGCCATTCATCTAGTCTCATCCACCTCACTGTCTTCGCATCTAGCCTGCACTTGCTGAGCTTGCCTATGAGGATGTTATGAGAGATAGTGTTGAAAGCCTTACTGAAGTCAAAGATGACAACATCCACTGCTCTCCCCTCATCTACCCAGGCAATCCTTCCATCACAGAAGGTTATCAGATTGGTTAAGCAGGAATTCCCCTTGGTGAATCCATGCTGGCTACTCCTGATCACCTTCTTTTCCTCCGTATGCCTGGAGATGATATCCAGAACAAGCTGTTCCATCACCTTTCCAGGGATGGGGGTGAGGCTGACTGGCCTGTAGTTGCCTGGGTCCTCCTTCTTGCCCTTCTTGAAGACTGGAGTGACATTGGCTTTCTTCCAGTCCTCGGCATCTCTCCTGTTCTCCACGACCTTTCAAAGATGATGGAGAGTGGCTTGGCAACAACATCCGCCAGCTCCCTCAGTACTCATGGGTGCATTCCATCAGGACCCATGGATTTGTGGGTGTCAGGTTTGCCTAAAAGATCTCTATTTCCCCCATATTTTCAAGTACATGCTGGATATTAGAGCCTTTCTGTTAAATAAATAAAAATATATGATCTTTCATCAAAAACATGCATCAACACCTATAGACTTGAAAATTACACCATCACAACTATTCCCATGAAATGTAGGATTAGCTCATTGTACAGCACACCTGTGGGGGTCCTGGATCAAACACCAGGGTGTGTTCTGCTCTTCAGTATACGGCAAGTGACACAAAAAAGCCAGAAAGCAGACCAATCCAATAGGAAACCAGCTAGGATGGACACTTGTTAGTGGACTCAGGGCCAGGGTTTCCAGCTTCTCTGCTACCTCCCCTATACTGCCCTAGGGGAATGCAGGTGGAAGAAAGATTCTGACAACACTTGTCACAGGTCTTAGGCAGTACACCATCTCCTTTGGTAGTACATTGAGTTACATTTTATTCAATGAAAGTGAAAGACAAGGTTTTTTTATATCTAGCCATCATTGGGCACTCACCACTCAGATGAGCACTAAATGTGTGTGTGCATGTGCAAACACACAAACAAGCAAGTGCAGTTGTGTCACAACTCTGATGCCATTGTTGATGAGATTGAATATGTTCTAGAACACATCTAAGGAAAAGTGTTGTTAAAATCATCTTTCAGTGTTATTATTCCTTAAGTAGTTTATTCTGTATGGAACAGTGACTGGACTGTTCAGCATCTCACTTCCTAAACATCAGTCAAAGCTCAATGTTTGTCTTATTAACAATGCGTGCCTTGGCACACATATAGAGCCACGAGATGGAGCCCTCAGCACTCTCAAGAAGGTCCCTGCTACTCTGGCAAACATCTTGGCTCCTGAGCGTGATGTAAATCTGCAGCACTGTCAATTAAAGGAAATGAAAACATAATACTGTAAGTATAATCCATGATTTTCTTTTTATTACATGAACTTTCGAACATATCAGCATTATCAAGGCTCCAAATTCATCAGAGTGAATCGTCAGCCATATGTTTTCTTTAAATTGTCCTTCAGATGAAAAGTTTGTGAGTTTAGAGTGATTGATTAAGCCCTGCTTCTCAATAAAATCAGACTCCTAACATAAGGAATTCATAAAATGTCGGAACACGCAAGTACACTCTCTGTAAACTAGGGCCGAAACACCAAAGCAAGGGGGGAGGAAAGAAAAGGATGCAAAAAAATGCAACACAAGCTTTTTTATGCAGAAGTTGAACTTGGCCCACAGGGTCTTCCTCAATTATATAAAATGCATTTTTATTCAAAAATCATTAGCATTACCCAATAAAAATATTCTATGTTGAATTTTAGGTTAAAAATCACTTAATTTACTAGTGAATTTACAGAGTTATTCTGTAGCTGAAGCGCTGAATGCTCCCTCACCAGTTTTTCAGGACCAACATGAAAATGATCCTCCTGTGGAAGTAGGTAGATTGCATTTCACCTTTTGCCAAAGCAGCTATTGAGGAACCATGCCATAAATGAATTGATATGAGTTTAACAAAGGGAGGAGGACGAACTAATCTAGATTTTTTCAGTGAATGTTTTACAGGGCAGCCCCCCAAAAATGTGATCAACATTGTGTGGTGAGAGCTGGAAACAGCACACAGACATAAGAGTTTGCATCCCTTAGGAAGGAATTACTTCCAGGAAAAATATCTGTATAAATATAACCTGGTTGTGTGGCAGTTATTTCAGCACATGTCTGTGTATATTTTGATCAAAAGATACTAAGAACAAATTTTTTTGAAGCATTTTATGTTGTAAGCCATCAATATTAAAAAAATGCAAAAGTATTCAAGTACCATTCACACAAGCATATTTATTATATAAATACTTTATAAATTACAGGATTTTAATTATATATGTAAACATTTACAGGAAAATAATGTTTTTATTCGTATTAATGTTTACAGCTAATATAAGGCACATAGTGCAAAAATACATTTCTGATGCAGAGATCACAAAATAATTACCTATATGTGTTATCTAAAAAGTAGCTGCTTACACTTACATGGTACAGTATTTCTTTTAATTAATATGTATTTGTAATTCATGGTTAACTCTTTGTGGGTAAAAAGAGAAAATAGCTGCCATTTGACCTATGAGTTTTACTGGTGTTTGGTGTACAGAATGCATACTGTCAGAAAAAGTATGTATAATTATCTGGTACATAATATATGTTATTAAGCATGTAGAAAATCTCATTTTGAATACCTGAGAGTTGGCCCTGAACACATTGTCTTTATTCTGCATTTACTGCTATAGTTCTGGGCTGTAAAGTAATACAAAACAACAAATCAAACAGGTCATTTAAAAAAAAAATGTGTAACTTGCATACATTTACTTTTTTGGAAGAAATAATTTTAACTAACAGATGCTAGAACTGTATTTACAACCATTCAAAAATTAAACTGAGTCAAAAAGGAACGCCAAACACACGGATGGCTAATGATGCCTCTGCCCCGCATTTTCAGTAAAGTTACTGAAAATTTGGTTTATAAAAGGGAGGCAAGTTACAGACTTTACTAATATGCCATTGGCTAGTATAAAAGAATAAAATATATATGCAAAGAGTTTAAGTAAATATATTCATATAATCACATACAAGATGGTACGGTAAACAGAATACACTGTTTTCACAGTATACTTGGATAAAAGGCAGAGGTTTAAAATTAGATTTCTGAACAATTTGTTTCAATATTTTCTTTTCTTGTACCCACGACAAAACTAAGCCTGGATGTTTAACATATGCTATAGGGACTACAGAGGTTTGAACACACTTTTCAGGACTACTGCTAGTATTTGAGCACCACAAAGAGAATAATGAAAGGGGTGAGAAAAAAAAAGAATGACACAAATCTATAGAAACTATCTCAGGAAAAAGTATACTGGTTACATACCTTTCTGCTGTAAATTATTGATAGAACATAATTCCTAACAAGTTTCACAAAACTGGAAGCATTTGAAAATATTAGCTGTTTTCTCTATATAACAATAACCTTCTTTCTGTTCTACACCATATTTGATCAAGGGAAACAGTACAGTATGAATTTTAATAAATACTGCACTGATCAGTTGCAGGTAAAGTTTTACAATTATGGTACAGTTTAAGGCATTACCCACAGTAGCAGCCTCAGTGCAATTTGCTTGCTCATATACGCTGTACATCGAATGACTGCCTCTCCATTAAAATCTGAAGGTTTATGAACTTGTTAGCCCACAAATAGATAATAAATCCCTGAATAAACACTGAGGAAAACAGGAAGGAATTCTTAGTAATGAGCATTACAGAGATGAAAGAATTAAAATATATATATATACAGCACCTGTAATTTGCACATAAAAGATGGATTTTCTGCTTTGATGTTCCTACCACATCAGAGTTCTCACTGTATTTGAAGCTGGAGACCAATAATTGTGCTAGGAATACATTTCCCACAAAATCCTCCACATTTTCCATATATTTTAGTACCATCCTGGAAATTAGACAAAAAGAACAATCAGAAGAAGTAACTGAAGTTACAGTAGCATAAAGAGCTCCTTGAGGTTTGCACACAACAGACCTTTTGACAACTCACACCTAGAAATACCAAATCAAGAGATAGCACTGAATCAATAAATGCACACAGAGATCCTCTGTCATTATCCATTCTATACTTTTGTTCCTTGCTTACTATCTTGTGTGTTTTTAAACTGGGGATGCTTGTAACTATTCTTGTTCTTTTTATTTTTCTTATTCAACTGGTCTTTTGATTTCCCACTAAACCAAGCGGGAGGCAAGTAATCTGTGAGAATCCTCTGTAGCAGGTATCTTTAATAAAGTAATATCCTTTACTAAGTGTTTTTACATACTGTTAAGTATCATCTTCTACATCTTTAATAAGCCTGATTAATATGGCAATAGCCCATTAAAACCAGTAAAAGAAGGCTAGGTAGGTAGTGTCTATCTACATAAGTTTCTGGGTAGCATGATTAAACATGCCATGAGACCTTTAACAGTAAATTATCAGTCCTAGCTCTCACAGTCCATCTGAATGAAGACTTAGATGGTCAGAGACCTTGAGTACTATTCTGAGTCAGAAATTACTCTCACTAGACAGTCATCGCTAGCACCTCTGGAGGTACAATATTCCAAGCCATAACAGCAGGTAAAGAAAAACAGTATTTACTTACATGGGATTTGTGTACGTCAGCAGTTGCATAGTTGCCCTGAGCAATCCACCTAACTGTACTGGATAATCTCAGACCTGTGCCAGCCAAATTAATGCTGAACTGTCCCTAACAAAACAAAAACAAAAGGTAAAATACAGAACTGATAAACAGAATTGATAAACAAAACCCTAAAACACTTTATATTGGGACATCTGCACATATTACTTAGGGTACATCTAGACATTAACCAAAGCTGAGTACCTAAACTGGGTTAGTTAGTCTGCATTATATCCTTTTTCGGATACTCAAGATACACAGACACACAAACAAGTTATTCTGCAGTTAGTAGTACTTGTGGATCAGCTGATCTGCAGCATCTGTTTGCCCAGTCTGAATATAGGACTGATGGCAGGTGATTCAAATGAGTTTAGTCTATTTTTTACATATTTAATTTTATTTTACAGAAAGTACAGACATGCTATATCTGCCAGAAGGAGGCTGCTTTTCTTTAAAAACATGTTTCCTTAGTTTCTGAGCTTTTTGGACATAATACAGTCAGGACCTACTACTATCCGGAAATTACAGATAAATCATTTCTTAGCTGTCTAATTCTCTAATTTTTACAAGCACACTGTCCAAATACCACCTTATCATCTCCCATCCCTATCTCAATATACTTAGTAACTTAATTGAGCATGAAAGTAAGTGGAGTTTAAAACAAGTAAATTTACTGCTAAATGGAGTGCTTTGCAACACAAAACACTGAATGAAGTGATTCTATTGCTTCTAATCATTCTATTGATTCTAAAATCTTTGCTTATGCAAATGCATCTTGAAAACTAGCTTTAAAACAGAGTCAGTTCATATGAGAGTACGAAATATATTAAAAGCAGCAAACTTCACTACCTTAGAAAACAATCTCAGAGACAGAAAATCATTAATCTACATTCACACAGGAGCTCAATACATTGGAAATAAGTACTAGCTCCACAAAGAGACGTAGGTGTCTAACTGACAGTTTAGGCAGCACTATAATCTTGAAAACTCCTGCCATGTAATTCACTAGCAGCCTGGATTTCTAGTCGTACCTAGTTAAAATAGTCTAAATCCTGACAGCAAAGTGTTAGAAAAGATAAAATCTCCATTACGTACTCTAGCTACTGTACGTTATTGTCTAATACTGTCATAGTCAGATATATTTTACATATTTATGAATGTGTGTGTGTGTGTTTAAAAAACAAAGTCTTCAGTCTTTATCCTTGTGATCTACTAAAATTCCTTCATAAAAACTCAGCCTTACATTGTTTTGTGTTCATTTCTGTGTAGATTTGCTGTGTTTATAACACTCACACTCAGGATGAACTACCACAAGCTCATATAGATGGGGGAGGTTGTTCTTCAAGTGCCAAAAAAGCAGAAGATACTCATTTAACGACATAAAGCATCTGGACAAAATTCATACAAATGGTATAGAACAGTGCCCACAATTAACAGGCCGACAGTAACTTCATGCTTGGTGCATTGTGATATCATTTTGTAAAAATAAATGAAATGTGCAAAGAATGCATATGTACAATTATAATTATGGCAAAACAGCTGTCTGTCATGCATTGCACTCAAGGCCAGGAACAGATTTCAAGGACTGAGAGTGAAGGAATTGATGCCTTTCGACTGGGCAGAGACAAAGAGCATTAGTTTCAGTACCTATCTTGTAGATGGTAACACATCGGTGCAAAAATACCTAAGCAGAAGGATGTCCTGTTACAGATCACAAGCAGTTGGCTGGGTCTGCATCCCCATACAATACAGTATTGTGCTAAGTCCAAAGACTTTGCAGGCTGAAGGTATCCAATATGGAAAGGAACTCTGAATAACTGTTTTCATGTCAGGGGTTCAGTTTGCCTAGCTTAGGCACTTCATTTGTACCTAAAGTGTACAAATTTGTACGATTGCACAAATTATAAAACTGTAGGTGTCTAGCTGCCTTTGAATGCCTCTTCCCACATAGCCTGTCTAATTATGTTTAAGCAGCTAGGTTAGATAGACAGTGGGGATTCACCTCCATGCAATTCTGAGCTAGTTGGTCTTAATTCTCTTTCCAGTCAGGGAAAAGAAATACGCACTTCAAAAGCAATTGATTTCATCTTAAGGCATCTAACAGGGTAAGATTAGACGAGCTGTCTTCTAGAAGATCCCAACTGACAATGATAATCAAGGCAATTTAGGTTGATGAGTTCAGACTAAAGTTATATCAGAATTAGCAAGTAGTATGGTGCAGCATGAGTAGATCTGTAGAGTGAAACAATTGGACCAGAGGGCCCGATGTCAGTATACATTGCAAAGATCAGGGGTTTTACTTTGGACTAGCTCTCCTCTAGTCCCATGGACTTCATTCTCATGAGTAGCTGAAGTGCATTAAGGCCCTTCTGCAGCCCATCTTTTGATTTAGTTTCATCCAAAAGGAATCCAATTCATGTGTTCCAAGACTGTTCCATGATGTGAAGCAAAGCACAGTAAATAGGGACAATAAGGAGATTTACTCAAAAAGTGCTACCCAGTCCAAACTAAAATATCAATTTAGGCACATCCATAGATGTGTCTATGAATCAGCCTATACTGTTTAGCAGGATCAACTTTCTCTAGGACTCTTCAAAGATATGAAGTCAGGAGAAAAAAGCAACAAAAAGAAAAAATTTGGTAGAATCATAGCACAGGAAGATCATTGGAGGAGAATTCAAAGTGGAGGGAGAGCAATAATGAAAACAGTAGAAAGAAAGATATATATACATGGAATCTAGGGGGTAAGTGTGGGGTAAACAATCTGTGGGAGAAATAGAAAAAGAGATACAGTGGAACAGGAGAAAAAAGACCAAGAAAGAATTACTTATTAAAGTACTACACAGATGAGATGGAATAGAAATTTGTTTTAGAATCTTACAGCTTTCAAGTAGTCATATAGGTTTTTTCCTCTTAACTGCACACTTTGAAGGGATAAGAAATCAGAAATACCTGTGGACATCTGGCAGCACTGTAGCAATCTCCAGCTGTAGCAAATGGGACTGCTCTCCCAAGTACAGTCTGAGCAAAAAGAAAATCTGTGGCTAAGAAACAAAAAATTATTCAACACTGAAACTGTTGCGTTAGAAACAGGTGAAAACAAGGTGAAAAAGCATGAATATATAATTTTGCCAAACTGTGATTTAGGTAGTCCATTTTGATTAATAATAACAATATTCAAGGTAGCTTTCCAGATGCCAAAGATGGGGAAGCAGACTAAACTCTTCCTCAGTCATAACTACATGTGGAAAAAGCTATCCATGGATTTTTCTGCCTTATGATTTACAAACTTGTATATTGACCTAGGGGAATATAATCTGAATAATGTGATAACTTTTAATGTCCTTCTTTCTCTCTGTTTGTGGATATATCTTCTGTGTTTTCTGTGTATCTTCTGTGTTTTGTTAATTTATTAAGAATACATAGTCTATGTATTAGAAATGTGCTGGGTCACCTTTGTGACCGACAGCACCACAGTCTGAAATTATTACGTGGTACGAGTGTACCCTGTCCTTAGGGTGTCTAGTGCCAGTAATAAGAATAAGGTGAATTAGAACAACGCTGGGTGCCGCTCCAGACCCTGGCATTCTCATACTTCCTGAGTTAATTTATCCCATTGAGAGATAGATACCATGTTCATGGAAGTCTTTGGGAGCATCCAGAAAGAATTTATAAAAAACATTAGAGACTTCATCTGCAAGGTCAATCCAACCTACACGCCTAGTTTCTTTACTGAGCTACGATGGGGACAGGAGAAGGACTGATGTGCACTTGGACATAGCTCTAATGTGAGCTGGATGTTGGCTGGCCTGCTACTTTCAGACAGGGGCTTGAAATTGCTACAAGCTTCCCTGTTTTTTTCATATGTCCTCCAAGGACTGAGAAGTTACTTTATTATAGCATATGAAGACCTTCCCAAGAAAAATATGCTAGGGACTAAAAGAGTCCTTAAATCAAACAGGAAATGGCATAATGGGAAGAAAATCCAAAAAAATTAAACTAGTTACATAATTCACACTTTGAATAAAATATAATTCTGTAAGATTAACAACTTGACCACTTGGGGCAAACTGACAAGGGAATTGGTTTAAAAATTAGGCTAAAGAAATTAGGAATTCAAGAAGAATTGAATAGAACTGATAACAGAAGAATTTTGTTTGCCTCTAACTGGCATAATTGGATCTATAAATGGGTTGAAATGACAATTTCATCATGATCATTTTAAATTTCAATAGAATGCTCACATTGGCTAAAATTGCTAAAATACTTACTTCTAATTTGCATGGAGGCTACATCAAATCTTATTTTGCTAAAAACAGTGAAGCCAGCTGCAGGGTAGTCATTTCGACAAGCGCAGTCTTGCCGTCTGCTTCCATTGAAAGGACATTCATAAGGATTCTGTAACCTTGAAAATGGCAAATATTGAGTTTTCTTTTTGACATTTTTCCATAATATAGTATTGTAGTGAAAAATAATTGCATTGTACTGTGCCACGCTAAGAATGTTAAACAGCAGTTACTGAACAAGAAGTTCAGCTATAAATCTTGGCTCATGTGAAACATTAATGCGGATTGAAACCATTTCTACTAAAGTCAAGACAGAAAATGCATATAATCAGTTAGCGCAGTTAAAACACTCAGCCTGGAAGTAGCCATATTTCTGCATGTGTGTTCATATGCCTGAAAATTTAAAATGTAAAGTCAAGAAAAAGTATTTCTATTCACCTGTTCTCCAAAAGGTAATTTTTTTTAATTCTTTTACTGTGGAAGAAATAAATGCACTTCATAAAGTTGCAAAACTACTTTTGTACCTGAATCCATATACTTCAGAAAAGTTGTCTGCTTCACCTTTTACCAATGTCAAATATTCTTTAGGATTCTCTAAGTGCATGCCTGAACAATAAATCTGAAAGAGCAAATACAATCTTTTAGGAAAATTTTAATTAAAAAATACTATTTTATAAAAATATGTGCTACACATATTAAAAGTACCTTTATCATCTTTCCTTTAATGTTAAGTAAGTATTCACCATCCTTTCTAATTCCTTTTTTAATCTGGACATCTTTGCAGGTGGTGAGAATTTCACCTTCAAAATGAATGATTAAATTACATCAATATTTCATGATTAGAATTTAATTTTAAGAGTTATTTCTGCATAATTTTGCTCCAGATATATTTAGAGCTCTTATATAAATAACCTGGGAAAACATTTAGTTCAGCTGTAAATTACAGCTGTCACTTACTTACATTCTTCTGCATGGCAGATCTTTCTGGCAGCTGGTTTTAAACGTGGCAGGCATAAGTCACTGGATAAGCCATTTTCAGTCATACACTCTACTCTTCTTTCCTTTACCCCCATTCCACAAGCCACTGAGCACTAGATATGGATAGCAATCCAAAGTTTAGAAAATAACATATAATTTACATAAGTATGTCAGCAAATTAGTCTTGGCATGCATTTATGTTTGAGGCAGCAATTAAAAATCAGCTTGCACATCTGTACTCACTTTGGTCCACTTTCCCACTTTCCAAGTAGCTCCTTGTGAACAGCCTTTGATATTACATTTATGAATGTATGGGGAGGGCATTACTGGGCATTCTCGATACGTTACAGTTCGTAGACCATAGGCACGTTTGTTCTGATTAGAATAGATTCCAACACAGTATGTGATCCTCTGCTGGTAATCAAACCCACAGCTGTTTGAACACTAAAATAAAATCCCCAAGCAAAGACATTATTTCTGTGAAAATTAACCTTTCTGCAGCACTGTAATTACAGACAAGTCTGCCCTCGTCTTCCTTTCTGCAAAAGCTTGTAATCCAACATGTGCCATCTCAAAACTGGTTAATCAGTGTGCAGAAGTGAAGGTCTACAATAACTATGCACACAAGGAGATGGAAAGTCCCATGCAATCCTATTCTCAGAGCTTAAAGAGGTTCTAGAGCACCTCCCTCTCTGTTGCAGTACACACACACACACACTCACACACATATATGCACATGCATATAGTGCAGGTGAGTGAGAGAAACAAAGGATCATTGATCCAACGCTCTACCGAAATCCTGGAAAATATTTCCACTTGTTTCACTGAGATCAGATTGCAAGAGAGTTTCCCTGGGAATTAGCAAAGGAATTCCATGGTAAGGGCAGCTGTCTTCTAGCTGGTATTCACAGGTCCTAGATGGATTACCAGAGGACGGCCAGTATAAAATGGCAAAAATGTCTAAAACATACTGGCAGCTGCAACAAAGGGAGACCAAGTGAAGGGAGAGAAAAGGAAACTTGTCACCCTGATCTTCCTGTTGGTATGTAATGCTTTCACCATTTTACTAACCCTTAATTGTAACTCAGAACAAACAGGTCCTAGCACTGCCTTTTTCTGTTCATGTTCTCCCTATCACTCATTTTAGCATCATTTACCATCCCTCACTATAGAACAGCCTTCCCTAAAACCAAACATAGTTTCTTTCTAATAACTTGGTTTCCCATAATGCTTAGTAGCTTCCAAGAACTAGGGAACATGGACACAAAAGACTGATAATAGAGTCACTACAATACATCATGATTGACTGGAAGGTTCAATGTGCAGAAAGTTTGGATGGGCGCCCATGTTCAAACGAAAATATGTATTTTTGGCTTCCCACACATAATGCACTTTCTACAGCAATACAATATTCTCAAGTGTAAAGCTATATACAAGATGTGTGAGCAATATAATTACTTTACCTGTGACAATTCTCCTGTAAGTACAACATATTTAGAGGGAGCAATCCTGCAATTTTTGGTTGATGGAGGCTTTACGGCAGGATCACAGAAGCTTTCATCCACTTGGATCTGTTTTTCATCCACACACTTAACTTTTCGGTGTATTTCATTTCTTCTGTGTGATGTTGAGCACTGAGTAGGAGAAAAACAAGCTTTTGTACTTAAACTAATCATTTACAGAAAAAAGTTATTTGCCAATTGCCACACACCAGTAAAACCCAAACACTGACAACTTTTATGACATCTATTATCTGGGTTGGACAGAATCAAAACCCTTTACATTGTTCTCCAAGCTTAGATGTCTGCAAAAGGCTGGGGGAAAAAAAGTGTATAATGACATGATACTGTGTGAACTGAGATGGAAAAGAAAGTGAAAATGTCAGGCCAAGGCAATAGGTTGAATGAAAAAGTTCTTCTGAATGAAAAGGAAAGAGGGAGAAAGGATTTCAGTGAAATGTGAGAGGAATAACTTGATTTTGAAAAGAAAAAAATCCCTGGAGGCATCCACATGAAATTACATTGATAAAAGAAAACAAAACTGCCTATTAGTGAAAAATGGCAGCTTTGGGCAGCCACATCTGTTGAGCCTGTGCCTCTGCCATGAGTGTCTTCACACCTTCCCTGCCATGGTAGCCATATGAGACGGAACATGATTAATAGTTCCATCAAGACAGAATGAGAATCCTAGTGTTAACAGAATCCACAAAAAATAAAGGTAAGGGTTAAGTAACACATGTCAACAAGACATCCCCAACTCTACAGGTTTGAACTAGTCTATTTGACCTTGCTGTGACAGAGAAGGAAGACTCAAATACACAAGTTCTAGACTCAGCAGATGCAACCACCAATGCTACAGTCTAATATTAACCTGTTGCCTCCAGCCACAGGCATGAACCTAACTGCACATTAATTTGGACCCAACAACGGTCAGTTAAAGACTAATCAAGGTTTGGCATGCAGGCCAAACTTATTGCTCAAATGTTATTGTTATTGATTTTAAAGCAGTAACTTGAAGTAAGGAAAACAGATACTGTATGGTATAACAGCTCTACCGGAGAAAATCTCTAAATTTATGCTGTTGGATTTTGGAAATCATAAATGATGCAGACTGCACAACATCCCTGGGCAACTTGTTCTGCTGCTAGAACTGTCCTCATGGAGAAGTTTTCGTTATCTCCAGTTTGGTGAGCAAGCACTCTGAACCGTGTTCTGTGAGTGCCTGAACTGAACTCCAAGGAACTGTTCTACAAATTTCTGACTAAGTGCACTATTGAAAGAAGCTGCAGAGTGTACCTGGGCTTACAAATCTCATTTGACCTGAAAGCTGTAAACAAGCTGAGATAGAGGAAAAATCTTTCGAATGAAAAGCTTTAACCTTTTATTCTCTTCACAGGAGCAAGAAACTAACAGGTGAAACAGTCAGTGACATCATGTTATTGATGTAGAAAAGCAATAGTCATATTACATCTGAGGAACAGCATGCCACCACTCTTCGCAGTGGATTTTCTGAGGAGAATAAATGGACAAAAATCACCTGCATTAGGCAGAACTCAGGTCCTAAGATCTGAAGAAGAAATTTCAGCATAAGCTTCATGACTCAGGGATTAAGTACTTACAACCCTTCCCAGTCACATGGTCTAAAATGTTTGTCTACTTTCTTGAACAAGCAAGGCAATGAAGAGGATGTCAGGGAATTAGAGAGAGCAATGAAAATGAATCTGAGAGATGACTTACCTACCCATTTTAAACCAGGCTGAGATCCATGACAGAATGTGGTTCAGCAATGGAAGCCATAAATGCATTAATCCCTTAAGAAAGCTAGTCACTCAGAATGAAAAAGATGTATGGACTTTTAGCCGGGGATGGAGCATTGATATAGCTGACAGATGCAACTTATACAAACATCTGATCTTTTAATGAGATGGAGTAGCTCAGAATATTAGGGACATAACGAACAACCCAATCATTTGGAAACAGGGACAGGCAGAAGAACACTTCTGATTATGCTGTATATGTTATTCCTGCAGCAATTTTCTACATGATATGAGAATGAATATTTGGTATGAAATCATTGGCTGTTGGTAACAGCCAGCCTTCCAGCCTTCTGTAAGCTGTAGGGATGCCAGACCTGAAAATTTTTCTGATATGCTGTGATTGATGAGGCGAGGAAATGACAAAGAAGCACTCAGAGCAGAGACAGCTGGGCAAACTATTCTAGTATTGAGTAGAGCCTGCACCGGGAGTGGAATACAGACGGATAAACTCTTGAAGAACCACTGTTAATGCTGGATGTACAGGGCTGTATATGAATCTGACGAGAGAAGGGAATTGAATACAGGAATTTCAAGCAAAAAGCAACAAACATATGGAAGAAGTTATGGACTAGCCAGAAGATACAATGAAACACAACACATTTGTGGTGGAGAGCTCTGAATACCCAGCTGGAAAGTACAAATGTTTAATGGGTAAAGAAAATTCATCCTTGGAAAATGTAAATTCCAACTAAAAGTACATTCTGAGCCACTTTCACTCTAAATTCTGACTTTAACAAATGAGAAGGTAACTCTTAGAAGAAGCTTATATATCATCAGCTTTCTCTCTATATGATTTAACAGAGGAAAATATGCTAGTCATGCGAATATTGTTTAAGCGTAAGTGATTTACGTATTATCAGCATTCATGTTTACAACATAAATCTTGTGCCTCTTGGAGTTTTGAGTCTGATATTAAAATTCCCAGGAGTTAAATTTCCCTAGAAAATTAAAAAATGCAGGTAGAGGCCACAACTGCACAAACTTGATTTTTATTTAATGCTACAATAGAAGAGAGGCTCTTCTGTACACCATTCCAGGTGTTATCCACAATTTTAGATTCTCTCTCTCTCTTGTTCTCTCTGTTTGTGTGTATGCATTTATATATAAATAGAAAAGCTATTCATTTTTCTTTCTATAAAGTAGAAAATAGCCATTATATCTTTGAAAAAAAAATGGTTCTGTCCTGAAGGTGTGTTTAGATTTTCTGAAGGATGATATCTTTTATTTTGCTTCTTATCTCTTCTGGTAAATCTTCACACAGAGAAGTTCTTGAAAGAGCTGTTGCCCAAAGATTTTATCTCTGGGATTTTTACTGAATATTCCAGCCAACATTTCATCTGTATTTCTATTTTTAAAATGTGAATTTTGCATGATATTGCACCATGAGGTCTTATTAAACATTTTATGCCATCTAAAAAGCACTTTGTATTAGAATTACACAGTTTGATGAACAGGGACCTGCTCACATCTTCACTAAAGCTTTTGTCTACAATGGTAGATAAGCAAGTTCAGGAACAGGGAGAAAATGCAGCCCTCACAATTTGTTGCCACTTTCTTTTAGTTTCGCAAGCTTGACTTTCAAAAGATCCAGTATGTTCACTTGTTTGTCTGTAATCTAAAAGCTATCAGAAATATATCCACAGGTGAAAAAACATGAAAACCTGGCCCGTCACATATTGCTACTTCATACAAGTGGAAAGGCCTTACTTACATCTTCCCATTCATCTGTCAACCACTCATACTGCACACAGGCAGGCAGCCAACAACGCCTCTTGCTAGGGGGCCGTGTATCACGATTGCACATTGCTTCATTCACTTGACCCAGGCCCTTCAGCTGGCAGTAGATGTCTCTTTGTTGAATCCCCACTCCACAGGACACAGAACACTAAAATTGAGCAAAACTATTTACGTCAGTGTGAAATAAGACAGTCAGTGTGGTAGTTTCCATTATTACATGTTCTCAGAATATTATTTAAATACTTCATAGTCCATAACATAGTAGTTTTACAGTGTATCAGAATAAATATACAACAAAAATGTAAATTTGCCATTTAAGTATCTGTAGGAATTATGGGAAATGCACCCAAAGTGCTCAGATTGATCTGTCTGCTTATCTTAATTCACAGTAGAGACACTCACTACACACTCAAAGCAAAAGTGTAAGTTTTTGCAAGCTCAAACAATTACAAATTGAAAATTTACATATTACTTTATTAAATTAAAGCCTAACAGGCTATTGTGTTGTTTTAAAAAGTAAATATGGAAATGAAAGAAAGAATTCTCAGTATTTCAGGCTTGAAAATCTCACAAAAGGTGCAGCCTCTTGAACTGTGATGAGCTTAAAAAGGTTCTAATCTTTCCTGTCATATGCCTCTTTTCCTCCCTCCTGGCCAAAAGATAGCTTGTTATAATGGTAAGATTTGCTCAGACGAGTGTAGACAGCCCATTGCTATCCCAGTCAGAGGCATGATTAGGTCCTAAAGCCTACCAGAAGACTCAACCTAATCATAAAGTAGATATTGCTCTCTCAAGTGTGGAAAAATGCAGAATGCTGATAAATGGCGTTCTACATTTCATCACCACTGATTTTGTAACTGAGCTGGCATCATCTGCTCCTGTGATATGCAAGGGTTGCATGTTTTGTCTCTGAAAGGTCAAAGTCTGGGTCTTTTTGATGATGTAACACTGTGTGATATCTGTTTCTGTACCTTTATGTATACTTTGACCGTCCTTATTGCTTAGGAATAGTCTTTAATGCTTGGGACATTAATAGAGTGTCTCTTTGGAAGTTAGTGTTTTTTCTTCTTGATTTTTAATCTGAGTGTAATATTCTACCAATTTATCTGGCGTTTGTCTGAACTTAGATGTATCAATCTCCTCAAGACAGGAGGTGAATCACTTCAGTTTCTCAAAGAGTTGGAGTTTGAATGCGAATCTTGAAATTTATGCCAGATAAAAAATAAAGGCGTTGATTCTGCTCTACACAAGGCAAAACAAATGACTATGGTCCCTATGAGCAGTCCAAGACCACCAAAGGATGGAGAGGGTTTAATACCAAAGCACCAGTAGTCATGAAACAAAGTGGAGATATTAAAATTTAAGAGAGTTGCATAAAGCACTTCTTTTTAAAGGCTTCCTGTATTAAGAAAGTTATGCATTTTACGACAGACATGTGATTATTGAATTAAAACATCAAAAATTCCAGTAGCTAGATGGATATCACTCATTAGTATGAGTGCCACTGGAAATTAGAGGGAGTTAAGGAGGGGTGGCGGACTCCTCATTTTCATGCCTCAAGGAGAGAGACATGAGATCATCTTCTTCACAAGTGTCAAGGTCAAAGCTCAAAGGTATGACTGCTGGCATGTGCCCCAAGGGTGGACTCCAGCCTGGCACAAAAGTTAAATTACTTTTATTAATGGAATATGGACTGAGTCTCTGACTTAGCCTGGCCAACTGGTGAATTTGAATGTCTGTACCAGAGATGGTCATGGAAATGACACAAGAGGAAGCAGAAGACAATTAAAATGCTTCTTTACAATGTGTAAAACTGAATCACTTCAGTTCATTCATATCACAGTTATAGTAACACTTCTCTCTCATATTCACTCCTTTGCACACACAGAACCATGCACTCTTCAGTGCAGCTTTATCTTACCAGGATTTCAAGCTTTGAGCACCCTCTATACGATATGAAACACTTCTTCCACTTTCTCTGTATCAATGTTTCCTTTTTAGATACTCAGTCCTCCTAAATTATAATATCTGGCAATATAATATAATATTAAATTATAATATCTGTTTAAGAAACAGAAGAGTTTGAATGGGAAAGGCTCAATGCCAGATACTAGGGTGAGAGTCTGTTTTCCAGACATAGTTGTAACTTAATCGATAACTTTCTAAGGGTCTACATACAGGTATAACAGGCAGAATTGAGTCTGTATACACACTTCTGTTTTTATGAAGTTTCCATCACCACAAATGTTGCATATAGCTTACCACAGAATAGGCAAACTTCAAAATAAAAGCAAAAAAAAACCAGGATGCTGGGACAGAGAAAGTTCCTTTAAAATTCCTCATCCCACATCTTTGAAGATGACCATGAGGACAATGCTTTTAATTACAATCTAAAATGAAAAAGCACTAGAATGAAATTATTTATTCTAGCGGATGATTTTACCGCTGGAATAACCTATTCAGTCTGAGAGTATTGTCACTCAGACACATAACTAGAGAGTGGACTTGTCAATGAAGATGTAGACAAATTCAATTTAAGGTGTAAAACACCTAGCTTAAAACATAGAAGCAAGTTTGACAGGTTAATTCTGGAGACCGTTCCTTACTTTTGTACAATCTCTGCCTCTAGCCTGTATTTTAGGCAGCAGCTGGGCACTTATTGCAGCCATTTCTTTTGTGATCTAATTGGTCTGTTGGTGATTCTTTTAACTTCCTCCCCCTAGGGTGGCCTGGGTCTATTAGTTGTAATCCTCTGAGACTGATCAGTTTTGTCTTCTGTAATAGGCATTTTCATTAAGACTCCCAAAATTCACACTGATAGATTCATATAAGAGTGCAAAACAAAAATTTCTCAAACAGCACAAAACTGCCAGATCCGTCTGCCCTTTATTCTAGGGAACACTTTCTTCCACTTCTTTAACATTTAATTAAAGCAAATTACTATGCACTGATCTCATTTTGGAGGAAAGTGAAAAGAAAGACAGTTATTTCACTTTCCTGTAGTGAACATTCACTGATCTGAGCAACAAGAGAATGCAGGCCAATGGTTAGGGCATTCACTTGAAAAGAAGACCTGGCTTCTAGTTCTTGAATCATAAAATATTTCAGCATTTTCTAGAAAAAAAAGGCATCAGCTAGGATCTGCATCAGAACAGATTTCTCAGTGGAAATTAGCATTTTATTATCTGAGAAGGGAATAAAATATTTCATCTTGGTTATCTCTGGCTTTGAAGGTCTGATTCCTCCTAGTCTGGTATAGTGTGGTCCAGATGCCTAACATGGACCTGTGAATTCCAGCAAGAGGCACAGTGCCTATAAGAGTTGCAGCAGTAACAGTCCACTTTGTGAACTTCTGTCTCACATCTCTCTATACTGTCCATTTCCACCTACTTAAAATCAGAAAGATCTATCTTTGTAGACAGCCTAAGTCATATTCCTATATTTTAGCAGCACATTGTGAGCAGGACAAAGAATCTGTCTCAGGCTTCCAGGGTTTTGATGAGAAAAAGATTGGCTTCTGTAGAGGGAACATCCCAGAGGGAAGGGAGGCACTGCACTCCACTGTTCTCAGAACTCCTCACATGATGAAGGAGAGAAGAAATTGTGATTATGCAATAACTGGCAAATATTTGCACTGTCTATTCCAGATCGAGATTAACCTTTCTTTTATCACCTCCTGATTTGGGTTCTGAGGTGTCTTCAACACTGTGTGTATTCTGCGAGAATAAATGAAAAGCAAACCAGCACATTGCCATGTGCTGTGCACACACAACTTCATAACAAGGTGAGGGATGTTTTACTAGACCAAATGGCATTATTGGAACAAAACACCAGCATTTGTGCACACAAGCCCTTTTTCTTGTCCTCTCCCTACAAACCTGGCTTCACTTCAATATTCAGACTATAACATCAACAATAATGATCAATTCATCACTGTGGCAGAGAAATAATCTTTTAAAATTTACTACTTTCTTGATTTTACAAGATAAGTCAGTCTTCCTCTCTTGAAGAAAGTCCTAATAAACTATTCTGTACAAGGTTTAGCTTGACAAGTATTTTGAGTTTGCTCAGCTATTTCTTGTAAACTAATTTAAAAAATAAAGAAAAATAAAATAAAAAAAACTATTTGCTAAATTGTAGATTTAATTGTGAATTGCATATAAAAACACTCTATCAGTTATTTTCATTGAAGCAACGTGTCATAAATACGGTCTCTTGTTCTTCTCCTTTATCACAGTAGAAGACATAATTATAGCAGATTTTAAATACCTCTTTCCATCTGCTGGCTTTCCAAGCAGGACATCTTCCAGCTCTGCAGATTTTGTATGTCTGTGGTTTTTTTAAATGACTGCAGTTTCCTTCCTCTATTTTCACTTGGAAGCTATTAAAACAATGCACATCACGATACTTCAAACCTTTTCCACAAGAAACAGAACACTGAAAAGAAAGAGAAGTATATTTCATTATTTATCAAAAATGTGTAAGTAATAAGAAAATCAGAAAAATCTGTGGCCTAGCCCAAAATAGAATCTACAATTATATGAATAAGTTTTTGTAATATGCCATAGCTATATATATCTGAAATTTCTGCATAAATTCTCTTCTAGTGAGTATTACTGAACAGCCGCCAACTATCTATCAGTTTCATTCATTCATGTAATCATTTATAAATATCTGAGCTCAGTCATCCATGCAGGAGATAGTTGGATGTTATGATCTCACAACAACACACTAGCTGTTTTCTGTTTCCAGTACGCTGCTGTAAATTGCTATTTTTGTGTAACAGTATAAGTGTTAAAGAAAAAAAATGCAATGTTTGCCTATGCATGTTTCCAGCCATTAGGCTATGAAGTCATGTTTTCTCTGGCACCTCCCTCCCATGCTCTTTGGATTCCTTGCTGTAGGTGGCACAGAGGCAAGAAAAGGGATGGAAAGTAGCCACCGGTTATGTGCAGTCCTGGCAGGCAAAGCTTTACCCCACTACTAGCTCTTCTGTTTCCTCCACAGAGTTGCAATGACTGGCTCTAGGACCTTCTTCCTGCAAATATATTCTGTGAAACCAAGGGTATGCACTAGTCATGATCAGAACATATCTGACCAATCAGTCTCTTTTGGAGGATCTTCCTCTGCTAAATTTTGGAATACACTGAGACTTAAGTGAGACTTGATTTTAATTGTTCAGATCAGGGCTGACCTACTCACGAGCATAGCAGAGCTGCAGGTGCTCAGGGAATTTTTAGTCAAACAAGAAATATCTGACACACTTCCAAATCAGGCGGCTATTTGGCTGACATATATTGGATTATAAGCCATTTGAATGTAAGCACTTAAGTCTTTTCTTTTTATTTTGCGATTAATCTTTATATTTTATAATCTACTATCAAAAATTTTTGATATATGAAGATAATTCCTTTTATCTTCTGTCTGGAAAGAGAATATGGTTAATTTGTCCCAGGATTACTCTGTGATTTCTTCTACATTTGGGCAAACAGGTAGAGAACAATCAAGTAGAGAATTAACATTCAAACAAAAATTTACTTTGTAAATAGATGTGGAAAAGACAGTTTAACTATATACTTTCTTCCCAAGCACCTAGGGTATTTTTCTTCCTGTTATCTTACATTGCCATCCATGTCACTAGCATCACACCTTAACTTAATCAAGCATTTTTTAATACATATATCTCCTGTTTTCTGGAAAATAAGTCTCTTCCCTTATAAAATCAACAAATATTTGCCCTGAAACAACAGCTGTAAAAGAGCTTTTAAAATACAGAAGGGATAAAGTAATAAATTGCAGTTATCCTGTAATATAATGTCCATCATTTTTCTCTTATTCAAGTGTAACTATATTTGCAGACAGATATAGATTTGCTCACAATTTGCCTTTTAAATATCTGCTACACAATACCAGCAAATGAGAATCTTTTTGATCACAGCAAAACTTTTCAATTTATAGTTTTGTTCATGTAGTTTTGTTTCATTAGTTTAGATACAATTTAAAGATAGAAAAATGCTTCATTTAAAACAACTACCTGTAACTAAACTCTTTCTTTTATAGCTACGAACAAGATAGGTCAGAAAACCTACAACTCTGCAAACCATATAATTATAAAGCCATTTCAAAAACCAGCTCTGATTTCAGAGGATTTAAACATCAAAGCAGGTATAGATAACATGTACACATAAAAACTAAAACACCAAAATGATCTTGATAATGCTTCTACCCTCCCCTTAAAGCTTTCTCAGGAATTTCAAAATGAATCATAAAATGTAGGTACAAAAGAACACCTTTTCCCTTTTATTTTTTAGTAGAATGTAAGTTAAGTATAGCACAAGCTTACTTAACTTCCTCCTATGATGTGTCAGGAAAATATCGCATGACCCTCCTTCCTCAATGGCTTTCATCTGCAAAGTATAAATTAAGCTACAAAGGCTATTACGTCCCTTCTAGTCCTTGCTGGGACTTCATTCAAGACACAGAATTGCAACTTAAGAAGTTGTCCTAAGAAGTCTCCACTTCTAGAGGTGAGGTTACCATAGCATAGAATACAGAAATAATCTTACTTTTTAATTCCTTGTTGCCCTCAAAATTAAATATTAAGACAACACTTTTCAGTACACGTACATATTTGTTTATATAGACTTCTATTCAATAAAAATGATAATTATGTTAGAGGGCAAATGGCTGCTAATGCCAATAGAATATGCAAAGAAATCATGTACCCTCCATCTCAGTCTTCCAAAGATTTTTCCCATAGCCTCTCTTCTTACTGTATACAACATTACATGCTTATTTCTACACAGGTTAGAGCTGGGTCTGAGTTTGTTTGTTTTTTGATTAAGTCAACGGTCCAAATTCAACTGAATTACATCTCATATATTAATATGGCTTAATTTAGCATTTATACTTTGTACTGTTCTTTTTTCTAAAGAAAGAAATTGAAGATTTGTGCATTAACTTAATACATTATAGTTGTAAGATCTTTCTTAGAAATTACAGAGCAGTATCTATATGAAAGATTACACATAAAGATATTCCACTGAATTTTGTAATTACACAAGAATCAAGAGAATCCATATTTGTTTTCTACCATATCAAAGGGGAAGCTGAGGAGATAGTTCAGAAAGAAAAGAAAGGTTTCTGTGTCAAAAAGAACATAGGCTTTATGAACAGATATTTCCAATAGCATTTAAACTCATTAACTTAGCTACTGCTTAGTCAAATACAGCTCAAGCTTCCTGAAACCTATTGCTATCTCAATATAAAATGTGGAAACATATGAAAAATACTTAAAAATCTACAGGCAGAAGTACTTTTCAATTACCTGTAAAGTATTTTAAAATGTTTCATTTAATTATGAAAAATATAACTTAACATTCCAGTAACATAACTTTGGACAAAAAAATATATATATTTTTTTTTAATCCTGTAAGAGATAATAAATTACTGAATATTACCAACTCATACTAGGAGATTATCTCCATTTAAATAACTTTTTTTTCAGGGAATTTATGTATTACTCCATGTTAATTTAATCTGTAACAATTTAAAAAGATAGGTTCAGCAGTTTGGGATTATACTGAAAAATATATTCAAAATGTAGTAAATTTTCATAGACAAAGGCATAAGCTCTCCTTAAATAGACAGACAGCATTTCTGCATATAGATTTGGATATTTTTCTTTCATGTACATCAGATTAAGGATCTGATCCTGCACTTCCACGTACCCAAGCCTCCTGCTGAACAGATCACACTCTAAAGAAGAAACTTCACTGTGCAAGTTGTAATTTTCTACTGTTCTAATGTCTTATGTTTAAATTCATTAGCTTTTTAAAGTTTTTCTTTAACATAAATGTAACAAAAGAACACTGAAGTTTAATTCACTCAGTTAATGCATGTTTATTGTTTTATTGAAGGAATAAAAACATCCCAATATTTTTAAAAATTAGAAGAAGTTCTCAATGATAGATATTAACTATTTGCAAACCTCTGCTTAAAAACAATTGTCCAATTTTTTTTTTAAAAAAGAAGTCAACCATCAAACTAAGAAGTACCTCCAAGTAGCTTTGCTAGTTAATCTAAAAAAAAATTGGGTACATAAGGCATTTGGAATTTCCTGGAAAAGCTCCTGCAAACTTCTGTGGAGCTCCGAAGGGCCAGATTCTTAAATCTGTTGCAGTCTCCTAACCAAAATCAGCAAGAGAAATAGAAACCTAGATATGCCTGTGGGCCAGACCCTTTGCATCTTCAATGGGACTTAGATAAAATTTAGACAACTAATTCTAGGGTTGTGTTTCTTAGTCTTGCATGCATGTCAGTTACTTCTGGAAGCACTTACACTGCACAAAGTCACAGTCTAAGACTTTAAAACACTCCTTTGGTGGCTGAATAGTCTATTTATACAAATACGGACAAACCTTTTAACAGACTGACTAGCTCAGTGCTTAACATGCACCTCAGGATGATCAGGATCCTAAGAACAGGCTTTTCTGTATTTCCGCTAAGAGGCTAAAAAGCAATTGCAATTGCTCCAAGAGTAAACAAAAACACACCAGGTGAATGAGGCACTTCACAAAACACTGATAGGTATTACTTAATGCAACCAAAGGAAGAGAAATGTTTCTATTTCTGTTTGGTTTTTTAGCATTAAAAAGGATCACCTTGGATGTAGATAATCCAGGATCATCAATGGAAATTTCAAAGGACACATTACTGTGTAGGTACAGTACTCCTCTGAAACAGCAAACATCATGGCTTCATACCTTAAATAATATATAAAAAATAGTTCTTAAAGGGACTGTTTCCTCCTAGAATGCCCTTGCATCAGATGCAGCAGGCTCAGCTGTGACAGTTATTGCACAGTGACCCACCTTTATCAGCAGAAATGAAGACTGCTCCTGTCCAACAAAGCTTCTCATTGGTGACTCCTGACAAGTATGAGGTGAAGGTTGGCTGGCACAGAGAATATGTACCAAAGAAAGGAAACTACTTCTCTCAAATGCTGAATCAAATGCTCTAATGAAAAGTGAGGACGCTGCTTCTAGCTTTTAAGTAAAGATAGAGTACACTAATTGTTCAGATCTTTGAAAGAAAAGCTCAGGCTCCAAACTTTCAGAGATGATCCCAGATTGCGACTCCGAAGTGGCTACAGGCATCTAAATGCAGCCTCCATCTTACACGGGAGGTCCAATCCCATGTTCTATGTTTTCTTTCCCATAGAGAGTTGAATATTGCGCACACAGACAGACCTAAAGTAGTTCCCTATCTAGCTTCCTTTCAGCTTTAGATCACTGTTCAGAAGCATCAATTTCTCCTTTGTAGAGGATAGAGGCCTCACTCTATGTTCTGGAATCCGCTCTTATCCTTCAGTGGATCTAGTCTATAGCTATATTTCTTATATGGCTCAGCTTTGCCCTTCATAAGACCATGTTCCTTCCTGGAGCTCCTAACTCATTAAAGAAGCACACCTGATGTTACACACTACTTGTGAAATCTAGTTTTCCCAGTGCTTGGTGCCTACTCTGTTCCGTGAGGTACTGCGGAGATGACCTCCCCAAGGCTTCACTCTCCTGACTGGAAAAGGTATAACTGCACTTAACTCTCGCTGCTGGACTTTAATTCAGTGAACCTGCATAAGCCCCAGAACAATTTAGTCTTTACAGCTCAACACATCTATAACATGGCTTCATTTGTGTAACAGTCCACATAATTGGAGGCTTTAGGACAGTACATTTTCCATATATGTTCTGAGGATGGCATATGTATAAAAAATTCCCTAAAAATGTTAAATCTCAAAAGAAATACAGTATTAAAAAAATAAAAAAAAACAAGTTGAAAAACCATCCTGTAAGCATTTTACACAGACATTCTAGCACTTGTCTCAACACAAGCTGAAGTAATCCTTCCCATATGTCAGGTTCTTTTAAAAACATAAAACTACAGTGAAAAGCTGGAGTTGATTACTATTGTTTAAAGTCATTCCATAACCCTGGTTACTAGGATTCATCTGTGGTTTTTTTTTTTTTTTTTTTTTTTTTTTATATATATATATATATAGTAATAAAATTCAATGAGGAGCAGCCTGATAGAACTCCTGGTGCTTTCTGTGGACAGACTGACTCACATGACAGGCATGCCACCATCAGTACCAAATTAAGGCTCTGTATGAACAGCTGACAGATACAGAGTTTCACAGAAAGGTTTAGTAAAAGCTTTTTTGATTCTTTTTGTTGCTGTTACTATTCTATTTAAAGATTGAAGATTTCATATTATTTGGGTGATCTTATTCTGAATTTTCTTAATCTTTTCTCTCAAAGCAGTATTTTGTGTAGCTTAGCTTCTAGCTCAAAGGGCTTTAGGAAACTCGAAAATAGACTAGTAAATGGAAACCATGTAACAGTTCCTCTTTGTATCCATATTATTTATAAAGGAACATAAAATACTAATAGCTGTGATCAAAAACAGCACTGTGGTAAATGTAAAGATTGTGTTAGAAAAAGTGTAAGATTATGAATGCTAAAAGTTCCATTCTTCTTTTCTATCTTTTTTAATAGGCACTTTTGTGACTGGACAGAAAGATCAATTTAAAAAATGAGAAATGTATATAACAGGTCAGAATCATTATAATCTGTAGGGTTCAAAACTTTTGCTCCTTGAGTTGTACGATAAACTTCACTTTGATCTCTGCTTGGCCCCAAAGTCTCTTTTAAAACCACGCTAGAAATAGCTTGGGACAACTAACGCACAAGTGCCTTTGAGCACTGCTATTAGGACCAGGTATTCCTGTTCGTACCTCATTCCTGTTACATGCATCTCTCCAGGGGTCCTTGCAATGCTAATGCATGAAACAGGCATTTTTCAGCTAAAATGATTCTCAAAACTGTCTTCCCCTTTTTTCTAGACAGACAATTGTCAAGGAGCAGCACAGACTCTGAAATTAGGTCCTACTGCATTCCTGGTTTCGAAGTCAGTAACTCTTCACTAAAACAAGCACAAACACTTTTGCCATTAGCTCAGGCGACCAGAAATGAAAACGGTTACAAAAGACCAAAGAATCCATCAGTCCTGAGAAAGAGCGGCTTGAATTCTAAGAGAGATGTATATTATTTGTAACTTTTACATTTAAGTTACACCTATGTTAACTACACACATTATACTGAAAGCATTTTTAAGTTTATACCATACTGCTCTGGTGTTTAGAAAATGTCTTGATTTAATTAAACTAAAACCTACTTCTTGCAGCTGCAGTATGTAAAGCTGTTTTGCCACCTTTCTAAGGAAGCCAATTGCTTTTGCAACTACAGCAGTGAAAGGGAGGAAGACTAGGCTAGGAAGGACTCAAAGAGTTCATCAAATCCACCATTTGACTCTAGGGTTGGATCAACTATATCCGAACTGTTCCTGACAGCAATTTGTTAATCTCTTCTTCAATAAGAAGAACAGCCTAGCCTCCCTTACATGCCCTTTTTCCAATGTTTAACCATGCTTATAGTCAGAAAAAGTGTCTTAGCATTTAACCACAATCTCTCCTGTTGAGTTCCTAAATAATCTCAGCAATTACTGCAAATTCCTCATTGTCTGTTGGCCTATGCATTTGGATGAAAAAATATAGCACCCCTTGCATCTGTTTGATCCCCTTTTCTTGTGATCAAAAGGTGAAGGGTGAGAAAGTAATGCTCACCGTGCTTCACTAAGATACAAGACAAACACAAACCTAAAAACATTTTGCAAATTTCAGTTCATAGCACATCTCATGACTTTGAAAGTTGATGCCCCAAGATCAGTGATATGGAGTAAATCTCCATCATGCTGGACTTTTCAAGTACATTGCATTTCTAGACACTAGATTTTTCAAGACCACTTGCAAAGCATTCCATGACGTACTATAACAAAGCTAAAAACCAAAACCATGCAAAGCCCAGCAACACATGGTCCAATCACATCTCTGTAAGCCCAACAGATAATCATGATTTTGAACTGCTGTTCTTCCCCAAGCTTTATGCAAAGACAGATCTAAAATATGGATATTCTTCTCTTCAAGCTCTACTACAGTGAGGCTTCACAGCATGAGTTGCCAGCTCTGTGCTGATGAAAAAAGCCAGTTTTTAGCTGTTGCAACTACTGCCACGCATAAAAATGAAGACCTTAATTAAACTGTCCAAGACTGACTCCCCCTTGAATTTGAGTTGCCTGCAGTCATTTTTGACTCATTTCTATGCCTAGACAGCTCACAATTCTGCAGACATCTGCTCTCACACCTAAGTTGTGGAGAATATTTGTTACTATCTCTGAAATGAAGTACTCCTCCCAAATCCTACTCTATCTGATGTAAGGAACAATACTGTTGTGACTATAGTGATATTTATCTAAGAAGATATGTGGGTAGCCTCAAGACTGGAATGTAAGAAGACAGCTATCCTTCTTCCTATTTGACTTGGATCAAAACTATAACATTTTGCCACAAGATTATGGTGACTCTGCATCAGTAGGTAGACCTACTGGTGATAACATTGCTTACTCAAAAATAATATGTAATGGATAAAAGAGAACAAGACATAATAACGCATCATCTGTACCAGGGAATGGGATATATTTAAGTATATACATGTACATATTGCTTTGTTTGCAATCAATAAACAACTGCTGAATTAATAAGCAAGTGTCCCTACTTGCCAGTACTGCTCACCATGTTGCTGGCTGCTGTCACTCCTCAGCAGTGGCTCAATAGGAGCCTGGTTCTCCCTAATCAGTGTATAAACATAATGTACATATGTATGTGTATATACGTACATATATATGAATATATGTGTGTACGTGATATACAGGTTTTATACATATATATATATATATATATATATAGGTATATATATATATAGGTTCCTATAAAGCCCTTTTTATCCAAACAAATTTGGCTGAAATTCCCTCAAAAGAGTAAAGGAGGAAAAGCTTCTGCATGTATGGTTAGTTACTGGTACTGGTACTTCACCTGAAGTGTACTGGCTATGACATGGCAGTTAACTCAAAAAAAAAAAAAAAAAAAAAAAAAAAAAAAAAGAAAAAGAAAGAAATATCTGTCAAAAGCTGGTGTTGTGTTAACTCAAATTTTATGACTGTAGTTTTAAGTTGCTAATGTCTAGCTTATTCTTACCTTGACATGTTCACCTGTCTTTTATTTTTTTAAAATAACCCCAAACAGTTTCTGAGAGAACAGACTTTTTCTACATTCCCAAATATATTTTTAAGATATACATACATACCCCACAACTGGAAATAATTAAGATATTTTTCAAGTTACAGTTTAAATAAGAGTTCTGTCTTCCTTGTGGGTATGTATCTTACTGTAATTGAGACAACTGTTGGGTAACTAGGAGTGAACACAATTTTAAGTGAACAGTTATACCGAATATTTCTACATTATGACAAAAAAGTATAAAGACATTCACTAATAAAAAAAGCTTAACAATTACTACAGATAAACACAACTTTTAAAAATGAAATCATCCTCTGCTGAATTTAATAATGGAATACTTATTCCAAATGTTCCAATCAGAAATGTACTCTGTATTTAAACTTTCCTAAATGAAAGTCAAACATGGTATTTTTTACATAGAACAGGTAAGACTTCTGTTGCTTTGTATAATAGAATATGCTAGAATATGCTACTGACTAGTGCAAAAAGTATAAGCTGTCTGTTCCTCAAAGAAACATGTTCCAGGATTAGGAAATATTTCTAGAATTTCCAGAATTAGACTTCGATCAAGGCTCCATACCTTACCAAAATATTTGAAGTAGTTCCTTGAGAAGTGTGGGATTCCAAACAACTACACAAACTGCAATTTCTGCATTTTTTAAAAAAATACTGTGACATCAATAAAATACACAACAGCGGAGTAGTGGGAATACTCATTCTGCTAGTTAGCAGCTAATCTTATTTTCCTTTCATCTATCTATATCCAAATGGTTTACGCCTAGACTAAGATCTTTCAAGCAGAAAACATGATTTTATCAGTACCAGGTGTCTGGGCCTTCTGCAGCAACACAACTGAAGGAAATTAGTTGATACGAAGTATCAAATACGCTATGGTATGCTATGGTATTTCAAACCAAAGCAAATCTGTTTACCTTATGCCCAACACAGACCCTTTAACTATAGCCCTGTTGCACATGTTGCAAGGCAAGAAAAACTTGACCATGTAAATCTTAAGACAAAATGGTTTTTGGGCCAGTTTATCTTCCTCTCAACAATCAGTACTCATTTAAATATACTTCGTATGTTCAACTTCATCTTACCTTCCAAGTAATGCAGCTTCCACAACATCCTTGGGGAAATTCAAAGCTACAATAAATTGTATATTTTACTGCAATACTTACTATTGTCTCTCTAGTACACAACCTAAATACTCATTTAATTTGATGATTTAAGTCTTCAGTTTATATCATCTTTTCAGCTTAGTTTCTGTATATCCTTAATAGCAATAGTCTTTGTGGATAAAGAGTTGTGACCTTTGTTAGCAAAGCTATATACATAACGTTTTTCATTTCATAATCTGTTATTACTCCTTAATCAATTTTGTTACTTGATTTGGAATGCAAGTTAATGTATGTATCTGTCAGAATCCTCCAAAACCTTAATATTTCAATTTTACTACTTCAAACCTGATTTATTTTTGCTAGATTCTGCAGGTAACAGTCATGTTTTTCTAATTAATGTTGAGCGGAACTTTGTACAAAAAGCAGCAATTTGTATTATTTTTCATATGTAAAGCATGTTTGTTTAGAACTACAGCACTACTTGAATCCAGAAGAGATGTCCTAATAACTTTCAAATAAAAGCACTACTTAGTGCTATTTCAAAATCTTATTTCAATTTTGTTTAAGACCATTTTTGTCCTCAACAATTTCATCTCAATCATTTCTAATTAATACAAAAATTGGTAAATTTGGAGTAGAATACATAATAGATTTTTTGAAAGAAAAGTAGGGTTAATGGTCAATTTCCATATTTTTCTTCATGACTATAAATTTCTTTTTCAGCAGCTGTTTTTCTTAACACAGGATCTCACAAAGGATTGCCCTCATGCAAAAGAGCTGCCATTGCCTGTTGTTCTCAGTGGAATTAAAATCAGAGAATAATAACCTGCTCTGAGCATCATCATCTGCAGCTACTATCGTCATCTGACCTTAGAATATTTTAACCTCACCTCGCTCAGTGAGAAAAGGGGACTTCAAGCAGCACTTCCATAATTTTGGTCTGCCTATGCGCTCTGGCTGTGTAACAGGGTGAGAACCAAGCACACAACAGCCTTCCTCCCTCCATAATTGGTTTCCACAGCTTCCCACGGAACATCATGGGTAGGAACCCAAGTGCGCTCCAGACCAATCCCAGTGTGGGTTACAGGAGATTTTGAAGTGCACTGCAGTATGATCTAGCAGGTAGGTCTAGATGCAACAGCTGAGAACAGTGGAAAACAGGAGTGACTCTTCTGAAGTCATCCAACCTGTCCAGAACAGGTAGCCACAGTTTTACTGACAGCACTGAGTACTGCACGCTTCATAGACAGGCAGCTTTTGTCTGTTTCATTTTAGGATATAACTTTTTTCATCTGAAGAATAAAAGAAAAATGACCAATTTTTGAATAATTACTTTCCAAGTATGTTGAACAACGTCTCTCTAGTGTTTGGACATAAATGAGAAAATACATAGATTTGCATACATACAAAGAGTGAGAATGAAGAGTCAATAAGAATGATTAAAGAGAGACATTTTAGAGTTGATATAGATAGCAGGAAGGTAAAACTGAGAGGAGAGCATCTATATGCCACCTACTAGGAATGTGTGTTAATATATTCCTTTTAAAGCCATCCATATTTTAAAAAATCTTCCAATATAATAAAGTCAGAACTGTCAGGACAGATTTTGAAGGGAAGTGGGTATCTTGTCTGCATAAGTCAAACTGTGCTGATGATGTTACAAAGGAATTTTAGACAACTGCCACCATGTGGCCTGAATTTCTTCCTCCTGTGCAGCTGCCAATAGCCTTAGTGGGGATAACCTCTAAGCAGAATAGCAATCTGTCTCAATGGCAGACGAACAATGACATACTGCGCAGCTGTCAGAAAAATCAAAACAAGAATTCTCTTGAAATTCCACTTAATGATCATCAGGGAATTTCATGTATTAATTCTAGTTTGATTTTTTGATAAGTCTTTTAATATGTCTTATTCCCCTGGTGTCTCATCAAAGCACTACCCATTCCCTCAAGCTCAGCACAGCCAATACAAAGGACCTTCTCTTTGTAAGCCCTGCCATGGCTTTTCACTATGAACATGACTATTCTACCCATCACAGCCTAAAACTCAGCATCATTTTTAACTCAGGCCCCTCTTCCCTGGATTTACATTCAAGGCATTTGAAGTCTTGAACACTTTAGAAATAAAATATTTTAAGATTTTTTCCATCTAGTCCCAAAATGTGACTAGACCAAATGATTTTACATCCTGCTTACACCAGCCCCTTTTCTGTCAGCTGCAACCTTACAGTGCTCATTGCCACTCCGAATGCTTCTGCAGTATCCATGTATCCCATGCAGTTTGCTCTTGTCTTTTGTCTTTTGATATCCCTTCATCAGTTAACTTTTTCTATTGTGTGAACATAAGCTGCCAGTTTTTAAGGAAGGTATTGGCCTCTCCTCACTCTACTTATTGTCATTGAGACATGTGCACCCACCTTCGGCTGGTTTGTGATCCCTGTGTGCAAAGTTTGCTTGAAACACCTCTGACATTTCCTCAGACTTCCCCCTTGGACCTTCCTGCACTCATCTCCAAAATCACTCGAAAACACTTTACCATTCTGCAAATTCCTATGCTGTAAGAGCTATGTAGCATTTCAAAAGCAGTCTGTTACCACATTCAACTCACCATCTACCACAATACTCAGTGAGTCTTCACTGTGCCTCATCTTCCCAGTCCATCTGTATGTATCTCATTATGTATCTCACTGTAAGCTTTTCCAGATAGCACCCTACATCACACAGAACCTAGTACAATGGAATCCATGAACAGGCTTTTAGCTCTTACAATAACACAAGAACAACAGAACAGCTATAACAGCTGTAACTGTTTTTAACAATTGCATGGTTCAAGTTTTACATTACCCATATCTTTAGTTTCTGTTGGATATTCAGTTATATCCAACTCTTTTATAAGGGCACACTCAACCATTAATTCAGTGTCCAAAGTGCCACATTTCACGGATGCTATTTCAGGTGTCCTTGCTACATAAAAAATCTTGAAGAACACTTTTTCTGTAAATGACTGATCATATACTTTATATGTTATTACTCCCCCTGTATTTTCAAATTGCATTCTTTACTTCTCTGAAAATTTAAAATATATTCATTAATAATCTTCAAGAAATAGATCAGTTTACAACTTGTAAGAAACAATTCTACCATAGAGATTTAGCAAGTGATGTTCAGTAAGTGTACTCCAAAGTCAGTGGAAGAAGTCAGATACCAATGCTCATCCTCAGAAATCTTTTAGGTGACTTTGTTATTCTAACCAGATGTTTCTCCCCATGAAAGGAGAACACTTTGTTTCTAAACAAAGTTCTGATCAAGCGATCTTTCAAAAGAAAAACAATCTGTCTGACTTGTTTCAAGATGACCCCAGTACTCTGCTGCTATCAGCAGTGTGAAAATTATTGATGTCAGGTAAAAATAACGAATTTGTGAGGGACCGAGTATTGATAAAAAAACACTAGCTGTCCATAAAAGTTCATTGTAAAGCCAAACAATCTCAATCATATAACTGTAAGAGGAAAAACAGGGCACTTGCAACATTGTTATCTAGGTTTCACAACAAGGACCCAAATTTGATTCCAATTTTGGACAAATATAAGTCAACATAGCAAACAGAGAGCTATCTACCATTTTCCCATTTTCTTCAAGAATATAATCCAAAGTGTCAGAGAGCAATTAGGTTGTATTCCATGTTCTGGCAAAGCCATTTCACAAAGATTATGGAGATCTTACTGTGAGTGTTTCTAGTGGAAGGTTTTGTGGCACAGTGGGAGAGGGGAAAAGGAAAATCACATGAAGAAAACAGTGGTAAAACACAAGAGAGACTAGAAAAAGAGAGAAATTCTTCAGAGGAAATAATGAAAATAGTTCAATTCTAAGAAAGAAGTTGTGAAAATAAGAACTGCTTCTCAGGGTCATAACAAACTGCTTTGTTGGACTGCAACATGAATCTTTGAGTCAGAATCATACTCAAATGTTATGCCCTGTCCTCGATCTTATTTTCTTCCAGGTTTCACCTTTTCTGGAAGAAAATCTCACTATTACACACAAGAGTAACTTCCAGGAGAACCACTTACCAAAGACAGACAAGCTAACACAGAAAACAGATATTAAATATCTGTAAGGTTCTGCCAGTGAGAAACAAAAACAATCCTTAATGTAGTTGAAAATACTCTATGTGGCAATAAGTATTTTATATGTACTTAATTTAAAAAAAGGTTTTAGAATAGCAGTTACTATTTCACAAGAAGAAAATTAATGTTTTCTCCTTCAACAATACTGACACATCATATTTGCTATATCATTTAACACTTCCTTTATAGATTCTATTTCCTCTATCACAGTAAAAATTGAATAGTTACTCTTTCTGCTTTACTTGCTCTTCATTTGAATCTATGGCATCTAGTTACCACCAACAATAAGTATTTCTGCCTCCCTTCAAAAGCCATTTAGCTGGCAGGTTCTACTACCTCATGTGCAGGTCTTAAGACAGGGCTTAAGTATTGCTGAAGGGTTTGCATGTACCTCTGCTAAGAACTTCACCATCAGCCCTCTTTCAAACAACACTGCCACTGTAATTAATGAGAATATATATTAAAACAATGAGAGGTGTGATTACTTTATTAATTTGCTGGGGAAAAAACAGAAAAAATACATTGCTTAGTCAGCATTCTTGCTACAACACACCTGGTACATGTACCTATTATCTACCACCTTTCAATTGAATGATACATACAATGGAGGCAGATGGCTGAGGCAAATCAACAATTTAAAATATATGAACAGCAGGAAATTCAGGAAACAAACAATTCTGCCTTGCCTTTGAAATCAGTTGCAAATGAGCAGAGCTAGAATCTCACTGACCCTTTCAGAAAATCTTAATCTACCAGTATAAATGTGTATGAAATACACAAGACTGACTGACAGTGCTGCTGCTTGCATTCTTTGGGAACCCTCTCAGAAAATATTTGGTAGAGGCACTTCTACCATTCAGCTATTGCAGATATCAAATTTCTGCCTTGGCTGAACTTTTGCAAGTCTCATCTTTCTTTTCTCCACGATCATATGACACATGTAACTCACCTTTAGGCAACTGTGTGAAAGCAGCAGCAGCAGACAGAAGTGATAATGTAAGTACAAGTATCAAAAAAGATTGGAGGCAGAAATGGAAATAGGAAGCCTCATGGAAAAAAATGCAAGAGCAAAAGAAAAGCAGATTTTTCTCTTATTGTTTCCAATGAACAGATACATTTCCAGATTAATTTTCCAAAGGGAGAACAACAGATGTATTTGTGTCCCTCCACCAGTTTTCCTCACAAACCTCCATGAAAAAATATACAAAAACCCAAAGTGAATTCACTATTGTTTCCAATAGGTCAGGGAATTTTATTTCCCTGCTTCACAGGGAATAAAATCTCCGGCCTATTCTGAAGCTTGAGAGCTGAATGGAGGCATGGGAATGACATAATCTACATTCTCACTCAAAAGCAATAGTTACCCTTTGGGAGTGACATAGATCTTCATAATAAAAGATCAAACATATTTGTAACATGGTGAAGGACCTCTGATGTAGGGACTATATTTGTACAACCAGAAGGTCGCACAAACAAAAGAATTTGTTATATGCTTTTTAAAAATTAATTTTACAAATCTTCCTTGTTTATCTGAAGAGACTGAGTCCTTTCAACTAACCAAACACAAAAACAATTAGAGGTAATCCAGTCTCCAAACAGTAGACCAACTGATTTTAACTGAGTTTACAAAAAGCTAAACATGACCACAAGCAAACACTGGATCCTAGTAATTGCAATCTGTGATTCGCCATTTTCAATCATGTTAACAGCAGCAAAATGGTAGTTTAGAAATTAATGTAATATCAACACATGAGTTAGGTGTGTCTCACCATCTGCTCCCCCAAAAGTACTACTTCGCATTTCACTTAATGAAAAACTAAGGTTTTGTGTTTGGACTTTAAAGAAAACTGCAAATACAAAGCAATATATAATAGATCAATACAGCAATATAGTATTGTCAGAAAATCTTTAAACTTTATAGAATCATTCAAAAATACAACTCTTTTTCTATAGTACTTAATTAATAATCAACTGAAGAAATGTGTATTTTAAATAAGGAATACGATATTTTACCCACCTTTGCATGTTGTCTTCCAGTTTGTTTTCAGCTGGACTCACTCTTCTGTACATTTTTTAATTTACTCACAGATCAACATTACACAGTCATGTGCATAAACGTGAATATACATGCAAGTTTCTGACGGACTACTTCAGCAGGAAATCCACATACTTGATCCTGCTCTCACTTAAGTAAAGGGCCTATAGATATAGGTTCATGCTACAATACATACTGATCTAAGTGGAGGAGCCTGTCTCCCATAACTACCAGTTTTCACAGAAAGGATTAGGAACTCTCGTAATAGAGAACTATGGAATATCTTGTTTATTTCCTACCCATGCCAGGTGACCATAGTACTTTTGTATACAACCTCCATAAATTTTAGACAAAGCCAAAACTTTAATATATGTTTAATAACTTTTAGATTTGGAGTTCAAAACCATTTTGGGGCAGTATTTATGAGTTGTGATTGGGATTTTCACAACTGCCACGTACATACAACGAGCTCAGAATGAGTTTTACATGGATCTGACATACTAGCTGAGTTCAGCTCTTCTGAAAGTTCTAACTCTTCAAAGAGAAATAAATGCTTCAATAGCTTCATATTCTTCTGATTTTCAATGGATGGTTGCATATATCTAGGAATGAAGCACTTTCTTTCTTTTCTCCTCAATGACATTAATTATTTGACTTTGACTATGTTGTCCTCTTTCTAAATGAAAGGTCTAAAAGTTCTACAAACTAGTGCTTCTAGGAATGTAAAAACTTGTTCTCTCATTAAGAGGAGAAGAGTTGAGCATTGTATTATGAGCCTCAGTTTTCTATGACTTTTGACACTGACTTTAGTGGGAGCAAATCTGGGCCATAAAACTGTAGCTTGAGCAAAAGATGTTCAATATGTAGTATCCTTAACTTTTATCACCAAATATCATGCTCCAGCTATGGTCAGCTGTCCAATGGCATCATTTACTGCTTTATCAGTAACAAAGTTTATATGATCTTTATTTTTTTGTTCAAGTATCAGAACTATTACAAATTCTGCAACACAACAACCTTAAATCTTTTACAGAAGGAAATTTTAAACATTTCCCTGTGAAAATAACGTCACTAAAATATCATATGAAGTTCACTGCAATATAAAGATCACCCAACGGTGATAAAACACTTTCCGTAAAACTGGTTAATTCCTTTTTTAAAAAAGGATTTCAAACATTAGAATTCATTAATAAAGCACGCATTAAATATAAACACAAAGCCACACAACATGCATCAAAAGAGGAGTTAAAATACAACTGTATTTCATAGACAAAAGTCACAGTCATTAAATTACAGACACAACATTATAACTTATTTATTATTTCAAGCTATACAGACAACAGAGCACCAAAATGGAGAAATTTACTCTAAACTTGATAAACAGTAAAAAGATTTTTTTTTTTTTTTTTTTGCATTTTGGAACAGGTACTTTCTCTCATTTCTATCAGAATTACTCTATATGAAACTCACTATTTCAAGTCTGTTCTATGACATTATTTGGGTAGTGACATATGTTACCAGTTATCTCTGAAAAAGCAGTCCCCACTACCAAAGTTTTTAAAAATGAATTGCATATGCTAATATTAAGATTTCAGCCAATGGGGTTTTAAATAAGCATGCTGTAATGGTAATGAGGTATTCTGAAGTTTGATATTAGGCAGCAGCATAAGTAGAGGTATAAGACTGAAGATGGTTTTGAAAACCAAGTTCACTGATCCTGAACTCCCTTTTAATATAAAAGATTATCTTTAAAGATATAAATACTTTTTACACACTAGAAAAAATGAATGAAGGCACTTTTATCATACATAGTAAGATTTCTGCACTAAAATGAAAACAAATAAATATTTTACTTATACAAGTTTGGGCTGCTCCTGCTCCTGCAGAAGTTGATGGTAGTACATCACTGGAAGGGGACTGATGTGTCCATTCTTAAAAAATACACTTCTATTCATTAAAAGTAGGAAAGAAAAAAAAAAGATTTCTTCCACTAGTGCAAAGACAGAATTATACAAAAGCTCTTCTGGAAAAAATAACTAAAGAGAAATCTCAAAAACTAGAAAAATAAGCTACTTTGGGGGTATTGCATTGTGTCCAAAAGACAGTAAGAAATATCAGTAAGAATCTCTGACACCTAGAGATAACTTGAACAAGCAACTGATCCTCCCATTTTATGCCCAAAGTTAATTTGAAATCATGAATAATACTTATGAGGTCAGACAAAAATCCTAAGAGTGAGGAAAAATATTTATTTTGTCAACATTTCAGACAAATGAAACATAAATTAACTTCTATGTGGATCAAATCTTGACTATCACCGAACACAAAGACACCTTGGACAAAAACAGGTTCAGGCTGCTCCCAAAGAACTCCGTAAAACTAACAGTTTTAAACTGAAGATTTTTTAGGACTTCTGTTTTTAACATAATTTTGGCAGTTAGTGAAACTTCTGTTCACAATACTTAATTTCCTGACTAAAATGAAGTACAATTGATATGACTAGTTTGTTGCCAGTGTTTAGCTCTTTCAATAGCTTTACAGCTGCTAGCAAAGCTATCTGCACAATCACTATTCCTAGGAAAGTTATGTCTGTCCACTACATGGTCACTTTCATTAAATAAAGATTTATAAAAGCTTTAAAGTAATCAAGAAATGAATCCTAAAATTATAATCTGACTTCACAACTGGTGTTTAGCAAAATTTCAGGACAAGCACTTCAGGAGTCTAAACTTTGAAAAGAACCGGATATATCATATCTCAAGTCTCAAAACAAATGTGAAGTAGAGCTACAGCTTCAGACTATGTTAAGAAAACAGACACTAATCACTGCACTCACCCTAGAGTAGAAATCTTCTTTTACTAGAATCTGAATAAAATTCCAAATGTAGATGTTTTCAAAGAAATCTAAAGAAAGTAAAAACCTCAAGATGGACTTTAACTTCTCTGTGCTCTTACCTGTTAGTGCTCAGCAATAAAGCTATACAACAACTATTTGCAAAACTGGTCAGATTAAGGAACTAGCTACAGGATGCCTCTAAAAGACTGAAAGCTGTTTGAGACAAAACTAAGGGTGGTATGAAGGCATAACTGTCTGCTTTCGTGGCAATACTTGTTACCTCCAACTGAAAGCAGCCTTCTGTGATGTGTGCGCTCTGGTAAGACATGTATGTTGTAAATTTAGTTTCATGAATGCCATGAACATATATTGATGATTTCTGTAACTTCTTTAGGAAAAATCAGTTACAATTTAGATTTCAGTAGACTTGATTTCAGTAGACTTGTGTTTCAGGTATTTGTGCTTTCTAAAGGAACTGGAAAGGATGGGAAGCAAACAAGTATTTCAAATTGTCATATACTCTGTTAAAATGTCTCTAATAAATTTAGCTTGATCTCCACATTCACACAAGAATAAAAGCTCAAATAAAGACAAAGCTTTCAAGGTACTGTCGATTGCATAAGCAAGAACCTTGCTATTTGGCTACCTGGAACTCCAAGGATTGAAAAATGCACTGGGGCTGCTGGGAGGATCAAAAGAAAAATCAGTTCCCTAAAAATTCAAATTCAAAATTCTTATTATCCAAAAATGCAAACAAACTAACTTGCCTCACTATGTGAAACTGTAAGGCATTGTCTATTTTAGGATAGTCTATTTTATTTCTCCATTGTAATTCCTCACATACCTTAAATTCACATTTTATGTTTTGCCTAGGTCACACGCCAGGGCCTTGGCATCAGAAGTCTCCTGACTTGCTGCTGTGTGGCAAATTATTTCCCAGTCAAGTACTGCACTTCACTTGGAAGGTAGCAGCTAACAGCTCAAATGTCTTTAAACCTGCTCTTACAGTTAAGCTCTTCAGTGGATCAGATGACACTTTCATAGTCAGATAATTCTGGGATGAACTTAGCACTTCTTTATTGCCTGAAAACTACTCAGGTATGATAAATATGTCAAGAATAAAGGATCTGTAAGTAAGTGAAATGATATTTAAAATTGTGTAGCATTTTTTATGCTAAAGTATTATTTATTCTATAGTATAGCTACTTTACATTGGCTCTATTTATGAAACCTGAACAGATTGTATACGCACAATCAGAAAATTTGTTTCATCTAGATTTAACTGTTGAACTGATTAACTGTTGATTATATTCCCACGTGACTTTTTGTCAGTAAATAGACAACTGTCTGGCTAAGAATACTAAAACATCTAGGTATGGGAAATGCTGTTCAAAGAAAAAGATCTTAATATTAAAAATTTTAACAAAGACATACAATCCTAAAAAAAAATCTAGTACAAAATTGTTAACTCTCATCACTGGAACTCAGTTTTAAAACCTTTTGACATCTTTGAAAATGTACAATCTCATTTTTCATGCTTTGACTAAAAGCAACTTCTTGTCGTTAAGGTTAGAAAACCTGAGCCAATCTGAAGAAAATTAGTGAGTCCAAATCATGAGTCTTACTGTATGCACTAACTACAAAAAAACAATAATGCAGTCTGGAAAGAAGGAAGGGATAAAAATTGTATTAGAACAAAGTGCTCTTAGTCAGCTGTCAGAATGCTACAGAATTTCTTCTTGACATTATATAATGTGACATGTGGTTTCCATACTTCTTTATGTTGTAGTTTATTCATTCTTTCATGAAGTTTTGGATCATTGCCTCAGTCCCTTCACAAAGAAACAAGACTGATCTAAAAGAAAAATATCCAAGACATATTGGCCAAACTTACTGGTGGCACAACTCCATTCAAGTAAGCTTCTAAGCTATACAAAGAATGAATTTACCTAAAGCATTATTTAATTTATAAATATGCTATAAATAAAGCAATGTATATATCAAGAATGAGGTACTTAGATACATGTCAGACTAAAAAATGACCTAGAATATTTGAATTTAGGAGTGTTTATATAGGACTGTTTAGTTAGGAGTGTTGAGGTTGATAATATTTATCAACCTCATTTATGTTAGGAGTACGACAGCACTATTATTTAGAATTGATTTATACTAGTTTAGAAATAATGAAATCATTCAGAGCCTTCAAGATGCATGGATTGTGTGTAAACCCCTCCATTTCTTTAAGGCTGAACAAAAGGAGAGTATGATTCAGTTCTCAGTAGAAGCAAACACACTGGGAAACTTGTGTTTAACTAAGAGGGGAAAAAAGATCTGAAAAGATTCAAAAAAGATCATTGTCAGAATCTGCCGATAACCTCCTAATCAAATGAATTCAACTTGCCAGTAAAAGGATATGTTTCCCAGGCATATTCCCTGCAAAACTTCAAAGCCTTTGCTCAGATATCATGAATAATAAAGATTCTGAACTCATTCAAAGGATCAAAGATTCTCAATCTGAATTATAATCATACATTTAATTATTGTATATTTGAGCCATAAGTAATTTGCCTTCTCTCTCATGCTGCACAACTAATGGCAGTCTACAACTACAAAAATGGATAATAAAGTATCCACCTGGAATATAGAAATGAAGAACTATTCTAAAAAAAAAGAAACTTCTTTTTGTTGTTTATTTTTGGAACAAGCCAGAATGTTAATCAAACTAGCATTTTATTCATGTAATAAAAAATTTTCTTGAACATGAATTAAAACTAAAGCAAGCTTGCTCTTCTAAAAACAAGTACATAGTTTGCATAGAAGGTAGAAAGATACTGTATCTTAATGTCTTGCAATCCTTACTTTGTCACTCTCTGAATCCTTATCCAGCAGCCTTTGTAAGATGCATTTACATCAATGGCATGGAATTATATTTAACCTGTACTTAGTTAATTCTGTAGAAAAATCGAAAGTTGCTTCTTTTGAAATATAAGGTAGTCCCGCAAATGTATGCATCTAGGATCATTATTTCTATTGCCCGATTTTAATTTTCAATACTTAACTCTTTAAAAAATCCTAGAAGAAATGCTTTATAAGTGGAGGACTGTCACCAAATTAAGAAATACACCTCGCAGCACAAAGGAGCTTCTAAGCCATACCAGTATGATGACAATAAAGGATAATATCTGTGAGAAAGTGTCCTTGAATGGTATAAGCCTACAGAATTTAAGTCTCATCTGCCTCACACCATTTTGGAGTACCAGATAGTACTCCAAAGTAACCAAAGTTATCCCTAAATAATTTTTCTTTCTTCAGAAGTACTATTTTAATATAGCTTTAGTTCTTGGACTCAAAAGAGTTTTCATTTTGTATTCTTAACTAACATATACAGATTGCCAAAGATAAATATTGAAAAATCCTTCCAAGAACTAACATTAACTAATAAAAAAAAATGGGTTAGAAGAAGAGCTGAATATCCCTATGAGTGTATCTTCGAAGAGAAATAATAGGATGGCAAACAGAAAAGCAATCTTTTAAAACTATCGGGATCCATGAACACACACTCTTTACAATGAAAAGGTTTAACTTATCTATATCCTAGCATCTTAATCCCATATCTTTAGCCTATCTGAAGTTTATTATATTTAGCAAAGCCTTCTCCTTTTGAGAAGACACAAGCATACATATAAAAAGATAACTTATCATGTTTTACACATAGTCCCTTCACCTTAAGATTTCATATGGAAAGCAAGACAGGTTTTAGTCAGTACCTAGGTGCTCAGTGTAAAGACAGGGAATATAGTCTATACATAAACTATTTAATAAATACTTTGTTCCTTTCTGATTCAGTAGTGCTGTTTGCCAGAATGCAGAGAAATAAATCAAAGGAGAGAGTAAAAGGAGAAACTTTTAAAGGTTAAAGCTGTTAAAGAAGTAAGCTGGAACAATAATCATGTAAGAGGTAAGTTAACCACAGATTCACGGCTTCAAAGGATTTAAGGTAAGAGTGACTAGCTCCTTGGCTTTATCAAGGCCAAGCATGGGATCAAAAGAGGGCCAAAACCACAAAGACTGTAGTAAAAGATAGTCACGAAAAATCTAGAACACCAGAAAAACTGACTGAAAAAGTCTTGAAAGACTCAGAGGGCAGCAGAAAGTTTACTGGAGCAAAAGCCTTTCTTCCTAAAACAGACTTTGGAAATACTCTAGCCCCCCAAATCTTTGAATAAAAGGATTAACCTCATACAAGGAAATAGAAATTGAAGAGTTTTATTTTTTTGCTTTTGAATAACTTATATTTTAGTCACTTTAATCATCTTCCCTTTCTTTCTGCACACAGTGGACTGGCTCAAGTAGCCATGCACTATGGATCTCTAGTTTTTCACCAATAATGGCCTAAAGGTAGCAATTCAAAGACTTGCAGAGGTCAAATATCTGGTATTTCTGTGTGTAGTTGATTAGATTTCCAGAAAGAATGCTGGTTTAAAGTGGCTACTTTAATAAATGTCACTAATTTCTATTGATTTGATCTCCTAAGTATCTTTAAAAATTCTAAGTAAAATTCATCATTAAAATGATTAGTTTAATTATAACTGTGTCCTCAACAGAAGGCAGTCACCCAATAGAGGTCTTCATTTCCAAATAAAAGAAACTGACGACTGATAAAATAGCACAATCCATGCCTTGCATCAGACTGACTCTCTAGTGATTCTATCTGAGTCTTCGTTAATCACACTTTTTCCTGAATCTATTTCCCCTTCAGACCAAAATCAGAGAAAACTACCTGGCTGTCTAAAAAGTGGAATAATAAGCGAGTTACAGCTTTTAGTTCTGACGTGGTTTAGACAGAGCTAAACTGGAATGAGAAGAAAGTTTTTTAAGCAATTGTTATAACCATTTCTGAACTGGCTGGCCCAAAGATGGGGCCAGTGTAGAGCAAGGTCAAAGAGTTGTTCCAGATGAAGCAACTGTTCAAAATTTGCCTTTCTTCTGCTCACCCTCTCCATGTATTTTATTTATGCTATGGATGCTAGAAGCAAAAACTAGCACCTAATCAATTATGGCAACTTTTACTAAATGTGAGAAGTCTCACATTTTAGTTTCTCCTGAAGCTTGACATCACTGTCTAGACACACACATACTACTCACTGCTTTTATCAAAAATACAGATTGTGTTTTATCTTGCAGCCTTTACAGATAAGGGAATAGGTATAGATGTGACACACTTGATCCCCAACAATATTCACCCATTAACAGTACCCTTCATGAGTACAATAACAGTATCCTATATGAGAGCATACTGTGCTCTAGAAATATGAAAGATAGGCAGAGCCTTAATCTCATGCCAAACTATCACAGCACTAGTCAGTCACTCATTGGCGAAGGCTAAACCGATGAATTGAAAACCAGTATTGAATACTTCCAGAATTTGGAATCGAATTAAAAAAGAGGCCATAAACACTCTTCTTCATCATTTGATTGGATTCTAAACTTAATTTTGAAGGATTAAAATGGCTTTTATGTCAACTGAGATATAAAACAACATAAAATCTTTGCACAACTAAGCCATATATGACATTTATAAAACAGCACTTATTGGGATCTTATTCCTACAACAGGTAAGTTACTAATGCAGTGCAAGCTGCATCACTCAGGGAAAAAACAGGTTGTGGAAAATTTTAGATCTAAAAGGAAAACAAACGTTGAGTTCAGAGGCAATTCTGTATGAATGCTCGGCTTCTCAGTACATGAAGTACATACACTAATAAAGATAAGTATTAGCGAGTCACCACAAATTCTTTGGTTAATGACTAAATAAGATACTCTAGTATCTGTTAAAAACAAAACTAAAACTCTGTTTTGCACAGTGGAAGAAAGCAATACGGTGATAAATTATTAACACAGATTTCCATTTTAAAGTGTATTTGCAACAGATTAGAAGAGAAAATGCAAATATTGAGAAATTATTTCACATTGAAATTCAGCATTCATTTTAAAAATGTTTCCAAATTAATTAAAATCACCAAATTACACAATTTTACTAATAAAAAGGTTGTATAGAATTGTGATCCTTGCCCATCTCCCAGGGATGTCAATGACAATTTTTGCACTTTTTCTATGAAATCAGAGCTAGACCCACCTACTTTGACAGCCATTAATCACTTTAAAATTGAGCATAATAGCTAATAAATATTGCTGTCAAATTCATAGCTTGAGAAATATAATGTACTCTAGTGTAGAGTATGTTAAGTTTACTTCAGGATGTTAATTATCTGCTAGTGGCAATTTTAAAGATTAATGGTCATTACTGTGGTGATTTTTACACATTAATAGACAGTAACATATAGACAGTAACATATTATAGTTACATACATACTTATACACAGACAATTTTAATTAGCCATTTGTTTAAAATCCACAAATATAAACCTTTATACAAAAATGTACATGTAATATGGAGTAAAATGTTGTTTGATGACAGTGTAATATACATATGTGAGATATTTTATACTTAAATATAGTATTAATTAAAAAATGTTATGCACTGGAAAGCCTTTTTACAAATATAAATAGGTAGCTAATACTACAGTATAAATTACAGTATATCATTTTAAATTATAACACAGATCAATTCATAAGCCTTCAAAACAGAATAAACTATTAATTATTGCTATCTGCTATGATGATTTCTGATAAACTTCTATGATATTTCACTGAGCATGATACTGTTCCTGCTGAAGAAAATGGCAGTTTCCACTTAATTCAATGAGGGCAGGAGCATTTGCTTAATGAAACTACATAGACTATATTCCACATGCATTATTTTTTCACTGTTATCAAATAAAGTACCAAAATAATCTTTAAAATGAAAGAGGAGAGAGCAATAGAAAGAGTAAGAAAGTAAAAAAATATTAGTGAATGCTATCGTACCGATTTCCACGGTCCCCGATGCCATGAAACATCACCAGGGCAAGAATGCACATTACATTGTGCCATATTAGGTGGCTTGTCTAGAATTTCACAGTTTTGATCACCCAACATTTGGCCAGTAGGAAGTTGACAAATCACCAGTCTTGTCTTTATTCCATCTCCACATGTCTGAGTACACTAAAATACAGAATTTTATATACAATATCTTTGTTAAAAGAATCTTCACACATCATTAATCCAAAAAGATATAGCAATAATCAACACATGTTATGACTTACTATGTTTATCTTCATAATCCCTGGACACCCCATCCAAGAATGAGTACTGAGAGCCTAAACTCATGTAATGAAATGACAATTCTTTCAACAAACAGTTTACAAAACCGAATTTTTAAACTTTGACAAATGATTGTCTAGAAAAAGTCTCAATAACAGGGATAATCTGCTCTATCAATGAGATATAATTTTTTGTGAGAATAAGCGTATAGATATATAGCTCTTTTATAGCAGGAAAAGGTGAAAATCAGTCCTAAAAATGGTATCCTTGCCAGACAAGAGAAGTCTCAGATACTGGACACATTTTCTTATAGTCTAACTTACATAGACTAAGTATTAGTATATACAGGATGTAGTTTATGTTTTGACTTTCTTCTAGTATGTGCCCACATAGCTATAAAAATTTTATTCTCTGTTCATTCTAGTTTCAGTTCTCTCGTAATTCTCTAATTCTAGTGTTTTCAGACAATAACCTGAATTCTCATTTCTAATGAACTATTATGATCAATTTGATCAAAAGTCAGCATATTCCAATAAATTATAAATTCCTACTACAGTTCAGAGGATTCTAAATTAGAAATGACTTGCTGTGCCTGCATTAACTGGAATTCAATCTGCAGCTATGGTCTGAAAGAACATGACATTCAGACTGGCCTCAATGGCTAGAACTGGACAAAATAAGAAAAGTCACTTGATTAATTTTTCTTGTTTTCTCCAGCTCTAGATATTGAGGTATCCAAGAATAAGCAAAAACTACAAGAGGTTAGACTAGAACAAATGCCAAACTAACCAGGTAATTTTCTCTCTCTGTGGTGTCTGAGGAAAAATGCATGGTCAAATCTTGACAATACATAGCAGGGAGAAACCTTTCTTTGTCCAAGAATGTATAATATTGCATCAAAGCATATTGATGATAAAGCATTTAAGAGCGGAAGTTGCCAGTGTTCAGATTTAGCATACTTGAAGCTACTACAACTGATTCTATTTCTGCCTTTAAGACAACAAGCTATTTAATCCAGGCACACTTTTTAAATGTATGATCTTATTTTCATACCTTCTAATTCATAGCTACAACACAGCATTTTTTTCCTTCTTCTAACATGTTCATATGGACAATGTTATTCCAGTCACTACTTAATAAATTTGAGGTAAAATATAACTTCCATTTAGGTTTCTTGGGTTTATTTTTTCTTAAAGTAGCTATTACAGAGAAGTTTTTCTCACACAGTCTTTTTGGAATAGAAAATGGTTTTGTATGACTCAATATTCGAGAAACTACTGCAACATTCAGTTATAAGTTTTTTTTACAGCAGGTACTTATTAACTTGTGAAATACCAGAAAAGTATAAATAAAACTAGAATTTCTGAGTTATCACTATTCTACTGTTTAACAAATATAATGGCATAATTCCAATCACTTTGTACATACTTAGCATCATACAATACTTACTTCTTTTGGATGTATAATTCAGTACCCATATTTACACTACAGTTCTGGATTTGATCAAGGAACAAATTTTTTGATATATGGATTGAAATGGATTCTTTTTAAATAAGTAAAACATGGTCTACTGTTCGATTCAGACGAATAATTGTTTTACTATTTCTAAGTTTATGTGGTAAATAACATTTCCCTTTGAAAGTGAAATAATCTTACTTCTCCCCAATTCCCATAGTTCCAACGTGGGCAGGGTCCAGAATCACAGTGTCTTGACTCTGGAGGTTTTGTTGCCTCATCACAATAACTAGCACTTCTTCCTTCTTCATCTTGACACACTACAACCCGACGATGGAATCCACCTGCACAAGTACTAGAGCACTAGCAAAACATGTAAACATATATATCATTATTGTATAATCAGTAAAACATACAATATGTTGGTTAAAACAACTTTAAATTAAAATTTTTATGTTAGCATGCAAAACTGGAGATTTGCAAATTAAAATTACTATCATATAGAAGCATTTTAATGCTGAAAATGCAAAAAAATATACATTTTAAATTGAATATATTTATTTTCAGATCAAAAAATTTTAAAAGAAATATACTTTTAATTTAACCAAATTCATTCTGCAATAACTTTCTTGAAACACTAACACATCTATGACAGAACCCATCAATATATTTAAAAAATTTCTTACTGCTCCCCAGGGTCCAGTTCTCCACTGATATCCTCCCACAGAAGGATGGTTCCACTGGTTTACATTATCTTGTGGATAGTGTATTGGAAGGTAATCTGTTTCTGGAAAATGGCTTGGATGGTCATGTATTTTAGGAATATGATGATAAACTGGTGGACATGGTGGCATGTTACATTCCTGTTCTTTGGAAGGACGGCCCTCGGGATCACAGTAATTGTCATTGATTTGCTGATGATAGTTGACGCAGATAACTTGTCTCGTTACCACTCCACTATCACACGTAACTGTGCACTGGCCAAAAATTAATCCAATATTTATGATAGAATACTGATGATAAATAATCCAAGACATTCATATTTACTTTTGACAATAATAAAGGTACATGTTATTTTTTCAAGGGATGCAGCTTTAGTCATGCTTGTACACAATAAGAAATCACAATTTACAACCAGAAAATTTGCCCCAAAATCTAATAAAGACATTAAAAGCCAATTCAAGTAATACTTACAGGGGACCAGTTTCCAACTTGCCACTCTCCACATGGGCTAAAGCAGCTTGAAATTTCAGCTGGTCGTGGTAAATGAGCACAAAAAGATTCATCTGCTATTCCTCCATGAGCATCTCTACAACTCACATAGCGAGCACGATCACCTTTTCCACAGGATGCAGAGCACTGTGAGAAAACAGTCCAGGCTCATCACACTTTAGAAGATCAAAAGAAGACTATGCAAGCATCTGAAATACTAACATAGCTTAGTATTGGTTTGAATTCAGAATTAAACCTTGAGAACCAGATTCCCATCTCACACTGATACGAAACTACACTAATAGAGCCATGCATTAAGGAAGGAAAGTGAAACAATGCTGGATGGTTTAGGTCATAAATTCCCCTTGGCTGGGCACTGAAATGCATGGCCATAGTTCTGCTGAATTAATTCCGCATATCTGAACAGGTAACATTTCAAATATAACATGGAATCTTTATAAAGTTGCAGATGGTATTTTATTCTTAAGACACATTGGACAGGAACTTCAAGCACATTTTAATTACTTGATTATGATGAAATATTTACATTAACTGACATTTAGGATTCACTTGCTATTGTTTTTTATATCAGTATATTCCTCTGAGCCCCTTCTGTTGGCTTCACAGTTGAAAAGTGCAAGGTGGATTTAGCAGTGAGCTTTTCAGTAGCCTCAACCTACGCACTTGTTACTACTATTTAGTCAACCTGTGCAAAGATATAATCATGTTTTATGCTTTGCTAAGAACCTCAAGTGATTAACAGAAACACCTATATTTTTATAAATGACTTAAAATTTTCATCTCTGTCAAATAAGACTAATTTTTATCATTACAAAACTAAAAAACTCTTCTCTTAAATAATGTTTGTGTATAAACTGAATTTATTTGTAACATTTATTCTTCAAATTATCTAGCATGAGATCTTTGAAGACCAAAACTTCTTACCATTACTACTCACATGAAAGATTTAAGTAGTTTTTTAGAATGAAATATGCTTTCCACATTCAGAAACTAATCCATTATTTTAAAACCTACTTCCTTGAACACTCTCAATCACATGAAAGCTATTCTGCTCAGAACTCCAGTGCCCAAACTCTCAGGTTTTCTTCCTTATCTTCCCTGCTAGATGTGAAACACAGAATTTGCTTAGAGTGTCAACTACTTCCAGAAAAAAAAGTCTTTAAAAAAGTTAATAATTTTGTTAAAGAATTACCCCAAGCAGATTTCAGTCTGAAAGATACACTGATGAGAGTGTATCTTTACACAGTAGGAAAATGGGTGAAAAAGTGCAGGATAGCTTTGCAAGTCATGACCACTATTACATAACGTACTGGGGTCCATGATCCGTATCTCCATTGAGTCACCTTCCCCATATGAATTAGAGGAAGTGATGTACTCCATAATTTTGTATTTTCTGGACAAGAGGGCAACTCACATTCCTGTGGAAGAGAAAAAGAGCAACTTTAAAAATACAATTTTGGGAACAGGTGAACGTAAAGTAAACGGCTCACCCAAAAACGTAGATCATACAATTACAATAAGGCAGCATGAATTGACAAATAAATATTATTTTCTAATTTTCCATAGCATTATTCAAAAGTTTTTTATTTGTTTTTGTTTCAAATTGAGAGACAAAGAATAGTTACTTGATAATAAAGCTATACTAGTAGTAACCACAAATATATCCACTTTGAGAAAGAATTATATTGGGGAACTTGCTGGAAACAAGTGAAATCAACATTACTGTGTTCTGTTTCACAGCCATGTGAGTAAAGAAGAACTGAGAGATGATGGTGGCTGTGCTCTTCCTTATACCTTCAGCTACAGAGAACACGAAATTGTCCAGTTTCAGTCAACAGTTGAACTGGCATCACTATTCAAAATATGAGATATATTCAAACCTGGTGTGTTTCTGCATGAGTGGAAATTACTTTGTATGAATTACTTAGCTTTTTTTATTTTGAGTCTTATTCAAGAGGTCCTCACAGGAGTAATTCTGACTAGTTTACTGGATGATGGAATCCTCTTTTTTTTGTTCTTGGGATGGCAACCAGAGTTGCTCTCAATGGTTACCAACTAAACTGGATATAATTGTTGTGCTTCAACAATCTACTGGCTGGATCATTATATTAATACACAGGTATTGCATCTAAGACACTAATTGCTTTTAGTTGAAGGTAAATCCATTGACTGTAGTAAACAAATATTTCTTACGAAAAAGGATAGATCTAAATTAAGAGAAGTGCTAAAGAAGTAACTTTGGACAAAAGAGAAAGGTGGAGAACCATATCATACATTCATATATACAAGTTCATATCTATACAGTTCTGAATTAATCTCATTCCAATAATCAAAGTTTTCTTCAAATAACCTTGTTTTTCTTTTAATGCTAGAATTACAGAGCAGAATACCAGGCCAACTAGGTGCAACTACTGTGCATCATGGCAATCAGGTGATCAGTTTCTTTACATCACTGAACATGTTGGAGCTTTTTACAAATACCCAAAGGTCTCTGCATCCCTTCAATCATATACTAAATTTTCTTATCTCCAATCTCCCAATTGCTTTTAATTCCTCAGGCAAAATTTGAAGCATACAGAAGGAGAAGACAGTTTCAGTATTTTTTTTGCATGTTAGAACTTGTTTTCCATGAGTTCCCCCAAAAGTCAGTAGACAGTATTTGTGCTAAAAAGCATTACCAAATGAAAGTAATTGTTTACTTACTTGACTGTCCCTGGGACGAGTAGCAGCATTGCATTCTCTGTCATCATCCAAAATAACTCTGTAAGTCCCAGCAACACATTTGACTGCACGCATCTGGTATCCGTGACCACAAGTTACAGCACACTGTTAAAATCAGTAGTTCACATACTTGAAATAAAATTATTCAAATTTAATTTTTCATTAAATTTTCTATTTTAAAATTCATTATATCATGAGTAGAAATTTAATAATTAAGAAATGATGCACAACTTTTAAAAATATTTTTTACCATTCTAATGGCAATTTAACATGTCGAATGATTTAGAAATTGAGCAATAATCTTAATGTCTACTGAACAACTACTGATTTACATGCCTAAAGGCCAGCCTAGTAATTCAGACAATGTGCACAAAATTTAAAAATTTAGAATTCAGTTTGTAAGGCACATGTGTGCTTTACATACTAATCTAACCAAAAAGTCTACTTAGTGAGCAGTTAAGAGGTTTAGCTTAAATCAGATGAATTACTCTCTAAATTCCACTGATTATACTGTCCAGAAGCACAATGTAGTTCCCTAGACAAAGGAAAAGTGATCATCTCTAAAAAGCTTGAAAAGCAAGCCTCTCCAGCTGATAGTCCTGCTTCTGCATCTCCATCCTCCTCATCAGATATACTGTCTCTCTGTATTTATATGGCAAGTATTTCCCAAGTCCTTGCATGCAGTCCCCCTACTCCCAATATGTTCATTTTTATGAGAAATACTGCTTTGCTATCCCTTTTATCACTGTTGAATTTTTCAGGAATAGATCCTTGGCAGATAGTGCGATATAGCTGTAGCCATCTAGGGTGCCTCTGTAGCCAGCAGACAGAGATAGGAACCTCTAGAAAGTTATTTACCCTGCTCATCTCAGGTACTTTATGATTGATTTAGTTACTTCAAACAGATGCCATGGGAGATACTCTGGAATATGCTCATCCCTCTGCCACCCTAGAAAGGAGTTAGTCTCCCATACATTCTATGCCTTATCTGCTCACCATGTCAGACTGTCTGATATAATCAAGACTCAGCTGGCACTGACAGTTTATGAATGGGTAGCTTAATTGAGACCCCCTAGATAAATGAATCATCAGCTGGAGCTATTCACACCTTACTCTTCTCTATGGAGTGTGCCAACAGTATTATTAAAGAAGGCACCTAAACTTTTAGATGGCTCAAAGCAGTATGAAATAAATCCCACCCTACAAATCTTGTGGTTCAAGCACGAAATAACAAAAATCCAGGTCATAAGTAGCTAGTACCAGATGGCACAGTGGAATAATTCCAATACAAAACTTTGCTTCAGCTCATAAACTGATAAATTTCCTGTTAAAGAGTTATTCCAGAAGAGCTATACAGTGTGATTTCCTATTCAAATAAAAAATATCATAGGACTAATTAATTAAATTTCCTATTTCCCATTTGCACTTAGCATCTAAAAATGGGAAGCCAGCATCCTGTGACCAAAAGATTACCAAAAAGACATTCAACATTCTGTTAAAGAATGGCATGGTAATCTCTGCAGTAAAAAAACACAACATGAGACAAGCTCTGTACAAAAGAAATGTGTAAGTTAAAAATATATGTTATTTCCCAAAGTTTATTTATTAGATATTTTATCAACAGGTTATATGTAAAAAATAAATAGCACCTGCCATTCACTTATGAGTTCTCACTAACATCCAACAATTACTGTGAATAAACAATACCTCTTTTGGTTTGAGTAATCTGAACATATCAAACCTCTGTGAAACTGAGTGCCTTATTTTTGAATTAATTCTCATCTTTCTGGTGACAAAAGTTTCCTTCTCAAATTAATTCACTTTTTTCTGGAAATTTGAAGCCTCTCTGGTATACTTTAGATGAGCATCATCAGAAAAAAAGAACATATTCTTGAACTTCACTTTCAGATAAAGAGACAGAAGCTCTTTTATCACTGAAGATTGTACAAAAAAATAAAATATTCAGCCAAATACAATGCCTTTTTTCTGATATTATTAGTATACACGATTCTATGCTCTAAGTTACAACTACCATTTAAATATGTCAATGTATTTATAATTATTTGGATATTCACCTGTCCCATTGATCTGAATGTTTTGCTATCTACAACTATTTTCATTATTTTGGAGATGAAATATGTTCATGTGAAATAGCATTAGCAGTCTTAGAAATCAAGGCTCATAGTTTAGGCATCCAACTTCTATGTGAATGTTCCTAGGCTTAGATAGCCAATGGGAGCACAGGGAGATGTGAATCAATCCACTTGAAGAAGCTACTAAAGTCACAACAAAAGTATTTAAATGGCATCGTTTTGTGTTTACCTAAAGTCTGAACTAAAGCCAAAAAGACAGAAATCCTTAGGTACTCACCGATCCCCAAGGCCCTACTTGCCAAGATGCACATTCATGAAGTTCACATGGTGTTACTGATTCTGGTCTATCACTTGGATTACAGAAATCGTCTCTCAGTTGTTCATCATTAAGTTGGCACCATACTTGTCGATGTCTCATTCCTTTGCCACATGTCACAGGACACTGTAAAATTATATTAGATTTACCCATTTAATAAGACACGAATTTTTTCTCTTTTTAGTAGTCTGGTGGACTACAAAGATCACATAAATGACAAAAATATTCCAGGAATGTAAGTAGTGCAACAAGAATAGTTCTTCTGCGAACTCTTCAGTTTCTAGTAAATATCATCCTAAATGTGATGATATACACAGACACAGGAATCACTGTTAAGTTTCTAAAGCTATAAAAATATGAAAACAATGTACTGTTCATTCATTGCCATTAAAAAAGTATACTTATTTAAAATATGAATGCATATAGCACAGCTTTCACAGGAAACATATTTAAATGATCCATGATTCAATTATATACATATAATCTATAACAAAATGGACATAATTTTTTTCTTCACTTGACTGAATGGTTCACACTATAACAAAGGAAGGTATGCATAGTACTATAGACAGATCTACTCTAAGTAGTTTCACTATCCCTTTTTATTGTAGCATTTCAGAGAAAAAATTAATTATTGGTATGCATTTCACAAGTTCTTGTGATGTATGTACACCCACTATGTACATCAGCAGAATCCCAGCACTTAAGTACTTTTACTTTCTTATGTCCAAAAGTAACTAGAAAAAAAATACTCAAGGCAGCTTATTTTAATATTGATGTGCACTACCAAGTAAGTTTTAAGTTTTCCATGGTTTGTCCATAGTTTGTTACCTCACTCCACTCACTAACAGACCAGCTTGGACATAAGAATTCATTGCAATTCTGTGTTATGATTCTTGGAAGTTCATGGCATTCTCTGTCAGGAAGATGGCGACCCAAATTGTTCATACAAAAAGCTTCTCTGGTTCTGACACCTCTTTCACAGCTCCTTGAACACTGCAGTATACAAAAAATATTGTAAAACATGAAACATACCACAGTAAAAAACAGCTCAAAATACATTATCAGGCTTAAAGACAAAAGACATCAAAAATCATGTAGGAAAATTGCATCCTGTCTCATCTCCATTTAAGTCTATGTACTTCAGATATGTGCATCAGAGATAAATTTGGCGCCTTGTTCAGTAGTTCCAAGATAGCACTCTTTAATTAATATTAAAGCTGAAATTCTACTCACTTTTTTTTCTTTAAAATACTCAGAGAACTAAATTATTAATACTGTAAATAACAGATACACATTGAATGGTCAGATCTTTTCTGCTCACGTCCAAAGGCAAGCTGCAAACAATTTAGTTATCTACAGTTTCTCACAAATATATGAGGAATTTTGTCCTGTAGTTACCTAAATACAGAGGTATTAACTCCTCTTACAACACTGAATTTGTCAAACATTATTTTCTTTTAGTTATTTAAGTGAAAAAATAGATATAAAAATAAAAATCTGATATGAACCTTGTTCAGAACCTTAATGGTACAACTATAAGGTTTTGAATTTGTACCTCTGACCATTGTGTGTAGTGCCAACTTGTTAACATACAGTCACCATGACAGGGCTCCCTGGTTGGTGGTTTCTGCTGATCAGCACAGTATTTATCATCCACTGGAGCACTGAGTCCTTTTGAAACAGAGTACTTCATGCAAAGGATTTCTAAAGAACGATACCCTGGGCCACACTTTGATGTGCAGTCACTTTTGCCAATACTGTGCCACCTACAAGGATAAACTGTTATAGAAAACTAACTATGTTTTAAAAAATAAATATAAAGCACTTAGAGAATATAGTTATAAAATATAAATTTTAGGTAACAGATAAATATGACTATAAAGCCTATATAAAGACTGGAATTTTCAAAGCAATGTAAAGGAATTTGATTCTTATGTTTAAAAATTCTTTTCAAAAAACACAAGCTATAATTCTGATCATTCACCTTCTACACACTTCATTTTGCACTTTCTTAGAGTGCAAAAACACGATTGTGTTCAAAATTAGTTCCAGTTGTAGGTATAAATCCAGTGAAAAATGTATTATGTCCAGTAATACTACTTTTTAGTCAAGCATGTAAAGAAGAAATTCATAACTCTAACAGAAGACTTTGGACTTAATGACTAAAAAATAGAAAAATATATTAGTTTTATGTAGTTTTAGAGATGTAAATCTAACATATATATCCATTAAAACAAAAGATTTGAGGGAGGAAGCAAGGGATTGAAGGAGAAGGAACAAAGCAGTCTGAATTATTTTTGATCTCTAACAATAAAAATAAATAAGAGCACCAACAGCACCATCAGTTTAGAACATCTTTTTACCTTAATTCACATTCTGTATTACACTCCTCAAAGACTTCTGTTACAGAAGGTGTAAGTTCACATCTTTGATCAGAAACTACCACATGATCACTTTTACGTATGCATGTCATTCTTCTTCTTCGAATACCTTGGAAAGAACACACACAAAAGCAAAAAAGTGCTAAAATAAGAGTGCCTTTTTCCCACTAATGATTTCCAGTTCGTAGTTTAGGAATTTAACTGAGATACCCCATTAACATTAATCTTTGTAAACAGCAGATTCTGCACAAACATGTTAACTTTGTGCAGCTGACTAAAATCCTGTGGAGAACAACCTTGTCCAAGTCACACCCACCAACTATTGATGGCTCCCAGCTATACTATGATGATCTCATGAGGGCATTCAACTTCCAGAAGACTGTAATACAAAGTGCAACAGTTCATGTACTCAGCAGGCTAAGTATTCCAAATGCATCACAACTATTCTTGGCTAATTACCAAACATGACCATGTCTACTTCAAGGTCATGATCCCTTTCTTTAAGACAGCAGAAAATTTGAGCACCAGGTACCTGAAAGCTCTCCTGGCCTGCTAGAAGTACCAAAGTTGACAGCTCCCCTTTTTTACCACCTAAGCATGTCTACAGCCCGACTCAAAATCAGAAGAAGCTTACCATTGTCAATCTCATGTACAGGCGTTATTAGCATCTGCTAATAGGAGTATCTATTATTATGTGTACATAAACTTTAAGCTTTATACATACTCTCCGTATATATTGTGGGTTTATTTTTCACTGGAGTGGCGTATAGAGTAAGACAAAGAATACAGACAAAAAATACAAAAATATTCTAAAACACCTTTACCTCAAATAACAGAAAATCAAAAAAGAGAAAGAAACATATATGAAAGATACTAGACAAATCAGGTAGTGGATATCTGGAAACGTGATGACAGGAGACGGGATAGATCTTAGTAGATATAAAATGTCATGTTTTCAAGGATGCATTACACTTTGTTGAAATATTTTTCATAAATCATTCCTATGGTAAACAAAAGGAACAAGAATTTTGAATATAGAATTGCACTGCATAAATACTGAAACAGGAAAAGAGAACCTGAGGCCACTCTGCCCTTAAAGGCTCTGTGCACCTCAAGTTTACTGAGAGTGCTGAGTAGCAGTGGCAAATCCTGACTACTTAAGAGTAGCCCCTTCCCAAATGTAGGTCAGGTCTTTGGTTCTGATGAAGAAAGAATCCAAATACCTTGGCACATTCTGCTGCAGTCTTGCCAGGGTCCAAAAGGATCCCACATGAACAGATCACTTCTGTCTTCTATTGGGATACTGAATGAATAACGTACATCAGGGTTGTATAAATTCCCTACACACAAAACCTTAATTGAGATAAAATAATAACTGTTTTTTAGTGAATTTGTGCATGACATAAGCTTATGAACATTATGAGCATGTAGTAAATTTTCAAACTTACGAAAAAATCAAAAGTTCACCTGTAAAGTTAGCTCTTCCTCGATTCTATCAGTGCTGTTAATTCGTTCTACAGTGTTGTTTGAACCACTGTACTCAAAAATAGCTCCTTTTATATTGATTTCTCGTTTTGACATGCTTACAACAAAATTTCCATTCAAGATAAAATTTCCATGAACATCAGATAAAGCTATAAGTAAAACAAAATATTGAGAATAAAGCATCTATTTTAATTAAAAGGTTTTATCAATAAAAATTAGTAATAATATATTTTTGTTTCACCACTTAGCTTTATTTTATTCCATATATAGCATTTTAAAGTTGTATCTCAAATAGTTCCTAATGCTTGAATTCAACCCCAACCATCATTAGCTCTCACCTAAGCAGTTGCCATGGATTTTCTCTGCATTAACTATGCTTAACATTAATATTTGTTGTGCTGAAAGGCTGACTATAATAATCACTTTTAAACTTGGTTAGGTTCTGCTACCTAATGTGAACATATTTTATTTACATTTCTGACCTATTCTAGAGTCCATATTCCTACACTTTCTAGAGTTACTTTTAAATTTTAAATGTTTTAAATTTTAAATGGTAGCTAGGAGTCAAGAGTGAGGGCTGTTTCTACTTCCTATGACATTTCTATGTAGCAGCAGAGCATCAGACAGCAAGAAAACAGTTTGGAATACTCTGATGGCTTTTAAAGCTCTAATGGCTTAATGGTATAGGAAGTGACAGTGTGTTAAGGAGGATGGTAATGAAAGAAGAGATAGAGAAGTAAAATATGCACTGATACTCCCTTATGCACTTCAAAGGTTATATAACTAACGTGAAATAAAACAATCAACATTTGGGGTATAAAATGTGAATTTTCTGTTTCTCCTACAGGCCTGCAAATTTACCAACACATCAAAATGTGATCTTTTTACTCATTCTAGTACCTAAAAATACACAAAAAGAGAGAGGATCACTGAGGAATTCCTCTGCATCCCACAGCAAATTTGCGTTAATCATGTGATAAACAACTATTAAAAAATCAGCTTCTCTTTCTTTTTAAAAGAAAGTAGAAAATACATTAATAAAAACAACAGTTACCGTTGCCAGGCAGTATCCTGCTTTCTTCCAGGACACTGGTTCAATAAAAACCCACTCCTTTCTTTTCAAAACTTAAATTTTTCATAAAGTGTCTGCCACTAAGAAACTCACTAGCACACAACAGAAGTTGAGTTTATCTTCTTCGAGCCCTATTATTCTTCACAAAGATAATTGAGCTCTGTCTCTTCAGATAGAGCACATGATTCAAGACATTGGACAATCCTCCACTTCAGGACAGAATTTAGTGCTTCTCCCTTGGTAAAACTAAACTTGACTATATATAATTGACTATACATAAACTTGGCTATTTATAAATGTTACCACAATGGACCAATTCCTTCCCAGACATTTAGTATAGCTCATTGAAACAGTATTTTTCCTTTATACAATGTTTTTAGAAGCTACCATTAAATACTGTATTTCATTAATTTATTACAAAATCTGCAGACCATAGATATATCTTATCCAATTCATGACAATTTCCACCGTGAACCAATACAGATGTAACTTATATACATGGAGGTATGGCATCCAGAACTCTTTTGTATCATAATCATAATTCTATCAAAAGATTCAAACTATTCCCTTCAGTGTTCTGTATAGTTGTACTTAGCATAGTGATTTCAGTGTGAGTGCACACACACAATTCGCAGTGGCTACTGGTCCTTCTAGGGATGAAACAGAAGTAAGGTGCTGTTTGTAAACATGGTAATTTTACTCCTTGGCTTTAATGATCTTAGATTTTATTGAATTTAGAGTTCTGGAAATACACAAGTTACCCACTAGGCAGCTTTGATTTTGCACTAGTCATTTCAGTTGTTTTACTACAGTATTTATACAATCCAAGCTTTTTTTCCTGTACATTTTTATTCCATATTAAATTCAAAGATAAACAGAAGCTCAGACATGACAGAAGAGAGAAATGGGAGATGACTGATAAGTTTGCTGAAGTTCGTAGACCACTTCATTGGTCTTGACAGATTCATTCATAAATAAACTGTATGCTTCCAAAATTAAAAACACAAATACCTACATTATTCCTTAGTTCACACGTGGTGTTTCAATAAACGTGGCCACAAAAAACTCAAAAACTGACAAAACTGTAATTCCTGTTCTCTGACAAATGAACACATTTAGGAAATCTAACAATATGTCTCTCATTTTTTTTACTAACACTGTTAATATCTACAGAGAAAATCAGACAAATGATGATACCATGTAATTTCATATTTGCTCTAAAGACTTTATCAGACTTTTGATAACATAAGTCTAGAGCAGATCTCTGGCAAACACACACAAACCATCTATGAGTGCTGTACATAGGATGCTGTTACCAAGGTAGTTGTCATCTTCTGGTTTCCCTGAGTAGCTGTGCTGACGAATATCAATGTTTGTTGCGCCTTTGGGAATATTCACTACAACATTGTAACCTGCAATGTAAATATTCATAAATTAATTATACATAAAAATAGTCATGTATGAGTAAATATGAACCTTCTGAATCTATATTTAACTAGTTTTATTCAAACAAAAACAACCCTATAATGCACCAGTGACAACACTGCTGAATGCCCTCATGTGTTAGAAAGGAAATGTAAATATCTTTACATACATTAAATTTCCTTGTCCTTGTTTTTTTTTTAAGTCAGTTGAACTGAACTTTTAGTTTCATAACTCAAGAGATAGTTAAAATTCATTCTTGTTTTTAGAAATGTGAATTCTGTTCTTTATCTATAACTTTCAGAAAAATCTCTAAAGAGCAGGACTACTGTAGAGAACAGTCTAGTGTGACCGAGAAAACGTGGTGGCTGTTCACAGTTTAACCACAAAGCCTGTATACAATTCTCTGTAAATCACTTAACCTACAGTACCTCAGCTCCCTCTTCATACAATCGGGTTAGCTCTTCCCTATTTTACAGAAAGTATTGCATGACAATACTCTAAAGAACAAGCTCTAAGCATTCAATGATTGCAGAGCTGCAGGCCACACACATAAGTAGGTCTATAAGATAAATCAGTTATGCTTGATCCATATTCTACTACTCTAAATTTTAGCCTAGTGTGCTCCCTTCAAATACACATGCTTCACAAATGAGTCATCCTTTCCTGCAACCCCTCTACTAATATTAGGGTAGCCTTGTCTTGAGGTAACATAATAATCTGCATCAAGATCTACTTTTTAGAAAAACTGTCACTCTACTCACAAGCATAGGTAAAAAAAAATCTGTTTCTCACAGATGCTACTTATACATCCAAGATTCCTAAGTCTAAGAAAAACTGAGTATGACAAATGTATGACACAAACAATAAACATAAATATATAACTTGAAGCATAGTATAATCTTTGTTAACTTTTCCATTTGTTTTTCTGTATTTAACATGGTCTTGTCAGGATTTAATTTTGCTTAGTTAGCTCATCTCTGTGGGTGACAAATTAGAGAGCAATCTCCTTTTTAATTTCATAGCACACTAACTGCCCAGTGCTTTTAGTCTAAAAACCCTCTCCCACACACTTAGAAAGTGCATTTAAATCTAATGACAGGTTGTTCACATTTACCAGCTGGGGGCAGCACTGCAATTCCAAACTGACTGTGTGCTCTGGATAAATACACATCATTTGGTCAACCTTCCAACCTACAGGGAAAAAAACCCCAAACACACACAAAAAAGCCCCTCATCTTACACACTGAAGAGCTTGTAGTAAAGAAGACAAAATATGGGAGGAAATGATAAACAAAACTGCATAGCATATCGTCTAGAATAAACAGCATGCTAGATCATGTACTAAGGTACTAAGAAAGACCTTTTTTTTTCAGGATATCCTCAGCTACTCTAGCTTGAAAGGCAGTAATAATAGCCAACATAATAAGTACACATAATTATATTATTGTTTCCTAAACTGGGAGCCAAGTAAACTGGCATTTCTGTTGATTTCCACTTACTATTTAAATACATAAGGACAATATTGTAACTCTATGCCTGCAAGAATATACCAGCAATACCACATGCTACTCTTGCCTAATTCCACATTCTGCCCTAGTAAAATGGTTTGTGTGAATACAAAAAGGTGAGTGAAAAATAAAAAGGTCAAGTGCACAAAGCTCAACATTCTTATCTTGTGATGCCTAACTCAGTCCTGGAAAGTCTCTGGGAAAGAACATTTCCTCAGAGAATGTTTTCAATCATTAGGCTAGGAATGTCCTGAATCTCCCATGGGCCCAGTTCTCCATTTCTTAGAAGTCTTAGTGGTCAGCTAGCTACAGCGTCTTGTATGCATTGCTGCACTGCTGTCTGAACACATCTGAGGGAGCTCATATGTTTTAGCATCCTGTCCAGAGTTATAATCTAGTATCACATTTTATATGCTATAATTCAAATAATCCAAACATAATTTAAATGATAAAACTAAACACAAAACTAAATAATAACCTCAAGGTGTTTCCTTAATCCTAATTATAACTTTTTACTTTTCTTCATATTGAATTTTATCCTGATGTAGGCCTTGTGCAAGAATAGCAAAGTCACAGAAATAATCCGAATGGTTTTTGATAATCATCCAAATGATTTTTTGATAATCATCCAAATGATTAGGAAAATTTTGCCAGTATAACATAATACAGCGATTTTTAAGAAGACAGAAGCTTAGAGAAGAAAACACAAAGAATAATGAGTCCTCTTGCATTGCATTGTAAAGAGGGGCCAAAATAATTGGACACCCAGAAGTTGTTCCACCAAGAGCTTTATGCAAAGAATACAGGATACTCAGTCACATCCCTGGCAACTAGTTGGGAAACTGCTTTATCTTAGTCTCCACTAAGATAACTAACTGCTTTATCTTAATCTCCACCATGCAGTCATCTAGCTTCCCAAATATAAATATGACATCCTAATTGTGTTATTCCCTCAAAATACATAGTCCTACATTATGTCAGTTAGAGTACACAGGAGAATAAACAAAATAGTAGCTTTCAAAGCAGACTATCTCTTTTCACTCTCTGTAGAAAAGGAAAATATATACTGTAACTTCCATTTTTCATAATTTACATTATAATGTAAAATTAGTAGATAGGATGTATTTTTTATAATGTAATTTTATAATGTAATTCCTGTGCTACGCGTAAATTAAAAGATCCTTCATAATGGTGAAAAATAAAAACATTCATAGTCCTTTATTCAGACTGATCAAAATATTACATTCTTTTCCTTTACTATTTTGAGCACACATTCAGAAATTCAGTTTTTAATACAACAGTGCCTTCAATATCTCAGTATAGACACAAGTAGAATGCCACCTTGAAGTATTTCAGTACTTTTTGCTGGCACAAGCCCTCTGCCAGGAAAAAAAAGACAGGAAAAAAAAATCCAACAGGATACAGAGCATACTGTCCTCTTTGACCAGCAATTCATTTGTCCTATGAAGATGGTATCCAGCAACTCTCTAGCTGTTATTTTCCCTTTGCCTATAATCTCTTTCAACTAATAAGGCAACATAAAGCGGCATTGGGGAATCTTGTATTAACTAGAATCTTCTGCCCTTATGTTGTATGCTCTATTAAACTGCACTGCTAGCCACACACAGCAGTCTCCTCATACTTCCCAGACTGGGCTATATAGGGAAATAAGAGCTACCAGTAGCTGTTAGAGAAAATAAAATCAATAAAATAGAAAGTATGACAGTTTCAATCAATGATGAGGAAAGAACTTGAATGTTCCTGCCCATAATCTGTTGAAAGAGAAGGCTCACATATCACATCTTTTTCACTATATGAAGAAAGCAAGCTCACCAGCTGCTCAGACCACAGACCTCTCACTATCTCCTTATTAACCAAAAGGTGGCGCCGGATAGTTCCACTCAAGAAATACCACAAAGTGCAAAGCAGGAAGTCAGTCCCCTTGAAGTACTTCTGCAATTCCTCATCATATCTTTGTTTCATGTCTTTCATTTTGGCCTTAGAGGAGATGAACCTTTTCTCCTTGAATCAGGCAGTGTGTCAGCACTTGTCTTTGCATCCTTGAAAGGGCATGTGTGACTCAAAGTGAGAAATATTTTTTGCTGGCAGAGGCCCTAAAGAACATGCACTGAAATCACACTTCCACAAAGACAAAATATATTTGCTAAATCAAACTGAAATGTACATTAATATTTTTTTAAAAAGACATACCATAACGAGCACTGTTGAAAGTACCTGCAAGAGTCTTACATGAAGAATTATCACCACCACAGATTCCACATTTGTCTCTCCTTGCCTTGGAATTCAAAACGTGATCACAGCCAGCTTGCTACAAGAAATAAAATAGGCCTGTGTCATGCAGTCCAATGAAAAACAAGAGAAACTAAAACTGTAAGTTTCCCACCCCCCAAAAAACATTTTTATTCACTGTATATATCAGAGAACTATTTCCAGCTCCTTGGGAATTCATGAAAAGCCTTTTATGTTTTTGGGTGCTGTGATGTAAAACACAATAGTTCTGTTGTACTAAGAAAACACAATGCACTTGCACTTATGTCAAGAACTCTATAAGAATACATTTAACACTATATAAAGATTTGTATAGAATATTGAACACAGTGAAAAAACTTTAAGGCATATTTATTTTAAAAGTCTTAGAATTCTAAAATCAGTAAGCATGTTCACATGGTCACGATTTCTTTTAAAGTCTGACATTACTGCAAAATAAACAAAGGTATACATGCAGACTGCAGTTAAACTCGCACAAGAACACTTCTTTCATTTATATATCTTTATTTATACTTCCTTTCCTTTTTTTTCTTATCATACACAGGCCTGTTCTCTGGCATTTCCTCTTTGCTATTGATTCAATCCTATAAAAAAGCTACATTTTCTCTTCAGCTTTAAGTTAGACAATTTCACTCCAATCAGCAGAACTACCTAAAATGCACAGAAAGTCTTGAATTTTCAGAATACATGAGCTTGCCTCTCCTGATATAATCTTGTGGCACTTCCATAACTTCTATTCAGCAAAGAATAATGAAATGATCCCTTCCAATCATTAGTTCCTGATGATTTCGCAATGAAATCATAAATATGTAAGCTATATATCCTTGGATTTTCTACCTTTTTACTTCTTTTGTAGCTGAAATACAATGGTAATGAACACACAGCGTGTTTTGTTGCTCCCTTTATACCAATTTTGTATCAGTTTCTCTCTGCTCATATCAATAGAATTAACTTTCCCCCACACCAGGCTTAATGAGAAAGTTCTGTGGGTTTTCAGATTCAAGCGATATGTTTATCGCTTAATCTCCTCCATCTCCAGATCTTTAATTTGGTAGGGATCAAAATTTACTTAAATAAATTCAAAACATCTTGATTTACAGATTTTCAGTAATGGTTGGTTGGATGTATCTTTATTATCTGTTTTACCATCTATTGATTTTAGTAATTAATAAGTTTAGATTTAAATACCCTGCATAAGCCTTGAACACAAAGGTCATTGGTTTCTGCTCCACAGGGAGTACCATCAGCAACTCTGTCCTTCAGCTGATAATAGGAAGTTGTTCCAGAAACTCGGCAAAAAAGTTTACAGCGATCTTTCATAGAAACTGGAAAGAAAATCCAACAGTTTTTTTTTTTTTTTGTCTGTTTTAGGACAGAGTAAAGTAACATACATATTTAAACAAATATATTTATACAGAAAATGTATGTATATAGCAAAGTAAAGTAACATTTGTATTTCATTAATTAACAAAGTTTATAATTACTTACTACCACTGTATTTTGGAAGCCAGCGAACAGCAGAGGTAAGACCATTGATGTTAAAATGTTTGCCATCAAATTCAGAGCACTGTTGTTCCCGGAAATCTTTTTTGCCCTTTGGACAGGAATCAGTATTACATGATCGAAATTTCATCCTGCGGCCAACACAGTACTTTCCTCCATTTCTTGGTCTAACAAAAATAATTAAATGTAAAACACTATCTCTCAAGTATCTAAATTTGCTGTTTTTTCAGTGGGAAGTGGCTTGAGCCACTGATATAAAGGAGAAACTCTCACACATTTTTTCACAGTCTTTTATTGACTGTTCACACATACATTTACATACCCCTTTTCATTTCCATTATACTGTGCATACATTTATACCCATGCAAAGAAAATAAAAAGTGAATGTTAATTGCTACCACTAGGAGAGGGGCTAGGAATCAGGCAATTAACGTCTATTACATTAAATATAAAATAGAATAAAAAGGTAGCAATCTGTAAAATCAATTTTTAGTTTTCTTACACTAGCATAAAATACAACAATTGAAAACATACTCTGGTCTATTACATAGCCTGGTGGTACTCTTAATTCCACCTCCACAGGTTCTTGAACATGAGCTGTAAGGTCCCCAAGGTCCCCATTCTCCATCTACAGGACGTGCCTCCATTTCTTTGCTCACACAAATTCCATGGCGGCAGTGCTGCACAGTTGGGAAACAAAATAAAACATGTAAATCAATTAAAAGGTTACTGTACATTAGGCAATAAAGAATAACATTTAAGAGCTTAGTACTCTTAACCAGGATCAGGAGATTTTATAAAACGTGCAAATTCCTTTAAGGCATCTTATGCAGTGGCCGTATTTTTAAAAATGCTGCCTAGAATTCATTGTTCTCTGTGTAAGCTACTGAATACTGAATATTTCTTTAGATCTTGCCTCTTTATTCAAATGCCTATATGAGCACCTCAAAATTTGGATCTTAAATTCCTGATATATTCTCATGCACAAACTTCAAAATTAGATTACAGTAGTCTTGTATGCAGGAGAACCTTCCAGTTTTATTAATTCATGCTGGTAAAGAACCCAAAATGTATAATAACAAACCATCAATAAATTCAAGGTGTTTTAAGTAAATGAATAGCTACAGCTAAAGCTAATCTTTTCTAGCTATGAAAGCTAAAAAAGTTACAGGAATTGCTTGGAAAAAGCAGACAAATTTTCAGACATTTTAGATCTTCTTCAGATCATACTTCTACAGACTCCTACAGACAGCTATAAAAGTATTCCTCCTAGAATAATTTTACTATTAAAACTTAATTACTATGTAAAGAAATAGTAATTCTCAGATCAAGATACTATATTGCAATGTCCATGTGTCACCTCAGATTTGATTTCTGCTGAAGACTTGCAGGTTTTCAACTAAATAAAGATGTCAGAAAGATACAATTTTCATTTCACCTGCTGGGATTTACATTATCAAGAAAACAAAGATTGCCACTCTGTTACATATTCTATTGTGGTCATGTGACTTACGAAATTTCACCACTTTTTATCTGTTAGCCAAAGTCATAATTTTAAGAACTTTCCAGAAAATGCAGTAATGAACTTCCTATTTCTCAGTATTTTCTATCTAAGCCTCCAGCTCTGCACATATTTATCCACTTGAGCAGTTACCCAAAAAATAAATGACTAGAGTCTAAATGAGAATCTCATGATTGCTGCATGTGTGACTTTTTCCAAAGAATCTGCAGGAATTACAAGCACTAATCCTACTGATGACTTATGACAGTTGGAATTCTAATTCACTTGCATGCTTTAAAAAATCCCAAGTGATATATTCGATTATAATATATCAGAATAGTTTACATACTAGAATAGACTATTTACAAGAGACTAGAAAATGTCTACATTATCACTCCTGCTAACTTCGATCTATAAGAATGTGTTCTTGATATTGTCCTCGACTCTAGCAGCCGCCTTTTGAAGCATCAAAGACACACACATCTAGAGATAAGCCACTGGGCGGGATGGCCTACATGGGGTCAGTGCTCATACGCAACACAGAGAATTTTCTATTTTATATGGCTGTTTGCAAACTCAGGATTAAACTGGTAATCAGATTTGCTGTCAGGAGGGAATTCTCTGAGTCATATTGACGGAGTGGCTTACGTACACGGTTCAGTTGCTAGAATCATCAGAACAGATCATATCAAGTCAACTGCTTATTATTTCTGAGCACTTACGCTTTGCCTTTGCTGCTCTCTGTGGCACAGAACAGCTTACTATCAGCCTGAAGTCCAAAAACCTTCCGTCTAACTAATCTGGCACAGAAAACAATCTAAGGACCTCTAATACACAGAAGATAAAATAATCTAAGGATACCATCCATCCTTCCATATTTAAACTAATTAAAATGTTGCATAGAAATTCTCATTAGAAAAATTTTCATTATAGGTTTATAAATTTATTATAGGAACTATTAATTAACATATCTTCTGATGAACACAAAGAAAAGAAATGATGCACACAATCTTTCTGAATATACTTGAGTAAGTGACATGTAATTCCTGGGCCTAGTGTTGCCCACATGTTCTTCTATAAAATAATTCCTAAAGCATTTTTAAATGAGTATTTATTATTATACTGATATCTATGCTCATATATCAACAATCATTTTGCTCTCAAAATAGGATTTTGTGATATAATGAGATTCATTCTGAATCTGCCAGAAGTCTTAATCCAGTTTAGTGACAGAATAACCTACTTGTGTTCTTCATCACATTGATTGTTCCATATCAACTGTATCTTTTAAACTCTGAATATCTGCCTTCAGCTGAAAATATGACCATTCAAGGCAAATTTTGGCCTAAAGCAAATACAAAATAAAAACTAGATCTGCTTTGTCACAAAACCATTGAAATGATTCAGCAAATTGACCAGATCATCTGTTGTTTGATAAGAATAATGCTGTAACTTAACAGTGAAAAGACACCGGGTATCTGCGTTGTACATTGTATCGTTTTCACACTGCAGTGTTTACTGTTTGTTTTGATCACTTTTTATCAGATGCACTCAGTGTACTTTTGTATCTCAACATTCTAATACCTTTAAGAGGTAAAAGAACCAGCAGCAAAAAAAAATATGGCTGCATTATCTCAAAGTGTAATCTAAATACAAGGAAATATTAAGATCCTACATTTCTAAGAATTATCATTAGCATTTGAGGAAATCCATAAATACAATCAGCTGAAGATTCTAAATCCCTCTTCACAAAATTAATACTGCATTCAAATAGGAACTAGGACCTAGAATTTGTGCTCTTCTTCCATTCACAAAAATCGTTTCAATAACTTGAAGGAAGGTTTCAGGAAGAGAGAGTTGTACAATGAAATTTTATAACTACAACAGCACTATTTTCATCCATAAAAATGCTAAACACATGTTCACATCCAGGATTTTAATAGCTTATCAACAAACTTGTTTCAGCTATTATTTGCTGCATTCCTACAGAAGCAACATAATGAAGTCACAGTAGAACTCAGGCACCATCCGCATTCCAGATGTTCCTTTGTGCTTTCTTGATTCAAATCATGCCTTGCTGAGAATACTGTGATACACAGAACTCCCATAAACCCAAGTATAATAATCAAATAAGGTTTTTTCCCTTATATTTGTAAAGGCAAATATAATGTATGCATCACGTAAAATGGGTATCACTTATTATTCCAAACACACTGATTACAACAAGTTGCAACTCTGCTCTAGCTAAGGTCACCAAGTGACCTTTTCTGTCAAAAAGACAGCAAGTGTGACCCAAATCCACATGTAATTATTTTATCTAATGATATGAAAAGGAGAGTTAATGATTCAAAGTTGGGATCAATGGTTCTGAAGGTGCACAAATTCATATCCCCTAATCACCTGTTTATAATAAGTAATTTGACTTGCATGTATGGATCAAACTATGGCTTTGATAAACTGATTTCTGGTACCTCCAACATGTATCATAGCTTTTTGTACTTGCTAATTTTCCAGGGAAGTAATTCTGGAAGAAATTATTAAAGTGTTAACTGCCAAGTTATGGTGAACTTGGACTGAATCAAAGTGAGTGATAGATGCATGTACAGCAGAACTGGAGCTCTTCTGAAATTAGGTATTTCTTATACAACCTGATACCACTCTGGGCAGGAAAAGGACTGACTCCAAATTAACCCTTATTCTTCACATTCTCCAGATATGTCAGATATGTATATGTTTTTGGAGACCTTGAGGCAAAGACTGAGACACTGACCCTCAAAGGCCAATAGGACAAACTAAAAAGGGCATAACTTGATGATTTGGAGCCCTGTGTAGCCTTGCAGAAGACGGAAGTCACAAAAAAACAGTCCATTTGTTTCCAGACACCCACATCTTTCCAAGGATGTTGCTGGTAACTGCTTCTAAAAAGGAAAGGAGATGACTGAATAGAGAAGAGTATATGAAAGAAGTATGTAAAAGAAATGAAAAGGATAAAGGCCTGTAGGAGTGGATATATGGGCCTGTATTTTGCCTTCCAAATACCCAGCTATATTGCTCTGATTTCTTTTGTCTTATGATATCATTTCTTCATTCCTGATACCCAGACAAGGGCCTAAGAATATGGGCCAGTGAATACTACAGCAAATAGCACAGAGGAATAGCAGAGAAAGAGAAAGCTATAGTGGACTGAATGTCGGCGGGCAGAATGGGTTTATTTGGTGCCATGAAACAGACAAACAGTAAAGGCAGAAGAAGACCAGTTCACTCTACAGCAACTGATCTGTAGCTAAGGCTGAGTACAGACATGAAGAGAGTATGAATCTTAGAAGTTACGTACATTCAGCATGTAAAAAAGTGAGCAAGGAATGAGAATAACAACACCCACTTAGATGACTGCAAATATTCACATCTCAGAGCTATCGTTTCTGTCTCTATGGGGTGTTCCCATTCAGGCTTTTCAAATGGACGAGCTACTACAGACTCTCTCTGCATCAGCTGCTGCAGATGGATGTAAAGAATCCTTTTGCTGCATATTAAGTCTATGTCTGCTCTTCCGCTTTTTCCTACAACACAAACACTACTCACAGCCTTGCCGTGTCTCGCCTTGCATATCTTTCAGAGATAAGGTGGAGTGCGGAACCAAGAAAGCTGGGCTGAGAGAAAAAAGACCAGGAGAAATGGGGACTACAGCATGAAATAACTGTGAAAATAGATTAATAAAATGACTATTCTGGACAGAAGAAATGGAGTCTGAAGAAATATCTAACTGAAGTTGCACCTACAGCATCTCAAATCTCTATCTCTGTAGTATGAATTCTCAGAGCAGTCTACATCTATCATTCAGATGACATGAATTATCTTCAAAATATTTTAATTAATTTTTCAATGTTTTCTTTTTTTGTGTGTGAAAAGTCTACATACTTTATTTCTGCCTTGAAGTATTCCCATAGAAAACTTTATTTTCTGAAATCATGTATCATCGGAAAATCATCTGACATAAATCCTAGTTTATAGCAAAAAGTCTTGGTTTGAGCTCACAAGTATATTTTACTCAGTTTTTACTTTCAAAAGATCATCTGCTGCTTCCTAAATGGTTAACATATTCCCCTACTATTAGTCATATGACCCAACTCTGTGTTAAAATCCATGAGATTTTTTTAATCCTACTTTACATGTATATATACACATACACATACACAGAACGAATTGTTCTTTCAGGTTAACTGTCTACATGTATTTCATTCATGAGGTAGTCAAGCAATGCAACGATTTTAAAAGAAATCAATACATGGGGTAACCTACAACCAGAGAACAACAAACACCTCAAAACCAGAGATTGGTACTTCCTTTACTGATCAAAGCAATCCTCTTTCTTGGTCTGCATCAACATGCAAATGTTCCTGTATCTCTCTCCTTATGTGGCTATAAATGGACCAGGATAAAATCTTAATTCACTTAGGAGCTACTCTGGATATTTTCAGAAACACTAGCTCAATATACCATTTATATCTACAGTGAATAGAAGTAACTAACGTTTCTCTCTCTCTCACACACACACACGCGTGCGCACATGCACACACTGGCGCATGCTTTGCAATCAAGATTGATATTTGTATCACGTGTATTTCTTTTTTGCTACTAAATAGATTTTCCAGATTTCTCTGGCATGTTTTTTCAAGTGGTGTTTAAGCAGCAAACTATCATTCTGTGGAATACTGGGACAGCAGGTAAGAAGAGTCCTCTGGATGAGGAGTTCTCCATGAGAATGGAGATTGCCAAACCAGCTTTACTGGCTCCAGGACATGGAAGAGTCTGAGTTAGAATCAAACACCTGTCTCCTAATCTATGCCTTCTAAATTCTGAGGTATGAGAGGAATAGGGGCATATTTGTATTCTGCCCAGGAATCCAAGAAAGACCAATTTGTAATCCTTCCGAGTATCTCCAAAAAAAAAAAAAAAAAAAAAAAAGAAAGAAAGAAAGAAAATTATGTACCTGGTAATTTTACTGTTATTTTTTATTTTCACAGCAAAAAGGCCTATTGTAAGAGAACACTGTTCCTGGAATACTGATGATTTCACCAACCATGCTTGATTTGGAACTTCTTTTTTTAGCTCAGATGATGTGCATTGCCACCTCTGTCAGATGAATTACTATTACTGGAATATCATGTGAAGTACACTGCTAAACATAGTATCACTTCATTAAACAGAAGACATGTCTGTGAGCTGCAATTTAGCTGAAGGTGAATATATGTAACATGAACCTATATATTTCCAATTTTGTTATACAAAAAACTATAGATATTTCTCTTACACCACAAAAAGAGTTTACTCCTTTTTTTTTTTTTTTTAATTTGGTCCTCCACAAAATGACATCAAATATTTTCTGTGGATGAGATGAAACCCACTGTGAAAATTCACCTACAGCTTTAGACTTATGAACAAATCTAGTGAATCTAGAGAGAAAATTCTAACATGATTTTGAATTATTTTATCTGAACAAAGGTATCCAGCAGGCCAAGAACTGAATAACTCCCAAATCTTTTTTTTTTTTTTTTTTTTTTTGGGGGGGGGGGGGGTTAAGGAGGGGAAGCAAAAAAAGAGAAGAAAAAGAACAAAATTTCTTATCCTTAAGGTGAGGAGAGAACTTTTGTACTATCCCAAACTACAAATGCAAACACATTCCATGCTACAGAAATTCTTCAATGGATTGGTCTCCCAAAAAATAAAAGAAACAGATAATGAAAGAAAAGAAAGCAGATGAAATCATAATCTAAACAGGTAATATTGACAGCCTGTTGGTCTGCAGGAATTTCAAAGCATAAGGAATTTCCGCATAGTCTAACACAACAATACAATAGTAAGTAGAGGGAAAAGATCTATTCTAACTGTTCACATTTCCTAAACATCTATCAAATTAGCTACCACCTGGAACGTGACAGAAACTAGACCTATGAAGGTTACGAGTAGGAAATTGGGCCAATATAAACGTTCCAGTATCTATCCTAAAGGAAAATAACACTCTTCTGTGAGTAACATATAGGGGCCTTCTCTGACATCCAAATCCTCACTGCAGCATGTAAATATTTTCCTTACTATGATTTAGTATGCTTTTTGTTTATATAGTTTATAGAATTACAAGAAACATGACAACACTAAAGACTAAATTCATGCGGCAACAAATGAGCCAGACTAACCATGTGGCATCGTCCCTTAACTCTGAAGATATATGCTAACTTTGATTATAGAGACAAGAGGTGGAAAAGCACTAACCATTTAATATTTTCCCACATTGTTGTTCTTCCTGACAAAAATAATTTTTGTCCAAAAACTTCATACTACAATTAAATCATGTAACTGTCTTTATGAAGACAATCGAGTAGTATGTATCTCTGGATTTAAAAATTTCTCTCACAAAGAACCACCAGAAATGTTTTCAAGAAATGACAAATGTAGTCCTATAGTATGTAAAAATTCACCACTGTAAAACTAGTAATTGCTCCCACATATATTTACTATTATTTTATCTCTGAAGTACTAATTAGACCAAAGACTCTAAAAGCTGCACCCTTGGCTTCAGAGAAGGTCTGTGTGATGGTACAAGAGCTGGCAGATACTCAGACTTTGTGAACCTCAGAAAGCAAATATAAAAACCACCTGAAGTGATGAGACACAGTGTGAATATCAATGGAGTGAGAAAGTGTTCTCAGAGACAGCAGAATTACTGTATCTGGGCCACTGTCAGACCTGAGCACTGAAAAAGAGGAATAGGAGAGAAAAAATTTCAGAGACTTTGGCAGAAGCCCAACAAGCAAATAAAATGTATTTTTGTATATAACTCTAGGGTGAACAAAGTACAGTTTCATCAGATAAAGATATAGATAGTAAATTGTAATGAAAGTGAAGTGGTTTTCTATTTTAGGAATTGATCAGAGAAATGTTCAAGTCTCCCAGACAAGTATTTTCTTTATTCTCTACTAAGGCATTAAATTAACTTAGGCTGCATTTTCTCTTTTTTGTTATAGGAAAATGTTACCTGTACCTATGACATATATATTTACAAGTCACTGAGCTCTACAGATGTGTGCACCATGGGCTGTATCAGATATAATTCTATTACAAAGAGTTTGTATTCAGACTGAAAAAGCAGCTTGTTCATCCACTTGAGTTTTTAAATTATTAAATTTATTTCTTCATGTATTTTGTGGAAGGACAGTCACAACGCCTATTACATCATCATAGAGCAAAAACCACTAACCAGACACATGATCTGCAGAAAAACAAAACATCACAGGGAAATACAATTCACTGTAAATCTAAGCTTAAAATGCTTATGCTAAAATTACAAATGTCTTAAGATATGGATCTTCTCAGTATTTACCACAGCAAAAAGGCTGCAAATACTAAATGCAAGTATTTAGCATGCTGGCAAATATTGCTCATAAAAACTAGTCTCTATGTCTTATTCCCATTAAAATCAAAAGAAACATGCTTATTGAGTTTGACAGGAACTGTCCCTTACATAGGAAAAGATGACAATTTGTCAGAATAATTGCTGTTCTTTCTTACCTCTTTCAGAGGTAATGACTGTAATTATCTCTTCATTTCCTAGAGAAAACTATTTGGTTCCACTGCAGTAATTACATAAAGTAGGTTTTTGTATCCTTATGTAAAGGAAGTGCTCAGATGTTGTCAAATTTGAGCTAAGTCAATTAAAACGAAAGGTTAGGCGTGAAGTTCAACATAAATGATGAATTCCTTTCTTTTCAGTGTCTGACTCTGAAAAATTGGTTAAATGTTATATCATCAACTCCACACACAGGACTCAATCAAGTGAAGTTTCCATTGCAGTCTTCAGAATAACTTTTGCTAATTTTGCAAGACAGAAAGAAATAATTTTTATGAGACACAATATAATTACTCAACTTTTATCCAGTAAAAACAGGATTTTCAAATTCCTCACTATTTATGCTTTATGAAATACAGAAAAAGAAAAAAGCAATCTGTAAATATTAAAAATTATTGGGAGAAATTTAGTGTTAATGGCGTTAAACGTAGTAATCTATTATATATAGAAATCATACCAAATAATTTAATTCTCATTTAGTTGTCTCATTTAATTAACTATTGAATTATGCAAATAGATAAAAATTAATTTTGTTCCTGTGGCCCCTGAAGCTGCCCAACCACATTCCTATTCAAAGCAGCTCAACATAATAAACCGATCATACCTAAGATGACCACTGTCATATCCGAGCATGTCAGAATCTCTGAAATATTTATTTGCACAACCCTCCGACAGGTAAGAAAATATTTCTGTTTTCTAGTGCTGAACTGAGACACAGTGAAGCCAGAGACCAGACCTGCAAAGAACCCAAGCACTTGATTTCTGTTCACTTCCCAAACTAAGTGCAAATTCAAAACTACAACCTTCAAATCCTCACTGTTAACACTGGACTCAACTAATATCTACAAATACTTCTGTTTCTTTCAAGGTTCTGTAAGTGCCTTGACTGTATCTGCAAGCTAGATAATCAAGACCCAGGCAGAGGACTCAGTCCTCAACAGACAGAGATCAAGGTCTGAATTCAAAAAACTGCCAAATGAGGAAGTAGCGAGATGCCATCTCCTCACCCAAATACTCTTTATTAAACAATCTAATGAGAAGGATGTAGGAAACCTAGCTCTTATTTTGTTTTTTGTCTGAAAGGATTCAACTCATACCTCGCACAGCCAGGTAGAGTCCTACATACTAGCACGTAAGCGAGAGGAGAGCTCCCAGTTTTTAGCATCGAACAGATCCAAGTATCTTGAATTATGTTAAGAACACATAAGACAGAATATGAGTGTGAGTTATATGTGATCAAAACATGTACTGGAATAAATGAAGATGTATCAGTGTATACTTACATATTTTGTACGAAACAGCTGCAATACACACATGTCTATTTAAGAAAGGAATCTAACTGAAAGACTCCCTCTTCCCAAATGAGTGCCTTAGCTACAGGAGTACACTTCTACTTAATTAGTTCTAGTTCAGTGGAACAGCCTCAATACGACAAATTGGGGGAAATAAGCTTTCAGGTGTCTTATCTCCAGTAAACCTATCTCTGGAGCATTACTGATGGGAAAAAAATACTTATGAATTTCAAACAACAAAAGGGAGATAGCAGCTTTCCCCTGAGATCTACCTGTCTTTATTTGTGCAGCATCTGTAAAATTTTATCGCTATTCTGAATGGACAACTTATGTTACTTATGTCACAACATCACATGAGAAAAAGAAACTTTGCAACTAGACTCAGGCTCACACGATCACTACACTAGAAGTGCAGGATTGCCACACAGCAAGCACTGATCTTTCTTATCTACATCAGTGACTTTGTCATATGCAAGCACTGAGAAACAAAGGCTTACCATTCCCACACCACAAACCGTTCCATCAGCCAAAGGCATGTGCTGAGTTCGACAACCCTTGTGAATTCCTTCTGTGCTTGTGCACCATAAGCGTTTGCATTGTTTCTGAAAAAAAAACAACTGTACTTGTAATACTGTTTCAGGCAATGATTGGGATATTTGTATTGTTTTTCCTCACACTTTTGGTTATAATTTTTGCTACTGTTTTTCACAGGTAGAACTATATAAAAACAGAAAAAGGGATTTTGTGTAAGGGCAGACAGTAAAGAGGAGTATTTTGAAACTAATCTGATTAAAAATAGTAGAAAACTTCATTTCCTAACTTAGTAGATAGCTTAGACAATAAAAGTGGATAATAAAAAAGCAAATAAGGGATTACAGTTGTTATTATGTAGTGCAAAATTTGAATGCAATCCTCAGATAAAGGTACTAACTAGAATTATTTTTTAGAAATAGGCTGCCTAAAGAACTAAATGAAAGATTCCTTTTCAAATTGTTAAAAAAAATTCTTAATGGACAAATCAACCCTTATGTATTACAAATATTATAAAGTAGTGCTCAGTACAACATCTTCAAATTTTAGAACCTGCTATACTTTTTATATTATTCCCATAAATCCTGACTCCTCCTAAACAGAACTTCGCCTCAGCTCATTTAACTCTGAGTCTGATCATAAACTCCCTCCTCTAAACAGCTCCAACAAGCCATGCAATGACTGTTCTACAAGTAGGTCCAAAATCTGTGTGACATCTTGTTAGTAATGAATGAAGTCAGATGTTGTATTTTTTATAGTACTGACATACAGGCCCCATTCAGTTTTCGATTGTTTAATTTACACCATTCTGTACACAGTTTTCTTTCCAGATCCTAATTTCACTTGAAAGAAAGTTTGGGTTGTTTAAATATACAAAACATACATTCTAACAGGGATGAGAAATATGTTCTAACTCTTTTGACAAAGTAGAAATAATCTATACTTTGGAGCAAATATTTACACCAAATATTGGAATTAATATATTGATTTTGAAGTCATAACTTGTAGAAAAGCACTCTTAAGAAAGCAAGTAAAAACGAGCTGCAATCTTACATTGTAGTTGTAATGTTAAAATTAACAATTGTAAAAACTACCGAAACAGTAATGATTTCTTTTCTGCTGATGCAGGAAGCCTTAATTTATACAGTTACAGATTTTTAAAGGAATCATAACCATATTTACAGATGTGTAAATCAAAGTTAATTCATCCTCCTACAAAATTAACTAAAAAGTTAATTTTATGTATTTCTAGTATATGGAGCTGTAAGTCTTCCATTGAAGTTTTTCCTCTTCAGCAGGATGGAATCTGAACTTTGACATACACTAGGATAAAATTATTCCTAAAAATGGATTTCCTCAGATTTCATTACAAAGCCTACCTTTCAGTAATTGTTTAGTACCTATTAAGCATGACTTTGTGCCTTGTTCACCTACCAGATAAGGGCATACTTGTGACCCAAGACCAAACATAAGTTCACACTGCTTATTGACATCATACATTGATCCAGGTAGCTGAGAAGAAAGATCATATATTCTTCCACTCGGTTTGTCTAGGAGACATTCACCATAACCAGTACTATTGTAAAAACAGGAACAAAATGTGAATTAATCACTCCTAATTGATTCACTGGGGGCCAAATCACAAAACATTTTCACATGCATGTCTCAATGAAGTTAGTTATGGGTTTGCATGAACATTATGTCTTAATTCCTTCCCATAAGAAGTTTTTAATTAAGTAAAAAATAAATAAACTAGGCCATTGTTTTTTTCCTCCAAATACCTTTTTTCAGCATTCTTTCTATACCTCTTCTGCAAATTGTTTCTTTTAACCAGAATTCTTCATTCACAATGCTTCCAAAAGGCTTTGCTGAAGATATCTATTTTGCCCTACTAATATCAGAGTGAAGAGTTCTTCAATACTCAAGGCCACAATATTAAAAAAAATATATGTCCTTAGCTTTACATATTGAGTGTAACTGTGCGTACTGAAATCATGGAAGTACTCATTATCCAATGAGTTAAACGTGCTTATGTTTCTGGAAGACTGAAGCCCTACAAGTCAATGGTTAAAGATAATAACAACAGAAAACGAGATATTTAAGCAATACTTCTAAAGTACTTTTCAGAAAGACATTATACTGATACTTACTCAAGAAATTCAGTGATATATTTTTGACTGCATTTTGACCAGGTCCATGGACTTGTATGGTAATTTAAAGTTGGAGCCATCACATGGTATTGATGTTTAATTCCAGCTTCTTTACATTTAAAACTGTCATCATGAGGCACATTAAATCTAAAAGGCAAAATAAACAAACTCCAAAACAAGTTCAGTAATAGTTAATTTAAACTCCTTTTGTTGTAGCAATAAATGCCCAAGTTTTGAATTTGAAAATGCTTTACAAATCATAATTATCTGACATTATGGCATGAAATACCTTAGAAATGCCTTACAAAAATTCCACCCTGATCCAAAATTCTCCATATAACCCATAGAATGCTAGGCAAAGTAAGAATTTTCCAATTAAATAATTCAACTTGCCAGGAAAATTCTAGTCTTTTGGTGATAAGCCACTTTAGATAAGCATCCCATCTACTGAACTGCACACTAGACTGTCCATAACATATTAATCAATTATTCACATCTCAGCTCCAACTTTTCAGTAACAAACCACACTGAGTACATCAACATCTTATTTATATAATTGACATATTGCCATATTTTGTATCTCAGTTTAAGTACTATGACTAATGGCATGTATTGAAATGAACTTCCAGGCACAGAAAAATCAACAAACTAGCTACTAAGCTCTGTAATGCCATCATCATCTATGCTGTGGCATGCCTCATGGAGCTACAACATAGCACCTTTCTGGCACCTCTGATGAGGTATGCACCATAAAATAAAATGTTGTCATAGCCTCTTATTTTTCTATGTAAAATATTTCTCTTTGTGTTATTCTATTGTATACTGAAAGCATCAAATAGAAGGAAGAATATTTCTGTGTTATATTAACCACTGTCTTTTCTTAAAATTAAATTCCTATTAGGTATAGAATGCAATTGGATCTGATGAGACTATGCTGCACATCTGCGATACCTTCCCGGTCTTCCAACTAGTTCATATGATGGAAGGATGGAATACAGTTCTATGGCCAGTATCTCCAATAGTCCAGGTGAGCAACTGGGTAAGCTATATGGATCCATGGCTTCTTTATCTCTAGATGGTGGGCAGAACTTGCTCAATGCAAGGGGTAAAAGTAATGACTCTTCTAGAAGGACACAGCAGACTGCTTCCTCTTAGAAGCGAAGAGCGTATTATTGGAAATTGATCATATTCAAAAGAAAACCAAAACATTTACCTGTTGGCAAATAGGTACTTACACATGTCCAAGTTCATGTGCTATAGTAAAAGCAGCACTTAATCCATTTTCTTCACTTATAGAACAGCTGCGTAGTGGATCACACATTGTACCTAGCTCTGCTAAACCTGCAAAATTGAACTTTTATATAAAAGCTTAATAGAACAAGGTTTCATGTAGAAGGAGTGACTCCATAAATGAACACTATGGCATATGTGTTAAAAGTCATGCCTAAACTATGCAGCCAGACCAACAATCACCTGCCATAAAAGTACATGTCAGGACAGAAAAGCATGGCAAAGTTCATTTTTTTGTCCATGTCACTTTTTTGCATCTACTTTCTGGTTTTTGCCCAACTACAATGAAATTCTCTTACAAGTTTTATAAGTAAAATCATATTGATTAAAAAAGAGTAACTCACCAAGAGTATCACACTTCTCTCTAGCTCTGCAGATATCTTCCCTTGAAGGAAAAGATTTATTTTAAAATAATATGTCAAGTAAAAAGAACATTTTTAAATTATTTCAGTGTTGCTACATTAGTTACAGCAATTGAGAATCTGATCCTCAATTTTTACTCTTACAGTCCATTCAAAGCATTAACATTCTTGTGAAAGAAGTAATTTAAATTCACTAGATTAAACTCACAGTATTCTTGTCTAGTTTGCAAACAGTAACAACTCAAACACTATACTGTTTCCCCACAATGCTCAAAAAATAGATCAAATACAGAATGCTGCTGAAAAATGTACAATTTCAGTACAGTTGGAACTACCTTATGTAGGCATCCATCTGCTAAAATAATGATGTAAAATTCAGGATAAACGTCAAACCATTTTAAGTGCTGGCGAACATCTGATTTGAACACCAGAAAAAAAAAATAAGAGCAGCAAGAGAGAGTATGTATTTCAGTGACTGAAAACCAGAACCTCCCCTGAGGAAAGCAGACTGCAAGAATTCATTATGCTCAGTACAATACCATGTTGCTGCTATGTAGACAATAACTTCACTTGCCTTGTAGCAATTTAATTTTCATTATCATGAATGAAAGCTTGATCAAATGGTTAGCTACCAACATGGTATTATCAGAGTTACTACTCATGCACTGGTAATCTGTGGTTTGGGGGGAGTGTAAGATATTCTTTATTTTTCTTTTATTTTTCCTTTTTTATTATATGAATAGTATCAGTGGAATGGTTAAACATAATGATGTCAATAGGAAACTGAATCAATTGTCTCACGTCACTGAACAATTCTGGCTATTCCAAATACTGTACCTAGTGATAAGAACAGCAGTATCATGATGAGAAGGGTGAGCATCATCCAAAATGTTTTGTGCTTGCTGCCATAAGCAAAAATTACGAAGAGTGGTAGCTGCATTAAAAGTGATAGCTGGTCCTTCCTAAGCAAGAAATGGCCAAGAAACAAAAAAGGGTTGTAATATTTATGCACTTGCACTTGTTATTTTGTCATTTTTGCCCCAGATCTGCAAAATGATCAGTGTGAGTGCAAAGGAAGTTAGACTCTACCCAAGAGTTCACTCATGCAGATTCGTTTATAGTATCAGGATCTTAATTAAGTTAAAAGTCATTGGTCATCAGAATCATTATTTTTAATCAATATATATAATGCAATCAATATATATATGCATCATGTGTTAGATACAGAAAAATAGGGTGGTAAGACATTTAGGATAAATTAAAAAAAACAAGTATTTGAAAAATGTATACTTGTTACAATCTTAATAATTACAGCTGCTTTGGCTGAAAACTTCATCAAAACTCTCTATTAAAAGTCACTATTTCCCTGTCACATTTGCATGAGTATAACCCTATTTTAGAGAGTTATGTACAAGCTTTAAGCCCATTCAGGTCAACAACAGGTCCTAACAGAGAAATGGGGAAATATATCCATTAAATAAAGGATCTGCAGTTAACCTCTGTACACATTAATTAAATCTGCATTGTGCTACCACCACATTTATTCTTTTTAAACATATATATATATATATACGGTCAAAGAAAAGAATTTATTTAAAAATAAAGTATTTTAGGTTTTTTGAATTACAATGAAAATTTACACATAGGAAGTAATCTTAATATTTATTTTTCCTACCTGTTCATTGTGAATTACAATTAACTTTACAATAACTATATTTATAAGATTTCCAATACTTGAATCTTTATAGATTGCTGCAACCTAAAGAGAAAAAAGCCAGAGGATTAGAATATTAAATTAATCTGACAAGCCTTATTTCATTTTGACATATAAACAAGCTGCTATACAACAGATGCCTCATGCATTCATCTGTACCTTTCTACCCAATAGTATGGTGATAAATCCAAAGAAGTTGCCAAGTTCTAAAATAAGATGGTGCCTCAAAACAGCTCACATGTACTGCATGCACAAAGGTCAGAAAATGTGCAAATGATGTTATTAAAATCCACTCTCCATAAGAAAACTTGCTATTCTGTGATATATTCTGTGATAGCTTCCTAAATGCAAAAAATGCAGTCTTTTTAAAATTCAGAGGTATAATTTTATATTCATTTCCAAACACTTAGACACCATGTTGATAAGCTTAATGCAGTAAGTATATGCATTATACACTGTAAACAATATAGTTTATTCATAAAATAACCAAGACAACAAGACTAATGTCAGTGGGACTAACACAGACAGTCTGGACATAAGCTGTTTCATGTGGATGATCTGTAGAATCAAGACTCAACATACTAGTGTCAGAAAACAACTATGAACTAATAGACGTTTTGTCTTATATTTTAAGGGAAGCCGGACTGAGTTCTAAACCTGTGTTGAAAACCTACCTGACACATTGTACAAAGGTTTATTTCCTCACTTGTAAAACTCGTATTTATATATCGAACAGACATTTTTATATAAATCTTACTGCCAGGCAGAAAAAATCATGAGTCAAATCCACAGACCAAAGCAGAACCATTTTGAAAGTTATGCTTCATAAAGGCAGTTAAAAAGTTTATTCACTTTCCATAATGGCAGCTTCAGATGTCATGCCCATACAGGCTTGTGCTAATCTTACGGTCTGCAGGGCTACAAAAGGAACAGGAAGAAGGAACTGATTCAGCTGAAAAGCTTTTTTTTTTAAATCACATTGATGCTGATCAACATGATCTCACTCATGATGCAGCCACTCAGGCACAAGTGCTGGCAAAGGGAAAGATGCTGAAGAACAGACTTCTCTCGGAGGTAACCTACATTTGAGCAAGCTCAAACTGTTTGTCAAACCACTGCCTTGCTGTGTACGCATCCCATGCACTCTGCAAGAAGAAGCTTATTCTGAGGACTGACTCTCCTACCACTCAAGCTGATGTAACAGCTACTTAGAATGCAGTCAGATAATATGTTATGCCATAAACTTATATAAGAAGATGACTTGCAGATAATGTTAACAAAAAGATCTTTATAGAGCAGATAACAAACCATACTGTTTTGTGCCTAGACTATATTACTGAAACAAGCATTGCTATTGAAATACAGTAAACCTTCCAATTAACTTTGTAAATCAGTCTAGCTAAGAATTCTTGTTTTGGAACAGAATATTCTGAAATTCAAGGAACAGCTGCATTTCACTGGCTGTCGGGTAGATAGAATGCAGCTAGCTCATCCGAGATAGTAACACTGGACACAGTCAATGAACAGATACATGATCTGTCCAGTTCTACAACGGTATGTATCAGGTAAAACAGGCCAAGGGATTGAAGACTTCTTGAGAGGTTGACTAAATTCAGGTAGCACAAAATAATACCACAAGTTTCTAAACTGGGATTATTACAATCTTCAGTGTAGAAATTTCCCTCAGTTTCTTAAAGGCCTCCAGTATCATAGCATATGAGGGAAAGACTGAGTTCTGGCCCTGAGTGACCAAAGTCCACGCTGGAGCTTTCTTAGGATTTAAACTTAGCATTTTTTGTTTTCATTTATTATTATTGCTTTAGCTGATGGACTTTCCCGAACATTCCTAATAATTAATTTCCTAATAATAGGTCCTTGAAAAATCTGTTATTGTTGTCGGAGTGCTGTCAGTTGAGGCTATCTATTAAAAAAATCTATAAATATAAAAGATACAAACCTACAAACACAAAGCTTGGTCAGGTGGCCTCCTCCCTGCCTTTTGACACAATGCACACTTAAAATGTTTGAGTAAATTCTTCAAAAGCAGATGTGTGAGTGTGAGGGACTGAAGTAAGTTGCTCATATCTCAGAAGAAATGGATCATCAGGTTGAATAAATATGAGAGAGAATACCTCATTGCACACCTGAAAAGCATCTCTTCTTCAGAATGTACAGGAGAAAATCTGCTACAGACCTTCAACATCATATCCATGCAACATCTGCTGAGTAGATGCACCGAGTTATCTACTGGCTATCTCTGTCTGGAGCACAGGTGAAGTCTGAAATCACGTCATTTAGATGCCTGAGGCCAGTAGTTCTTGACAGGATCTGAAGCATACTCTCTCTCATATCGGAGACAGGTAAGATCCTGCTAAACTTAAAAGCTAACACTGCTCTCATTAACCCTGTGTTTGAGTCAAAGTATGGATCCTGTGTCTTGTAGGCACGTCATGACCTCCAAATATTTAGTTATTACTACCACTGCTATGGTATGGTAAAGATCAAAGAGCAAAACCCTCTACTGGTAATGAGAGTTCCTACCAGTGATATAAGGTATTTTCTACAGGCTGGATGAGTGCCATGTATAAAGAAAAAATCCAGAGTAATTGAAAACCACAAAGCAATCTTGAAGATTTACCTAGGGAACTGTGTAGGCTAAAATCATCAGCTGAGACTTGAATGACAGATTAATGCAATGAGGTATCAAAGGTCTGGAATACCACATTCTTTCTTATTTTTAGTGAAAAAAGTAATGGGATAAGTGCTCTCTGCTTTTGTATTCTAAGGACACCTCTTCCAATGCTCATTTATCTGAACAGTAAATTGCAAGAAATTACTTATTCATGAAAAAGGACGATAAAATGGGAAAGGAATTTGACAAGATACACCAGTTCTTTACAATTTCCAGATCCACTTGCTTTATAGTGATCTAAATGCAGACTTCACAGAAGTAGTAGGTGATAGACAAGATAAAAGAAAATTACTTTCAAGGAATTTTAAGATTGTTGATACCAGCATCCACATCACAGAATATGTTCAGTCTGCACAGCAACATAAAAAAGGAAAAAAAGATGAAGCTAGATCAGTAAGGATCACATGTGTGATTTCCATGAAATTCCCAAGGATCTCCATCATCTTTGAAAAGTCATGGGGAACTGGAGAGGTGCCTGAGGACTGAAAGAAAGCCAATGTCACCCCAGTCTTCAAAAAAGGGCAAGAAGGAGGACCCAGGCAACTATAGGCCAGCCTCACCTCCATCCCTGGAAAGGTGATCGAACAGCTCATTCTGGATATCATCTCCGGACATATGGAGAAAAAGAAGGTGATCAGGAGTAGTCAGCATGGATTCACCAAGGGGAAATCCTGCTTAACCAATCTGATAGCCTTCTGTGATGGAATGACTGGCTGGGTAGATGAGGGGAGAGCAGTGGACGTCGTGTACCTTGACTTCAGCAAGGCTTTTGACACTGTCTCCCATAACATCCTCCTAGAGAAGCTCAGGAAGTGTGGGTTAGATGAGTGGACAGTGAGGTGTACTGAGAACTGGCTGAAAAGCAGAGCTCAGAGGGTTGTCCTCAGTGACGTGGAGTCTAGTTGGAGGCGTGTGGCTAGTGGCATCCCCCAGGGCTCAGTACTGGGTCCTATCCTGTTCAACTTATTCATCAATGACCTGGATGAGTGGACAGAGTGCCTTCTCAGCAAGTCTGCGGATGATGTTGACCAAGCTGGGAGGAGTGGCTGACACACCTGAGGGCTGTGCTGCCATTGAGAGAGACCTGGACAGGCTGGAGAGCTGGGTGGAGAGGAAACTCATGAGGTTCAACAAGGGCAAGTGCAGGGTCCTGCACCTAGGGAGAAATAACCCTAGGCACCAGGACAAGCTGGGGGCTGACCTGCTGGAGAGCAGCTCTGCAGAGAAGGTCCTGAGAGTCCTGGTGGATGACAAGTTGACCATGAGCCAGCAATGTGCGCTTGTGGCCAAGAAAGCCAATGGTATCTTGGGGTGCATTAGGAAGACTCTTGCCAGCAGATGGAGGGAGGTGATCCTGCCCCTCTACTCAGCCCTGGGGAGGCCTCATCTCGAGTCCTGTGTCCAGTTCTGGGCTCCTCACTACAAGAGAGACATGGAGCTACTGGGGAGAGTCCAGTGTAGGGCTACAAAGATGATCAGAGGGCTGGAGCATCTGCCCTATGAGGAACGGCTGTGAGAGCTGGGCCTCTTCAGCCTGGGGAAGAGCAGACTGAGGGAGGATCTTATCAATGTGTATAAATACCTGAAGGGAGGGTGTCAAGGGGACGGGGACAAACTCTTTTCAGTTGTCCCATGTGACAGGACAAGAGGCAATGGGCAGAAATTGAAGCACAGGAAGTTCCGCCTGACCGTGAGGGGGAATTTCTTCCCTGTGAGAGTGACGGAGCACTGGACCAGGTTGCCCAGAGAGGTTGTGGAGTCTCCTTCTCTGGAGATCTTCAAGGCCCACCTGGATGCAACCCTGTCTACCATGCTCTAGGTCACCCTGCTGAGCAGGGAGGTTGGACTAGATGATCTCCAGAGGTCCCTTCCAACTTTACTGATTCTATGATTCTATGACTCTATTAAAGTCAAGTTTTCTCATTACTACAGCTGTGGCCAGGTGGAGGAAGCAACTTAGGCACAACAACATTTAGATTCTCTTGATGTCGCTCCTGTAACTGGCCATCAAACTGAGACTGAATTGTGACAAAGTGCCATACTGAGAAAAGAAATGAGGTAATAACCAAACACATCTGGAGACTGGAAGATAAGCAGGTGATAGATCAAACAGAATTTTCTTCAGCTCTTTTTCTCTAGCTATTGCAATACAAGACTTCTTTTTTTTTTTTCCTCATCTGCTAAGTGCAACCATGGTACCAGGGGAATAAAACATTCAAATCCCTTGAAGGAAACATGGTATCACTTCTTAGCTCACATGTCTTTTGCAACCTCCAACAATCTCTTATTTATCACAGTAGTGCTGAAAGGATATGAAATATCCAGGATCTGGGAAATTTCTCCTTCACCTCTTTCACAGGCATATCCTGATTCTGTCATATATTTTGTAAGACCCTAGAATTGTCTGAAGTTATGAGATAAAGAAGTCGTCGTAACATTTATTGATTTACTGAGGGAGAATCAGAAAAAGCTGTGTTTTTATTTCTGCTGGTGTTACTCTTTATCTGTTCCATCCTTCGGTCTTTACTGTACAGAGCTGCCTTTTTCATCGGAAGAACTTAGTACCAGTAGAGACCTGTCATGCAAGCTTGCATTAATACACACCGTAGAGTTATCATTTTTTCTGTGAGCTTTAGGTCATCTCCTGTAATCAAAGTTCTCTCCAATCTACCATCCTCTGAGTTAACCAAATTCAGTTTCCAGATGATTCCCTATTGTGTTTTGATGGAGACAGAAAGAAAGAATATGCCCCTTTTAAAGACTGAGTCACCCTTTCACAGGAATGCCTGGGATCTGCCTTATCACTAGCCTGGAGACTGAGACAGCTGTGAAGATATCCCTTTGACATTGCAATAACTTGGTGAATGGTGACTTAGTTATTACCATCATCAGTCTCTTGATGAAAATACAGGCCAAGGCCTGTATCAGATCACATCAAATGGCAGTGTGTACGGCTCTGATGTCAAAGCATCTTGCTTTATCCTTCCTTTCAGTATCTGAAAGAAAATTCATGAAAAGACCAATCCCAAAGAACAACCATAGTTAGGCTTCTCTAGCCATTAGAAGGTACTCAGAAAGACATATGAGCGTTGCTTGGCAAAATGTCTACTTCCTACATGTCAGTCCCAACTGGCTAATCCCACATCCTTACTAATCATTAAAACAGTAAGGAGACCTCACTTTAGGGGCAGTCCTTGAATGCTGAACTACTATGGAGAAAGTCACAGGTATTAGCCTAATCACGAAGTTTCTAACAAAAAACTAGCTAACAATAGTAGTAAATAGCACTAGCAACAGTGAAGTGTAAAGATGGGCAAATATATACCTGCCTACCTACTGCAAAATTTCCATCTCTGTATTAGATTGTGGAACTCAAGATGTAGTGTGGTATAGGGCATTAATACATTCAATACACAGGCACACTAGGGCTGCAATATCTGTAAGGACAGTCACAATAAAAAAGTAAGCTTTTTTAAAATACATATAGACATCCATATGTCAAGAAAAGCAACAAGTATAGCTCAGAGAATATTAGATAAATGATACTTTGAGATTAACTGTTTCCAACTTTGTATATTAATTGTATAATCAAATAGCCATTTTCAAAGAAATATTTAATCTTGCCTTAAAGAGTACAAGATCATCTATCCTGTGGTGCTTACATATACAGAGAAGGAAAATGATAAAGTATAGGGCTTAAGCAAGAAAAATGGCTTTATACCAGCTCTGTAGATTTCATCCAATGTGAGATAGAAACTATTGAACATTAATACAGCATTAGTAGAAATGCACCATTCAGAATGGATAGAAAGAGTGAAATACACGATTAGTAGTCTTTAAGTAGCTGGATATAAGGATGCAAATAAGCAATACACTCTTCCAAAAAATTCTGAATTTAAAAATTCTTTTCACAGGCCTCTCACACAGAAGAAATATGATTAACTGAAAAATCATTTGAATTTACTGCCTATTTTTAAAATTATGACTATATGTCAGCACCAATAACATCAAATGTTCCTAAATGCTAGTATGCATCCAGCCATTTTTCCAGAGTGTTACACAGAAATGAAACATTACATTTGCACATTATGAACTACAAAGGAAGTACAAAAAAATTCTTTAAATTCATGCCATAGTATATATGAGAATAAAGTCATTTAGCTATTTTTTAATGACAGGCCAACTGGTTTCACTGGGGCAGCACACTGGTACAGGATTCTCTCCACAGATAATATGTTTCAGGATCAGTGCTGATAATTAGCTCTTAGAATGGCAAAAAAAAAAAAAAAAAAAAAAAAAAGAAAAGAAATATGAACAAGACTCCTCCACATGAAGCATTTTTTGCCACTCAGACCTGTTACTCACTGCCTTGCATTTTACATCTTGGTAAATTACAGTAGCCATAAAATGTTACTAAAATGACAGTAACTATTTCAAGCTACTTCAGTGGTAGCTTGATTTGCATGAATCCAAAAGACTACAAAAAGAAGAAAACAATGGAGAGTCAGAGCCTTTTATGTGCAACTCACATTAGAAACTTATCTTGATGAAAATTAAAATGTCACTTTTTAATATCATTTTATAACATTATTATTTTAGCATTGTTTAATGCCATTTTATGATGACACAGTCCCACTGCAAGTTCAATGATCTAAACTGATGCCTTCTCAGCCCTATCCTTGACTGCACAGCTGGCTCCCTCCCATGCTGCAGCTCCAGCACTCATGTGACTAGGCAGTCAGCCAAGTTCAGGAACTGAGCTGGCTGAGACAGTCATACCATAGGTGGTGTTACATGTCAAATTTTCTTCCCAGCAATGCTAGATTAAATCCTTGCTGTGAATAGACTTAGAATACACTAATAAATTTAATACCAGTAGTACTATATAAATAGCAAATTTCTTAAAAAATTCAGTAAGCAGGTCCCCAATACCCAAAACAAGGACAGTGCCACAAAATATATTGAGAAACCAAATCTGAAGAGCCTTTGGTGTTACCACAGTAACTAACCTCCAGTCTTTTAAGGAAGGAAAGAATTACCAGACAAATTAGAAGCTTTTTGGTTTTTTTGTTGTGTGGTTTTTTTTGTTTGTTGTTTTTTTTTTGTTTTGTTTTTTGTTTTTTTTTGTTTTTTTTTTTTTTGCAGTTAGTTTCTAAGCCAAGATCAAGCCTCATTGTTAGGGACTTTAAACTGTCACAATCCGTAATGTGTCTAAGATAAGAGTCCTCCAGCAACTACACCTATTAAGGCAATGACTTCCACCTGCTCTGCTGATGGAATGAAAAAGAAGATGAGGAGCTAGCAACCTCAGGTTTGTTATTTTTATTTTATTTATCATATATTAAATAATTACATAATTTATTTTATTTCAAAAATCTTTTAAGTCCTAAGCATTTCTATGGCAAAGATATTCATTGTGCTTTTAAATAAATATTTCAATCAAGATAAGTATTTCCTAGACACAGGTATTACTATGAATATTGATCTTGCGAAGAATTAGGCAATTTATAAAAAATGAGAAAATGCATTCCATTTCCCTTTCAATAGGATTACTTGCATGCTGAGAATTAAGCCTTTACAGGTTGAATTAGATAAATGACAAAACACTTAAAAGCACCCCCAAAATTAGTAGTATGTTTCAGTTCTTACTTTCCATCCATAAAACAGTATCCTATAGAAGCAGATTTGCTGATGTTAAAAAAAGAAAAGAAAAGAAAAACGGGCCAGGACTTCAAAGGATCTTCTGGGAGTTAGGTGTCAAAGTTTCATTCAAATTTAATGGGATTTATATGCATAAACTTTTAAAGTTTCTTTAAAATCCAAGCCAAAGTGGAATATGCTTACAAGTTTAGGAATAATTGTAAGAGTATCATATAATGCTTCTTTCATTTAAAATGTCAACAACCTGACAATTTCCTGTACCAGTAGAAGTTGCTTGACCAGACCCAAGTATTGCTTAAATTTTACAATCAAAGCTTTCTAAATAATGGCAGAAAGGATAAAATTTAATAGTTTCATTTCTTCTCTTTATGGAAATGAAAATATAACTAAGAATGGTTCTGCTTCAAACATTAATAAGCTATGGGTCAAGAAAAGACCTACCTGGATACTGACAAATATAGATCACATAGCAAAGAATGGTAGTCATTTATTTTCCTATTTATCACATTTATTACTAACTACTGAAACATAACTATCATGGGGTAGGAAAGAGAAAAGGACAGACTGAAAATGGGATCTCTTTTTTATGCCTATATTTGATTTTTTTTGACAGAGTAATATGGTTATTGGTAGGGGGCTGGGCCACATGACTTCCAGACATTTCTTACAAACTAAATTATTCTTATGCTGTGTCATAGCTGAAATCGTTTAAGGACTAGAGGACACTAAGCTGGTCTTTGGGATACATTCCCATGGGGAAAAAAATTAACTGGACTATGAAGCCAGTCTTTCAGAATTAGGACCTGAGAATATATAGTTTGTATTTTCCACAACTTTTGCATTTATAAAAGCCAAATATTTCTAGCAATGAAGTTTCAGCAAAATTTCATTTGAAGATTACCTTCAGAAGTAGCAGATGTCATATTGAATAAGAGCTGTCAGAAACATCATAGACATCACAGAATGGTAAGGTTGGAAGGGACCGCTGAAGATCATCTAGTCCAACCGTCAGCACAACCCATACGGTGACTGAACCCACGACCTTGGCATTAGCAGCACTACACTCTAACTGAGTGTATTAAATTCACACTAAAGGCATACTTTTTTATGTATGCCACTGCCTCAAGACCAGCGGTAACGGACCTACGTCCCAGCTCTAGAAACTCAGCATAGACAGATACATGCAAGAATGAAATAATAATCTTTCTGGCAAAGAACTGATGTTCTTTCATTCAACATGTAAATTTTAAATGCTAGATCTTAGAAACAGTGCGTATAGACTCTCTTTAACTACAATTATACAATGCATAGATATTCTATATAACTAGTAAAAGTCCAATTACATAAATCAGGAATTATACTCACTACAATCACAACAGTGTCTCATGAAATTTATATAATAAATAAATGTTCCATTTCGTCTTACTGTAGTACTGTAAAAAACAGCTTCCATTTTAAAATAATGTTTTGACCTCTTCGTTTTGATTTGGAGTATAGCTCTGTATTAAAAAGCAGCTTTATAAAAATAGCATCTTTGGGATTAATTGTTTCTCAGTGAATTCCAAACTGAGTTTGCACTGTAAGCAACCAAAAAATTTTGAAAAAAAAAAAACTTTCAACAGCAACATTTTTAAGTCAGGCATGAACTTTCATAGTTTCACATCAGCAGTAGAAAAAATCAGAACACTGTATCAAATTACTACAAATTTAACATATGCTGAATCTCACTTCAAATTGAATGATTTTTCTTACAAACTAACCAAAGAAAATTCCAACTAATTCTATGATACCAGCTTTTGTGCAGTGATAGGAGAGTTCTGAAATCATATAAGAAATAACTGACATTCCTAATACGAATGAATTAAAGTTTACTTACTATTGACATCAGTGTTAACACATAGTGCTGTAAATTCTGTCCATGATGATGAACCATTTTTGTATCAGCTGTAACCATCACTTCTACGTATCTTGGGTAGGAAAGAAAACGTTTTGTCCGGGAATGTGGATTATTGCTACCATCCTCCAAAGATAAGTTTTTAAAAGCATAGTCTAAAGCAGTGGACTTCTGTAAAACATTTATCTCCTCATTTAAACTGCTGAAGTTCAGATGTAGTAAAGTGCTTTTCTTCAACTCTTTTTCTATAAGGTATGAAAAGATTTACTGTAGAATGCACTTTCTAAATTTAAAAACAGATAGTCAAAAAGCTGCACAAAATAGACAAAGTAAGAAGGTTATTATACTTATGATCTATTTCCAAAGGAATCAATGCAAGAATTTAAAAAATATATTACGTAGAAATAGTTGTAATAGGAATGTTAAATTCAATGTCCTGTATATTATTATACAGTTTTCTCACACATGGAATCATTGTTAAAAATTGATTAAAAGTAGACAGCAGTACTGTACAGTTTCCAGCATTCAGTATAATCCAAACAGACAGGCTAGAACAAAGTAAATAGACAAGCTTAAGCAGTATAGCAAAGGAAACAAGTTAATTAAATAAAACAGCAATGTTTACACATGAACATTTGACCCAAACCAACAAAATGCCAAGTATTCCATAACAAAGACTAGCCTTGATTTCTGAATTCAAATCACTATTGATTTTTTTCATTTGTATATCCTTATATTTTTATGAACAAAAATTTTTTTACATAAGCAGCTATGCAAGGAAAAAACCCCTGGGGCTTCCTTGAAAGCTTTGTTAATATTCATCACATAGGATAAGGTCCTGAAGGAAATATATAACCTACCTGGATATCTCCAAGCTAAGTACTGTAATACATCCTAATTATATAACCTAAGGTAATCCAGCAAAGTTATTCAGAGAGTCTGATTTAAACTCTCTACACAGTCAGGGACCTCTGATTACTGATACACAAAATCCATTAGTTGATCAGGGAGCCACCTTTGAAATAGCCCTCATGAAAATACTTAACTGAGAAGCATATCTGAATTCTCTCTAGTCTTCACAACTTAAGCATCTAACTTCAATCCTTTCAGAATCAAACACCATTATCTTTGTGGAACCTAGATTCCCTCTTAAAAACTAACCAAAGAGAATAGTTTTCAGTCTTTTTATTCTAACAGCTTTGTGGTTACAGCACTAATTCAAGAATCCTGAGATCAAGATTCAGTGCCATTCTCAACTTGAGAGGATTTAAATCTACATATTTCATATTTCAAAGACCCTCTATTGTAAGGCTTAAAGCTACTTTTGATAGGACAACAGTCCTTTGAAGTTAGGACACAATACAGCTAGGATCACTACAGTCAAGAGACAATAGCAAACATCTTAAATTTTGCTGACTAATAATCTGAAAGTCAATCATAAAATACAGATATGGTAATTGCAAAAAACTATTATCTCTAATAATAAAGAGGTGAGAATTTGGGAAGTAGCATAGGGAAGGAACATGTTAGTCCCTACATACATTAAATGTTTTCAGACTGACTGAGCCTGAAACACTTAAAGAGAACTGGCTGAAGCAATCTCATATTCATATTATCTTTACTAGTTCACAGGTGTTTGAGATTTCAGAGTACTAGAAAAATGGGAAATAGCACCTGTACCTGTATTTAAAATGGAAGTTTTATAGAAGGCACGAACATACAGATTAGCCAAGTTCCCTTCGACATTAAGTAACAAATCAAATTAATGTTATTTATAAGCACCAGAAGATAACAAGGGAACAAGTAATAGCTAACCTACTTATCAAAAACATATCATGTCAAACTAATCTAATCTTGCTACAACAAGCAAACAGGATTTACAGATAGAGGAAATGCAGTAGAGATGTATGGTAGCTGACTTGAGTGAGGGTTTTAACAGTTCCCAATTAATTTTTTGTAATCATGTTAGTCTAAAAACAACTACTATAAAAGTGAGAAAAAATTACCTTTGAAATAAATTTTAAAAGTAATTATCATGGTTCAAGTTCAAACTAAAAAGATGAACTGAGTGGAATTTCAGAAGTTATCTGTTGTGAATCCAGTATTACTCAAAAATCTTATTCACAATTTGAAAAAATAAATTGATTGTATACTGTATGTACAAATATTAGAGACTGGGAAGAGAACTAGGCATCTTGGAGGACAGCATCAGAATTCAGGGTAATCCAGAAAAAACAGAAGATAATGATCTGAAAAAAGAAAAAAGCTGCAACTCAAGGAAAACAATTGCAAAATTCTGTAACTGGGCAGGAATCATAACTGGAGATGCGTGGAATGGAAAGGAACAAGTTAAATAATTTTATAGCAAAGGATATAGGGATTATAGTGAATCACAAGTTGCCTACAGATCAACAATAGTTGAGAAAGTTGAAAAATATCTGAGAAATTTAGACTGAAATGTATTAAACTCATGTACTATCTAAATACATCTGAAGTATTCCACTCTATTCAGTAGAGGTTATGCCTCTGCTAAAAGATTATGTTTTGAGAAACTGATTTTTTTTTCCTTTTTTTTTTTTTTTTTTTTTTTTTTTTTGTAATGCAGAGGAATTGGAAAAAATTCAGAGGAGAACAACTTCGTAAAGAAATCTGGAAACATGATCCATACAGATAGATTTAGGAAACCAGGGATGTTTAGTCTAGAGAGGAGTAGATTGGTAGAAGACTGTTTTCAAATATGTAAGAGATAGCAGCAAGTAAAGAAGTAAATTTATCTAATCTGCAAAATATTTGGAGAATAACAATAAATTTAAATTGTTGCAAAATAAATTTATCTCAGGTATTAGGAAAAACCTTCTTATTGCTCTAACAGTTAAACACTGGGACAGACTGCCTAGAGAACTGTGGAATCTCCACAGAGATCTGACCGACAGACACTAAAAATGAGGTAGGATGAGTTGATCTTGACTTGCAGTAGTAGTTTAACTAATATTTCCTTTCTGTTTTCTGTGATTCTTTTAAATGTTTTTGAAGCAAACATATAGTAACATATATAGAGATTGGGAAATACTCTCAAAGAAGAACAGATAGAATACAGCACATTTCACTGTAAAAGATTAAAAGTTTTATATTTCAACATTGTACCAAGGAACAAGTAGGACAGAGAATTTAAAATGGTATTGATGATAAAATAAAATGGATAAGGAAAAGTTGAATGAATAATCCAAAATTAATTTTCTTTGAACACATAAAATGGAATTCACTTGACTATATTAGGTATGTATGTCTATATTGTATATTCATAATCTAATCATCCAGCCTTTCTATATAGTCAGCAGAGAGAAACAGGCATTTCTAGGATACAAATCATCTCACCAGAAACAACACATTTAAAATAGGTCACACGCATCATCAGAACTAAAAGTGACCTTTTCTCTCCTCTGAATATACAAAGGGGCTAGCTAAGGATGACTAACATAGACATACAATGTTTAAAGTTAGATGAGATGGCTCACTATTGTCATTATCGTTACAAATTACAACCTGTTCAAGCATTCACAGCTTAACTTAGAAATAACCTGTTCTCACAAAGAAATCCTCTCAATATCCTGTGTAAAAGTTCACTTACTGAAGAAAACGTCTCGTGATCACAAGGGGATATTGCCAGATACATGCTGTTCTTCCTTGAAGAGCAAATGTAAGGCAAGACTAGCATGAATCTCTAATTTAGAAAGACAGAAACATAACCCCCCAAAGTTTTCTCTATGAGCATTTCTGCAACTCCACCCAAAGAAATGACGGTAATGCCTGGTTCACAGTCTTTTCTAGCTGAATGGAAAATGAGGAAGATAAAATTCTTAATGCTTGGAGACTTTTCCTCATAGTAGGCTGCTTAATAGTATTCTCTCATACACAGCATAAGAAAAAAAACAGAACAAAAAGATCTTTACTTCATCATAAAAAATCAACCTGTTGCTTGATTTTCAAACCAAGTAATAACTCCTCGATTCCAATGCCAATCAATGAACAGATAGCATCAGCTACCCAACATAGAACTAAAGAACAAGAAATACTTGTTTAGTCACTTTCTGGCCTTAGTATCTATGGATAAGCAGCACTCTGAACATATTACTCCTGAGTATAAAATGTGCTCTAAGAATAGTCCAAGATTAAAACACTAACTAAACTGTTGGGGTTTGTTTTGTGATTTGTATTTTCAAATATCTGATCAAATATTCCTTAAGACAAGGAAATAAGGTCTCATTTTTTATTATCTTCCTTTTCTTCATATAAGTCAGTTATACACTCAACCTCACATAAAGATTTCTGAAATGCAAGTACAATTAAAATGCATAAATGCAGATTTCAATCTCATGAAAAGTGTAGAATTTTAATTAGACGGGATGTTTCAAAATGCCAGGCTGAACCAAATATAGGCTGCTTTCTCCTGTTGTGAATCTCCACCCATTTGTATTTTCTTTGAAGCCCAATAAATGAAGCCTGCATGCTTCTATTAAAAGCACAACAAAGGCATTTATTATGTCACTGAGCTTAAAAAACTGTTTCAGACACAATGAAAAACACTTTTAAAATGGCACGAGTATAATAGTAAAGGTTAAGAAGTGCATTGCTCAGGCAGAGTCTTCAAAGGGTTCTACATCATTATATCTCAAAACAGATGGTATCTCAGTGCTTGGAACTACAGTTTATGGACACCTACAATCTCAAATAAATCCTTTCTAATCCTACTCTTTTGTCTGGTTTTTGTACTTTGATGATAGCTGCAGGTGTCCTTCCCACATCATATTATTTTCCAACTATGAAGAAGCATATGTAACCATGCAAACAACTACTGAAAATTTTCTGCCAGCTAAAAATTTATTAAATCATAGTGCTTTCTGTTTCATGATATTAATAATGGTGTTTTCTTCTCATATTCACAGTCATTGCACATGCTCACTCTAACGTAATTTCGCATAGATTAACTTACATAGTGTCCAGCTATGAAAATGTAACCATTCACCTGTGACATATCCTAGTACTATGCTCCTAAATTCTCTTTTTCTTAATTTAAATAAAACTACATACTATTACTATGCCATATGTATAAATTATTAAAACATGCATAATGAAAAACATCTACATTGGCAGGTAGTATTAGATACTCCCATTATTAGGGCTGAGAGATCTATCGGATTATCTGTTAGACTTGCAATCAATTAACTGTATTTTGTGAGCATAAACATACACAGCAGCTCCTGTGTATCTGGTCCTCAGATGTTATATGGAACAAGATAGGTGTGAAAATAAGCCCACAAGTTCTTGCAACATCAGGATGTATTTTTACAAGAACATTGTGTCCTTCATTTGAATTCATCACTGATAGAAAAAGAAAAGGTCACCAAGCTTAAGTAAAACAAATGCATAGGTTCTAGTGGAAAGATCTGGAGACTGACGTTACCAAGGAAAATGGCATCTTGCATTTTGTTAAAATACCAGAACTTTGACACTTGAAAAGGTCACATTGAAATTTAAAGGATGACTATACCTGAAACTTCACAAGGTTTATGGGATTTCTGATACTTTCTTTTAAATTCTTCATGCCTGTATATAAGATGTGGTTTGTTATGTTCATCTTCATGTTCATCTCCATCTGCTTTCATCAGAGGTTCTAAAAAATATTCACCATCATGTGCCTTAAAGGTGCCCATCTGAAAGTAAAGAGGCAACTGATTTATTGTCTACTGAAAATACTGATATAAAACATAATTTTCATGCATTTAATAAACAATTTATGATAATATTTTAAAATTTCTGAAAATAAACTTGCACTTGAGACACAGAAAACCCAGCGGAAGCAGGAGGGATGGAAGCTGGATGGTGACAGGAAGAGAAATAGAGAAGTTTGCTTCCAGAGAGACTTGCCCCACCAGAATATCTCGTTAAGAAGTCTACCATACGAATTAATAATGCATCATATGTAATCTCTATACAAGGTTAATGAAACAAAAGAGATCACAAAAGCAAGAAGAGTCTAGCTATAACTAAGCAGGACCAGCTGGGAACTATGCAAAGAGGCAAGTGGAATGTATCAAGAACTTCAGTGTCTGAGTGTTGCCAAAATTCTAGATTGAGTTCATTCCTCCTCTCCCTTTTCCTTCATATAATTTATAATTTTTTTTCTTCTAAAATTGCACTTTTATCATGTATGAGTAACTGTGTTAGCCTAATGGGTTTTTTTCTTTTCCAAAAGGATTTTGAAACTAGTTCCAGTTCACAGTTGAATAAATATGTTTTTCTCTTCCTTGATTTTGTTTTTCTCTCTAGCAGACACACAGGTAACTACATCCTGGGAACCAAAGGAACTTGATTACTCACCAAAATACATATACAAAGAAAAATTTCTAAAATTAAGTTCCTTTTTTCCCCTGTAACCCATTCAATTAAGAAAATCTAATGTGGAATCTCTTCCTTCTTTCTGCACTTCTAACCACAGCCACAGTTTCCTATGGCTTAACTATCTTATTTCATAAAATTATGAACAGCACAAGACGAACAGATAAAAAATGCACAGAGCCAGATAAATAGCACTGGGAAGGATGGGAACAAACCTTGTTTAGAAACCAGACAGCAGCAAATGAGGACATAGCTTTATAAACCAATATTAAAGCTAGTGCAACTACTAAGAGGAGAAACCAGGTAAGAATTTACTGAAGTGCTTTCCAAATTTTTTGGCACGTGCCTCACTTCACTCAAGTAAGAACTCAGAGTGAGCAGGTGCTTTGCATCCTATTAGCTGTTCTGCCATATTGGTGAGGCACATTATCAGTAAAAGAATAATGATAATCTACATAATATGCTTTAAGAGATTAAGTATTCCTATCAACCTAGAAAAGTAGGGGTATAGAATGAGTAGAAAAGAAAGATATGGTTAAAGCAGGAATACTTTTTTAGCAACCAACAGTAGTCTTTTGATATCTGCTGCAGACTACCCTGGTATAGAGGACATTATATAGAAATTATAATATCCTCTTAAATTTGGGAACCTTCTAGCAGTTGTCAATTTTCTATGTTTATAAGCTTGTTAGGCTTCAGGCATATGCATGTCACACTGTCCATAATCTTGCCTGATACATGTTGTCAGAAATTGCAGTTACTGTAAACCCACTGAGGTGGGATCCTCTGTACCATATTTGTTGTGCAATGAAAAAAAGACTCAGCCAGTTAGCAGAGGCGTTTTTTTTTTTTCCTTTCAGCATCAAACAGATCTAAATTCTTTGCAAGTCGTCTTCACATTGGATCTTTTATATGTTCAGTTCAACCTCTTCATATCCAGTGTTTCCAGGGCATGTGGTTTGTAGAGGCCTGCAGATCAAGCACACTGAGAATATTATCTGCCTCCCTGAAAAGGGCCTCCAAAATCTAGGGTTCCTTTAAAACAGATATACTACACCTTGTCAGTTAGTCCTACGTAAAGTACAACCTTCTGGTCAAAATGACAGAGACAGAAACAAGGAGATCCTGTCACTCATGGGTAAGACAGTAAGAGCTGAGTCTAAGATTCTTAAGATTTGTGTTGTTTTTAAGATTTTCTAAGATTCATGTTGCTTTTTGAAAAATGTCCAAACCACCAAAATAGGATAAAACTAACCCTATAAAATCTGTGAACACTAATATGCTAATTAGTTTTTCCCATCATGCTCTAAACCTATCATCATGCTCTAAACCTATTCTGTTTCTAGACAATAGAGACATTTAAAATATGTTATTTTAGATTTTAAGAAAGCAAAAACTTTACTGCTGCTGCTTTATTCCCATACATACCTTATTTTCCTCCTCCTTCTAATAGCTGGAATACATATTTTGTATTGGTTTCTTCAATTACTTTTCTCAATTAACAGGTTTTCAGATTTTACAAAGAAAGGATTTCAGCTAAGAGAAGTATGCTGACTGCAGGAATAGTAGCACAGAGCAAATAAGCAAAGAGTTTGTTCCACACTTTAAACCAAACTCATCTTCCAGAATATCATACTTCCACTGGAAAAGGTAAACTGCAAGACTCAGGCTACATTTCTCTACCATTTCACACTCCAGAAAATCACTAATCAGCTTTTAAGTGAGTTTGATCACTGAAAATCCCACTCAGATCACATATTCAGACAACTAAGTGCCAAAGAATGTCTTGAGGGGCTACAAGTGGTAAATTCCTAACTAGGAATTCCAAATTATATTTATGCATTGTCCCTGTCCAGTGTGGGAAGAATTAGCATGAGGCATCATGACTGACCTAAGTTAATCTACAATTTCTTGTTCTCTGAAAGAGGTATTCTGGCATTCCTCCTCCTCTAGATGTGCACTCCCACCCTTCTAACAGGGAACCACTCTTCCTGGCAAAAAATGCAACCTTATATCAGCAAAAGCCAACTACAAAACCAGACTATCAGGCACATCAGAATGGTGCTCCATAGCTTGTATATCAGGCTGAGCCTAACTATGACTACACAATACAACATGCTTAGCAACAGCTGGGACTCAGCTTTCACTACCCTACAGTCTAAGCATCTGAATCAGAACTGATTCAAGTATTTAACTGAAGTCCAGAATCCCGCCTGGGACAAGACACACTGAATTCATCTAAGGAAAAAAAAAAAAAAAACCCCACAAACAACAAAAAAAAAAAAACAGGCAATTCTTCCTCTTTTAAAAGATATAAGAAGCAGCAGTAACTGTGCTTACCTTTAATTTACAATAAGCACTTACAGAAATTGCCTAAAAAGCAGGAAGAAAATCTCCTTCATTACATCAAATAAATGAAATAAAAAATACATCAAAAATTTATAGTGGAAGAAGAAAGCTAGACAGCTGTAAGGGAGGAATCTTACATTATGTTCCATGATCTCAGAATTATTTTAGGATTTTTTTTGTTTTAAATCAAAAGATTAATTAAAAAGGTACAATATTGTCCTTAAGTCAGGAGATGAACCTGATTTCACCTTTCCAGTTGCTTAGCCTAACGATTTTAGAAAAATGGAGCTGGCCCATTCACACTTACTGTCGTTCTGGCCCAGTGACCCTTATACGGTATCTCAGTATCAACTGTCTGTTTAGGTACAGGAGACGGGTCAATCAAAATCCATAATGCCACACATTTGCATTCTCTCCTTAATGAACTCTTTCCTCATCAACAATATATAGATAAATAAGTAATAACTGTTGCCATTTACTAGTTAGGAACTCTTCCCACCAGTAACCTATGATAAAATATTTTTGCACATCCCCCATCCAAGTTCAAAAGACTTCTCAAAAGTATGAGAATCTCAAAGCAATTAAAGATGAAAATAAACTACTGCGTCTAACTAACGAAGAGTATATTATATCAGTCATTTAAAACTCAAGCAGAGATTACAATTCATTCCACAAATGTCACTGGAGAGTTAGGCGGAGAGGAAACTCATGAGGTTCAACAAGGGCAAGTGCAGGGTCCTGCACCTAGGGAGAAATAACCCTAGGCACCAGGACAAGCTGGGGGCTGACCTGCTGGAGAGCAGCTCTGCAGAGAAGGTCCTGAGAGTCCTGGTGGATGACAAGTTGACCATGAGCCAGCAATGTGCCCTTGTGGCCAAGAAGGCCAATGGTATCCTGGGGTGCATTCGGAAGAGTGTTGCCAGCAGGTGGAGGGAGGTGATCCTGCCCCTCTACTCAGCCCTGGGGAGGCCTCATCTCGAGTCCTGTGTCCAGTTCTGGGCTCCACACTACAAGAGAGACATGGAGCTACTGGGGAGAGTCCAGTGTAGGGCTACAAAGATGATCCGAGGGCTGGAGCATCTGCCCTATGAGGAACGGCTGCGAGAGCTGGGCCTCTTCAGCCTGGGGAAGAGCAGACTGAGGGAGGATCTTATCAATGTGTATAAATACCTGAAGGGAGGGTGTCAAGGGGACGGGGACAAACTCTTTTCAGTTGTCCCATGTGACAGGACAAGAGGCAATGGGCAGAAATTGAAGCACAGGAAGTTCCGCCTGACCGTGAGGGGGAATTTCTTCCCTGTGAGAGTGACGGAGCACTGGCACAGGTTGCCCAGAGAGGTTGTGGAGTCTCCTTCTCTGGAGATACTCAAAGCCCACCTGGATGCAACCCTGTCTACCATGCTCTAGGTCACCCTGCTGAGCGGGGAGGTTGGACTAGATGACCTCCAGAGGTCCCTTCCAACCTTACTAATTCTATGATTCTATGATTCACTGGTGTAAATTTGTATACAACGTTAACATAATAGAAATCCAAGCTTTTTGGAACAGCAATACACAGATGTGGTTGAGTTTAGATTAACAAATGGAAATTAGTATTTCAGAAGACATCTCTGAAAGATGAAAGTTAGTGAAAGTGAAGCCAGGTTTGAAGTCACCCATACAAATCCTTCAATTCCTTTATGAAGACTTCAGTCAGATTTTGATTAGCCACACATGCTTATCTCCTCATTTCCTTCACAATTATTAACAGGTCTACAAAAATTCAGTCATCAGCTACACTCTTCTGTCTGTTTCACACTTCATTCATGAAACGACCCTGGTGACACTGTCTAGTCAGATACTGGTGACAGACTCTGCTGAAACAAATGGAGCTATTCATGTGAATTAGCCACTCAAGGGAAAGGGCTATGAGATCCAAATGAAAATTCGGGGTAAAATCAAATAAACCAAAGGCACTTATCAGACGTACAGAGGCAGGCTGCTGAAACAGGAGCCTAAGCATTTGCAGGAAATGAAATCAGAAATTAACTGGATTTACTTATCATCTACAGATGCCTCTCAAATCATATAATAAGAAATTTGCCATTTATTTGCCATTTGCTTTGCCAAATAAACATTCTATTTCTGTTCTCAGATAAAGAGGTAAAAGTACATCTAAAAGATCTCTTCAGTAGAAATGGAGTACAAAACTGAAAACAGTCTCTTGCACATCATAAATAAGTGCTCCAAAGTAAGAAAGCAGGAGCGCTCTCCAGGACTATGCATATGCATAGATATGAGGAAATTATGAGAAAACCCACATAAGAAAGATAATTTATTTCTTGGATTTGAAATACTCTGGATGGGTTAAGCCACTTGAATATATTAAATCAAAGTTAAATGGATCAACACAGTCACTCATTATATATAGTACGTCTTAGTGGTTTAAAGTGGCTTAAAACTTAATCAGTGTATTTGCTCTATTCCAAGAATAGTAGAAATAAATATTGAAAAATTTATGGTTAAAGTATGTACCATACTCACATACAAATTATGTCTTTGTGTATAACGGCAACTTCGAAGAACATATGGAGAACATAAGGGAAGTATAGCAGGTTTCAGAAACATGGAGTTAATCTTATGTCTAATCTAATGACCAACAGCAAAATTGGAAAGGTTTCAGAAAAATCCTAAAAGAATGACTGAAGTTCTGGAAAATATGACTCCAACCTGAGAGACTCCTTCCAGGTAAGCTCTACTCTTATTCCTTAGTCTGTTTCATGCCCTCATAAGTATGGTTTGTTAACTCAGATTCAAAAACTTGCAAGTAGTTTATATCAAGGATACTTCCATGATCAAAGCGTATTACAAAACTCCTTCCTTTTGTATTATTCACCAAATCTCTGTTGTATTTGTTCAAAGCTCTTCTGAAACATGTGAGAAGCCCTTCAACCTTCTCTGCCAGCTCCACTGTGAAAGACTTAAGAAGCATAGCCTAATTAGTTCACTGAAGAAAAAAGCATTAGGGGTTATCTGATCATGATACACTGACAACATCTGGAAGAGAGATTCCTGCTAGTAGACAACTCAGCTAGAAAAACAACAAGATGTAGCGGTTGCAAGCTAACATTATATTAATTCAAGCCAGAGATAACATAAATAAAAATAACAAAATAGAAACGACATGAACACTGATTCAATGTCAGAAAAAAAATCTATCTAGCAAGAAAAAGTTTTAGCTGGTAGAACACATTTTTGTAAGTGATCAGAAGCAACATTGTATCTGAAATTCTTAAAAACAAATGGAATAAAATGCTAAAGACTGCAAAACATCTTTCATTGCAAGTTGAGTTGTATGACCTACCTTTACATTTCCTTGTAAATTCTGTGATATCAGGATTTCATCAGCACAAATACAAATCACACCTTTAGGAACCTGAACAGAATTGGTAATGCACCCATGTATGCTCAGAAGTGTCCTAGTCTGGGAAGCTGGACATCTAATCGCTGGTTAAATACAATCACATAATTCTAGATTAGAATTAAATTCCAACCTTAAATTCTAAGTAAAGCCCTGAAGACTAAGTGCCCTTAGAACATGCCAGACTTGACTTTACTGGTAACTGCAGTACTGACCGCAGTACCCTAACAGCCAAGTTACTTTTACTGAGCAACAGAGGAAAAGAGGCTATCTCCATTTTGCATCATAGCACAGGGGAAAGAACAGTCATGCAAGAAGTGGAAAACCTGGTTCCAGGTATCCTGATGATCATTCAGTATGGCTACTCTAGATAAAAAAAAACTAACTGAAGCCTAGAAAAGACAGTATTCCAGAAGTTTCTAAATGCAATTTGTAACAACAATAAAATATGAAGATAGCAGGTAACTGGCGAGAATATTACAATAGCTGGAAAGAGCAGATAGAAAAGCCTGCAAGGAACACAAGAATAACAACAGTAATTGGAGAGGAAGGTATTGAAGGGTGTTTTATTCATTGTTAGCTGTACTGATTTATAGTGAATAAACCAGATTTTAAATTTAAAAAATTACGCATAACACCTTTGCCATGGAAATATACTTACAACTTTCATTCTGGAAAGGTAGTTTCTCTGCAAGATCTATTGAAACTGGCAATGAAATGCATACACACAGGGAGATCTTTCTCACATATGTGAAAAAACTGTTATCAAGCTAAATACCCTCCCAGAACACAGACCTAAGGAATCATATTCTTAGTTTTGGAGGAAACCTCATCATATAACCTTTTCAGAGATTGTCAAATAAATTCACATATGCAACTTATCTCTGTTTAAAAAGAACTTCCTAGCTTTGATGTTTTAAGTACACGCAGAACCACCTTTCATTCTCACTGGCAGGTGAAGAGCTCCAAAAAGTCCTTTCAACTTTGTATGAGTCATCAGGCAGTTATCACTCAAGTACACAGTACACACAAGCTCTGGTTAGATTTTGACCTTGTTTCAGCCAATCACATAGTAGTGGTCACCTAGAGCTTTTTTTCAATACATGCATACTCAAAAGGTATGATCTCTTGTAGTCTCAGACTTTGCTACTATGATGTTACCATATTCTACATGAGGCTACATCTAAAACATAATGAAAACTGCAGATACATTGTCTCCCTTGGAAAACCCATCTATTCCCCAAGAGTACACAGTTTCCTGGGATCCATAATGGGGTCACAAGGGGCTAGAGGTAGTAAGTTTAATCCCAAAAAGCAGTTTCATACAGCCATTTCAGCTGGACAGATGCACCCAGTAACAGCAAGGGGCCATATGCTGTTCCTCTTTCTCCTCCTCCCCTGAGTCAACCTATCCCTTATGTTCACATACAATACACCCTGTGTACTTCAAAGAAGTTTAATAAACATGTGCCCAAACACATAGGTAAATCCAGTCTCCTGTGCCTGCCCACAGCTTTGCAGCAAATTTACCTGTGTCACAAAAAAAAACCAAAATGATGGGCAGGAGATTGTGAATCTCCTGGGAAATGCAACAGCAGCTAAGAACAGGCTGCTGCCATCACATCAATTTATCTGGTAAGCATAATCTGCTCGAGCAGCTATAGGGAAAGAAGGCTACCAGACAGGATGTGGGCAAGAGGCAGACCAGAGATGGCTGAGCATCCTTGACCTACACTGTTAAACAAACTTGGACTTGCCTATATGAAGGACAATTCAGGTAGCATTGCAAGTAAAAAGGTAGAGACACACATGCTCAGATCTATGATTTCTGCAAAACTTTGCCTATGAGAGACCTGAGCTTCAGAATTCACTGTCTCATACATTTTCCTAGTCTAAAAGCACAGTTACTGCCTGGATTTGCCAATCTGCGGTAGTCCCTTTTTAAAAGCATAGCATCTGCAGAGATATCTTTCGGAAAAGTAGAGATGTAAAGAGTTTGTGAAAAATGTACTGAGGATTAGTTTTTTAATAGTTGCAGAGTGGACTTAAGCTGTCTTACTATTTTTTTATGATTTATGAGTGATTGTGTGATAAATAGTGATTTTACCAAGGCACTCAGAAATTGAATCTGGAATACAGGACCACATTCAAGCATATTCAGGTATTATGGTCTACTCTCAGACCTATCTGAAAAAGACCTCTAGTGCCTATGCACTATGTGAAAACTAAGCTCAAGAGATGAGATGGCAAGAATAAGAAATTTGTGCCATTCATTCTGTGACCAGAAAACCAAGCCATTAAAAATGTTCTCTTCTTCAAAAATGCTAGATCAAATGTCACACAAGTGAGATGTTTAAAAACTGGTCTTGCACTTAAAAACGCGTATTAGGGAAAAGCTAGTAGGAAAGCAGACCAAAGTAAAAGAGAAGAAGACTGTAAATGAAAAATTCAAGAACAAAAGAAGAAATAGCCAGGGAGGAAAGTATTGAAAAAAAAAGATAAAAACAAAAATTCAAATGAAACAATGAAGTACAAAAATCTTCATGTAGATCTAGCTCACTGTAGAGGAGTTAGAGTGTGACCTATTTCCTAACACGGCCTTTGTTCTGTTTAGTTATAAAAACAGTAACATTTTATGTTTTACTCACTAAGTTCAGTTTTATCTGAAATCAAGTTGTGCTGGTGAGGGATAAAATAAATCTAGCGGATGGTATTAGTAGCACTGAAATTTTTTAACTAGTGCATTGCAGATATTCAGGGCTAATGACTCACCTAGGATATTTATATGACAAGTGAAACTAGAACTAGTAAGTGGAAGTCAGCAAGTTGATTATTCAGCACTAATAAGATTTGATTTGTTGAAATGGGAATGGTGATTGTCTTGTGCTGACATTTTAGCATGCCTGTTCCCTAGGTTATGACAGACTCTCTATTTTAAAAAGATAAAATCTTCAGAAAAATTGTATGTAGCTTATGGATGCTCATAGGTTTACAAATATTAACTGAACACTTAAAACTAATCTGCTTTTCAAATTTAGGAAGAAACTAAGCCTGTAAGTTAAAATATTAAACTACCTAAAGTAAAGCGTATGTTTCGGTTACAAGCATCATCAAAGCTTTCTTTGGAAAATCACTGTAGTTTAACTCATTGGAATTATTAGTACTAAGCAGTACTAAATGAGGGGGGGAGGGGCAAGCAAAGGAGCAGACCACTAGGCTGTTATCTGTACTACAGTTCCACAGTTTCACTGGCTTTGTCAGTGCCAGTTTCTAGCTCCTGCCCAAATTTTTATCTAAATGTAATTTAAAATTATAGTTCAATAAAACAACTTCCAGAACTGCCTATTTTTCTCGAAAAGGAACCACTGCACTCATGCACGGTAGCTGATACAACTGTTTTTGAACTCTCCCAGAAAGGTGAACCGCTGACCCATATTAATAAAATACAAACACAACCTCTTGCACTGAGGAAATTCTGAAGATCCACACTTAGGTTCGTATTCCTACCACTCTCCAAACAAAGTAAGCTTGATGTGCAATAAAGGCATGTTACAAAGGGGCTCCCTTGTAAGCAAGCAGTTTATCATGCAGAGCTTGTTGCACTCCAGAAGCTGCATTAGAACCAAGCAGTACTGTTTTCCTAGACTGTGGAAAGCTGATGGTTAGCAGATCCATTTAAGAAGAGATTCACACGTCCTTCCCTACTCCTAACTTCCAGCAAGCCAGTGAGCATGTGAAGATGTTCTATACATGAAAGAGACTGCACACGCAAAAAGATGTGTGTCTTCTCCCTCCTTACCTCTCCTTCCCTCATAGCAGAATAACATAAGATACACTCAGGCATTCTCCTAGCTCACATAAACAAAGTTTAATTGTCCTCAGAGTCTTTCAACACTTCCCCAATCTCCAAGGAAGTAATATCAGGCTTCTCAAGGGACTAAGCAAACTGTTTTTATAGCATTCATAATTAAAAGAGGTTTTTTTTTCTTCATGAAGGACCTGCTAGGAATTAAGGTTGTTCCTAGCTATTAATGGTGATAACTCCCTTATATCACAATACTTTATCCATTGTATTTCCTTGTCAATAAACTTGTAAAGATTATACGTTCTCAAAAGTTAAATGAATTTCTTTTTACCTCTTTGATTTTGCTGTCTGGATAATGTTTGAGAGGTCACTTTAGTCCACATGCAGCCAGTGACATCCTCAGCAGATCTTGTTTCCCATGTTTGTAGGAAGCTAAAATTGACCAATGCAGTAAAAGCAAAAAAGATACAGAACTTAGGAAAATAAAGTGAAATAAAGTGTGAAATTTTAAAAATTACTCTAAAGATTTAAAGAATATGCCTGTATGTGATCAGATGTTCAACTAGGCACCCAGGCCATCACTTCAAATGACCTTCTGCCTTTGACAGCATCCCAAACTTTCCTAATTACAGACTCCCTCCTTGCAATTACTAGACTCCCCACTGACCTTCTAACCTCCTTTTGCCATTTGCATCCCAGAACTTAGGGCATGCTCTGAAATGTAACACAACAAAAGTGCATACAGGGTGTCAGGAGCCATTAAGTAATGCTGCATGGGTACTCAGGGGTGTACGAGCTCTTGGCACACTCAGAAAAAAAGGCTTAACTGAGGGTGAAAGAAGAAAGCAAAGCTTGAGAGGGAGAACACACTCAACTTGAGAATGCAAACAGAAAGAAAAGAAGGAAGTTGGGAAGTGGCAGTGAGGTTCTGAATGCAGTCAGAACAGAGGTTGGGGGAAAATGCCTAAAGGATAAAGTGAACGTAAGTAGCTGGTTTAACTTCAGATCACTCTCAGGCAGATTTTCAGAGCAATTTTTAAAATTCCACTGTTTAATTTTCCTGTATCTTTTTTTCTAAATCCAAGTCCTTTTTTCCTTCCTAACTTTTACAGCATTGGTCTACAGTAATTTCCTCATACACACAAAAATGGAGGATATAATTATATTCAATAATTCAAAGCAATCTCTTCTGCTTTAATTTCCATTTACCAAACTCAAGTTCTACATGAGAAAAAACAGAATCTATAAAAAGAAGGGATTTTACTTCAAAAATATATAATAAAGGGCTGCCAAACCACTACAGTTGAGTTTCTACTTTCTTCACTAACAATAAATATTACCTCAGCACGAATCCCTTAAATATTTGCATTTATTCATGAAGCATGGTACAATTCAATAAAAGAATAGTAAATGACTATTATTTTTTGCAAGTACATAAGAATGGTTGTTGAATGCACAAAGCAATCGAACTTTAAAAACCTGGAGAAAAAAAAAACTTTTCACTTTTTCAGGCATAACCGTAGTCTGTAAGCATGAGGACTCTTCTGTACTCTTCTGGGAGCGCAGAATGTGTTCAGTAAGGACAAAATCTCGCAGGAAAATTCCACCTGGCCTTTGTATCCCCACCTTCATATCATTCTTCACCCTCCTCCAAAAAGTTCTCTCCCCTGGCAGCCACAACAAAAGGCTTTACTTTGAGTCCCTGGCAGTGGGAACGAGTAGGCTCTAAGTGAGCTTAGGGGATGTTCTGTGCAGATTATCAGCAACCAGCTGGCCATGACTGCCCCCAGCTCCCCATTACAATCCCTTCCAAGGGTGCTGCAGGCATGTCCCACAACAAGCGCATCAGCACCCATGCAGGGCTCTGCTGCTTCTTTGCAGTACCTCATCAGATTCGTTAGCTAGGGGAAGACCTACCTTCCCCAGGACTCTGTCTGCTTGGCAAAAAGTATAATCAGCAGTGAGAGGAGGCCTTGAGAGCGTGGGACAGAAAAGCCTTTGAAGGCAGGTGGCACTGACTAGGCACTCAGAAAGGTAGGCAACAAGGGAGGATATGAAGTCCAGCTGGAGAGAGCCAAAGTTTACAAGGCTCATCTAGAAGAGGCAAAGGCTTGATTTGCTGGCATTCAAGGATTTCTGAGTAAAAGAATATATTATTCAGACTGTAATGTACAAGAGAAGAGACAGAATAGGAGAAGCAGGACATTCAAATTATTACAGAGAAGAAGAGGATCTGTGCTGAAGAATTTGAGAACTCCTAAATAAAAGATATTTTGGAAAACTTTTAAGTGGGGTTGATAAGCATTTTTCATAGTCATGATTTTCAGTTCACGTGGTCCCTTCAAGTAATGCAATGTGATAGTTTAAGGGCAGAGAATTAAAACAGGCAATGAAAGTCATAGAAAAGAGGTTTTAAAACTTCTCACATTTATTCTGTGTAGAGTATTACACCATTATCAACCCCATGTTATACAGCATCTACTAAGCCATGAAAAAATATAAAGAATCTCTCTTACATGCGATTTTTCCTTTTTTCTACTCCCTCTGTGAGTTATGTTGCAACACACTGGGGGTAGTTTTAGGTTTGAACTGACTTTTGTATAATGCAGACTAGAACCAAAGAGGGCTGTTTCTAGATGAATATATAATTAATGTTTTGGAATGTTTGCTTCTTCAGTAATTCCAAAAGACTAACCCAAGTCTACAGGCTGACCTGAGGACAAGATGGCATATAACCACATATACAAGAATAAGCACCAAGCAATGAACATCTCTCTCTCAAATACAAATTATTTCTGATTCTCCATGACAGTACATGTATGACCTTTCTTTAATATCAAAATCTCTCCTGCATGCATCCAGCCAACTCCATTCTATTTTCTGTACGTTACCAGGAAGAAAATAGAATACGAAGCCACTGGAATTTTTCAGTTCCCAGAAAAGAAAGTCTCACACCTGTACTTTCCTGAGTGGCTTAAAAATAAATAAATAAAAAGCCACAACCTCAACACCTCAATTAAAGTACACAGTAATAATTAAAATATCAGGAGTGCAGCCATTTTGCAGCACTGAAATTGAATGGCTGGACTAGCAACAACTGTCGCTTTTACTCATATTTCTCCTTAGCATTTGAACAGAACAGTGATGTGGTAAAGCACTAGATATCATATTTTGTTGTTTCTAAAAAAAAACTATAAAATGTATCAACATAGTACAACTGTTTTAACAGAGAGCTCTGAGATACTATCTCTTCATTATCAATTTGAAAAACATGAAAAATTGGTAAATGCTATGAATGGACAAATGCATAGGCACAAAGTTTTGATTTGTTTGCTCAATTCAATTCTCAAGTAAAGAAGCATTTTATAGTCACACTTCCACTGAAGTCAGTAAGAAAATTCCCATTCACTTTAACAGAAACACGATTAGAGCACTGTTGCATACTTATTAAAATGTGACACATCTCTATGGCACTGCTGAAAGCAGAAAGAGAAAAGCATCAGCATTAGTTCTTCTCTCATCATCTCGAGTACCATTATTCCTCGCTCATAACCATATAATATCTATATAGCTAAAAACACGTAATTGATGCTGACTGATAGCATCATTTAATCAAAACAATAGCTTACTGTGTTTCTGAGGCATGTTTTTTTCTCTGTTACAGTGTTCCGGGTGTCAGGAGTTACATCAAGCAATTCTATTACAGGCCAGCAATAGATCCTTTGAAAGTAGTATTTGTATATCCCGCCAAAAAAGAATCACCGTGACTGCAAACTAGAATGCCAAAACATTTCATGACCAACTACTTGGAACGATGCCTGAGAATTTCCAGCTCAGCTCCACAGCAAAGGCATCCCACTATATTTCTTTCAGGAAGGGGAGAATACGAATGGAGACAGGAGGGAGTAACCAACATGCTTACCAAGCCACCGCAGATGCTGAAGACAGCCATGTGCGTCTCCTGTGCATTGACGTGGCCACGGTAGAAACAGTGGCGCAGATCAGGGGAGAACTGCTGTTGCGGGGCCCCTACATGTGTCACAGTGTACTGAGCAGCAATGAAGCCTGCATCAGCACTCAGGTTGAGCTGGAAGACCTGCCCATATGCACTGAGCTGGTAGTGTGTTCGGAAAGCAGTGGGCTCCAGTGGTGTCTCCAAGCTCCTTTTCCTCCTGCTGAAGTGATGTGTGTGAGGGAAAACTTCTCCAAATTCATTCACTCGGACAGGTGTGACTATTTCATATGAGGACAGCTGCTTCACTAAGGTCTCTGCAACAGAAAGCAGGAGACTCAGCCTCACTCAAAAGCACAGAAGCAACCAACCCTCACATCCAGATGGCTCCTAACATGGCATTCATTGCACTGCTATGGGGACCACTGACAGGATGGGAAACTCGCGTCTCCAGCAGCTTCCATGCCGCACGCTCTGCCCGAGACTCGTTTCTCCAGCACATCGCCACCCCAAAACGTGGACACACGGCGGGGGCGCCGGGCGAACACCGGGCCTGCCTGCGGCACGGCCGCCCCGCCACCCCTTCAGGTAGCCCGTTCCCTACCCCACCCGCCGCGCCCCCGCGCCCTCGCCAACGGCCACCGGCGCCACAGGGCGCCCGCGCGGCGGCCGTTGCGCGCCCCGCCCCGCCCCCGCGCGGCGGCCGTTGGGCGCCCCGCCGGGCACGCGCCCCGCCGGGCACCCCCGCCCGCCCGCAGCGCTCAGCGCCGCTCCCTGCCCCTCCCCGTCCGAAAAGGCGCCCGCGGAAGAAACGCGTCCTCCGCCCGCCCGGAGGGGGGGGGGGGGGCACGGGGCTCTGGCTGCCCCCGAAGGTGCCAAGGGCACCGTCATGCCGCAGGGCCCGGGACCCGCAGCCCCGGCACGGCGCGCCGCGGGGCAGCCGCTGCGGAGCGGGGCAGCGGGGCCGAGCCGGCCGCCTCCTTTGTTGCCGCTTGTTTACCTTGTCCGGGGTGGAATCGCACTCCCCACGCCCTGGTGACGAGCAGGGAGAGCGGGCACAGCACACCCGCCAGCCACTTGGCCACCCGCATGGCTCGCTCCGCGGCGGACGCGCCCGCAGCGCCCCCGGGCCGCCCTCAGCAGCCGCCAACCGTCTGGGCCGGCCGCGCACTGCTCGGCTCCGTCATGCTGCCCGCGTCGCCCGCCGCCGTCCCGCTGCCTCCGCCGCTCCCCTCGCGCACACGCTCACACCCCCGGCGCTCCCGCAGGAAGCCGCCCCTCGCCCTCTCCTCCCAGCCTCTGCCGTCCACTCCCCGCGCTCGCTCCCCGCCGCCGGGGTGGGCGAGGGCGGCCCTTCTCTTCCCTTCCCTTCCCTTCCTTCCTCCGCCTCCCCCGGCCCCTGCCGCGAGGGCGAGGCGAGGAGGATGCCAAGCTGCCCTCAGGCTCCGGCCATCCCCGCACCCGCCCTTCAAAGCGGGACCCCGGGCGCGGCCCGCCCCTCCGGGCAGGACCTGCCCAGCGGCGCAGGGCGGCCGCGCTCGCGCGCCCCCTCGGCGCGGCGCCCCTCGGCGCGGGCCCTGGCGCTGCCCGCCGCCGGCGGCCCTGGCGCCCGGCGCGACCCCCTCTTTCCACTCCGCTTTGTGAAACAGGGCCAGGGAGAGGTGTCCTCTAAGGAAGAGCGGACTTGTGAGGCAAAGGTATCTTTTAAGGGCAGTCGGAAAGCCCAGCGATGCCGAATTGGACGTCAGAAGAGCAAAAGAGCTTTGTGGAGTTAGGGAATGTGCCATCAGCTGCAGTATTGCCCACAGTCACCCCACTGATCTCCTTCTGCTTGATGTTATCTGCAGGGCAAAGACCTTTCCGTATGCAGCTTTGAAGGAGGAAGCTTCATGAGGACACGGACAGACTGGACTTGTTTTTCCCTAACACTGATCCCCCCCCCCCCCCCCCCCGGATAATTCTGTCTGGGCAAAGTCTTCATAAATCTGCTTAAACTAGCATTCAGGCAAGCCCTGGGTCCATCACATGGAGACTCTGGATTATCAACCTTCCTGAAAATGGGTTATAAGGAGGCCAGATTCTGGGAATCGATATCAGTCGGTCTCCTCTGGAGAGTGGGAAGAGCCGAGGTGGTCCCCCAGCCCTGCACCACATGCTCCAGGGGCGTGTGGGGGGGGTTGTGGTTGGCATGCCTCTTCTACACCAGCCCGGTGAGCCTGCCAGAATGGCTCCTGGAGGCACTGGGCTGTCTGGGGAAGGCAGCGTGGTCCTGCGCCCGCCACGACCTCCTGGGGGTCAGCCTGGTCTGCTCCAGGAGAAACAGACACAGCTATCTCCAGCCTTCCTCACGCAAAGCCTGCCTGGACCCACCAGCTGCCACAACTCTTCAAAGAACTGCAGCCCCATCATACTAATTATAGATCTGTGCTAAATAATGAGGTTAAGTCAAACTTCTTCAGTTAAAATCTTTTATACTTTGAGTAATTACGTTGAACAGTTTTATTAAAATTTTTACAAAAGTCTCTTCTTAGAGTAGATTTGATCCAGAAAGCTTACTGACAATATTGCTACTTCAGCAGAGATGTATTTACAAAAGTTCAGCTCTCTTTTGGCTAAGTATCTCTTTCCGAGATCACTGATGCTGTGGAAAGTGTTTTTTTTTTCTTTTCTATTGTCCTTGAAAGTGGTATATAGGTAGAGTAAAAGTGTGCTTTATAGTGGTTTTACAATGGGTAACCTTACCATTTCAGCTTTCTTATGTACAAAAGATAGATTTTTAATGACACTGAGTAATTAAAATATGCAAATTAAAATCTAGTGTAAGCCATTTTTATCTGAAGTTTTTCTCTGATTAAAAAACAAATGCTGCTTGGGGACAGTAGATCCACGGAATGCGATCTAGTGACGTTGTACAAAAATATAATGTGCTGTAACATTCAGCATTTCTGTGTCTAAATTCTGTGGATGTAGCCCATATTGATTTTTGCTAGATACATAAATCCTCAGCAGAAAACAATTTTACAGATTTCAAGGCCACAAAGATACACTATGATCATTTCAGTCTGACTTTATACATAAATTACAGAATTTTATAGCTATGATTAAAACTCTATCTTTTAGGGAAAATATCTAGCCTCGAGCTAAAAATTTCTCAAGATGGAGAATCCATTTAGTTGATAATTAATTATCAGCTAAAGGTGAAAAGTGGACATGGAATATGGGAGAGATTTTCAGCTTCAGCCATCTAATTGAATACATCTACAGTATATCTATCGTAAGCTAGCTATCTAAGCTCCCTTTATAGACAATGGAAAGAGCACAGTCAAGTGTGCAAGAAATACCTTCCCGTTTGCAAGCCCCTTCAAGTCAGTACTGAAATGAAGGTGTTCGTGGTATGGCTGGATGAGTCTGTGCACTGGTAGAACTGAGCTCATCAGACTCCTGCTCTTGTTCTCACCTGGGTACAAGAGGAGTCACAGGCAGTTCTGTCAAAGGCAAAAGGTCCTCAACAATGGCCTGCGAGCTTGAAGCTCCTCTTATGTCTCGAGAGTTTTGTGTTATGGCTCACCAGTTATTTTAGGTATCTTGAGAAGTGAAAGTGGAGTTGAAAGACACATTGTCTTCTTCTGAAATGAGGGAATGAACTGATCAGGCTTTGAATGAAGCTGAATAGTACTGGAAGAATCTTGATGCAAGAGTAAAGCCACATTTCCCCTGTCAGAGTCCAACACTGTAGAAGGGATGTCTAAATTGATCCAATGTATATTAGTATATTTACTCAAGGTAGTCTTGAGAATATTGAGTGTTGTTGGGAATACTGATTTGTCTTCTGGAATAATTTGAAGATGGCAGTTTTCTGAAGTGTATCAGTTTTCTGTATGTATATTCACTGCCACATGACAAGCAATAAATATTTGAAGGCTGAATACTTCTCCAAAGTGAGGACAAACAGAAAGCCTGTATCTCTTAATATCGTGAATAGCAAAGTAATCCAACAGTGAAGGGAGGGTGCCAAACTAAGTATTTATTTTAAACTATTTACACTAGAGAAAAAAACTCAGTTTTTGTAAGTAAAACTCCAGTTCTGAGCATTAGGTGGTGAGAATGAATTGGTGGGTGGAGAGAGCTCCAACTTCACAGTCACAGAAGCATGAAGAAATAAGGCTTATTGTCCAAACCCTGAGATGTTCTTCTTGCAGAAAGATAACGCATGGAGTGCTCACCTGATTGTGAAGCAAATTCTAAGGATGAATATTCAGATTTTACTGACTGTTGCAAAAGGCATGATTAATGTCTAAAAAATTAAATTCAGAGGAGCAACCAGTGTACATGCCTGAAACTTCTCCAGCAACTGAGAATTTGCCATATTTTTGACTCTTACTCACTGAAACAGTAGTGTGAGAGCCGCAAGTTGTCTCCCTACCGGAGACTCCTAGTCAACTTAAACTCTAATTAGTGATGATATAAATGGGCACTATTTCATTAAGCTTTTAGAATACTTTAGCAAATACCAGTGATGCAGCTCTGATGTTTCAGTTATTTATGATTTGCAAAATTATTTTTTTCTAAAAATGAACAGAAGCTTTAAGCTTCAGGGATGATTAAATTCAGTGTTCCGGCATTCAGTGTTTCAAACGTCAACCTTTGTGGTAGCCCACTTCAAAGCAAGTATAACCAGATGACTCCATTTTTAAAAAAATCAAGAGAGATATATTTGTTCACCAATTTTAAAAAAGCAAATTTTAACTCAAAATGCGATTGTTTTAGAAATGATAAGATTATATTCTTTCTTAATTCCATTTTAATGTGCTCAACTTTTGCTGTATTCTCCATTACGATGGGATGCTAGCTCTTCTGCCTTAAAAGTGAGGGTCCATTTCTGTATAAAGCTTGAGTATTTGGAGCAATTTAAAATTTACACCTTTTAATTAGATTGCCAATTGGTTGTTCCAATTAGTGCTGTAGGACTGCTGCTCAAAATCCAGTGCCATTTGGGCCAATTTTTCAATTTTTTTTTTCAAAGAATGCCATCATTAAAAACCAAAAAAAAGTAAATAGCTTTTTAAAATTTCCAGATTCTACAGGCATTCTTTTGCACACATCTGGTGATGCAGACTACATCAGACATTCAAATCTTATCATTTTTTGTGCTTGGTAGCCACCATTCTTTCGGAATCTACATACAGATATTTGCCACAACTCTGATTTTCAAATGCAAGATAGGTTAGCTGTACAGGAGTGAAGAAGAAAAAGGGGGGTTTAGGCAGTTATAATAGTATTCGTGTTACCTAAATGGCTTTGGGCAATAAGCTGCAGTCATTCAACCTGACCTCTGCCCATATGGCATCAGTTTGAATCTTGTGAAGAGTAAATATAACCATGTATATCAAAGGGGTATATTGTTTATTACGAAAAAAATAAAAGCACACCCGAAAATTCAGAAGGCTTTTAAACTTCATTCAAAATAGTAAGTTTGCTATGACATTAAGAGGTGGAAGGATGGAGACAGGCATGAGGATAATCCAGAGTTAGAGAGTTATGGAAGCTTCTTTAAACAACAGAACTGCAAAAGCACATAGTGAAAGACTGGTGAAAAAGTAGTACAAACTGATTGGGGATCTGATAGTTGATGGCAGCCTTGGCTGCAGTGACCTTGGCCATGTCTAGTAAACTTCAGGATCCTGAGGAAGGACCTGAAGAGAGGAAGGCAAACAGCAGGAATCAATTCAGGAGAGCAGACTTCAGTTTGTTTAGGAAACTGGTATGCGGGATCCTGTGGGAGGCTGCTCCCCCTGGCAAAGAAGCCCAGAAGAGGTGATTCATTTACAAGGACAGCTTTTCTACACACAAGAATAACTCTAAAACTGAAAGAAAATGGGCAGGTGTGGCAATCTGACTGATAGGGAAGCCCTGACTGACCTTAACCAAAAAAAGGAAGTATACAGAAGGTGGCAATGGGGATAAACAGCTCTGAAGGAATATAGAAGCATCACCACCAGAATTAGGAAGGCCAGCATGGCTGGAATTGAAACTGGCTGAGGAATGAGGTTTATTTTCCTGGGAAAAGAAAAGGCTAAGGAGCATCTGATTGTTTCAGCTATGTAATAGAGGTACATAGAGAAGACAGAGCGAGATTCTTCTCAGTAGTACCCTGTTAAAAAAATAAGAAGTAATGGTCACAAGTTGCAAGGCAAATTCCAAATGAATATATTGGGAAAAAATGAAGGAACATGGATGCAGAGAGACTGTGCAGTCTCCATGCTTCTAGGTATTCAAAACTCAAATGGACAAAAAGACCCAGCTCAAACTTTGAATTAGCCCTGCTTTAAGCAGGAGGTTGGCCTAAATAATCTCCAGAAGGTCCTTCCAACTCAGGTGTTCTATGATTCTCTGAGGTAAAGAAAAAAAAAAGGATCCTTGAAAAAACTGAAAAGACCAAGGTGGAGAGAAAGAAGGGAGTCATTAGACCTACTAAAAGAACAGAGACGTGGGGAAAAAAAAGAAAATAGTCTTACATTACGAAGAAACAGAAGAGGAAGGAAGGAGAAGCAACTTAAAACATTAGTTTTTTCAAGGCTAGAATACTTAGAAGCTGTAAACTGATAAAGTTCCAACTAAGGCAGTGGAACTATGCTGGTTTATATCTCCAAATACAATTCTCTATGGTGTAGTGTATTTTGACTTCATTAAATCTGCATTGACATTAAAGCCTGCTATGGAACAGTTGCCTTTAAAATGCTTTCTACATTAGTGAAATAAATCCATCTATTTTCATTGTTTATTATTTTCACTTATCTCTTCCAGTGAACATGTTTGGAATGAAGTGTGTTGTGCCAATTATTTTGCGAGTGAATAAAATACAGGGATATTCTGTGCTCACTGAAACTACTTGCTTTTCTTTGGGTTTCACTAAGACTGCATGGACAAACTGAATTAAGATTATGTCATGATTATTCAAATATTTGTAACGTACACTTAACATCATGCAGTAGATAAGACTTATCAGATAAAAGAGTAGGATTTGCAAAAATACACATTTAGAAGTTAATAAATTTCTTCCTTACCTCCAGTGTAATCTAACACAGAGGAGTTATTAAACCATTTGTCTTGTTTTTGCCTCTTGTTTCTTGAAGTAGTCTCTTGTAAGTGGTTTTGACTGAAAATCATGGTCGGTCAGCCATATAAAAGTATAAATGTAACAGTATAAAAGCTTGTTGTTTAAAAAGGCAAAGACAATGTTTAAATAAGTGCAGTTGTTATCAAAAATAATATCGATGTACAAATTTTGTTTGGAAAAGGATATTATATGAATTAAATATATTACTTCTTATTTTATTTTGACATTTTTCTATCTTGTGCCTATCATCCGGCTCTTTCTGCCTGCATTGGGCCATGCCCCAATGTGCCAGAGGTCCTGCAGAAGCTGCAGTGGACCCCTGAAGCTGTGGTCGTCAGAGAGGTCCATTGGCTTCTGTGCTGTGACTCAGGGCCTGCAGTATCGTTCATCAGAACACTATCAGAGACTGCCTTTCAGCAAGGCCTCTGGACATGCTCCAAATAACTTCAAGCCCACATAGGTCAGGTGCTGTTCACCCCCTCCTCCACCCTGCTACCTCCTCCTCAGTCCCAGCCATGCCATCCTGCATGATCGCAGCTTTGCTGCTAGAGGGGCTGCCGGGCTTCCAACCCACAGCAGGTCCAGGCCCTGGTAGGGGGAAGTGTGCAAGGGGATCTAGCTGTGAGATCCCGTGGTACAAGAGGATAGCATACATATCGTAATGAAATATAAATTTATTACCATCAACAGGAGTAAAATAGAGACTAAATAACCTCAAAGCCCAAATAAAGGGCACTTCAACTAAAATGATCCTCATTGGCCAGGTATCAAGTAACAAAATTCCTCGGATGGCACAGTCCTAGGGTCTTTCCTAGCCTTGGGGACACAAAGTCAAGGGCTGTGAGCCATGGAGCAGTGTGTAGGGATGGGTGAAGGTGCAAGGACAGCAAGGATGCTGCTAGAGGCATTCTCAGGTGAGCCAGGAAGCCAGCTTTGACATGGTCTCATCCACCCTTGCCATCTGCAGCTGGAGGGGACTCAAACTATATATTTTTTTAACAGTGGTGACTTACTCTAAGGGTAATGTTTGCATGTTTATTAATCCCTTAATCATAGAAAAATATGACATACTGTACTGTGCAATTTGAACTTGCTTCTCTTAGTTCTTACTGAGATCCTTCATTACTGTTGTTACAGCAGCAGTAATGTCTCAGTCTACAGCAATTTAAGAAAACAAAATTCTAATTTATTGGCCAAAAGTATTATTTGAAAGTGATTAAATGTATGCCAGGCAATCATAGCTATTAATTGAAGAAACTTACAATTGATTTAAGTAATTTTTCTGTTCTGTAAGTGAAGGCAGGCACTTTCATATCATTAGACGCTCTCCAAGGAAGGCAAGTAAAGCAGCGTATGCCAGCTACAGGGTATTACGCCCAGCGTTATGCAATCACCGTTTAAGTAAGAGGGCTAAGTTTCACAGGGCCGAAGCTGGCAGACTGCTATGTTCTTTCCTGCTGACCCTGGAGCAGCAGTCACGGGTGTGAACTTCACCCCTTCCATGAGCGCCATTGGCACCCTCCAGCTGTTGTACCAGCCAGGGCAAACGGCAGCTTTCCAGGAGATAGAGGCATAGGGTGCTACAAACGTTTAGAGAAGAGTACACATGAAAAAACCCTCTAACTTGAGATTCGTGAGTGAATCTGTGCAAATAATTATGAAAAATAAGCATTACTGTATTGTGGAGACAAAGGTCTGTGCGCTCGTTCTGCTGAAAAACAAAAGTTTTTTTTTTTAGTCGCAAGCATACTGCAGCTGTTGCTTTGGCTGTACAGAAAGTAATCCCTACAGTAATGAGACATAGGACCCAATTCATCTCCTGTATCATCCCTATTAGTTATGCCGGGCATAGTTTGGCTCACATAGCACTCTCCTAACTACCCATCATTTTCAGAGTCCTGCCCTGGGCAGCACACTAGAATTACTCCACAAGAGAATGTAAATTTAATATTGCAGGACACAAGCAACAGTCATAAAATGTGAACATCAAAGGGTTAAAAGCGAGTGAAATGACTCTTAATTTTAATTAAAGTATGTGACCATATAAGTGAGGTGCGTGAATAGTAGGATCCAGAAGCAAGTGAACTGCATTCACTGTGCTAGGTGTGGCTGTATTGAGGGATAAAAAGATTAGTTGGAGCATGTTACTAGAGCTGTGACAGCCATATGAGATATCCTTGTGTCAGTGTTGCATTTCAGAGGATGTATGAGCTTGCTTTGCACTTTTTCACTGTTCTGTGAAATTATATGTCATTATACTCAGGCAGAAACATCCAAAAGTCATAATCTTTGTCATATCTTGCTAAGCAAAATATTAACATAGATTCAATAATTCTGAGTGTTCAACTGGGTTGATGGAGACGAGAGTGAAGTTGTGTACTGCACTGAGAGACTATCCCTGGAGACAGTGTACACCTCATATCGTGCAAGAAACTTCTAGGAAAAGAGTTGTCAGTTCTCTGCCAGCTGTAAGTCACTGAATTATATTGCACAACAGAAGCTAGCATCTTCGTTCGGATTGTTTCAGAAACAGCACATTTTATCCTTTTCCCGTGCAATTTTTTCCCCAGTTGGGAGACTCAAAAGAAAAATTTTAAGCTGACTACCAAGAAAAAGAATGGATATGGGCTTCAGTGGCAAAGCAATAAAAAGCCATATATAAAGAGCTACATTTAGTGTACTAGGCTTATACAAGCTCAAGACTCAAAGTTAAGTTATGAGGGAGGAACCTTGAATTTTTTGTTTTGGTCTGTTTTTCTTTGATAAATCATACATTATTTTTTTGCTGTAGTTTTTATTATTCTAAGTAGTTTATCAAAATTAATTAATTTCAATTATGACTTTAATCTGTTTTGGAATTTGTTATTCTCTAAGACTTGGAAATGCTGTATCTCTGTCTTTATTAACTCTGAAAGATTATCTCCTGATAACCAGCTTGTCGATATTCTTTATGCACAAAGTAGTGATGCCGTAACTAGATTAATTAATTAATTCTTCAAGACGATTACAGTGAAATTTATTTTGATAAATAAAGTCAAATTCACCAGATAATTTTAGCTGAAATTAGTATTGGATTCATAAAACTAAAGAAGGAGGAGAGCTGTTTTACTCCCAGGCATTAGTTACAGAACTCATCTGGGGAAAAATCCACGTTTAATTACCATTTCTTCCAGAAGAGATTTGACCTTATGTTTCCGTTAAAAACTATTCATTAGAGTAAGCTGGATACTGAGATGTAGAGTAAGGGAATGGTTGTAACTCATTTTGTTGCTGATATCCCATTTCATATAACATATTTTCCATCTACCTAGTGGAAAACCTGTTACAGTATAGCAGCTGGATCAGCTTTCTCTTGGATGGTTTCATATCCCTTTCAGGCAGCAACAGAAAATAAACTCAAGACTCCTGCATCCTTATTGGAGTCTCTTAGCCTGGGGTTACTGTGTAGAAGAACTTTTTTCCTTATGGCTAGTTATCATTTCCTCTGCTTTACTTTTGTCAGCTTGAAAGAAATGGCATTGAAATGGAAGTTTTTCCAGTTTCCCTTTTACGTTCTCTGGTCAACAATATCAGGAAAAAATCATTTTGATTAGATATGAACCAAAGAGTTTACATATGTATGAATAACTTCATACAGCCTCAGGCAGGACCTGAAATATTTGCTGTGAATATCTAGCTTCCTGAATAGACCTGAAGGTAAGACAGCTAAATGGACAGGCCACTAAGTTTGATAAATTTGTAAGCTGTGGGAGTTTGGTATAAAAGTACAAGGCTGCTTACCTTGATTATTCAAAAAACGATTTAATAAGAGGTTGTAGCATTTTCCTGAGTTACCAGTTTCACCAGATATTGGCCAGGGGCTTACCAAGCACTATCACTTCCAGCAAGTGACAGGTGCAAAACCAAGGCACCAGTTTACTCGCTAAAACAGCATTCAGAGATAGTGTGTTCTTGCTATAACCCAAGACACAACTTTAATGTTACTTACTGGAGAAATCCAAACAACTATTATTGACAATCCTAAGTCTTCTCTGCCAAATAAAAGCTCTTGTGCTGTAGAGCCTGTAAAGCAAAGGTCTGACACAAAGTGATGGGGCCATTTGATTTACAACTGTGGGGACAATATTTGAGTCAGTGCTAAAGTGCTTTGAATTTGAGCCATAAATCTAAAATTAAGACATTTTCTTTTTCATTCTCTTTTTCCCACTAAGTGCAGTTGCCTCTTCTTAATGTTTCCATTTCTAAAACCAAAAATATATTAAGCTTTTGTACTCAATAATTCGTTACAAAAGAATGATAAGCCCTAAGTAATTCCACTGTAATTTTAACATTATTCTCCCACACATGCATGATAAGCTCTTTCATTACCCTTTTAGAAAATAATGAGCAGTTTCATTCCGTGCGTAATAAAATTAGAAGAGCATTCCCTGCTGTGAGTTTGCCCAGCTACAGAAATAAAACTGTTAAGCTGCACGTTTGCTGAAGAAGAGCGATTGTATAGTGGGCTAACTGTTGCCTAACTTTGAATCTTTCTGAAATTTGTTAGCTAATCTTGAAACTTAGTTCAGTGTGTGTTAGCCTTGAAAGCTCATCCTAGTGCATCTGTCCTCGCGTCATGTCAAACTACGGCAGATGTTTTGTTGATGTGCATATACACAACCTATGAACATATTTAGTAATTTTTAGAGAATAAAGTGCACACTTCTCACTTCTATCTTATGCTAATGCAAAAGGAGTTTTAAATGTTATTAAATGAAAGTTTTCTTAAAGGTCGCAACAGAGACACACTCACAAACAGATCAAGGTATTGTATAAATACTTATATGATGGCCTGAAAGGGACTTTAGCAGCATGCAGTCCTTTCACAGGGATATTTACTTTGCCCATATGCACTCTTCCTCCTGAAAACTGCTGTTTCAGAACAGTGAGTTACCTGGAAATTGGCCTTTCTGTTAGCCAGGCCACATCAAGTCACTGCTCATCATGAGAAATTACAGGTGATCTTGTTATGCTTGCATTCCTGTGAAACTGTTCTTGTAAAAAGAGAAGTTACCATAATTTCAAGTGGTTGCCTATTTTTGTTTCTGGAATACATGGACAGTCTATGTCCTAACCTATATGATAAAATTTATATTATTACAGATACTCTGCTAGATCATGGTTTGGAATCTTGTAGCAAATTAAACAAAATAGGTGCAAAGTGAGTGAAAAAAGTAAAAGATCTAAAGGAAATACAAGATTTGGATATAGTAGGGAATGAAAGTATGAGTAAGGAAAGTAAAACTTTTAAAACTTGAGTCATAGAATCATAGAATCAGTAAGGTTGGAAGGGGGCCTCTGGAGATCGTCTAGTCCAAACCCCCTGCTCAAGCAGGGTCACCTACAGCATGTTAGACAGGGTTTGTTTTTTTAAATTCATAATTGCAGCATTTTGAATTAGCTAAAAGTAGGAGAGTATTCCCAGGGAAATCCCATGTTAAAATATAGGTTACAGAAGCAGTTAGAATCTTGTCATTGGTATGTAAAAATACAGAGTCATCTATATATCTCATGTAAAAATTTAGAGAGTCATCTTAGTTAATACACAGTTTGTTTCTTATAGTTTGTTTTCTTATATTTTAATAGTCAATTTGTAATTTGCTCTTAAAATGAGGTTAGAGGGTACACCTGTAAAATCTCTATTGCCCCACAGTCCTTCTCCTGTTTGACATAGTGGATTTGTCTGTATGGTGTCTGCCTGCAAACTTCTCTGCTCTCAGATTGTCATGAATGACCATTCTAGTTACTCTGCTTTTTCTGTGTGCATTGCTGTCCATGACATCAATAAACAAATATTACTTTAAAATATGCAATCATATTTCCTAGATGAAATAATGGCAAGTGCTTTGTTATTTCCCTTTTCTTAACAATATTTTCATTTATAGAGTTTATGATTTTTTTCTCCCTCCTTTGTTAAGGCGCTTTTACTAAGACACATATTCAATTCATATTCTTACAGAAAAACAGATTTAGGAAATGCAGTAAAGGAAACCTATAAGAAGTCTTCGTTCATAATGCATTTTCTAAGAAAAATGACCTTTTCAAAAACAAAGTTCTTTTTTAAACTTCTGTTTCTAAAGGCTTTTGCTACTAAATGTACTCTTTTTAAGCAAATACACGCATCCACACACACACACATTGTTGTCATAGTTGACTCTTTAGGTCATACGCTATTACTTAAATAGCTTTTATGTTGATAAAATGTGGCCCTTAAACACAGTTGTTCTGATTCTGTCTGATCTGTTCTGATTCATTTTGCACCCAGCTTTCTCAAAAGCATGCAAAGAATTATGTTCTCTAACTGCTAAAAGATAATTTTTGAGAATACATGGAGACTTTCACTACAGATCTTAGCAGTCTGCTCTGACACACATAGCTTGCGTTAGTGAATGCCCCAACAATATGCTCTTGTGTGCACTCAGTAATGCGTTATATAATACTTTGGGCATAGTAAAAGACTCACTCAGAAGTACGCAAGCACATTATGCATCTGAAATTAGAAACTAACCCATGTTGCTTACATAATACTACTACTATTACTGTATCTTGTTCTTTTTTTGGAAAATAATTATCTGCTTCCACATTTAGACAATACATGGGACCACACTTTTCTGTGAATTGCACCGTACATGCCTGTTGAATTCAGCCGGATTTGTCTGATATCAGTCAGTTGTGATTTACAGACAGACATGTAATACCTTGCAGTATTAAATATAATTATCTATCACTCTCCTGCATTTTCTTAAAAACTGAAACTCTTAGCAGCATAACTGTGGCAGACTATTACAGAGTCAGATGCCTACTTTACTTTTTTTGAAATAAGCGATAAAATAACTGAAACTTGATCTCTATAACCACAGGAAAAAGCCTATAGGGCAAGAGATACGTTCCTTCCTTGACACTAAATCTGAATATGTTAGAAAGAATTCCTATGGTCCAGGAACTAACAGTAAGAACTCTTCTTCCCATATAGAAGACAGTCATATCACTATAGTGTTGCAGTTCAGTTGCTTTGGCTTCACTCAACTTATTCTCTCTAGTTTTCCATTTTTTGTTATAAAATCTTTCAGATTTATATGTATGAAGGTTAGATTCACTACAGATGGAATTTACAGTTTTTAACCCTGAAGTATTTTTATATTCATGTAATGGATCAAAATATAAACTGAAAACCAAAACTTCTGTGAAAAACTTTTATTAGATTTCTTTTTTAAATTACAGTATCTGCTAGGCAATGCTACTGTGTTAAATGGTGCTCTATGAATCTTAGTTTATATGCTTATATACTTGTCATATAAATGACTTACCATATAAATGAAAGTCTTAAATGATGGAGGCAACAGAAGCAGAAAGCTTCATATTGAAGGCAAGCAGAGAGGTTCTAAAGTTAAAGAATTAGATAAAGTTCTCTTATGGGAAATGTTAACAAGTAAAAGTATACTAAATGTCATATATCTGACTGGGGCTCTTGCCAAGGAAGAGCCTGGCAGGAGATGAGAGAAGGATAACCTTCTCGCAGAGATTACCCCAGTGACCTGAGAGAAAGCCTGGTGGGGTGGAATGACTTCAGGCTGGCAGGGGGAAGGAGGCAAAGAGCCGCTGGCCATTCATATCCAAGACAGGAGGGCCAGAGTCCAAGCAAGGCCAGAGGATCCTTTCCCTGCCCTTATTAAAAAGCAGGGCAGGCTAAATACAGCGAACGTATCTTTCCAAATTCTCAAGTACTTGAAATGGAGAAACTTCCTTTCATCTGGAATTTCTTTCATTTGCTGCTGGCAAATATTTAGAAAGGTAAACCTCTCATGGTAAAAATGCTCGTGCAAAGTGAAGGAGCTATGGCTATATGTGTAAATAAATACTCAAAAGTATTTTGGCCATGGAAAACTGCTGCTGGCATTTTGAAACTCCCTGTGCTTAGAGAATGACATAGAGGAGTGACATGCAACCATCTGTGATGGCAGCAGCTGATTCCCTGTCACACAGGCATGCCAGAGCCAAGGACTCCCTGCTCTCTTCTCATATATTACCTTGTCCCCGCTGGAGTCCTGCCCACACACACGCTCATGCTGGGGAACCCATAGACAGGTATCACCAAGAGCGCAGCCACCAGAACGAATGCTGTACGGCATGTGTCTCTCAGTGGACAGTAAGCCAGTAAAGCCATTAAGCTGAAGGGACAAGAGAAAGGAGTGACAGTGAGCCCTAGCTTCAGGATCCAACCAGTAGTAAGAATTGCTGTGGAGAGGCTGTGGGCTGCAAGCTTCTCTGTAGGACACTTAGAGCAATGACAACAGATTCTTCTCAGTAGCTTATAGCAGAAATATTGACTAGGTCATCTTCACATGCTGTGAATAATTCTGAGATATTTCCTACCTTACCACTACATTTGTTAAATTGTAAACATTTAATCACTGAAGACAACTACATCATAGAAAACAGAAAGGCACACAGCTCATTACTTCTGAATGTTGACATTACACAGCTGCTGTATTAATACTTGCTTTTATCTATTCTTTTTTAATGCAAGGAGGGAGGTTCTTGATTGCTATACCTCTACTAGTGGCTTGGCTTTATCAAAACAAAACTTGCAGTTCAGCTACTCCTGTTAGGGTATGCAAAACGCACTTTAATGAGAGCAGCTGAACAATCAATGTTAGGAGTGCAACCTTTTAGCGAAAGCTGCCATACACTAAACTATCCAAAAGCAAGAATGAGTAAATGTCAAACTGCACGGAGAACTGCAGGGAGCCTCCACCTCATTTTGAGTGGCTTCTTGAGACACAGGCAATTCTGCAGTTCCTCTCTCGAAAGCCCCAGAAGCGTTCACTTTTTGTCTCCACTAAGGGCTCCCCATCACCAGAATGGACAGAGAGGAGACAGAGTGTATCTCACTTCACTCTCTGCAAGTGGTTCCTGGAGCCAGCAGGAACTGTAAGTAGAAGTTACCGCAAGCACCACTCTGCCTGGATTTTGGATAGTGGGCAGGATGCTGCTGCGTGAGAGGAAACCTTAAGGGCTCAGTGCTGTCTCCAGAGAAGCTGACGGGTGATCTGCAGCTAACATCAAGGGCAGCAGAGCTGACTTCACTGTGAAATAATTCCTCCAGCACCCACATATTTTTCAGAGTAATAATGTATTTTTGCTTACGCACAAATAGTATTAGATTTACTAGTTACATAAGTAGGTATAGTTCCACTGTGGCAGTAAATTTCAAAATTATGTTTATTAACTTTCCTAGATTTACTTCTTAAAAGATGCTAAAAAATGCAAAAAAGATTCTAAAATATTAAAAAGAGGTTAAATTGGTTAATAGAAAGTAAACGTAATTCTTAAAAAATGTCCATGGACTTTTAAAGGCAGTTCACTGCCTTAAATGTTACAGAGGACACGTTTTATTGCCTTTAGATTTTTTTTAAGGAACGAAAATTGATATCAATTTCCAAAAACAGGATTATTTTAATAAATATAAAACTGTTTTGAAATAGATGCAAGGTTTTCTTAAACACCATGAAACTAACTAGAAAGTTAAAAATATTACGAATGTATGTCAAATTTAGTCTCATTTTGCTATGTTGAGTTATATGTAAAATACTTGATACAAATGGCAAAATGCAAACAGCACAATTTATTTCAGCTGTGATGATATATACTATGTTCTTAGTAACAGAGATTAGGTCTTTTTAATCAAAAACTTCTTCTGAAAAGGGGTATCTTTGATATCGTCAGTGCATGTTGGAGCAGTGGAGAATGTGTATTTGGGAAAAAGGGTCTACAAAATTATGTTTTTTTTATTTTCTTGATCTCTACTATCATTGAACTATCAGCTTCATATTTGAGCATTGAGGACCCAGAAGTCGTAAGTCCACTAAAGTGCATGGGAGATTTGCCACTGATTTAAAAAATTTAAGAAAGAAATTTATTCCATTTAGTCTGAGCTCAATTCAACAAAGTGTTTCCTTAGAGATGCTGAGCACCTCAAAACCCATCAATCTCAGCAGGATTTGGGGATGCAGCATTTTTTACATGAAAGCCATAGCACCTTGCATTACCAGTTCAAAGTATGAACATCTGCGATGGTGTTTACAAATGTCAAAGATATATAACAGTTTAACCCACTTCTCAAATCTAATTAAACTATTTTGGATGGAGAGTGAGTTACCACTATACCTATCTGTTAAAACTGCATACAGACATTGCACAGGGCTTGTACAAACCTGTGCCTATGAACAAATTAAAAGCTTTTAAGATCACAGAGAAGTTTTTGATGTTAAAAAATTAACTATAATTACATACACAATACCTGTCAGTTCTTTTTCATTTCCGTAATATAAAACATCGGCAAGAAAAAAAAAGTGTCTTGAAGACATATCAGAACATAACTTTACACTACTTAAAATATACCTCCAAAGCTGCTGTAAGAAATGCCAACAAGTAATTTATTATTAAAGCACATGTCTTCTTTAAAGAGAGCTATTTGTGGTCATTTTGATTGACATTAGAGCATTATATAATACACAAAATTACTTGCTGCACTATTCAAAAGATGAAATTATACAATTTATTTTTTAATTGCGATGAGCAAATGTACTAAGGCTGCCTTTTATGAAATCTAGTAGTGTTAAAATCCTGTAAGATAAATGCACAACCAAATTGGTTAACAAATATTATGCCTTTGGGGTTTTTTTTTTCTTAAGTTTGACTTAACGTTTAGTTAGTTGAATGTGCTTTATTCCCATATGCTTTTTTCATTTTCCTGGTTCTCCTGGGATGAAGTCAAAGCCATTTCAAAGCTTCTCATCACCAGAGGCAAAATAAAATCCTGCTGCCTGAAAGATAGAAAAGCATAAGAGAAAGTTCACTGGTGGTACAGGAAAGAGAAAAGGAAAAAGAGAAGAAGAAAGCAGAATTTCAGCAGAGAGCCAGTGAAAGAGCTCCAGAGCACCAGGACTTCTGCCTCAGATGTTGCCGGTAGAGAACAGGGACTCACACTGCTCCTCATGGCTCTTTGCCCCTTTGGAGCGGCGATCTCCTATGCTCCAGTGCCAGCAGTTTTTTCAGGTGCTGAAACACAGGCAAAACAAGCAGGGAGTACATGGATGTTTTTGTCATCCCAGGCAGTCTGTGGCCTTAGGTAACTGTGTCTTTATCTTGAACTGAACCTGTAAGAGGTCTAAATAGGATACTGAAGGTTATGAGCATTTCTATGAGTAGAAATGGATTATCTAGCTTTCTCCAGGCAGGTGCTCTTACAGGAGGCCTGAAGACTAGTGAGGAGGCGCACGCTGAGCCTGCTGCTGAGCCCTGGGATGGAGAACGTGACCTTTTAACTTCACTGGTTCCAGGCTGCTGAAAGATAAATATGCCATAGATATTTGTATCAAACTCTCTGCATTATTTTCTTTAACATGCGCTAGCTGGTTCTTTTCCCCGTGTTAAAAGAGGAAAGAAGAGCCAGAGCTGTTTTTCTTTCTTCCATCTCCACAAACTAAGAGACAGTTCTTGATCTCTCGTAGCTGAAAAGCTGTGTACATCGATGTCAGTACTCAACCTGACTGCTAAGAAGGACCTTCAGCTGCAAAGGTCCAAGCTCTGTAAAAACCTGCCAAAGCACCAGAGTACAGGTAGGACGTGTGAACAAAAGACCACAGGATAGTGAGCAAATTAACATTGTTATAGCTTGTCATGTGGAAACAACTTGTGAATATAAGCAAAAAGATAGAGCATTCATAGTAAAAATACCATAACTTAAAAATCTCCAGCCTTTTAAACAAATGAGCTGAAGGAGCATATTTGTCCTTGCCTATACACCTGAGATTTAGACTTGCACCCAAATTCGGTTTGAGAATTTACTGCCAAAATTCCACCCATTGGTATGTGAATCCCATCACATTTACAGCAGTCAGACTCTGCAGTTCTTGGGCAGTAACTATACTAAATTTCCCTGTAGTAACTTTTTCACGCAAAAATAATCACCTGGGATCAGATTCTGATTTCACCTATACCAAAATTAGTCTGAATGTCTTCGATCAATAAAAACAAGTTGAAAACATAAGATCAACAACAAGAGTGAGGAATATTTTTTCAACACAGTCTCTACTGGCTTAATTTTTTTGATATAAATGGCGAAAAACTACGAATCAGCTCTGTCAGCTAAATACAAATGTAACTTAGAGATACCTCCATAACTTAGATAGGGTTAATTGTTTCTATCCACAGAGAATATCATCCTTACTGCATTTGTAGATGATAGTTTATGAAGCAAGACTCTCTGGTCCAGCTAAGCTACTCTGGAGAAAAGACAAGGGCTTGGGAGCAAAAATAATAATGTGCTCCTTTTTCAGTTCTACATTGCTGAGGCTGAGTGGAGGAATACTCGGTCCCTGATACAACCTAGAACAAACTCAGAACTTATGAATGAGTTATGAATGAGGTAAAGTTGTCACTGCCTGCAAAAGTGTCGTTTAAAGATGCTAAATCACAGCCCTGCTCTAAACACGCTTCCCTTCTGCGTACAGACAGTTGGAGCAAAAGCAGTGTAATGCCAAGATGCTACATCCATAGACTCAGACACACTCACCCCCTAGGAAAAACTCTATGGGAACAACACCTACAGATGAGGTGGTGAAAAGCAGTTGTACAGTAAAGATTCAGACCTGCTGATTCTCACAAGAGCTGTAGGTTGGTATCCAGTGCATATAAGAAGCACGTCTTATTTGTGCTGTATATATTTCACTGTTACCTGAAGTTTTTAATACATATTCCTATAGGAGCTGCCAATGTTTTTTAGTTACCCAAATGTGTGCATGTGTTATTATGACATTTTCCATCCTCTTATGAAAGAAGAAAATAGTTCTTCTCTATGAAGTAGATAACTGAATTTGGATCTTAAACTATTTTTAACAAAGCAGTAGTTCATGATCGGGATTACTGCACATGCATATTAGAAGCCAAATGCCAAATACTTCTCCTGCTCAATTTCTCTAACAGCTGAAGGAAAACCTTTTTTTAAAATATTCTGATAACAGCTGAATGGCTTTCCTTCAACTTTTGGTTTAAGGCAGATATGTAAGTTTGTGGTCCAAGATAATCAAGATAAAGATTGCAAATAAAGACTTAAGAAATCAAATGCTATCTAAACTGTGATTGTAGTATCTCCTGAGAGTAAATAAATTACCTAATTACAACAATAATAATACTATGCATTTATATAACAACTTTCATCTAGAGATTTCAAATGCTTTGATGAATTATTTATCATTACAACATTCCTGATGAACAGTTGTCATTTTCCTTATTTCACGATCAAAACACTGTAACACATAATGATTTAAATGACTTGCTAACTTCACTCAAGAAATCTGTAGCAGAGCCATGAAATATGTCCAGTTTTGAGGACTTCACATTTTAAGCTCTCAGTCTAAAGCCTTACACTTTAAATGCAATATGTTTTTGTATTTGATCTTTGTCCATAACTTCAAACTTAAAGTCTCAACTTAAAGTCTGACCCTTTATATACTATATGGCCCACAAAAAAGATCTGTTATAGTTGGAGACTTCATCTGAACATAAGATGAACAAACCTTTCCCACAATTGTCTTTAAGTAAATCATCAACACCTTGCTATTGTATCACTTCCTATGGTATGCATGGGTCTCAGAAAGGGTGTTACAGTGAAGAGAGAGTTAAGTATGTGACTTCACATTCTTTCGAGAGCTATAGCTGTTTGTACTTCCAACCTGAGAGAGACCACTTTTACGCTCCTCTCTGAATGCACTAAAGGCTATGTGAGGCATGCACTATGGAGAAGAATGTGCTTCAGAAAGACCAAAGATATTGATTTTAATGGTTGTAATTCTCTATTTGCTAAGGTTTCTTTCAGCATGACAAAGTTAGTTACGTCTTCCACTTCTCTTCCCTTTCAAGTGTGGAAGATAAAGAATGTAGCAAGATGTGTCTTTTAATCCTGAAGTGTTCCTGTGACAGCTGAAAAATATTGAAAACTAATCTGTCAGGCTTGCTAAACATAGTGTACTACTCTTTCCTCTTCTGAATATCGGTGCACTTCTGTTTGTCTAGAAATAGGCAGATGTATTAAAAGCATTCCTGAGTTATCAGATGCTGCGATGCTCTGTTTTATTTAGTAACTTTCAGAACAAATTTGAGTTTCCAATTCCAGAGGTCTGTGTGGTAAAGATGCCTGAGTTCAGTGATCAGAGTAGCTGGGAAAGGGAAACAGAGAAAGGGGAAACGTTAAGAGACTCTGAAATGCTAAAGACTAGAGCAAGAGACAAGGATGTAGAGAACAGACAAACCAGTGGACCTCTAGTAGAACTTTCACTCCATTAGTATAGCAATGCTAAAAACAAATTAGCCCCTAGAAAAATGAGCTTTCACATCACACCCTTCCTGTAGCATTATTTTAAATCACCGATTAGGAGGTAGCACTATGCATTCCTCTTTCCCCTTCCTATAGCGAGGCAGCAATTAGAAGTCATCTCGCTCCCCACACCACAGCAGCAGAAAAATGAAATGAATTGCCCAAGTATATTGTGTTGAATGTTGAGTTAATGAACCCACTCCAAGAGCACTTTGAAAGACAGCTTGTCCTGTCAAGATTTACAGCAGGAAACAGCAACAAGAAATGTACTCAGAAAGTCAAGTAACTGTCTGCTGACATTTGCATGTGTGTGAGTCACTTCGTGACCTTATATACAGGGACTACACAAACCATCATGGCTTAAAACACTATCTCTTGATAGTCTAAATAGCATATTCTGTCATCTTTGATGAAAACTGTGACTCTGAAAATTGTATCAGAGGCTGTTATTGATAGATTTGTACATTGTCAAGTAATCAGACTAAATTCCTAAATTTCTTCTGCATATTGTCATTGATCACTAGTGAACAAATCTTCAGAGGTGACAGTGAAGAATGTGCTTATCTTATTCCATTAAAAAAAAAAAAAAAAAAAAAAAACAGAAAGCCAGTTTTATATATGAGTACTGGAGTCAAAAGATGAGTACTTAATTCAAGTGTACCTCAAAAGATGAGTACTTAATTCCAGTGTACCTCAAACTGAAGGACTCCACAGTTATTGGTGCGTATGGCAATCTGAAAGACAATTTTAATACTGCCATATTTCTCAGCGGAAAAGCTATTATGTAAAGAAAGTCCACACATAAAGAAGATAGGGACAATATCCTGTTTCCATGGGACTTCCATACAAAGAAACAGAAAAATAGCATCTGCAAATTAAACAGGAATAGAAATGGGACTGCAAAAATGAGTTTAAAAAATTTTGTTAGTTTACATATACTTCTCCGTAGCCTGGTCACCACAGATATAAGTTCATTCAAAAGCGTAAGCTCTCGAAAAGCTGTCAGACAGAAAAAATGAAGGGTAATCTAGCAACAATTCTAAGTAGTATACAGGTCTAATTCTGGATACTATATATACAAAATGTGAGGTTTCTCTTAGATGTGCTCTTTGTGTGAATTTAGCCCCCCCCCCCCCAGCAAAGAGTTATGAGCTGTTATGGATAGAAATGACTCCGACACTGACACCGAGTGGGATCCCAAATTGCCTTTAGGACCCCTACACTGCGCAGCAATGGGGATGGCTGAGGCCATCGGACCGGTACTCATGGGCGGTAACTCGTTGTCCAGTCTGGATCAGAGGCTAGTTGTATAACGTAAAAATATCAGATACTTGTGTGCTGCAGCTATCTCGTCAAGCAGATGTCATGGACCCCCCAGGAGGCACTTTGAGGGGGCCTTTTGGCACTGTGCCCTGGGAACACCTCTGAAGAAGCTGCACACATCTCTGTTTGTAGGCTCACACCACAGCCCTGTGATCTCTGGAGCTCTCCTTTGGTTGTGCTGGTAATGTTCAGCATTCACTGAACTTCCTTCTGCCCTCTGAACGCGAGGAAGGGGAAAGCCCAACATCCTGCAATAAAAAAAAAAAAAAAGCAAACTAATTCCAATGTGCTCATGAACCAAAAAGCCCCTTGTCCGCCTGATCCATGGTTCTCTTTATCACCCCTTATGCGATGCAACCATGAGTCTACTGTGCACCCTACTATTTTGAATGAAATTTTTCTACGAGGGCATAACGCTTTACTGTTATGTACAAAAATACAGCTATGGCCCTACAGAACAGCAAACTGTAACACTGCGTGCCCTTTCTGGCTGGCAGTTGTTGGCAGAACAAAACTATTTGCAATCTTTTCCACAGCTGCGAAGTAGCCTTTGTGCATTCATTTCTCCAGAGTGCAATGCTACTCAAAATGCGGAATTCGTTTTTGATTTAATTTAAATTTAGCTTTTGGACAGTTAATTTCATTGTCAAAATGTGCAGTCAGCTACCTAAAAAATAGTATGTAGCAGACTTATGCATCTTTTCAGGGGCAAAATATCAGATCATTTCATTCTATGTGTATAATGCTGTATGAAGCATGCGTGACATCCAGATGATTTCAAATGTCCTTCGGTTATTTGGCCACAACCTGCAGAACTGTACACATACCAGGAAAGTTATGAGTTATTGAGAAAAAAATTAAGGTCACAAATGTTCTGGAAAGCCTGGAATGCTGCAGTTTGGAGCACAGATAGGCATTGCCTTTCTATTATTCGAGAACTAGAACATGTGGGAATTCAAAGTGCCTGACGTAGTGGACAAAACAATGTGGCATACAAATACCCCGTGTGAAAAAAATTCCTCTAGCATCAGTCTCTCTGCTGCCATCCGAAGGCAAGATAGAACCAATATTAATAACAATTCCTTGAAAATAGGGAAGGTCTGAAGAATAAAATCAGCAAAGGACTTTCGACTGATTAGTAAAGTGAACAGAAATGACAGAAAATGCTGCATTTACAGAGCTTGCATTCTGATGTTAAATGACTAAATTGGTAATAATAAGTTCTGAAATAAGATAAAAGATTCTGTGATATTAAGGTATTACAAGCATGAATTTGGAATTTATACTTGTTCCCATGACTGAAGCAGCAAAGAGACTAAGAAAGTTATTTCAAACAAGTGCCAATAGGAGCTTAAGGTCACACAACATGGATCATTTCATTTCTATGTCTTCAAGTGTTCTTATCAATAATACTTACATACAACCCCATAAAATAATCTATGTTATCCAGAATCCTCTCCAAAAGCTTTGCCTGGGAAGAGGAGTGCACTGAGCTGAATTTCTGCCAAAGCAAGAGAAGGTATTACAAAGAAGTAAGGGAGTGAAAATACAGTTTTGCCATGGAACTATGCTGGAATATCCATGCATTTGCAAGAGACAGTGTTACCCCCTGCTTCATGTATTTGCACCTGTCAGCTGAACAGCAATAATGCCCTGTGAGCACATTCTTGGACCATGATGGATGTGAAAAGTTGATGTTATCAGTTCTGTCACATAAATCATTAAAGCTATCCTATTCTGTGTAAAGATATCAGTGACTGCTCTATAGTCATCTCCTACATTTCTATGGGACAATTCGAATTGCTGAAGTTACATGCCCACTTACATGCCTGTAGGACGGTAGTCCCTGATGGTATCTCACTTTTAAACGTGTTGCTGTAAGCCATAAGAGTCAGTTACAAAATAGTTTGCAAATACATACATAAAATGCATATGTACAGGGTATATATTAAGGAACTTGTTCTTCAAAACTTGTATGAACTTTAGTTAATTGTTTTTACAGACTAAAAAAAACTATTATGGACAAATTTAAAATTCAGAAATGAAATGGTTGATGCATGTAGTAGTAGTTGGCTTTCTTTTCAACTACTAACACTGAAACTGCTTAGAGAAGAATTACCTAGTTCCCTTTCTGACATCCCTTCTAGCAACAACATATAAACACACGAAATGCATTCAACTACAATAATGATATGATGTAAACCTGTGAAAATAATACTACTGAAAATCTCTTTCAACACACACTTTTGAGCCTGAGTAGTGACAGCAAACACTGCTAAACAAGGGTAATCTTCCTCATCTTGTTACTATTATATTTAATTATAAGAAGAGAGGAGTTCAGGAATATTTTGTAATGTTAGCTTTCACAATACCTACCTCTCTGAGGTTGAGTAAAACCTTTCAGGTTGTCTGAAGACAGCTTTGATGCCTTAATTTCTTTTTTTTATTCCCCTGGACTAATTAACCTCAGTTTGCTAAAATCTCCTGCGAGACATTGTAAAACATCACTTGCTAAAGAGATTGTGAGGTTTTTCCTTGACAAATGTGAAGTGACATTCTGCCAGTGTCTTTTGTAAGATCTTATAAAGGAGTCGGTTCATCTACCAGAGAAAGAAAAAAACCCACCAGGAACCAAATGAAAAAAACAATACTCATCATACAGAGTAGCAGGGCTAAGTAAATGGTTCACACGTCTTGCACCCATGAGATGAAAGGGAATGAATCTGAATTCATTTTACATTTGATCACAGACAAGGCATGTTCCAGATCAAAGTGTGCCAGAATAATGGAGACAAAGTAAATGCAACTAGATCCAAACACATCTGTCATGGGTTTGATGTCTAAAAATGGAAATCCTTTATATTAATGTATTATTATATAACCACATGAGAACCAAAAGGCTCTTGAAGTCTTATTTTGTTTTTGTGCATTGTGGTTGAGAAAATTCAGCTAACATAACCCCCCACATAAATCTAACACATTGGGAGAAAGAGCGTGAAATACAAGAATGACCGAGTTGCCAAACCCTGTTCTCTTTGTGTATCATCAGGCAATATTTTAAAATAGGCTAACTGTAGAAGTGCTGGTGACCTGAATAAAACACATCAGCAGCATAGGAAATGAGTCTGATGGTTGTAATCCAATTTTCAGTGGACAAGGGTGCACATCACAAAAACCTCCTCTACAATTAGCACTAATTGGCAACTTTTTTGGCAGCCTTTTTACAAAGGCCAAAAATTGAATGGATGTGGAGATTAAACTGTCCTTTTGCTCCTAGAAGTACACCCTTTGAGTAAAGGTTGAGATTTATTAGTAGGGCAGCGTGGAAAAAAATGCAGCGCTTCTGGCTGTGTTGTACCTGTTCTGGGGATGAGCAGACTTCACTCTCCAGAGTTGTCAAGGCTGCATTTCTGCAAGAATTAAATTGCAGCAAAAGCATGAAACACTTTTTTAACTCTTCATCTGAAAGTACTTAAATGGTAAGAACTGTTTGAAGGTGCAGAAAACCAAGCTTTAGAGAAATGAACAAAAATGTGCTTGGCATTTCTGATGGGGAGGCTTGTGTGCTCAGAAGTTGGCAGACTTTCTTTCCTTTTCTTTCTAGGATCGCTCAGATTCATCGATGCAATATTTTTGTGTAAGAGGGATGCATCTTTGTGAGCAGTCTAGGTGTTTGGAAAAACTGATGCTCTTTTCAAACTGTGTTTAAGTCACCAAACCGAGCTCAATCACATTGCGGGAGCCATATTTCATGGAGGAGGACACACATTTTGCTGTGGATGTCCTTGCTCTACAGAAAAGCTTTTGGAAGTCTTTAGGCTTTAGAGCAGCTCCTGGCTCTGAAGTAGTTGGGATTTGGGTGTAGAAATGACCCTCACATCTGAGCAAGTGAAGCTGTAGTGCAGCAAGGACTTTGATATATTATACTGTAATGTGGTTTGCAAAGAAAATCAGGGCATAGAGCAAAGTTCTCTTTCTCATAGGTTAAAACAACCCACCTACATTTGGCTGTAACTCTCTATATTGTTGCTATTCCCAAGAAACTACCTTTCAGATTTCCAGGGCTCACAGCATTAGATACCTGCATTTTCAAAGAAACACATGCAGCTCTGCTTTTGTTGACATCAGTCGCTCTTCTGCTACATTATTCTGATTTATTCTAGAGTCTGGTCTCTGTTTATTGCTGACCTGTAGGAACTTAGGTTACTGTTACATTGACCTAGTCTAGCAGTACTCATTTCTGCAAACAGAAATTACTTCCTGAGAGCTCTTTATTTTCATGGAGATTTTCTGAACCTCACAAATTTTATTTCTTTTCAGTTTCGCAAGCTCAGCCTTTCATCCCTCTGAAAGATTAAAATTCTCATCTGTTGTTGTCTGAAACTATTAAGTGCTAATAATATACTCAGAGATGGCCCCAATCACTTTGCGTGCTTCTCCTCCAGGAGCTTGTTTTCTGCAGAGGGCACAGAATAGGTGAGCATGGAGAAGAATACCACCAGAATTTCTGCTGCTTCTTGTCAATTGTTAATGTTACTGTTGCATTTTTGTGGGCAATGTGGAAGAACCAACTCTTTGGGAATGGATTTAAAAGAATGGGGAGCGATGGCTTGGCAGAACTGATTGGAAGTCCACACAAATAGGAGGTATATCCCTTTTTGAGGTGTTCACTCTTTGCAGTGGTTTGATATTCTCTTACATATTGTAGAACCTGAAATTCATTTAAGTGTCATTACAGGCTAGAATCAGTAGGACAGCAAGATGGCAGGTGCTGCTCATAGCAACAGTTCACATAGGATTGATTTTTACCAGTGTCCTAAGAGTTTAGTTAGGAACCGAAGCCTGTGTGAGGGATAGCATAAGAGAAATGCAACTTTAAAGAAAACAGCTCTCATTGAACTGATTACAGATCTTTGACATAAAGCAAGATGCAACAACGTTTGATCTACCCTGATAAAATTTCCCTTTTAACTTTTTACATTCTCAGGTTTCTTTTAATTATTCTTTTCCAAGGACATGTTATTTCAATGGCAAAGCATTTTTACATATTCTTTATCTGTGATTTTACCAATTTTTTTTAAAAAAGGCACAGTTACCTTTAATTAAATGGAAAAAAATCCTGCATGCAAAGTAATAAAAAAATTTCCCTACCTTTAGCCATAGTGTGTTTTCAGATGCTGATCAGATTCTGCTGATGTTGCTCATACTCAATAGTCCAATACTTCATGCATACTGCAGCTGATCAAAATCAGTGGGATTCAGTTCTTCACATAGTAATGGACCACCCAATACAAAGAAGTGTATTATAAGGTTTTTGATGCTATAGCTGTCTCATACTTCACAAGGATGATGATAGTAGCAGCCTGAAATAAAGCTTTATTATTTTCAACATACCAGCACCCTATGAGTGTTAAATTCTCTCTGAGTAGCTCTGCTAAAGTAAAACAAACTCACAACTATTAGCTAAGAATAGCATTGCAGATAAGGATGCATGAAGCAGTTCCCATGCTTTAAACTCAAAGTAGACTCAAATGACAGTTTCTGAAAGAGGACATTTGTATTTCTTTAACTGAGTGAGCTATTTTTATGTGCATATTGTTTTAATTTAACAGAAGTCGTTAATTAAATTCTTCATTGTTCTGTGGATGAGTATTGTATATGCTAGTACTCCAGGCAAATGTAAAAGAAATACCTTAATGAACCCAGCATTGTCTGCTAACAACATATGTTTCAAGACTTCTGGAGTTTCAGGTCATTCTTTTTGATAGTGTTTGCAGTGCAGTTTTAGTGTCTTCTGACAGTAAATTACTCCATTTATTATTAAGGAATGAGATGAGCTATTATTTAGAACAGATTATTTCCTTAAATCAAAATGGGCTGTTTTATTAAATTGCTGGATCAGTTAAAAATGTGACTAAAAAAGGAGAATTTCCTATGCTTTCTATTCATTAATTTTAGCTTTCGTTCACCCTGAGATGTACTCTGACCTCTGTGGCAGTAAATTAATTCTCATTACACGATGCTGCCTTAAGGGAACACAAGGATGCAAAAATCACTGTTCTCACTCTGCTTCTTCAAAAGCCAAAGGCAAAAATGTTCCAATGATTTCAAAGGGAACGATCTGGATTTTAAGAAAAAATGAAACAGAAGGACGCAAACCAAAATCATCACTGTGGAACACACTTGCAGCCTTCAAGCCACCTTCCAGTTCAATGATTTGAGGGAGATTTGGCTTGGCTGGAAGGCTGCTGGGCCACCTCTTGGTGACTTCAGGAGGGGATGCACTGGGATCAGCACGTTGTAGCAGGGCTGACTGAGGAACGATATAGGGTCTCCCAGTCCTCACTATCCTGAGGCTTAGCATCTTCCTTCTGGCTCTGCAAAATGCTTTGTCCAGTCCTCCTTTCTCTCCTTCACACTGTCCTCAGCTGCTGTTTCTGTCTCCCACAGGGTGTTCCCAACTCCCATACTCTAGCACACAAGGCTCCAGAGGAAAGCTTTCTTTTGCCAAGCAGGTTCACAGAACCCCTGCTTCCAATTAATTCTCTATTAATGTTTCTATAAATAGGTGACTATAAAGCTTTTGTCTCCGCGTTGTGGCATTCAAGTGATGATAGCCTTTCAACAACAGCAGCGTGGTGAAATAGATACCAGAATACGCAGCGTTGCAATTGCTGGCGAGCACCCTTAGACTCTTTTGGTGGTCGCTGCCAACAAAAACACAGCATTCGTTCAATACCTGTAGGCATTCACTTTGCAAAGAAATACAAACAGTGAATATTTCAAACACTGAAACAAAATAGGGTAACCTATATATCCTAACATATAGGTAATAATTAGGAAGTGAGTTACTAGTCTCCCTCACTAATGTTTAATTTACATTTCTGCATAAGCAAGCATGTAGTTAAACTTTCAAAGCAGCAATATTAAATAATAATAGACTTCAAATAAATCAAGGAACGATATGTGCTGTACTGAACTTGGTTTTAATTCAGGGCTCCAAGCTGCTCAAATAACTGCTACTCTTGTTAAATTCATGCAGGTTTTGCCCTCAATATGTTTCATATTAGTCTCCAAGCATAGCTGAGCTGACTTGCTCTGAAAGTAAAAAATGAGAACTAATTCCTGGGGAAGTCACAGAGATACTGTGCAATAGAAACATGAGTCTGCTCTTTTTTTTATTTATTTATTTTTGGCTGAGCTTCTGTAGAGTCTGATGGAAAGTTTGATCATAATACAAGAGAATTTCAATTTCCGGAAATAGTTTGGGCTTACTCTTTATTCTATGTTCTTTGAAGGGTTTTGAAAAACACTCAGATAGGCACTGTAAATGCCTATTTTCTGTTAAAGAACACTTCCTGCAGCAACCAAGTGTATCATTTTGTTGTGTTTTTCCTAATTTTTATAAGATGGTTCTCTTTTTTAACAAGACAGAAATTAACCAAGATTGTCACAGGGTTTTACCAATGTCTGACAGCTATTTTTATACCTGAAATGTCTCCTCATGATTAGCTTTGTCAAGGTGAACAGAAATCTTACTTAGAGAAATTCTATAAATTTATTGAAAATTTTTGTGTCACAAACTTTTCCATTACCCTTTCAGTTCAGATATTTAATTTACTTATTGAAATCTCAGCAGATGGTTTTTAAGTGATGACTAGAAATCCTCAATCTGTGAATCTTTTTATTGTTATGTACTGATAAAATAACTTTTCTCCTGAAAATTAAGCCTGTCCTCATCCTTCCAGAGAATTTCAATAAGCAAAAAAGTTTGACTTTAATAAAAATCCGATAGTCACTGTATGACTGTTTTCCTGAGTATTTCTGCAATGTATTGGCTTATGTTTATCACCAGTTATCATAAAGCTAACGATATAATACCGGGTGCTTTTTACTATCAAGTCGTAGATCTCATGGAATTAAACCAGTCAAATGACTCTTCCCATTTGGACCCTCACTTCTTTGCTTCTGAAGATGAAGTTGTTTACAGAGGCACACAGCAGTGCAAAACGTCATTAAGAAGCAACTTCTGAGCAGCAAAGAATCCAGACTCTCAAGTAATAATATTTGGGGTTTGCTGATTTAAAAAGCAACCTGATCTTGGCATTTTTCATTTTGTTCTTCTAACTTAGCCCTTTTTTCTTATCATTCTTGAAAGCTAAAGTTTCTCAATCTTCATTTAATTGATTTGGAGAATCTTTGGTTTCATTTCTCTTTTAAAACTTGCTAATTTGAGTCTTGAAAAATTTCTGCAATACATATGGTGCCATATCATATCGATTGCTTCACTGATAGCTTTCACCTTTAAAGGACGTCCAACCTTTCTCCCCATCTGAAGATGAAATTAACTGAGTTCAAACTCTAACGTTAAAATTGTCCCATGGCTGTGATGCCCAAACCCTTCTGCCGCCTTTCACCTGCACAACCGGCAGTTAATGGTGCTCTGAGGAGGGTTGTTTTTCAAATCTTTCCTTTGCTAGATTCTGCCTCAGCAAATTCAATGACCCAGAATCTGTTCTTCAGCTCCATCTAACTTGATTTTTAAAAACATGGTCCAACTGTTGTTATTTAGCTTCAGTATTTAGCAATTTCCTAACACGAAACCAATAGCCTCTGTATTACTTGGTGGATCAAGGGCTTAACCTACATATTTTATGTCATTGCACCGTAGCTGTTCTGAAGTAATCACCCTGGACATCAGTATTTGCAATAACCTCTGATTTCTTTGCTTATTATCTTCTTAAAGCCATGATGCAAGACCTAGTCCTGCGACTGTTTTGTATAAAAAATAGTCCTGTTTGCTTCAATACCCTCATGTTTTGCTTGGCCTATTCACGAGCAATAACTGGTTGTACAGTCAAGACTACTGCTTTAAAAGCATTTTAAAGGAATTTTGCGTTTTAGCAAAAGCTAGTCTATGATTAAAAATAATGGGAAAAAAGACATTTTTCAATAAGATCACTTTCTTTTTTCAAATCTGAAACTCTAAAATATATACACTTTGATCTAGGAAAGACCAGATCTGTTTGTTGGTACTAGTAGGTCCTGCATTTTGTCATTTTGTGGTTTTATTTGCCCATTCCTCCACAGGTACCTCAAGCATTACCCCTCTCTTTTCCCAAAACCAAATTTGCCTCCAAGAATGGTTTCTCTGTCTGATGCTCAAGGCCTCCCCCCTGCCCCGGACGGTGCCCAAGTCACGGCCACGGGCTGTGTGGCGTCTGCAAGTCAGGACGTGCACGTCCATGAGCTGCCGTAACACGGCCTGCCCCCAGGGACCTGGGGTGTTTGTATGACCCGGGAATCAAAGAGAGCCCAGCAGGACCGGGCTTTCTGGTGAGGCCACAGCCACACAGCTGGCCGGTACTCAGCATGCCTTCGCTCAACCTGAAGTCCGTTTATAAGCCTGGCCTAGCTACATGGTTTGTTCCTCCTCCCTGGCTACAGCATGACATATTCATTCCTGATGTTTGGGTGGGATTGGCTTTGCAGCCGAGACGCCAGGGTTTCACAGCAAGCTGGGAGAGAACTGCAGGAACCCACAGATCCTTAAGCTTCCTTTTGCCCTCTTCCTTGTTCTGGAGACCCACCACATGGGAGGTCCCACCACACCTCACTCCTGGCTCCCAGCCTGGTTTGCTGCAGCATGACATTTGTGGTCAGTCTGTCCCAGATGATCTGAGAAACCTACTTTAAAGCCTTGAGTTAGATACCGGGTCTTGGCTGTTACTCAGGAATAAAATGCTCCCCCAGCCCCACTGCCGGATGGATGTGAGTGCCAGAAGGCTGTAAACCCAGGCACAACACAGCAGGGCACTGTACTTCACATCCTCTCTTCATTTCAACAGGTCTATTTGGTGCGTTGCTTTCTCTCACAAGATGGACAGGATTTCTCAGGTGGCCCCTGCCAGTGACTGACAGTACAAGTTGGGTGGTTATGCTGGTGTCTCCCTTCAGGGTAAGGAACTCTTTCAGTCCTGCACTTGTTTGTCTTAATGGTCTCCTTGAGACTCCATCACTCCATCAACTAACTCTCCAACTTTTGCCAATATGACCCTTACTTTTAAAATACATCATACTGGTTTGGGGTACCCTACCAGCCTGGGCATCTAGGATAACCGCAAGACTGGAAGCCATGGAGTGGTTTGAAGGGAGAGAAAGTAGAGGCCTGGAGTTTAAAGCTCCTTCTTAACAGGAAGTAAGAGAAAAGCAAAAGATATAGTTGCTTTCAAAAAGTGCCTCCACATCTCCATCAGAGCTTCATTAAGGCATTCTGCTGGTTCAGTATTCTGCAGGTGGTATCCTCATGTTCATAAGCTCTTTTATAAGTCACAGTCTGCATATTTCTTTCATCAGCTTGGAAGTATATTTATTCTCCAGATCAGCAGTGATCTCTGAGACCTGGGAGAGAGAGGAAAAAAACCCACCTTCACAATTATCTCTCAGCCGCAGAAAGAAGGCAAAGTGGGTGTGAAGAGGGGAGTCGCATCATCCCTTGAATCTCCATGCTGGTACCAGAGGAGAGTCTAATAAGGTCAACAGGATTCTGCTTCTGGGGTAGGGACCTCTTCTGCTGCGAAAATAATTCTCTCAGGCCCAACTTCACACACATCTTCAATCAGACTGTAGACCCCCATCTGTTGCCCAGTCACCTCATATTATAGAAAGGGGCATTTGGGGCACATTTTGGCTTTACCTAGGCCTCTTTCCACCCTAAAGTGTCTTCTAGCTCTCTCTTAAATCCTTTTAGCCCCAGTAGTTACACTTTCTCTTATATTCTTCCCTTCTACTGCCTCTGTTGACATTTTCTCTCTGGGCTAGCAGATCCCAACCAAACTTTCCTTAGTCTTTGGGCCACAGTAATGACTGTGTAAAGGAAAAGATCGAAGGATGTCAAATTTGTACTCATTTAATGAAGATTAAAATCTGATCCATCATTTTCTTAGATTGTCTGCCTAGAGCTCTTGTTCAGCTGTACAGACTCTACTCTTCCAAAGGGAAAATTTCTTCACCTTCAGAGGCAGCTGAAGGATGTCAACACATTGCAGGTGTGGGCTGTCAAACAAATTGCTATTTAAATGGAAAGTTACTGTTGAAACTCACTATATTTTAGCTGTGACAAAAGTTTAAAGAGGATAATTTATAGAACTTTATACTGCAAGACGTTCTGTATATCCCCAACACAAACAAGATGCAGAAAAACTCAGGAAGAATTAAGTTATTTGGGTCTTAAGCTACCCAGTTTTTTCTTTATGGAACATTTGGAGCTGTACAGTTGAGTTCTATGACACAAACATCTCAAAAATAGATCTGTCATGGTAATTTCCACTGTAAGAATCTTTGCTAGGGTCAAGTGCTCATGACATTTAAAATTTTGCTGAATCAAGCTGAACTGGGAGAGCTTAGAAGCAATGATAATATTGTATTATGATGCTTTATTATGGCATCCATATTCTAATTTAGGGTTCATTCATAAAATCCAACTTTGAACTTTGAACTTTGAACTTGAACCCTCTATTTGAGTTTGTAGGCTCTCTCCACATTGCTATTCCCTCCAGAGGGAGTGAAAATGAGGAGAAAGACTGAATGCAATTGCCAGATTGGCACTCTTGCTGCTCATCTAAACCTAACATTAATGTTTTGACTTGTTTTCCCTAGCTTTCTGATGCTTTCTTTTATTCTGTTTCCTTTATTTCCAGTGTTTTCTTTTTTTTTTAATAGATGTACATTAGACAGAACATTCCTCATTCTGAAGGTCTTAAGAGTTAAGGGATGTGATTTGTTACTTTGTCACTAATCATCCTTGTATCAAGATATCTATGCAATACCTGATTATCTGTTCTTTTACAATAATGGAACCTGAATAATTCTGAATAAAACTTTCAATAGTTACACTGGTGGTTTTAAAAGCACTCAGAGTTGGCAAACTATTACAACTCTCTACTAAATGAAATCTGCAGCCCCACTTGGAAGCTCCAGCTCTGCTAAATGGCAGGAAAAAAGGCCCGCTGTGCCTGTCGTCTTTTTTTTTCTTGCTTTCTTTTTAAAATTTTGCCTTGTTGTCCAACAGTGTTGTTCTGAAGCCCAGCCTTCAAGCCTATAGTGTGCTTTACAGCTCCAGCTGCAGTTTTGTGGCAATGTTTCAGTATTGTACGGGATAAAAAGAGTCTTCTGATTCAAGCATGTGGAAAGGAGATACACAATGTAAACCCACAACATATCCACTGCGCACCAAAGGGGGTTGCCACATGATAGCAGCAGTCTGCCAAATCCTCTGAACTTCTGGCATCTAATAATAGGAACGGTGCAATAAAAGAAAATCAAGGAAGGAAATTATTAGAGAGCTGGGAAAAGGGTAGGACTTATGTCACTTTTTGCAGGGCAAACTCTTTATCCCGCTTCATTAATGCAAAGATGATTGGATTGATAGAGGCTTAGCTCTGAGGACATCTGTTGGATAATAGCTGCTCTTTATTTATCTCAGCTCTGTGTATCAAAAAGCGTAAAGAGAAGTTCACACTCTTCCTACACTCCAACCTCTCACCCCAGTCCCAGAGTCTGGAATTTTCTTTCCCACTGTTTTGTTTCAATTAGAAAGGATATGCTCAAGTATGCTTTGTTCGAACTTCAGAGAGATGGTCTCTAGGACCGGCAGTCACCTCCAGCAAGAAAGACGAATTGAGCTTGGTAACCCCTCAGGGCGCTATTGATCCCTGCTAAAAACCATGGGAAAAGCAGACATGAAAATATTTTTTCATAGTATTTTTAGAAAAAGTGAAGGAAAAGTAGTTTAAAACTTAAAATAAGAATGTAGATAAGCAACTGGGTAAAAGTTGGTTTATACATATATGTATTTACTAAATGTGTATTTATTACACTGAACTACTAAAATAATCAATTAAAATTATCTGAATTTCGCTTATTTCTGTTTTTCCTGAATATTTTGTAGAAAATATCTCTATTACAATGATGGAAGTAACAACACAAAGAGAGGTTTAAATACTTATACCGAAGAAACCTCATGTCTTTATCAGACTAATCCCAAAATAACATAGCCAAGAAAATGATTACTACTGGCACTGACTCAGTGTACTTTGCTAAATTCTGGTCTCAGTTTACACGGCTGCATATCCCAGGAATTCCGGGAGAGTCATCTGACTTCAGATTTTTTTTAATTTGAAAACTGTTCCGTGGAAAGTCAATGATGTCAATGGAATTATTTCAAGCTTATTCAAATAATGGCAGAGTGTGTCATTATAAATAAAGGCTTTCATCATGTTGCATGAAACTATGATCTCCCCAACTACCTCAGAACATGTGGCTTAATCCTCTGCATTCGTTTGTATTTTTATTTTCTGTGCCTTCCCTCTGAGAAGTCTTCCATGTACTCACACAATCATTTTTAATTCTTACTTTCCATTTACCTTGTTCTCTTAGCTTTCTTCATTTCTTCCGTGTCACTCCATTCCTAAACATCAGTGTTAATTGTTTTTTTCACAGTCTCTTTCATCTAGCTCAGTTTCTTGGATTTGAGTTTGGTGGTTTGGGTTTTTTGGGTTTTTTTCCCCCACCTTACCAGGTGGATTAGTCTCTTCCACATCTCTTGTCAAAACAACTGTTTCTGTTTCAGTTACTACATCAGGGAGCAAGTATTTCCTCCCGGACCAGACTCATTCCAGAGCTTCTTATTTTGGGGAGAACAAAGTGTGAGGAGACAACCAAACCAATGACAGCTACTCCTTAAAGAAGGGCACACTAAATAGCTACCCAGCCTGTTCTCAGGCACTATCTCCACCTGGCCCATTTTGGGCCAGTAGAAGCCAATTCTCTAATAGAGCTAAACAGCAGGCATGCATGAAGAGTCAGTAATTTCATTCTGTTCATTGTTTAGAAATACTTTGAGCTATACTTATGCCAGTTATTGTGGTTAGATGAGAGAAAAACAGATGGAATTACTTTATTTGATTTATTCATTTATGAAAACCAGTGAACTGTAGGATTCTACTGCAGCAGTTCTCTGGAAGGGAAAATGAACAAGCGAGATAGCAACAAGCATATCACCAGGCAAAACACCGGAGAGGAAAGAAAGTAACATTACTTTGATAAGAATTTGTGAAAAATTAAATTCAAGCCAGTTGGGATGCTGGAGATGAGAAACAAGATTGATACAGTTTAATGGGAAGAATCTTTAAGCAACAACTGACTTTACTGCAAGCGGATTCAAATTCATCTTATGGCTTCACTTAAGCAAGACTTAGAAATACAAAATAATTATCTGTAAATGTTCTATCATGAACAAAGCCCTGCAAAAGGAGGGTAATCATAAAATAACTTTACTGACCTATCAGATGTGGCAGTGCATTTTTAAAAAGTTAGACATGGATTGTGGCAAGATATAAGCTTATTCTAGCCAGGTAAATCATTCCCATCTTTTTATCAGTTGGGTAGTGGAAATTGGGGATCTTAGGCCAAATTTCTGGCCTCGGTAAATCAAGTGAGACCAAGATTTTGGTGATGAACTTCGAGGTTTTCAAAGTTTCAGAATGAAAGGTTCTTATTAGACTCATTGCTACAAGGCAGCTCATCTGACCTATACTAAGTGTCTGTGTTAGGAGGAAATTAATCAGTGACTATAAAGGGAGCTTAGTTCACATTAGTAGCCTCCCAGTGACTCACTCAGACTTGAAAGTCTATCTTTTGGATACCGAAATTAGGGCTGATTATTCTTGTCCTCAGTCACTTGACAAGGCTCTACAGCAAGTCTTTATCAGAGCCACAAACTGAAAACAGACTTTTGCTCTGTCAAACCAAAGCCTCCGTTGTGATGGCATCCTGCCTTCCAGCAAATGCTGTGAGCAAAAATGGTGCAAACTCTGAATAGCAACCACCTGATAAAAAAGAAATGGCGTTCTCCAGGCTAGAGAAAGAAGAAAGTGAATAACTAAATAGGGAAGGATGAAAAATTGCTTTCTGATTTATATCTTTCCATTTCAGAAATCAGTTTTCCTTTTGTCAGGCTGGCATGTGTAATGCTTCTTTTGTGCCAAACAAGCATTTTTAGAGAGTTCAGAACATAAATGAAAGGTCACAGAAGTATACTTTTCTGGCACTAAATCTTCAAAGCAAAGAGGCTGCTAATCACCAAGGATGAAGTCTAGCATAGCAGAAAAGCTTGAAACGGCTTCTTCAGATGATGTTTTAACAATCAGACTCTTTTTAAGCACACAATTGCAACCTAATAATCTCAACCAGGGGCTGCAGTACCACCTCTTCCCCAGATGAACAGCACGCCAGCATCTGAAGAGAGTATCAGAGGGAGAAAACGTTAACATTATTCAAAACTAAGTCTATGTTCTTTGATCTCAACATTTAGCATTTATTGAAATAATAAATTGTTATACATTTTTTTCTTTTAAGATAATGTAGTTCTTTCCCCCACCACCACCCTTGGAACATTTGCAAAAAAACAAACAAACAAACAAACAAACAAAAAAAAGAGTTAAACGTGGAAACAGGCCAGCCCACCTCCCCGTCCCCATCCTTTGCTGGGCAGGCTGCATGAGATACATCAAAGCTTCTCTTCAATGAATGGGGTAACTGTTACCCCATGCTCTACATGCTGAGAGAGAACTAGATCCAAAAAGGAACGTGGGCACTGAAATATGTTAAAACTTCTCTGTTACTTAACTTTACCATCACCAGCTTTCAACGTCTGGTCCCCAGAGGGGAATCCAGAACAGGAAGTTCAGCACTCGGCCCTTTCTGCGGCAGCTCAGAGTAACACCAAAATGGTCAACACCGTCCCCAACACTCTGGCTGGCTCTTTGGCCCTCAGCGAGGGCTGCACAGAGGTCCTCGGCTATGCTAGAGCCACCACCCTGAGTCCCTTATGCATATACTCCAAATCTTTCTGAAATAGAGTGGAAGACTTCTTTCCTTTTTCTTAAAAGGGAAGATAAAAAGCCATGAGGGTGGTGTTCATGACCTTCTTTTGTATGGCATCTTGGTCTCTAAAATTATGTGTTGCAGCCTTTCAAGAAGGGCATTGGAAAATACATGAAGGTTTTGTGAACTACCGAAAAAAATCTTAGGAATTTTATTATTCTTTATTTATTGTTTGTTGTTTTACTCTATTAATTTATTCTAAGTTCTTATTGTAAAGTTAATTACAAATGTAAATGCAATAAAGTAAAATAGGTAACTTAAAATATAATGAAAATAAATTATGATGGTTTGTTACTGGCAAAAGCTCACTTCCTCTGGAACAGACTACTTAGAATTGGTTGTAAACACAAGCTGGAAAATTTTTTGTACCAGTTAGAAAGCAACTAATTTTTTTAACAACAGTGACTGCTGAATGCCATTGTGGAGGGGCAGGAAAAGGGAGTAGAACTCCTTTATACTTAGCTATTTGGATATGCAGCAAGTAATAAAGCTAATTCTCATTTCCCTGATGGAAGTCAGACTTGACTGTAGTGGAAATGGGAAAAGGTCAGAGAAGAATAACAAGGCTCTTCAAAGATGATGAACAACGTTCCTATGGGAAACAACTAATTGGACAGAAATTTTCAAATTAGGCATGACCAGAGATTGATGTGAAAGTGGTCTGTAAAATCTTAAGTGGTGTGGATAAGGTGAATAAGGAATTATTGTTTACTGCTTTTCCCACTTGAGAAAGGCAGAGCCTCAAATGAGGGAGACGGGGTCACGGCAAACAAGAAAGCCGTTCTTCATACTGCTTGTAGCTGAGCTGCGAATCTCAGTGACATGAGATGGGGTCACTGATAAAAGTCTAGGACAGCTCAAGGAGAAGTGGACAAATGAAAGACATCTCAATTCACACACACAAAAAAGTATCTTTAGCAAGAGATGGCCACAAATTATTGGAGGCCAGGAAAAGATTCTGGGGAAATTTTACTACATCCTTAGCTTGTTTTTAATTTCCTTTAGCATCTGCCACTATTGGAGGTAGGATATCGGGCTAAATAAATCTGTGATCTGATTTGGCACAGTGCTTCTTAGGCTTTTATGGATAAAAGTTGAAAATTCTTAGTGGTAAGAATATAGTCCGGGTCCCCTATACCACTGTATGAGTCTCCTAGATGCTGATTATGGAGTCACAGTCACTCTTTCTGGTCAAATGAATATTGAACGTCTCAAAAGACACTATCTCTATGTAATCTGAAGAATTTATGCAATATTATATGTTCTGAAAACGCATTACCATCTCTCATACACTGTGATGAGGAAAGCAGTTGTGTGCTGTTCACAGTGGATAAAAAGTCACTTACTGAATGAATAAAACTGTCTCTTTTCAGCAGTCTTAAACCATTAATGTAGGGATTCCAGAAGGACTTTAGAAAGAAAGAACCAAGGGAAGGTTTTGGAGAGGTCCACAATGACTTCAGGATTACTGACTTGAGAGCAATATCAAGACCTAAAGTAAGAAAAATCATCTCTACTGAAGATGAAGGAAAAGCAGAACTTTCGGCCCCAGTGGGAACATCTTTGTCATACTCAAGTCTTTGACATACTCAAAACTAAGAAATTATGGCCTAGCAAAATGGGATGCCTACTTACCCTTTAATTGAATATCAAGTTGGGCTTCACCTAGGTGAGCTTCATCTAAAGTAATACCTTAAGCAAAAGCAAGCAATGCTCTGTCCTGCAAATAGAGTACAGGAGTCTGAACTGGAATGAAGAGGATCAAAGTGGAGTTGCAATGGTGAAGTCCATGAAGAGTCTGAGCTACCAAAATAAGCAGTTTTCATGAGGTCTTAAAGATGCAACAAGTGAGATCATTAGGGTAAACTGAAACTCTCTTCAGTTCTTTACAGAATTTGAATGTGTTTTCCTGGTTTCAGACTTAGAAATCCTTTTTTTCACAGCACTATGCAACATTTCTTATCATTTCTGCCATCTGATAGTTTTGTACTTTTATTTCTCCATGGTTGTCTCTAAAGGAATTCTTTTTTTTAATTCTCTTTTCTATTTCTGCTGGACTAGCTTATGATGCATGTTTTTCAGCAGTTTTTACTTCTTTTCTTTCCATAATTAAACTCAAAATTCTTATAAGAAATAGTTTCACAAAAATGAGTAAAGTTAGGAAAGTTTTTGCACAGCAGGTTGCTTTCCACAAGTTCATTTTAGCCCCGTACTTGGATGTTTGAAGTATATAGTTGTTCTATCCTGCAATCTAGAAATCTCATTCCATGTCCTCAGTAGCACTATACTATCCCTATATTCCTTTATCTTTTCAGCAATAATATTCTCTTTATATTCTCCTACAATTTGTTTTTCCTGCAGTTTCTTGGCTTCAGTGTTTTGGATAGGAACTTCTGCACTGTGTATTTTACAAGCTCAGATGCAAATGGTAGAGACAAAAATTAGGGAGAGATTTTAGAATTCAGATCCAGGCATAAGACGAGACGATCATCCCTGTGGTGCTCCACTTCTCAAACTGCTCTGTTCATGCTCTCTTCCTTGACGGACGCTAGGATTTCTTATTGGTTACTCTAACATATTGCCCTGATAATGGCTCCAGTGGGCTGAAACTTAGGCCAGAGGCTGACCTGAGCTACAAGGCAAGACCTTTGATCTGCTGCCCACTGCAGCACTGCTACCAAGATAGTGCCAGAAGAGCTTCTGTAAAACCATGTCCTTGATTTGGGGTGAATCCAGGCTCAAAGTGTGCTGATGCTTTGGCAGAGCACCCTGGCAGTCTGGTGTAAACTGAATGCCATGCACTGGAAGCTCACTACTTTACCTAAGAAAAATAATCCTACCAATAATGGATCACCACTTTCTTCATTTTACTATCATTGTCATAAAAATAAGGGCTTTTTCATTAGAGTAAAAATTCTTACTATGCCATTTCTATTATCTCATTTTACTTTTATGTGGGAATATAGCTTACTAGCCCTTAACCTACGCCTACTCTCTCCCATAATAATGGGTTCACATTAAGTAAATGCCAAAGAAAACTGACTTCCAACATCTTTCTGACCAGATGATGATTTATTTTTTATTTCTAAATTTACTTCCAAAGTTTTCTTTTACATTACTTTGTCCCTTTTTAATCCTCTCTGATGATAAAATTGTCTGTTCCCATCATTGCAGCTAACGAAGTCACCAGATCAGTGACTTGTTCTTATCCTGATAGTTCCCATTCTCTTGTTCTTTTTCCCACACTAACAATAATAAAATAACATTTTTTCTAATTAAATAGTCACTGAGTGAAATGTGTAAGCAATCTTTGTAGCAGGTGTCTTCCAGGGAATCTCTTATCATAGAGCTGGAGAACTGTGCTCACCTTTACTACATCTATTACTACCATGTATCATGATTTCTTTATTTGCAGAGCAGCTCTGCTTCAGAAAACACAGGCAGAGGATATATCCACCCCAGGCCTGTAAACCAGGAGATGGGAGACAGCGGTTTGAATGCTGTCAAGCTGAGGAGAACAAATGTGCCAGGTCATTTGGTTTTGCGTATTTTGAAAGAAGGGTGTAGCTGGTTCCTGAGCTTAGAAGAGACCGTGGAGACACTTGATAGCAGAAGCCTAGACTGCAAATTCCAGCCTGGCACATGAGTCACTTTTATAGCCCCAAATCAGATACCAAAGTACCAAATCACACAGATGTCTGAAACACCTCTTGTTTCTGCCTTTCTTGCTTGTTGGTTTAGACTCAGTTGTGTGGCTCATTCCGAGGTGCTCACTTCTCCTCAGGGCTTGCTGAGGAGCACGGGGGTTTGCATGCTGCAAGTCACGTGTCTTGGCATTAGACACGCCTGGCTGACCATGTTCGGTTATGAAGTCAGGTTGTAAAATTTTAGATTTGCTCTAATTTAATAAAGACATATTTATTTTATTGAAATGCATTCAAATGTAAGAACAGTCAAGCTACGCAGTCCTCATGAGCACTGCTCATTGTCTGGTTTACTTTTCATAATGCAAACACGGACAATTGTCTCAGTTCATTATCAAATAAAGTCAGTTTTATTGGTCCATTGCATAAGAAATATTCGTTTTTAACAAACTGATTTGTCAAGCAGCAGTCAAGTTTGTTCCTCATCTTCTGAGTCACTTATATGCAGATGTACAGCTTACAGAATCATTGGCTTTAAAAACAGGGACTTGCTTAGTTGATCACCATTTTCTTCTCCTTTGGTGAGCTGCAGGGTGTTTTCTGGCAGATGTAACTGCATACGAACTAGGGCACTGACTGAAAGAATCATTGACTGTCAAGCTGGTATTTAATATTTTGTGCCATTCCCTTTTCTTTCTTTTCAAGGATAACTGATATTTTGACTCTAAGTTTTCCTCCATGAAGTGAGCACTGTAAAACCATGTCCTTGATTTGGGGTGAATCCAGAGAATCAAAAAGTTCTTTTTAGTGCTAAATGAACTGGTTTTACATTGATCTGATATCCCACCTTGTCTTCAGTGTGAAGAAAATAGATTTTCTATTACATCCAAAATATGAGATGGAAACATAGGTACTGGAAGACTAGGTGCTAGGCTCTGAGAGGTATTTAGGAGAGCTGCCAAAGGACACAGGAGTAGTGCTTGGGAACCTGGATCTGCTAAGTTCCAGTCGAAAGCCTTCACTGCAGTTCATCCTTTCTGTTTCTTACAGGGCTTCAAAGAAGACCACATCGGGGCAACCTGATACTTCGCTGCAGGCTGCGTTACAACCCGGTGTCAGCGCTGATGTGGTTCAACCGGTTGAAATGATTCCTTTCTGGATATTTCAGAAAATCCTTTTGAATGAAAGGTGCTGTAACCCCCAGAAATAAGATGCCGATGCTCTTGCTGATTTAAATGAAAATCACTGTGCTGTCAGTGTGCATGTAGATCATCATGCTGTCAGTGCGTATAGTTACCTGGTTTATTACTTGGAGTTTTGGCCTTCCCTTTTCATTTATATGAATAACTTTGATCTCAGTTAATACCTCTATTTGGGGATCTGGCCAGCTGTAGTGTAAATACAAGGGGTGGCATTGTTTCCATAATGACAGGGGCTTCCTCACCTGCTATTTCATGTTATAATTCAGTTAAATCAAGTGTTCTTATTTTCATGAATCAGCTTCTGCTTGACAAAGCCACAATTTGGATCAAAAGAGTAAGGACAGAGTATTTTCACCTATACAATATTGCACTTAGCTCCAATTTCTTCTGTCAGTCACTTTCTTTCAATTATCTCTCATAATTAAAAGATTATCTAAACAGATACTGCAGGTGGCTACAAAATTAGCAACCAGTGGAAAAATGCAGAAATTTCAGACTATTATTTTGGATTTGTGCCTAAAAAGGCAGCAGATGAAAGCCATCACCATATGACTTCATGTTTCTTTACCTGAGATAATGAGTAGATACATTCAAGCAAATTAAATTGTTAGCTAAGGCCCACATCACGGTAGTTGGCTCCATCACCTTTTGCAAAGAAATGTGATACTTACGCTGGTGTCAGTGATAACCAGATCAGCTTCTCAGTCTATCTCTGAATAGCAGTTCAAGCAAAATAAATTATAGCATTGGGGCTACTTCTGCAAAGAGTTCGTGTAAGCAAAAGGGCTGTAATATTCAGGATCTATTTTACTTGTTTGTTAGCTGAGCGGGGAGGTTGGACCAGATGATTTCCCAGAGGTCCCAACCTTACTGGTTCTATGAGTCTATGATTCCAAAGCAAAGTGACTATCAAAGCCACCGTATAGCAATCCTGTACAGGAGAAACTGCATCAGAAATGTTGAGTCAAAGGCAGCCAAATGCCTAGAGTTAGAAAATGCATTAGGAAATGACTTTAATAATATCTCTGCATCCTGTGATCCCACACAAGCAGTGGGTTTCAAAATGTTCTTTGATACCCAGCATTGAGTGCGCAACTCTAGGCTCCATGCAAGAGTTCAAACCCCGCTCTGAAGAGATTTACTGAATTCTTCAAGGGCATTTTGTTACATTATAGCACCAAGCAGGGCTCACAAACAATAAGCAATTTTTCGCAAAATCTTTATAATGTTGGGAAATCGTTCATCCCCCAATGGGGAAGCAGAAATTAAATAAAAAATCCTCCATCCGCTTTATGTGCCCAAGCTGACGCCACAGTTGAATAGTCACAATAAGGGAAGTCCAGGGATCATTACTTTCAATTTCAGGTCACCGCTTAGCACTTGTGCAGCTCAGATCCCATGGTCTCAAAAAAGCTTCCCTTAAAAGCAAGCAAACGTTTGTATAAAGTCTGTGGGTAAGTGTCTTGACAAATATTACACAGGAATTCTGTGCTAGAGGCAAGGACAGAATCTAGTCCCACAGCATTCAACTGCTGTAATTCCACGTTTTACAATTCTGTATTCAGCTGCCCAAAACAAAAGGCCATTTTTGTTTTCTCTATAGACCCCTACATCGTAAGGGGAGATCACAAGACAAAGCCTCTTTCACTACCCAGTTCTTAGCCTTCATCAGAGCTCTATCCATCCTTCACAGTTTCCTGTGAGAAAAATAATTATTATTTTATTTTATTATTTATTTATTTATTACTTGTTTTGTTTATTTATTTATTATTTTATTTTATAACTTCATTAAAGGATTGTATAACAACAGAGACACAGAATAAGATTCAATTAAGTTCTTTTTTTTTTTTTTTTTCTTGCAACCGTAATGTTCTTTTAATGCAGTTAGGCATTAATTTCCTACACAGAAACCCCTCAAATCCTCTAACATGGAATGGTAAATTATGCAACACAATAATATGAAGTATACACATAATCTCCCTACATACATATGTTAAGAGCAGACTCAAGGCTGGGAAATGTTTGCCCATATTATTGACTGTGGTCTCTATTGTAGCTGGGCTCAGAACCTCAATACCGTTTAGAAAAAGCCAGCCTGAAGGTATCTGCTAGGGGATGAATCTGCAAGTGTGCTTGACTGAGGGTATTCTTGAGCCATACTAAACAGATAGATAGAAAAGAGCTTGGCTCAGCTCTAAAAAATCTGGAATATCCAAGCCTTCGCCTTTGGGAATTCTCTGGATCTGGCTTCGTGTAAGGCCTCCAGACAGGCCTGATTTGCTCAGACAGTTCTGAAACACCTGTTTTTAATGGGAATTCACTATTTTGTCTTGAATTTCTCTATATTCGTCCCGGTTTATTGGCCCTGGGACCTTACCCATTATCCTTTAAGCTATATCACATCCAGGGTCCCTTAAAATAGACTTTTACAGATTTCCTGACTATCTCATTACTAATTACTCTAGTAAATTCTTTACCACAATAATCTAGCAAATTCTTTGTAAATAACTATACTGTGCATGGTAATTGCTCCAACAGCCCCAACAGAATGGAGCTGTATTTTGCACTAGTTATGAACCCCACAAAGCAGCATATTCATGTCAGAGTCTATTATATGTGTTTTTATTCCCCCCCCATATAAATCTGTTTTTAAATAGGTAATTAAGCCATAAAGATGGAAAAATTGCAGTAAATTGTGCACATTTTCCGACTCCTTTTGGCCACTGTCATGTAAATAGTTCTCCTGCAGTATAGGAATACCCTGTATGCAGTTAAGGTAAGCAGCTCCACATGGACGTGGGGATCCAATGAAGAGATCTCACCATGGAAGGGTCAGCGGAGAGCCCCGAAGAGCCCACCTGCCTCAGGTGTCCTGGGGGACCAGAAATGGGGCCGAGAACTTCTCTGGAGGGTGCACGCGTGTGTGAACCTGTAAGCGCAGTCGCTGCTGGAATTTGATTCATAGGAACTATATCAATCTGATGTTTTAGAAATTAGGAAGGCATATCAAATTATCTTATAGCAAGCGTGTGTCAATGTACTTTTTGCAGCACAGAATGCAAGGAGTGGGATGCTTCACTCATCTCACAGTTTCTTCTCTGTACACACTCCTCTGGGAAGCAGCAATTCTTTTGACCTTCTTTCACTGCACTTTGGGGCCATGTGCGTCTCTCTCGCAACCGTTGTGGTTAGAAATTGTGGCATACAAAATCAAACGCCCTTCCCACACGGATACTTGCAAAGAATTTGTCTGGCTGGCTCTGATTTTACTTCTGCAGTCCTACACAGCCACATGGTGGTCCTTCATCAGGAACCTCAGCACAATGTGTTGTTTTATTCTATACTCACTTGTTAAAAATGTAACAGTCTGGAAATCTCCTGTTTCATGCCTAAGAGCAATTTAAATCCAAGAATCAAATTTCTTGTGATGTTTTTAACCTCAGATGGGCAATTATACTGATAATAAACTGAGTCATGAATTGTTGTTGCACCTGCATAATGTATCTGTCTGAAAATAAGAATGCTAGAAGATGCAGCAAATTACTTGTGTATTACAGAGGAAAACCTAAAAGGATAAATTCCATTGTTTTGGAAGAGAGCCGAAGTTCTGGCAGAGTAGAAATGTTAATCTATTCTCTTTGGGTATCCTTTCTCAGCATCATAACATTGGAGGAGGATTACATTAAAAGTGAAGATTGCCTGCTGCAAAAGAAAGAGCTTGGATATAACATTTTCACAGTTCTTCCCTGATGGCAACCTAAGAGGCTACAGCATAAAACATAGTTATCCCACACAGTAAGGGATTTACCTTCCACATCTGCACTGCTTTAACACATTGAGCAATAGGGAGAAGCTTTCAAGGATGAAAAATGCTCACATTCACCTGATTCTCATTTTTTAATTCGTTAGAACATTTGGCACTCTGCACAGAGCGCCTTTCTTTTTCCTTCATCTCAGGAAAAGCATGTTGTCTGTTTGCTCAGCTAAGCCTTGAAAGCACCAAAGACAAACCTGTCCTTTGGCGGTGACAAGCCGCTTCACAGCTCCTGAACAGAATCAGCATCGAAAAGGCCCTAGGAGAAAAAGCAGGTATCAGCTGTGGGCTGGCTGCTTTGCCAAAGCAAATACACCCATCTTCCACAAGAGTATTTTTCTAATATTTCTCAAAGCATTTGTTGTATAAATTTGAGTGGGACAGTTTCTAGGAGCTGCTGGGTCTTCCCTTGCTCTGGCCAATACCCTCAAGTCCGATACTGGAAAGGAGTTAGTAACCTGCTGTACCGCTGTTCCTGCTGTGAAATCCAGCCTCTGGCCCGCAGCTTTACTTCACGCCGCCTGCTCCACCGCGGCGAGGTGGGAGCCGGATGCCAGCAGAGCGAGGTGCAGAGGGCAGCGGTGGTTAAAAAGTCACGTTTTTAGCTTTGCAGGGCAAGAGCGAACTGCTGCCTGCTCTGGTGAAGACACCTCCCAGCAGGTAAGAGAAAGGAAAGGCTTTAAAGGGAGGGAGAAAAGAAGAACTCGGCATTAAGTAGGAGAGTAAAATACCATGAAAATACGTGATGTGGGGAAAAGAAAAGGGGGAAGATAGTGAAACATTTTTTCCCTCAATCAGCTGATGAGCGAGCAGTGAAAAGCAGCTGTAACGCAACAGGGGGACGCAAGCCGCCCGTCCGGCCGCGACACAAGTACAACGCGCCCTCCCAGCCGCTTTGAGTTGCACGGCAGCACCCGTTCGAGCCCGTACGGATGCAGTTTCCACACCTTCACCATCGCCAGCGATGACCCCTGTTGCCTCTTCCTTTTCTTTTCTTTCTTTTTTTTTAAAGTCCTGCTGATTTCATTTGTCCACTGCACCCCAGCTTTTAACAGAACTGATATTTCAGAAATTGTTTGCCTTCTTTCAAGCAAAGATTATAGTGGTTTAGTGCCAGTCAGATGCTGAACAGATGGATGCACCTGCACAGAGAAATACTGAGTTAAATGGCGCTGCGTCCATTTACTCAAGTAGATCTAATTCCTTATCTCTTACTGACCCTTCAGTCTCTCTTCCCGTGTTCCTCCCTTCCTGAGATCGTTCATTCACACAAACTGCTTCCTCCTTAGACTGCCTCTCTCTCCACCGCTCTTGCCTTTCCCAGCACTCATCCCTCGAGCATCGGTCTTGCTAAGCGGCTCCGTCGGCGCTGCCTCCAGAAATCCCTGCCTCCAAAGTCGGTTCTGCTTCACACTTCCCTCACATCAAAGCCTCTGCTCCGAAAGTTACAATGACTGAGAAAATAACCTTGTGCTCTCTTACCAGCCCTGAAATATGCTTGCTCAACTTCGCTGTGGGAAGCTTTCTCAGTAAAATAAAGGTGCAGAGACTCTGTATCTTTAATAGAGCTTTAAATTTGATGCATACGTTTTTTTTTCCCCTCTCTTTAGGAAAAACAATTAGGCTAGAGTTCATTTACAGTAATTTTATAACATACATCATATGCTATTCAGGGAGGATAGATAGACGACGGTCAGCTTTAGGCGTTGCTAAAATGCCTAAGAGCCTGTTTGTGCAAACCCATGGCTTGCGAACCAGGAACTCGCCTCTGCCTCGACCCCGGCGGCAGGCGACCGGCGCTGCCTGGAGCGGGTGTCCAGCCAAGAAGGGGGCTGAGGAGCACCGTGGGACTGCAGACTCTGAGTTATTTCATTATATAGTAGATATCTAAGCTATTTAAGTGTATAGCTGTATGTTACATGCTCTGTGAAAGGGGTAAAAATGTGCTGGTCTATAAGCCAGACCCCTGGATTGGGCACATCTGAGCAAGGATGGGGCGAGTGGGTGCTCTGGTGAGTGTGAGCTCCTTGGAAAGAGCTGCCATGGCTTCCACCGAGCACTGCTCTTGGAGCTGGGTGGAAAAGACAGCAGCCATCTGCACGAAGGCCAGAGCGCTGAGGCGGCTGAGACTGCGGCTGCTACTGCATATCACCCGAAAGGAATAAATGCTTAAATATACATTCCTGTTCTGCTTTCACAAATGAATGGTTTGGCTATGTATTATACCAGCTCTTCCGGTGTCGAGTTCTCAAATTTAGTTTATGAGCTCAACACACACGTTTATGATTTCAACAGTGTTGTGAAGGCAAAAAGACAAATAGGTGCTTTTTTGGGGGGGGGGGGCACTGGCTTTTCAATTGAAGAAATGTTCTGAAAGACATAGAGAATCAGTTTGTTAAAATCAGTCATCTCTAAAACTAATTAAAAAACTTTTTACTATAGGCAGACAGGAGCATTAGCACATAACTATTATAAGATGAAAACATTTAAATTGCTGCAATATATAATTCTGATTTCTCAGCACGATGCAGAAAGTCACTTTAGATGCTGCCAACCTGAGACTTCACTGATTCTGCCTCCTTGCAAACATGACAGCCGCAGGCAACATCTACCTGAGCAAGTCATTTGGGGGACAGAAGCAGACCAACCTACTGGAGCAGTGGCACTGAGGCCCCCGTACCTATACAATATGCAGTACAGTAGTTTTACTTTGGATTAAATACAATCCAGGCTCTAAAATGAAACGTATCCGTGTGTAGCATCTGATGCAGTCCAAATGACTAACCCCTGGTTTGCACCCTTGTACCCCCACTGAGATGAAGTGTGTGTTTGGCGTGCACTTCGAGCTCACTTTCAGGTTTCGTTTCCTCTGAAAGGAGTTCAGTTCAGTCACAGTTTGCCCTGTGATCCAAACCAGCGTGTGGGAAGGGAGGATGATTGGGGACATCAACTCAAAACCATAAAGCTACTGTAAACCAAACTGTTATTGCAAATGCAGCCTTCAATTCCTATTCCAATGTCATGTGACCAAAAGGAAAGTGTTACTAGTTTCTCAGCTTGGTCCCTCGAGATTTTATTATGAGCAGAAGTTCTGCAAGAAAGGAGAGGAGATCTGTGCTCATCACCTGGGCATGACAGGCCAAATCACCAGCTGACTGACCCTTACAGGGAGTTAATGGAGTTACATATTGAGCGAGCTGAGCCGAAAATCACACATCTACCTGGATTCTGAACTCGTTTTATGATGGGAACACAATTTTAATCCATCTCATTCTGAAAGATCTGAAAATTTGCACGTTGTCACTGAGGATAACCCTAGTTGTCAAATTTATAATGTATTAAAAGTAACAGGATTTCACAGATTAAGAACATTTGCATTTTTCCCATTCAAAATGCCCAATTATCCATCATCTGTGCTGAAAAAATCAACAGGCCATTGAACTTAAAACCTCTTTTGTTAGAAACAGAATTAGAGACCTGTCTTCACTCGTATTAGCAAAGTGCTTTAAGGCTTCTCAGAAAAGGGGAGTAGCAATAGAAGCATATAGTAAAATGAGAGATGACCAACATACCAGTCTTCTTCCTTAAACTCAGATCAGTGCACAGTGATTATCTTCTTTCCTAAATGCATTGGCACCGCTGTTCTGCTTAAACAGATTACACTTAAAGAGCTGAGTATTGCACTCATACAAGTGCCACTGAATTCAACAGTTTATATGCATAATTCTGCAAAACAGCTGGTAAGATTAAGAAAATGAATTAAAAAAACCCACACAACTAACTAGAATAAGCAGGATGTTTACCATATAAACAGTTCAATAGCTAACCTGATTTTTCCAAAGTAGAACGTTTCTATTACAGGAATTTAACCCATGGAAGTACATAATTAGCTCTTTCACCTTAAAGTTGCTGAAAGAATGATTTGCTTAAGAAGATTAGTCCTTTTATAGTGCTCAATAGAAGTACTGACAAATGAGCCTAAAATGATTATAGAGGAACTCTGTTAACACCATCTTCTGATCCTTTTTTTTTAAAGAACATGCCTTTCATTAATAAATCTTTTAATTTGACCTTTTGTGTTTTTTCAAGTCATGTATCAACTTTCAAAATTTTTTGTATTGAAATCTCATATGTGATGCTGATGCCACTAAAAATGTTTTTGAGGACTGTTTTGAGCTACATGGAAGAAGACCACAGCAGTCTGTGAAAATAAAGCTTCAGTGCTTCAGTGCTAATTTCTTCTGGTCAGTGTAACTGCACGCAGCTTCCTGTCTGCACTATAGCACCGTACCATTTCAGTGGTGACAGGACAACTCTTCTTGAGCTGTGCTGTACCAAAATGATTTTGGTTAAAAATAACTCACCAGAAGAGGGGTATTTATAAGGGCAGGTAGAATAGAGAAGAAGCGATACTGAAAAGCAAAGACAGGAACAAAGCAGTCTCAGATGGGGTAGTGGCAGGGAAATGGACTTTAAATCATTTTGGATGCATACGATAAACCTGAGGTGGAACCACTATAATAGAGCACACTCTGTAGCTATTGCTTGCATGATAGTCTATTTTCCCATATAAAAGCTAAGGGTCAAATTTTGCATTACTTATATGGACTTACAGAATAATCCTCTTACTTAAGGCAATGAATTATTTGGATCCTTCCCTGGCACACAGTTTTACGCCACTGAAAGCATGAGAATTGTATTTTTCCACAAGTTGCATAAATAAACTGTTTATCAACCTCTTGAGATTTATCTTGCTCAGCTGTTAGCAAGAACTGAAAGACTGAGGTCATAAACAAAACTCAATTTATATTACTTCTCTCTCAGTAAAATCGAGCAGACTTTTCCAGTTTACTTTTAAGTCATACTGCCATCTACAGATTGAAGAAACCCTTGCCATGCTCAGTTTAAGGTCATAGGCTGAAACTGGACTAGGGACCTCAGGAGGCAATCTCCTGCTCAAAGTAGGGTTGTCCCTGAGGTCAGACCACATCGCTCAGGGTCTTGAAAACATTCAAGGATGGAGACTGCACAGCTTCCCTGGGCAGCCTGTTCTACTGCCTGACTGTCCTCATGTGGTAGAAGTATTTCCTTACAGTCTGAATTGCTCTTGTAACCACTCTTCAATTTATGCCCATTGCCTCTTGTTCTCCTCCTATGCACCACAGAGAAGAGCCTGACTCCATCCTCTTGATAATCTCCCCATAGGTACTGGCAGGCTGCTAAAGAATCTCCCTGAAGCTCTCTCTTTTCCAGGCTGAACAAGCCCCAGACCCTCAGTCTCTCTCCCAGAGCAAGTGCTCCAGCCCTCAAGCACCTTGGTGGCCCTCTGCTCCAATTTATTGATGTCTTTCTTGCACCAGGGGACCAAAATCAGACACAATACCTAGAAACTAACAATTGTTCAGAAAGAGGGGATAATCACGTCCCACGATCTCCTGGCTGGGTCCCTGCTAGTGCAGCCCAAGATGACATAGGCCCTTGGGCTTGTCACCAGGGACAGCATGACCCATTAACCACTCTGCAAGCCAGATCATCCAACCACTTTTTTTTACCTATCTCTCTATCCATCCAGATCATAACACCCTAACCCGGATAAAAGAATACTGTCAGAGGCAGTATCAAAAGCCTTGCTAAAGTTGAGGTAAATAATAATCACTGCTCTCAGGTCATCCACAAATCCACTCATTTTATCATAGAAGGCAGTTTGTCATCCATTTCTTCCCTGAAATAAATATTTTTTTTAATTTTTTAAAAAATATAAATGGTTCTTCCAGAAATGACTCCATCAAAAATTCTTTTCCACCATAAGGCTTTACAGTAACACAGGAACAGAATCTGCATCCAGTAAATAATAATTTTTTTTATTTAAAAATGCTTTTGCAATCATATTAATTGCATACCCATACCTGATCATGAGGAGCTTAGTGGAATAGGCACTAACTAAAAGACATGCACTAATTAATGCCGGAACTGGTAGCAGTAACTTAAGTTGTAGGCTTTATCAAGTATTCTACAGGATGTGTCCATAGTACGACTATGTCCAAGTGTCCATAGGATGACTTGGCACTGTTGACTCAGGATAATGGAAACACAACAGATCTGGTGAACTTCAGTACAGTGATATTTCAACTGGATACCTGCAAAATGTAATCTTGTGACTTAACTGCTGGATTTTTGTTCTTGAACAGTATTAAGTATGAATCAGCTTTTAAGAAACGACAATGAGAGAGAGGATATGTTTTGTTTGCTGCAAACATTTTTCCAGGCTTGGTGAGTCAGATGCCTATGCAAACATGAAATTCATGTTTGCAGCTCATGGTCAAACTTTATTAAGCCAATCTGACATTACATGTAGGTTTGCAATGCTTACTCCAGCGCATCCAAGACACATTCAGTTTGGAATTTTTTTGAATTAGGTCTTTTGTTTCCTATCAGTATGAATCTCAGTCTTACTAATTTTCCATACTACTAGCTTGAAACTGTGATTCTCATTTTGTTGGCACTGTACATAAAATGTCATCATTAGTATAATATTCCTGTAATGTTTCATTAATTGAAATCTTAAAAGTCACATTTCATTATCTCTCTCAGACAGACAGTTGCATAACACGAAGGATCAAGGTCAAATGATATATGAAGAGATACTTTTGATTCATTCAGGTAGTTGTCTTCAATTCTTTTCAGTTCTTTTTCACTACCTTCCAAAAAATATGACAGATTTTGAACATTTTTCAAAATGGGTCTGTAGCATCCAGGTATATTCAGCTGTAATGGAGGCACTCTGAATTTACACATTTGCAGTTCATCCTTAGAAAGCCTTTCATGGTACCATTGCCCAACTTTATTACTAGGATACTTGATGCTGTGCCCCACCATTGGAAGAACCACCTTCAGAGAAAAAAAGGAAAAAAAAAGAAACATACTTGAAATAAATATGACTGGTGTCCCTTTAAATAAATACTATTACAAATTTAAATGAGTTTAATTTTTGTGTTTTATAGCCTAAAATAGCAGCTTCTCTTGCACACTATAAAGCTGTGCAAGGCAGGTATCTTGGATGTAATTTAAATGAAAAGCACAAAAAATAATCAATATGCCAGGACTCCAGTAACAAATTAGAAATATACTAACATGAATTTGTTTGCTTGTTGGGAAAAAAACAAGAGCTAAAAAATACTGAATTTCCTTTGTAAGACTTCACAACACACTCTAAACTTTCAAAAATTAGAATATCAACTATTCCTGAATGTTTTTTCCAGAAGTAGACTGAAAAAGTTTTAATGGAATCTAGATTCAGCTTTAAGACAAATATTGCCCATGTACTGAAAAATGACACTGTACATATTTCCAATACAAAGTTAATAATCTTTCCTTCTGTTTGTTATGAGAGTGGGGATTAATTCACATGTGTATTTACTTTAATGCACATTCTGGCAAGAAATAAGACTGCAGCAGCTAATCACATTATTTTTAAAATAAAATATTTTAATCAAAGAGACTAGTAAATCAGAATTTTTCATACAGACAACTTACTTGGTGTATAGAATATTTCTTAGCTGACTCTTCTGAAGCAGTGACTATGTGAACCTGACAGAGATTTAAAAAGGTGTTTAAAAAAGCCATTTATTCTTTTATAAAACATACAAAATATATTTTGAATTATGTACTGTACTCCCAAAATCTCCTTTTAAAAAGAGAGTTCTAAGGTTATTCAACTGTTACAAAGACAAATAATCTATTTCAGCTACAAAAAAACAATGGAGATGCTTAATATGAAATAACCAATTTACTGGTAAATGTCTTTCCGTTAAATATTTACTGATGTTAGCCACTGTTAATCAGCAAACTATCCCCCCAGATTCATATTCTTGGTCTTCTGAAGTTAACTGTGCCAATTCAATTTCATGCTACATCAGTGGAAGAAAAAACATTATTCAAAATGTCTTATGTTAAATAAGAACGTATCTATATTAAACTTAATAGTTTAGTACTAAATGTGCTAGTTCTGCTTTTCATTGGATTTGATTTATTCGATCTATTTTATTTACATTTATTCACTTAAAAATTTTTGTGAAGTAAATTCACAATGAAAATAGAAACCACTGTTTACAGAACTGGAAGGTTATTCACCAACTTTTTAAGTGCTCCTGCTTTCAAAAATATTTATGAGACATTCACTCAAAAGAATCTGGGATACATTCTGCCTATGCACACAGCTGTTTACTCACCAGTAAAACAGTGCAAAATTCTATACTCTACCTAATGAACAGGAGAAAGACAACTGCTCACAAGGCAAAAAAAAAGCAATGTTAACTCTGAGAGAAGAGATAGTTTCAGAATGGACTTCAGCATGCCAAAGCCTGCGACCAGTATATACCCTGCTGACTTTTGTTCCTTTCAGTTGCCTGTAGCTCCACACACAGCATCCAGAACGTGCTATGGGGAAAAAAGCAGCATTCCCTTGCCCTTTGCTATTGTGGACACAAAACCTTCCCAGGAGGAATGCTTCCTAGGAGCAATTTGTCAAACTGTTGCTAACAGTTTAGGCTCATTGTCAATCTATTCTAATTGACTGAGTATGTGAGTCTGAATTTGTGCTAAACATACTTTGGCGGTGTAGCTGCAGTAAGATTACCACTTCTGTCTGAGGTCACCTTTCACTACGGGCTTGCATTTACTAATGTACATAATGGGAAGATCTGGCTTGAGAACAAGACTCAGACCTGCACTGACTGATAATATAGTTACACCCAGAATACTCTGAAGGCTCTCCCCAGTCAGATCCCACAGGCTAAGTTCTTCCATATATATCAATTCATATATATCATATATATGTATCAATCATATATATCAATTCTGCCATGTTCCTTCTTCTCACATGAATAAAATTAATTGTCAGAATAGATAAGAGCTGCTAATATATATCTAGCATATATGCCTGTTTGTGGTAAATCAAAAAGAGCTACATCACTTTTTTCACCTTGTCACAAATAGTAACTACTAAAATGAATGAATCAAAATAAAAGCATTAGAATATCTGTCTGACCTATGTTAATGTATTAAAATGCATTAAGTTAACTTGTACAAAATCTATTTTGTAAAGACTCACTTTGTCATTTACGGAAAAGTTTTCATTGTTGTCCTCAGAGAGGACTAGATCACCCTCAACAACTTTTGAACCATAAGTCTTCAGCCTATATGATGCTGCTTCATTCCAAATTTTACTGCAATATGCATGGACGTAGAATATGCGCATGGAATGAGGAATGTTGAGCCAGCTTTTGGTACAACCTTCACGGTTTATGCCATAGCGATTCAAAGCACGTAGCATCATCTTCTCTCTCACTTTAAACTCTGGCAGCATTGTGAGTGTGCCCTTTGCATCTTCTGATATAAACAAAAATAACCATATCAGCAATCACTGATTTTTCAAATGTTACCTGTCAGGAAAAAATATACTTAAGAAGATGAAATAATTATACAGGAAAAAATGTATCAGTCTAATATCTTTATGCTTTTAGGTTATTAATCCATTTCCTTTAGTGTGTTATGTCAGACAAATGCCATCTTATAAGCCTATCAACATATTCCCATAAATTCAATTTTCTGTAAATCATACAGTATATATTAAACTTGCTCTCATTCAGTTATTTAGTCTAAGAAGTTTGCAGTTTCTTGGCAACACAGTGCATTACTCTAAAGCATTATTTAAGATAATGTAACTGAATGTAAAAAAAAAGTTAAAAAAGAAGTTGAAACCTCTATTTTTTATCATTTGAGAACAAGTGTTTTATAAGAGGAAACCAAATTTCTTTATTTTACAGGTAGAAATTACATTGGCCACTGGGAAGTCTGAGCCTCAACCCAAGTAAAAAAATATTTTATCAGATTTGTACTGCAAATATATTAAAGTTATATATTAAAAAGTTACATTTTACATATTTTTCCTTCATAATTTTTCTCATTAAGAGTAAGTATCTGAAGGAGCCCTTTGTGTAGCCTTTTACTTCTTGTTTTCAGAAAAAGGCAATCGGTATTTCCAGAGTCTATATCACTTGCTTTTCATGTATCATATAGCAATGTACAGCACAGAATGATCCATCTTATCTCTTCTGTTTAATGAAATGTATCTGTTTCCCTTGAAGCCATACATTGTAGCTGTCAATGTACAGTGATAAGCAGGCTCACAGACATGGGAGATTGGAAAAGAACAAAGTCAAGAGCAATTCCAAGATTTTTAGCTGTGGAGGGAACACTATGTTGAATGATAGAAACAATAAATATAACAAATAGCATTTTATTCAGAAGGCACACTTCTGTCCTTGGCATATTTCATTAGACTTACTTCAAGATAGAAAGAACGTAGATCATAAGAAAGCATAGAAGAAGATACAGAATTAAATAAAATAAAAAAGCAAAGTCCAAAGGTGTTAAAATAAGAGCTAAGATTTTTATAGAAATCTCAGAAAATTAGATGCCTAAACATGATCGGGACTGAATACAAGATGGCGTTTCATTTCTGTATTCTTTCTAATTACAGAAGAGAAGTTTATATTCCAAAAGGAAACAAATAGAATGAGGCTAAAATCACTTTGTGAAATTATATTAATCTCTTCCAGTATTAAGATGGAAAGCCTTTGATTCTGCATCATCTTGCACCTGAAATTTACTATTTTCCACTATCTTGAACGTTTAAGGCCTGATCCTCATTTCATTTTTAACAGACTAACTCTACTGAGTTCAGTGGAATGGCTGCAAGTGGTACAAAGCAGTAGCTACACAAAAAGCACTTCAGTATCCAGCAAAACCATAGTCCCCCCTGCCCCCCCCAATACTCATCCTGAATAAATATACAGGAAATTTAAAATTGGACATACCAGTTTGAAGAAAATATCTTTTCGCCTTGTTTACAGGGTCATCAGTATCTTCAGGCGTGAAGAATAACTTCACCGCTTCCACCTTTAAGGATCAACAATTTATATTTTTGTATTTGAACATTAACAAGCTTCACAAATAGAAGAACACACATCTTTTGTGTTATCATATTCTAAAATCTCTCAAAATTCGATCAATTCTTCAAGGACTAAGCCAAATGTTTCCTTTCACAGAAGATGGCATGGACAGCAAACCACAGTGGCTATGTTTCTTCTCAAATTTAAGAAAAGTTTAGAGTTACCCAGACCACACACAAAAGCTTTCAGAGCCCTACAACGAATCAGTTACTCTTCTTTAGAGTCCTGTTAAAACTCCTCCACTTTGGAATGCCATCATGCTAGCCTGAGTAGAAATTTTCTTTCCCCTTCTTTCCCTTCAGCATGTTTCATGCAGGATATAGACTGACTGCTTTCCACAGTCCCAGGCAGGGGCAACAATACTTTTTTAAAGAAAAAAAATAATGATCTGTATTAGGTTAGATGATACTGTGACAGAGAAAACACTTTATCAGCCCTCATTGCTTGCACTACCAGCGTAGCCATACAATTCTCTAGTGTGTATACCAGCCTATTTGCGACTCTTTCTGTTGATCAGTTTAATCAACTTTTTATTGATGAATTGCTAAGTATTGGACTGTGCACAAGAAGTGCGTATCTGTGCACTTCTAACATAAATAACAGTTCTTACAGTTTTAAACTAAATGTAACTGATTTAAGACTATAGATTTAAATTATTACTCTGCAAGGACTGACACATGGTGTCAACCACTAACATGAGAATTCAAAATGTCAGATACATCAACAATTACTTTTGTCGGTTGCCCTCTAACCTTGATTCTTCTTGTACTTGCAGGATTAGTTTTTCTGACTTTTCTCAGAATCTGAACAAGAGGAGGAGTAGGAGGAAGATACTCCAGTATTCATTTGACTCTGTGGGGCCTGATTGCTTTAAACCTGTACCAAACACTATATAGAATCACAGAATCGGTAAGGTTGGAAGGGATGTCTGGATATCATCTAGTCCAACCCCCCCTCCTCAAGCAGGGTCACCTAGAGCATTGTATCCTAGAGCCTAGAGCAGGCATCCAGGCGGGCCTTGAAGATCTCCAGAGAAGGAGACTTCACAACCTCTCCGGGCAGCTTGTTCCAGTGCTGAAAGATACACATTGCAAAGTATATGACTCTACTCTTAAGAATTATTACTAAACAAATAAATTCTCCTCAGCTTACATAGGAGCACTTTCTCAGAATTAAGAGTTAAAGCAGATGGCCAAGGAATAATGAAAAGCTGCAATTTTCTTACACAGCAGGTAACTTATTGTGGTATTGAAAAAGTAAATCCTTTCATATGATCTTATGTAATATCTTGTAGTATTTTTAGGGAGAAATGTATATAGAACCCTAGCAGGAAAAAAGGGTTACAAGTTAGGAGATAGTCGAGATCATTATTAAAAAATATATAAAGATTGCATCATATTAGCATTCAAACTTTGTGCTGAATGGAGCCATTTTCCTGAGAAGTGATATGATGACAATAACATTCAGACACCAACTATAGACAGAAAGATCACTTCCTGAACTATTTAAAATTGCATCTACTGTTAAAAAATATTTTTTGTTTTAGCATTAAGATTTTGATGCTTGAGTTGTCGTCAAAATTGATCTGGTAACTACTTCTAGCACACATACGGGTCTATGTCACAGATGAAATTGTTCACTAACATGGTCCACTCCAGAACTAGATTCAGACATTGCAACGATAATGTGAAATGAAGTTGACAGTAACTACTTAAATTACAAAATAAAAATACCATTTTTTCATTCAGTAAAGCCAATCCTATTTGATCTGTCTGAACATTTTGTCCCTGTCCAAATCGTTGAGGTCCGTAGTAATTTACAAAACCTTTTGTCTACAATTAGAAAGAATAAATATGTTAAAAGCATCAAACTACCAGGTATTAATAAGAAGACACAACATACATACAGCTATATATACATCAAAAACGTATACGAAGTGTTTATAATCAGAAATGGTATAGAAGAAAACTATAAGTCATGATTCATTACGGTATTTTAGCACTTAATTTTCACTGATTTCAGTACTTTATACTAAATTGTTCTTTGCTACTGTTAAGGATCTGGATGGTTTCTCCAGCCCAAAACAGACAGGAAACATCTAAAAAGAGAATGAAATTCTATTCTTTTTTTTTCTTTTTTTTTTTTTTTAAGTGAATTAAACTAAATCACTCCTGTGTAAATAATCGTCTGTATTATAAATACAACTACAGGTTAAGTCAATGTAACTGAACTTTTTCTATGTGCTGGAACATAGAATAAATTCACTATGGACTCTCTTTAGAAGAAAACTTTGCTTTTGGTCCCTTGGATAATGAAGGAAAGACATAAAATACCAAAAATTATCCAAAAGTATGTGAAAGATTTCCATTATTGTGCCATTATAAGCATTTTCTTAAAAAGTACATTTTTAATAGCACGGAATTACAATCCTGTTCGTTATTGACAACCACAAGGATTTTTTACCTTAACTTTTTCTATTGCTTCACATATTCTCTCTTTCAAATCTGCAGAAGAGTCGTGACTGTGATGTTTCAGATCTCTCACAACTATGTCAAAGTGATTTCCTTTCAGTTGACCAAGTCTAAGGTGCTGGCATGCTGAATGGATGTTGTGTATTCTCATTCCCTTTTTTTCCATTCTGCTTCCAATCTCTTTCAACCTGCATAAACAATTGGGAGAAACTATGCACTAAACACTACTAAAGCAATACAACTTCTAATAAATGTCTTCTTCATTTTTGCACTAGAATTACAAGCATTTAGAACTTTTCAAAAGAAAATTAAAATGGACCATTGTGAGAAAATCAAATCAAATGCACTTACAGAGTTTTTCAAATTTTTCATATTATGGAATCCTATACTGTCTGAGACAGTATTATTCCAATTCATGGTCATGTGGTCAGCTTCACAACTTCTTTAATCCCATCCATTAGTCAGAACCAAGAAGGAACCTACACTACATGACCCAACAGGTTTCCACATACTGTCAAAATATTATCTGGTAGTCCACACACAACAGTTTAAGATTTTTATAAAAAGACACAAAACTAAACTAAATTATTAAAAATGTACATTAAAAATGTACAGATGCTTATAAATAACCACTTCTATTGTACTCCATTTAGAACATGAGACTAAGTAAAGAAGACATCACTGACATTGAGGGCAGAAAATGCATTCTAAACAGTATGTCCACAGTATGAGACACACCTCTTCATTCCCTGTTTTTGCCACATACTGTACACAGTTCAGTAGGTAAAAAAAAAACATACATTAAGTTCTGCAGCAGTAACATCAAAAATGGCTGGAATCAAAACCATAGCTTATTTCTTCCTGCCTCTTTATCAACTTTAACTTTCCAGGGGTTTTTAGTCTGGGCCACAAAATAGTATACTCTGCAAATAAAGGAAGGTAAAATTATGTTTTTAGGGTTTGATACTAGCATAAATGTATATCAGTAGTAAAATTCCATTGCAAATTGGGCTGAAAAGAAATAATTAGCAAAACTTCGCATTAATGCTTAAATGTTTAAATCAAATAGTTAAATGCTTCTGAGCCACTAGTATCTCAGCATAAAAATAAAGCAGCATTTCACAAAATTATTAAAATATTGCTCAGAATGCAGTATCTTTTACAGAAAGTTTCCCTTGATTTGAATGACTATTACTTATCCGTAACAACAAATAGATTAAGTGGATACTTTAAATGGCAAATATTTGAACTGTCAGCTATGCTTCCAATTACAAGCATGTGAAAGCATACCCAAAGAGAATCAGTGCTCTGAGTTTGTTTTTATAAGGCTGTCCAAGAAAGAGTAATTGTGTTTGGTAGACTGCTGGAGCACAGACAGTAATTTTTTAATGGAAAACAGATTTTCAGAACTGAACAATAAATTATTTTTCAATTAAAAAATAAAAAATTCATTTGCTTGCCTTGACAATGTCCAACCAATTGCTTCATTCCAATACCTGTCAAACTACATGATATAAGCACAAATGAAGCGAATATTTAAAATTATTATTTCAGGACAACAACTGATATTTTAAGTACTGGTAGACTGTTATCTTGCCACAATTAATACATTAACTTGGTGGAAAAGAGATGACTTAGATACCAATCCTGCATAAACTCATTTCCAGATATTATTTACTAAATATCACCTTACAAAGTCAATGAGCTCTCAAGAATTTGTAGTCTGGCCCTTAAACAATGATGTCCTTGAAGTGACGAGGGAAAGGAGAATGCATTTCTGAATCCATGGGGCTCTTGATTCCAAGCACAAAGTTGCTACAGTTAACTGCAGAGTTTCAGTGCTCTAATGCTATATACATATATATATATGTGTATATATAAATGTGTATAAAATATCATAATTTCATATTTTAGTTATTTAAAGCGGATTCTCTTTCCTTGAAGAGCTCTTTTAAAGTTCATTAGTCATTCCCTTCTGAGAGATTACAAAAATTTTTGTCATCATAGCACACTAAGTGCACCACATTGCGCTGCTTCCTCCTCAGGGCAGGCAAGAGAACAGAATTCTGCCCTTGATTTTACATCCACCTAATTTCTTAATGTTAGTCAACTAGGCTATGTAGGGAAAAGTCTGCCTTAGTTAAAAACATCGTTTCTTTTCTCTCAGGATCCCTCCTAGCACTTGGCTGCTGGAATGCAGCTGAACTTTCTTCATGTAAGTAATTGAAGATATGCTACATACACAGAGGGATCAATAACCTGTTCTCTATCTGTAGCAGACAGGAGAACTTGCTGCTTTGTGAAAAAAACAAGGCTGAAGAGAATCCACATGAGCTGAAACCCTGGGCACGTAGACCGTGTATCTATCTTGCAATCTCTTTTGAAGTGAGAGGTAGCAGCATGTTTTTCATCATCTTTAAAGAATAGCGACTATGTAAGTCACTTCTTGAGGTAAGATGCAGCAATTTGCTTTCAAAACAACAGTCAGATTGTGAGTTCAAAGAGTGGATGGTTCCTCCCCGTCAATTCAGACTCAGAAGAATTAAGATTTGGGGGTAAGCAGAAAGTGGATGATGCTCTGAAAGACATGTCAGTTATAGGCTCCTCAGCCTTTCCACCTATTAACTAGCTCATTTTGATCAGCATTATGAATGAGCAATATATTCTACCAAACTCTATATCCTTGATACTATATCCTTATCATTCAGTCCATCAGAAAGGAAAGAGAATCTCTCTAAAACAGAAAGATAGATTCTTCTTAAAATTTCTACACTGAGGGACTTCAGTATTAAACTGTATGTACTCTAAGCCCAAAAAATATTAAATGACAGAACAGCCACTGCTGCTGTGCTCTGGTACAGGAGAAGGGAAGACATTGCTATAAGGACATTTCAGTAGGTTTTATTAACATATTAAAAATATGTTTATTAACACTTATTAACATATTTATTAACATATTAAAAATATGTCCTACACTGAATACTCCCAGATTTTTAGTACCTCTCAGGAGTCACCTTCTTCACAACCATAGGTTGGTAAGTAATAGCCTTCTTATCTTTGATGCCAGTGTAACTGAAGTCTGAAATAAGGATGCCAAGCTCAGAAGCCAAGAAGCCGATCGCTTCGAGTGTTTCCAGATTTTCTTTCTGAAGGGTGAAAGCTGAAACAATTATCTCAGAATTATTAGGAATCTACGCTCTTAAATTATACAGATGTTCTGTCCTGACTGAGGAGCAGAGTATTTCCTTCAAATTGCAAGAGAATGGAAAATGCAAAGAAACTGTGTCATCCCACCCTGTTTCCTCTCTCACCCCCCCCCAAAAAAAATAAAGGAAATAGGACTTCTTCAGTACTGAAAGAGAAAAACAAAGAGACAATAAGCAAAACTCTTACACCAACCAGAAACCACAGCTGGCTTTAAAAACAGTACTTGATAAAATGCAATACGTCCTACAATTCATGTAATGTGTCGACTTAATGCTAGAAATATCCTATACCAAAAACGAACCACTTTAAGAAACGACATCATAAATTAGATTTGACCTTAGAACCTGTCCAACATCTAAATGCATCTTTTAAAATCCCCCAGTTACTTTCAAGGGACAATGAGCATACATAGACTCACACAGAGCAAAGCTAAAAGAATGGCAATCATTCCCATTGAACAGTTTATGTAAATCACCGCAGTAATTTGGTTCACTAATCTCATATTTATTTTCCACTGATATAACTTCACTAAATTAATAAATGGTTTATTTTGGCAAGAACAGTCAGAGAAACAGGTACGTATATCATAGAAAAAATTCTTCTGAGGTTCAGTCTTACAACAGAACATCGTAATACTTGGCACTTTCATTATAGGTTTAATATTTACCTGTGTAAAGATCTTGGTTTTCCTGAAGACCACCAGTAGGCCTTTTTCTGGACCAACTTTTTTCTCTAAATCTTACTATTATTGACATATTTGGTTGATCATTGGTATTTGTCACAGTGAAAGACTTTGTTTCTAGAAGTTTTCCAAATTTTCTACTGATAAAGTGGTGAACTACTTTTCTGTGCTCTTTGTTTCCATCAGGCTCAAAAGAAAACGTAGAATTTTCCAGCTTTGCATCTAAAAATTTAAAGAAATCATTTGCCTCCTTTTCAGTCACTAACTGACAGAGTTCTCTGTAATCAGCATTTCCTTTTACAGTCATTTCACTGTCTTTTGTAACAGTGACTAAAAAGGGGAATTCCTGTCTAATGGCACTGTGTAAATCAGCTCGATTTTTCTTGTCCAGTATAGGTCCCAAGGAGAATTCACAAGCGCTGGCATTGGCATTACAGTTCCACGCAGCCTTCAACTCATAAGCAAACTTACTAAGCAGTTCGCTCCTGGGCTTGCCTAACAAAGAGTCCAATATATTGGCTTCCTCGGGGCTACATTTCAGTTCAGGTTCATTCTCACAGTGCATTTTGTTAAGGGAGGTACAGCAGTCTCCTCCTGCCCGGGCCGGGCCGGTCTCGGGAGGGCCTGGTACAGCACCGCCACAGTCGCGGCTGCCACACACAGCAGCAGGCTGGTCTGCTCTCAGCTTTTTGGGCTGCTGCAGACACAAACCACTTCGTTCTAACGGCGCTTCGTGGATTTCCTGGGGAGATTCAGCCCGGCTATCCCCGCGCATGTGCTCGGGCACCTCGATCTCTGTCACTATGAAGTCGCTTGGGGAGTTTTTTATAGTGCCACAGAAGCCAAGATGCTCAGTCACGTAACTGAAGGAATGAAGCATGGCTCCTCCTCCGCGCCCCGCCAGAAATCATTCGACCTGGAAGGGGGAAAACCAAAACAAAACGGAGAGAGACCACCAGTTACTAAGGGAAACGCTGCTGGGAGGCGCTCAGGTGGGGCACTAGGACCGCGCGCCCCGCCGCCATTACGGGTTGCGTTAACGGCTCCGTCGCGCGGCCGAGCGGGGGGGGAGGAAAGGGAGGGGGGAGCAGGCGGGCGCGGCGCGCGCGCGCCCCCCACCCAACCTGGCCCGGCCGCCCCCACGAGCCCGCGCACGGCCGCCAGGAGGCGCCACCACCCGCCCTGCCCACCGCGGGGATTCCGCGGGGGCCGCCGCGGCACCGCGCGCACGCTCGGTACCAACTTCCCGAGGCAGGACAGAAGAGAGACACTCCCCCCTCCCCCCTTCTTCCCGGAGAGCCGTGGGACGTTCCACAGGAGGCGGGCCGTGCGCCGGGCAGCCAATGGGAAAGGGGGAAAGACAGGCACTTCCGATTTCTCCTCACGGAGCGGGTGCTCTCGGCCGCGGGCGCCGCGGCGATGTTGGTGTCGTCAGCGCTTGCGTCACTCCCTCTTAAAGGGGAAGTGGTACTTCGGGAAGGGCCGAAGTTGGGAGGCCGCGGGAGTCGAGGTGCCGCGGGCGGGGGGCGCCATGTTGCGACGCGCAGGGCCCGGTGCCGCGGGATGGGTGGGGGTGGGGGGAGGGAGGTCGGGCCAGCGGCAGGGCGAGGGCGCAGCTTAGCAGCTGGCGGCTGTTTGAGCCGAGCCGGTCCAGTAGAAAGTCTGAAACGTTTCTCGCAGGTGACACAAGCCCAGGCGGTCCCGTCCCTGAAAGGATTCTCTGTCTTCTCAGGGCCTGAAGATGAGCAAGGCCGTAACGACCTCAACGTACGTGCGCTGCCTTCGCTACGGCCTGATGAGGCAGCTGGCAGATTTCATTGATCCGCAAGAAGGATGGAAGAAGTTGGCAGTAGATATAACCAACCCTTCTGGCGAAAGCAGATACAACCAAATGCATATAAGGTCTTATGTAGAAGTCATGTATTGTAGCTTTACCTATTTAACTGTTCAGTATAAATATCACTGGCTCCTTGTTATAACTTCTTACCATTTGTTTGTCTGTAAGTACTTTTAAGAGTGATCTTACAGTACTGTTTCCTTAGGGAGCTCAAGATAATGGTGCTGTAGTTCAGTTTTAAGACAAGCCATAGCCGGATAAAATTGGCCAAGGAAATTAGAATTAATTGGAGCCCTGGAAATAAATGCATTTAGAAATAGAGCATTGGCTGGGAAACTTTATGTACAACTGGCTTAAATACATTGGTTTCACTGTGCAGCTCAAGACAAGATCAGCAAAGACAGATAACCGGACGGATAACCATAACTTCTGATCCTCACAAGACACTTTCTCAAAAATAAAAAAAAACCCACCCTCCACTGTTCTCAGGAATGTGGGGAGCTTGAGGCCAGAAATTAACACATTTAATTGAAATGTAATGTCAGCAGCATTTTATTAACTTCTGGTTGTTTGAAGACTCTTCAGTCTTCAAGCTGTTTTAAAGGCTATGTGATTTAAACTATGTGTCATCTTGGATTTACAGGCTTTCTTGTGATATTAGCCTAAGGTTTTCATTTGCTTTCATCTTAAAACATTTCTAGAATAATTTCTCAGAATAATAGATCTCAATTTCTTTCTAATTTTTGTTTTTAAATATTCAAAATGAAGTGTGAAGGCCAAAGAGAAGAAACATTATCCATTTGTTGTGTTACACTTGTGCTTTTTCCTGTGTTAGTCACATATATGTAGATGGACTGTGTTCTAGACAAAATGTTGAAGCTGTATGTTGATGCATACTTTTAGAGTTTAAATATCTGCTTTATACCTACATTTTTTGAAAGTCTGCAAATAATTGCAATGTACAATTCAGTATATTCTCATTTTTTTAATTTCTTTCCTTTTGCCATTAATCTTTCTTCCTTATTTATGTTTCTCCAGGTCACTTTTTAAAAAGTACGTTTTAATTTATTTTTTTCAGGAGATTTGAGGCATTTGTACAAATGGGAAAGAGCCCTACCTGTGAATTACTCTATGACTGGGGAACAACAAACTGTACGGTTGGTGATCTTGTGGACCTGCTGATTAGGAATCAGTTTTTAGCACCAGCAAGCCTTTTGCTTCCAGGTTAGTGTTACCCAGGTTAGTGTTACAAAGGATTTATATCCTTTCTCAAAATAACCAAAGTGGCTAGATTTTCCATTATGTATAATAAATTTAATAACAGTTCTACAGAATTTTTTCAGTGTGTTCCATGTTTAAATGGAGTTCTGCAATTTATACATGCATGCTGAATATAACATTCATGAAGCTTATATGTTTCCTAATCTGAACATTAATGCCAACATTTATTATCTGCTTTGTTTTTTTTCTATTCGTACTATGGTTAACGCTTTTCTAAATTTTATTTTCAGAAGCTGTAAGGATGGCAGAAGAAGTTACATTACCTCTTTCTTCACAAGAAACCTTCCCTATACATGAGAAACAACTGCCTGTACAGGAAAAACAAGTGGCATATGTAACGCCAGTTTTAGCTCAGGATACTGAGAAGCAACCTTCAGCTCCTTCCTACTTAAGTCAAGAGAATAGCAGCTTATGGTTTAGTAACACAGGTAGGCGCAGAGTTTAATAAAATTAAAACGCAATCTCTTTTGCTAACTTATCCTTAACACCATGTGGAATAAATAATAGGAACGTATTACAAGTATTTTGCTATCACTGTGCATCTCGTCTATGTTCATGTTGTTCTATGTAACTATGAATGTGACCAGTGGTAATAGAGATCAGAAACTGAGATATACCTTGCCGCTTAGAAGGCTATGTGATGAAATATTTGAGTATTAATTAAATTGTAGTTTTATTTTGTGCTGCCCACAGTCCTATTGCCTTCTTCTGGTACTCATTTTGTTGACTGTTTAGCATCTTGTGAATCTTATGTCTGAGGCGTGACTATGAAGTCTGGAGAAGAGATGACTGATGGGAGATGCTAACTCCAGAACTTTATAATACCATTACAAATACAGAAGTGGTGAATAGAAATTGACTGTTTATTGTCTATCCTGATACATGAATTAGGCAGTGTCAAATTAAGCTTGCAGGTAGCAGATTCAAAACAAAAAAGGAAAGGCGGGGGGGGAGGGAGGTGATTTTTCATGGAATTTATTTCCTGCCAAAGTACTCCGCGGTTGCTAAAAGGCTGTATGGACTCATGATGGAGATGAGCAAGTTTCTGATGGATTCTTCCTCCACGGTCTGTTAAATAGAAAAGCATCATTTTTGACTTAAAAGTACTTGGATCAAACTGTTGGAGGTTAGGAAAACATTCTAGGAAGGTATATGCTTGGTCTGTTCTTACCTTCCTAGAGCACCACTTTCTGCTTGCAGCTGTAAACACCATGCAAGTTAGATACATTTTTACGTTTGACCCAAGGTGGCTATACTTGTCATCAGCTGCATACTAAATTTCATTTACTTTAAATGACAGAAGATTACAATCAGAAGGCTGCTGCACAGCTAGTTGTGAAGAAAATTACTCTTAACTAAATATAATTTATCTACTTTTCATTTTCTCTGATACCTTCATCATGAATCTGAAAGTAGGGCTCCATTGAGTCAGTGTTTGTATGGTGACAAATTTTTATTTTAATAGAACTGAAGCAGAGGGAATCTGTTGCTCCAAAAGATGAAAACGTACTTTGGTGCTAAATGGTAAACATGTCTTTTAGATCTCCACAATTTTTGGTTTCATGACTTGGAAAGCGTTACCAATAATTTTGATACACGACCAGAATCAGCTGGAGGTAATAAACTGGGAGAAGGTGGCTTTGGAGTTGTGTTCAAAGGCTACATCAATGGCAGAAACGTGGCTGTCAAGAAACTTGCTGCTGTGAGTTGTCCTGGATGTACACCTTTTTTTTTTTTTTTTTCTTTTTTTTAATGACTGTGTGCCTGTTGTATGGACTTGTTTATCTATAGAAACCCTGTGGAAAATGTTGAAAGCTATACTTCAAAAAGTGTCACCATTTTAAACTTTAGTTAGGCTGAGAACCTTTAGTCCCATGAGTAGTGGCAGCCAATGCACAATAAACGGCAGATGGGAAGTGGCACTAAGGAAATTTCACCCTTAAGCTCTCTGACACATTCAGATGAGTAATCCACTAGCTGAATATATATTGTCATAGGATTTTAACTTTCATAGTAGATGTTTTGTGTGAATGATTACTTTGTGTAACTAGTAAGTGCTATTAGTAAGTAACAGCAATTAAATAATATACTAAGTTAGTGATTCTACTGACACTGGATCAATTTGTCCAACAATGTCATGTTCCGAGGAATTAAATATAGTTTTCTGATATTTCGTTACTGAGTTCAGTAAAAACTAGTTAAGTAGCTGTTATATTTAACTAATTGAAAGTAAGGCTTACAATTCTTTTTTTTTTTTTTTTTTTTTTTTTTGTTTGTTTGTTTGTTTGGATGAAGAGTCTTGTGTTTTTAGTATGGCCAGCAATATTAATTTCAAATCCATTTTTTTGTAGATGGTTGATGTTAGTGTTCAAGATTTGAAACAGCAATTTGATCAAGAAATAAAAATGATGGCAAAGTGAGTACAGTGTCATACAATGTCACTTTAGCTTTTTCTGAGAATCTAAGTTGGCAAATTTAGTATGTTCACTAGTATGGTTTCTTATTTTTATCTTTCTGGCATAGATCAAAATTTTCATACTAAGTGAGAATGTTTCATGTAAAGCATAATTATATTTTGTTCATGTTAATGCACCCATGCAAATACCTGGTTGGTAACTGTGTACAGCAGAGCTGCTACTTAGAACTTGGGGATCAAGTGTTTTTTTTTGTTTTGGTTTGGTTTGGTTTTTTTGTTTGTTTTTTTTGTTTGTTTGTTTTTGTTTTTCTTCGAATGTTGAGTGTGTTGCACAGTGTATCTGATTAGAGGTTTTGTTGCCATAGGTGTCAGCATGAGAATCTGGTAGAATTGCTGGGTTTCTCAAGTGATGGTGCTCAGCCATGTCTGGTTTACGAATACATGCCCAATGGTTCATTGCTGGACAGACTGGCTTGTCTGGTAAGTAAAATCTTTCCTGGCTTCTGGGCATCTTGTCTTTGTTAAGATAAAGGTATCTATGTTATTACCTGTGAAAGAGTAATCAACCGTAGTAGCCAAACAATGTTTAACTACTGTATTCCAGAAGGAAGACCAATATGATAAAGAGTTTTCTTTCAATACCATTTTATATTTATATAAATATTAATATTTATTATTTTATGCAAATGTGTTAGACCCAATGTTACTTAGTCGAAGCTGTCTGACTGTACAATATGATGTGCCAGTACTGGAAGAAGTACTGGAACTTGGACTTACTCTGCCTGTATGGTGCAGAGCAATGGGTGCTGCAGGATATTGTTCCTGGTTCTGACATTAGCTTATTCTCTCCTTGCTATTGAGGTTCTGCAGCAAAAATATGCTTTCCCTTCACTGCCCTTGTGATACCAGTTATAACATGATGTTCAGAGTCTGTATATCTGTTTCTATAGTGTCTAAACAAATGTGAACTACTACTTCTGTGATAGTACTTTGTGTAAATAAAATATTTTACTTTGATTTAATCAAATGACGTTTCTTTTAGCCTTGGCCTTTAAGTAATAAATGGCTTTGTTCTGACAGAGGCAATCTGTGTATGAGAGATAAACTGGCACTGGGCACAATGCCAACAATAAGTCAGCCTTAACCTAGTAGATGAGAGTCCATGTTAATCTGTTAAAAGAATTAAAATTTGCTTTATAATAAGCAAGTGCAATTTATGAGATTGTAATCTGATGAACATTTTGGACTGGTGCTACTTCCATACCATTCATTCCCCCCAAAATGTAGTTTTGCCTCTTTCTGTATTGATCTACTTCCTACACTGGCTCAAGTAGAAGTTGCAGAGAGAGATGGGTTTGGGAACTGATCAGGCTGAAACTCAGCAACCTTTCATTTTCAGCTGAAGAGATTCCTTTTGTAAGGCTGCACAAAAACTCTTCTGCCTCAACAGGAAGGAAGTGCTGTTGGAGACTGGAACAAGGATCGTTGGGTGGGGAAAGGCCTGGGTATGTTGTTTGGCAAAACTGCTGGCTTGGGCTCATTTGGTTGATGGCGCTCTCATGCTCATAGACACGATTGTTTTAACTGAATTAATGTAGAGGAGGAGGAGTAGGAGACACAAACTTATAATGTAAATTCAGAAAGTATCTTTCTCAGATCTGGTTGAATAGGTGGGGGTTGTGCATACTGCATGTGTGTACTTCCCAAGTAAGAAGCATTCACTATGATTTTACTGGCCTATTTGGGGTACGGAGTCTTCCGTTTCTCAAAGCCTAGAAACAGTTCTAGCAGAAAATGACAGGAGAGAGGTGATAGAAGGGTAAGATAGTCCTCTTCCCTGGGCAGCTGACAAGATTAAGAGGAGGTTTTGAAATACAGATGTCTTAATTTCTGAAGTCTAGTTAGTAGCATGAACTGAGCTGAACTCTTGGAGGAGAGATAAGTCTAGAAATGCTGGAAGACTGATTTTTCATTGTTTCAGTTACATTAGCAAAAACTGCTTATGATGTGGAATTACTTGCTTTGGGTTAAATGTCTCTGATGTCAGTGTTGAAGATACAGTAGATACAGGTAGTTCTTTGCAGTATAGCTGGTCTAAAAGGTCAGAATGAAATATTATTGAGAATACCTTTTGCAGCAACTCAATTTCTCTAAGGCAAAATGTGGGGGAAGAACTGAATGTGACAAATTCATGTGTTTCTGCCTAGGTAGATTAAAAAAAAATATATACTGTTAGTCTTTTGCTGCTTTCAGCAAATCATAGAATCAGTAAATCATTTAAAAGATAGCAGGCAGGAGTTAAACTTTGCAAGGATGATAAAGGTCTGTCCAAATTAGTTTGTTTTAGTTAAAAAAAAAATTATATATATATATATATATATATTTTTTGTTCATAGGTTATTTAGGAGGTCAAGAAAATGCTGGGGCTTACTGCTTATGTATTGCCTGTGTTAAAGTGCTTGAGGTCCAAAACCTATTTCTTGATATTAGATCTTGACATGAGATACAGAATTGGTTTTTTGTTACTGGGATGTTCCCTCAGCACTAAGGGAATGACTACCGATGTTTAAAATTCAAGAAGTATGTCAATTTATAATTGACATTAATTGGCCAAAGTGGAATGAGGATAGAGGTAACAGATACTCTCTTTGCTTCCGTTTTAATATCATCTGTCTTGAAGATTGCAGACCATTTTTTTTCCCTCAGGATGATTTATTTATTTTTTTTAATGAATTGCTGAAACCGGCTTTTTAGAGCCTCTACTTTGCTCAGTGAACCACATTATCTTCTATTTTGAGATGCAGAAGGTAACAGAAGCAATGCGAATGCTGAACTTCCTGGTTTGTATTTTTCACTAAGATTCAGTTGTTATTAAGGTGTCTTTATTTCTGAACAGAAGACTTTTCAAAAGCAGGCAGCTATCTGCCTACATCTTTAATTGCCTTAAAGTCTGGCCTAATGTGCTTTTACGTTTGTATATATGTATACATGTATGCATATTTAATGCATTTGTCACCTTTGTACTTGCCCTTCTCCTCTCATTAAAGGATGGCACTCCACCAATTCCTTGGAATACAAGATGTAAAATTGCTCAAGGTACAGCAAATGGCATCAACTTTTTACATGAAAATAATCATATCCACCGAGATATTAAAAGGTAACAGCTGCTGACTATCACTGTGCATTTTTTTTTCTAGTAAAGTCATTTTGGAGAAGACAAACAGAAATAATCATTGCTTCAGCCAAGGCCACAATCTCTTCTGCAGGTGACACCCATCATTGTAATCCTGTGCCCCAAGGACATTGCCAGTACACAGTTGTAAAGATAATTATGAAGTTGTTGTGATATACCACTGTCAAACAGTATCGTGAGGACACTCAGAAATCCTGTTCTTTGCAGCTGCTGCTAACAGAAAAGCTCCTACTAGACAACGCTCTGACTTTATAAATGGAGAATTTTTAAGTTAAAAATCCATCTTGTTTTTTTCTTTTGCTACAACATTTCTTTTGAATGTCTCCTTGATTTACTATTATTTATTATAAAAAACATTAACCTGACTTGAGTCATGTTTGTCAAATTCAGAACTCTTCAAAATTAATGTATGTTCACTGGTTTGTTGCATCAGAAAATTTTCTAGGGATATCAGAACTCAGAGCAAGGGTTTGTTTGTTTTGTGTGTCCCTTGTCTGTGTCACCTACCCTGCACCCCGGTAGCAATTTTCTTCTTTTTCCTTTTTTTTTCTGTTTCTTTTCTTTTTAAATACCAAATCAGTCTAAGGGTTTAAAGATGTGCTTAGATGCCATATTTCTCCTGTAAGTTAAGAAGGACTATAACTGACTGGTTTGATGTTACAGATTAAATATTTAAATAGCTTTCTGGCTTTTGGCACTCTACTAAATATCTATATTGCTTAGGTTTTGTGACCTTCCAGCACGTCAGGAAAGACAAGGTGATTTTTGCTTCAGGTCTCATAGAATATGCTTGCTGCTCTGAGAATTCCTGTTTCTTCTCCTTCCTTCCCTGCTTAAGCCTCTGAACAACTGACTGGAAGGGATGTCTTTTTTACCTGATGCTATTCTGCCCTTCTAACTGCTGTGAGTTGATCATATTACAATATTGCTTTTTATCTTCTTTTGCTTGTTTGCAGCCTCTTGCACTGTGAATAGTTTAAAGAGTTTGTGTGGCTGGTGCTGTTCATAGTGCTGCCACTCCTGTGTAAAGCTATGAAGAACCATCTAAGGAGGTTTACTTCATTCTTCATTTATCTCTACATATGACATGCAGAGATGAATGGTAACCGTGATGGCTGTTGTGGAGGTTAGAGACATTTCATTTTCAGAAATGACTGAATTGGTGTTCTCAAAATTGTCCATAACTTTTTGCTCGTTTATTCTCAGGATATAGCTGATTTATCTTTACAAGCTTAGCCATTGCAGTAAAACTTGCTGCTGTTGTGCTCTTCGTGGTGTATCAAAATGTGAGCTCTCTTTTGGGCTCATCTCTTCAAGTTGAAAAGCCAAGATTTCCGAAGCTATGATGATATTCCAGTTTCCTGTAGGAGCTGAGCTTGAAATATGAGACCAGTTGGTGGATAGTTCCTTGATTAGTGTTTGGTCTTTTGCAATGATCATGTATTTAACACTTTCTACAGTAGTTCTAATATTAAGAGATCTTTTCATAACTTTGCTAATTTTGTTTAGAAGGCTTGGCAAGCAGGAAGGTGAAGCTAGGAATAAAAGGTTGTAATCATTACATTTTGTAGGTGCCTGGTTTGCTTATGTTCCAGTAAAAGGGTCAGAAAATGAAGACTACAGTAAATTTAAAGCTGGGTATTTTTAATATGGTTCTCAGTGCTTCAAGTTAAAAACAATAGAAGAATTTAGGTTTTAATGCATCACATTTCAGTGTTTTACAAATGTATACCTTTTAGATGAGCTCAATTTTTAAGGTTTTCTGCAAGAGCCACAAAAACCTGAAATATTTCCACCAGATGAAGTAGAAACACAGCAAATATAATTATTCCAGCCCTAAAATGTGTTCTGTTCCTCTATCCAGTGAGAAATAAGAGTATTCATTTGGCACATGACTTTGGGTAACAGGTACAAAACTTGCTTTTATTGGTTCTAGGTAAAGATTTAGACAGGTAAAAAATTCTATTATGATCTAATACCCATTTATCAAAACAAAGTCTTGTATATTATCCTTTTTAAAGAAGAGTATTCAAATCCAAAACATATGTGTTACATATAACTGGCATTTTATAAGATTTTTTTTTGTATTTGTAGGTTTTTGGTATTTTTACATGCACAAGACAATCTGTGTGTGAATCTGTCTTCCAGGCAGACAGTATTTGTTGGAAATTGCTCAATTTCAAAACATGTTGCTGTAAATAAATCAAAGTTGGCTCTTGTATTTCCTTTTGTGAGAAAAAGTATCTTAAATTTCAAGAAACAGTCAAAATAGCACTTTGATTACTAAAGAACTGTTAGTCTGTTAGAAAACCTAGTTACTGTGCTGTTTTGGAGAGCAACCTTTGGTTTGTTCTTTTTTCCTTTCTCAGTGCAAATATCTTGTTAACTGATACTTACTTGCCCAAAATTTCTGACTTTGGACTTGCAAGAGCATCCGTAACATTCACACGAACCATCATGACTGACAGAATTGTTGGAACTGCAGCCTATATGGCACCTGAAGCTCTGCGGGGAGAAATAACGCCCAAGTCTGATATCTTCAGTTTTGGAGTAGTAAGTAGAATATGGGAAGCAGTATATAACTTTATTTTGTAAATGATTAAAAACATACAAAATCAAGAATATCTGAAATTAAACAAGCCACTCTGATTTATCATTTTCATTTTGCACACCTTCCTTCCCTCCCATAATGTACTCTTAGGCTAGTGTTTCTAAACTTTTTTGATTGGCTTTTAAAGCATTTGAATACGTTGATTAAAACTTGACTTTTTATCTGCTACTATTTACTACTCTTCTGTTAAAATGTGAATTTGTGTATGAAAGTCTAGGGTAAAATGACATGCCAAGTTCTAGCTAAATGCAGTTTGAAGTAATATGGAAGAATTATTTCTTTTTGAACACTATTATGCATAAATGTAACTTGGATTGGAAACTTCTTTTAAGAGAATGATGATCTAAAATTGAGTGTTTTGACTATATTACATCAGCAGATGGATGCTGTCCATGTGAGATTTGCCTTAAAGCTGGGTATAGTGCTTATCTAATCAAAAAAGACATCTTAATATTTAAGAGAGCATTCTGAGTAGATCCAAGATCTTGACCCTCTCATTCCTGGCATTTTGCTTCTAGGAGAAGTAGAGCAGGTAGTATTTCTGAATACCTGGGAAATCCTTTCATCGTGCTTTGAAGCAACACAGAATAGGGCAAGGAAGAACTTGCTTTGAAATTCCCAGACCATGCTGCTAGTAAGTGATAATGAAAATAAGGGTTGGAACAGCAGCAAAAAAAAAAAAAAAAAATCTAGAAAACGATTGTATAGAGAGAACTGTCTTGGGACAAAAACGGATTCTGTGAGAATATGTTTCTAAGACTGAGGAGCATGCTCCCTTTTTTCAGATGCTATATAGGCTAAGGATTATTGTATATTTTTTTTCTTCTCTTCTGTTTCTCTTGTAGGTTTTACTAGAAATAATAACAGGTCTTCCACCAGTAGATGAAAAACGGGACCCGCAGTTACTGGTATTTTCTTTTTACTATACCCAACCTTCCCTCCCCCCCCCCTCAAACAGATTATGCTGTATAAAATCATAGTCAAGTTCTGGGACAATTCAGTTAGCAAGAAGGTGTAGCTACTTAACAGCTCTTGTATCAGTATTTGTTTTAGAAGTCAGCAGAAGCTTTTATTTCTTCACTGGTAAAAGACTGTTCAGTCTTTGGTGTTTGTTTTACAGAGAAATCTCTCTTCCCAGAGGTTTTGCTATTCCCTGCAAGCCAGATTTCCATTGTTTGTTTCTAGTTAGGTATTATTCTGCAGGATTATTTGTCTTTCTGGTTATTCTAATTCTGGAGTTTCTCCATAACTCTTCCAGTCTGTGTCTCGTCAATGTGGTGACAAGACTATTAATGTTGATACTTTGACTCCAGTGCTCCTTTATTGGAAGTATTCATTCCTGTTGAGAATAATCTGCCTTATGTATACATCTGTCTTTTTTCACAGGCATCTTTTGTTCTTGACGTATTATGTCTTGTAATCAGATAAAAAATTGTGGTGTCTCTTGAAGCTCAGTTACTTGCAACTTATTATAAAGGTTCTTTCTGCTAATTCCAAAAATGCATGACTATACTTTGTACTGCTACATTTCATTTCATTTCATTTCTGCTGTTCCACTCATCATTTGGCTTTCTAATATAATACTCTAATTCTCTTTGTTTTGGTACTGTCTTCTCCTATGATGATATTAAGCTTTATTATTGTATTCCTGTTTTACCTGTATACACTTATAGTTTCTCTCTCACCAGAACACTATTCATTTTAGTTGTTTTTTTTTTATGTTTCTTGCCATTTCTGTATCAGTTATAATCTTTTTCAACTTTACTAATAATTTGCAAATTAACGTTAGGGAAGTTTGGATGTAAGTTGTTGGTTCTTTTTTTTTTTTTTTGTAATTACTTTTCAATTAGTAATGCAGCCTATTAATTAGAAAACTGATGTCTCAGATATTACTCTTTTTAATTAAAAAAGCTTGAAAGCTTGCTTTTTGTTTAATTTTGCATTTAGTTTAAATTTTAATTCCTAACCACATAATACAAATTTTCCTGGAATAATTTTTATAAAAAGGCTTAGTTATTTAGTAAGTGTGAAAGAGCATTGAGTTTTGGATTTTTTGATCCATGTTGTGGGATATTAGATCATTTTCTTCCACATGTTTGAGGATGCCTGTATACTATTAATAACATGTTTTCCTCAAAGCTCTATCTTCTTGAGATAATACTTCATCCTGTTTAGTTCTGTAATGCCCATGGAGAACTCTGTCCCTGTCTAAATTCAATCCTGAGTGTTGTGTTATTTAAGCAGGCATTTAGCAGATACTTAGGATTAAAAGGAGTATTAAGTATGATTTGATTGGGACAGTTTCTTTGTAATGTATTTTTGGGAGTATGCATGGTCAAGGCAAGGAAGAGGTCTACACAGATGATACGGAATCTTTAGCTTTGATCATTTTGGGGTAGCGGAATGTTAGTTAAGCAATATCAGATTGATCCATAGGGAAAGGCAGAAGGCAGGCAGTTTGAAGCCTCAAAGTAAAGATAGATAAAAACACAAGATCTATTTTGGGGAAGCTCCATTAGCTTGGTCAGTTCATCATTGGAGTAAATAGTTGTGTGGTGACATAAGACATCAGTTTCTAGAAAAAGGGCTTTACAAAGTCCACATAAAAAGAAAGGAGTTATTCACACTTAAGCTTGCACATTTGTGTTTCTTTTTAAGTAAGCATAGATACTTCATTGGGCACACTTGTTTTTTTTTAAAAAAATAAAAAGACACAATACAAAGAAACTGAGCCTTGAACTGGGTAAAAATTATGGCTCTGTGATGCAGTTTACACAAAATTGTAAGGCAATTTTCTTTAAACTGTGGAATAATGATATTAAATTTTATATATATATATACACTTTTATATATATATATATATATATATATAAGTGTATATATATATATATATATATATATATAAATATAAAATCCATTTATAGTCTCAGAGGCTATTTCCTCAGATAATGTTGCTGTAATTCTAATGTTGTTGCACAAAGAATTGTCATTTTCTGTCTAGAAGAATGGTTGAGAAAGAAAACAAAAAGCATCCACAAGCAAGTTTTCAAAATATTTGTGTGGATCCTCCAGTAATCCTCAGATACTTACAATTTAAATTCTCTTATAGTTAAGTATCAAAGATGAAATAGAAGATGAGGAAGCAACTATTGAGGATTATGTTGATGAAAAGATGAGTGACTGGGATGCTACTTCAGTTGAAAAAGTGTATTCAATTGCTAATCAGTGTCTGAACGAAAAAAAGAATAGGCGGCCAGACATTAAGACGGTATGTAGCCTTTCACATTAAAGGGTTATTTTTTGGCCATTGATCTTTTGGTGACAGTATCAGTTATTTATATTGCCGTTCATTCCTTTGCAGGTCCAGCAGCATCTACAGGAGGTAACAACTTGAAGTGTTTCTTCTGGTATGGTCTGTCGCCGTTGTGCTGTTTTTATTAGCAGATTACCTTTTCACATATCCTTGGCCAGTGGGTCCTCAGTATGAGAAAACTGAGAGCCTTTTTTTGGATTAACAAATTGTGTTCCTGGTATATCTTCTCCACAGCTTTTTAAATGCATTTCTATATTAGAATTTGTCTTTAGATCTCCAAGTATCAAGTTTGTCTTCTGCAAAGGCATGACAATAAGAAGCTTTTCTTCAGATCAGTTTCTTGTGCAGATGGACTAGACCTTTTCTTACAAGAGACAAATACATTTAATTGATGTAAATGGTACGTTCTTTTTTTGTGAGAAGACAGTAGTAGTACTCATTTAAAACAAACTTTAAAATTTTAACTTGCGAATCAAAATTAATATGGATGTATAATATTTGTGAATGTGACAACTGTTTGGATTCAGACTTTATTTTTTAAAAAGTCTTTGCAAGATTTGTTTTATTCAGATTGTTGCTGCTGCAAAACACTGTTTTAGGTTCTTTGGTTCAGATGTTTTCCTGTCTAACATGCTGTAGGTAACCCTGCTTTAGCAGGAGCATTGGACTAGATGATCTCCAGACATCCCTTCCAATCTCAACCATTCTACAATTCTGTGACATAAGCAAAATAATTATATTGCAATGCAAATACAAAACTAGATATGGTTTGCTTCCAGTGTACCATGTATGATGATAAACCTTTTAATGTTTGTTCATAAACTCACTTGTTTAGGAGGAAGACTTAATTACTTCCAATATTCTTTTTATACTTTAGTGGATTTCATATAGTATATTATAAATACAGATAGCTTATGTTACAAGGGCCAGTATAATATTGTTAAGTGCTTATCTTACCAAAAAAAAAAAAAAAAGGAAAAAAAACACTTTACAAAAATAGCATTCTCATACCTACTTAGTCCAAAGTATTTGGAACCTTATTTTTCAAAGATAGATGTTAATTTCATGGAAGACTTTTTTTTGCATTTCAGGATTTTTTTTTTTTTTTTGGCAGGTTGGGGTGGGAAGATAATCTTGTTTGAAACCCATGATTATCAAAGAACAAAAGAAACTGAAAAATGAGACTTGATATGACTGCATTCAGGGATGTATACATTTTTGTAGAAAGCATGTGATTTCTAACACTTGCATTTATAACTTTAGAACTCTACCTGACCATTAACTCATTCTGTATTGCCTTTTAAAATGATAGAAGAATCTAAGAAATGTATCCACTTGTACAACTTCAGTTTTATAGAGCACAAATTTGGAAAAGCTGTTAACACAAAACCTGGCATTATTGCTGCCGATGTTTATTTTTTGCTAATAAAACTTAGGCATTGGGAACAGTCTTTTTATGTTGCTTGTGTTCTAACAACAGCATTGTGTTTAGTCTCACTGCATAGAATAGAGCTATACAGAAATTACTGTGGGCCTTGCAAAGAAAGTATGTGTTCTGATACATTCAGAATAAAATCCCTATATTATGCTCATGCTTTAGTTTTAAATGTTTCCTTCAGGTGTTACCTGAAGATGACTTTGAGTACCTCTGCTCTTTACTATGCCTGCAGCTAGCATACATCCATATTGCTGTTCTGAAGCATTTGCTGTAGTAACTTCCCAGTGAGTGTTGAAACAGGAGGAAGTATTTCTGCTCACCTCTAGTATGATGGAGTAAGTTTGTTCATGTACCAAAAGGGATGTTTTAAGCATTAGGAAAATCTTAGTTGCACGTGTGAATTTCTGTTCTTCTGTCAGAGTGGACTGTTTTGCCATCACTTGGACCTCTGTTGTCTGTCCCCACCCAACTGGCAACACTAACTTTCCTCACTCGCTGAAAATAAAGCCTGGTAGTTACCATTTCATTTTGAATTTTTTCAAAAATCTCTCTTGCTATCAGTCTAGTGAGGAAAGAAAATGTGAAGTGTAGCTAGTCAGTTAGCTTAGAACACTTTTCCTTAAAAAGGAAGGAAAAAAAAAAAAAAAAAAAGCCCCACAGGTTCCAAGAAGGAAACCTTATGGTGTGTGGGGTTTTCTCCCTACAGACTTTTTTTCAAGGCCTTCAAATGGAAAACTGGAAAACCTAGCACCTACAGCTACTGCCTGGGTTAAGAGCTTCTGACTTCAGCTTCACTTATTCCCTGCAAAAACATTAAACCATCCTAGTATGCATCTCGTACCTTGCAGGAGCCATACCTCTTTGCAGTAATTACTGCAATAAAGAGTTCCAGGCCACCAGTCAGTAACTTCTTTAGTTGTTCAAGTTCTCTTTGTGTAAAGGGATGATCCAGTTCTGCAAAACTGGAGCTTAAGAGAAAAGGTGGAGGTCTCGGCTAAAGTTACTCTCCAGATAGCTACATGGTTGCTGTAGACTCTGTCCTGGAGGGGAAGGAGGTAGGAAGCATCTCCCTGACTGAAAGACCCAAACCTTTTGCATGTTAAGGATCTAGAAAACTAACTTACAGCAATTTAGTCACCCATGAAGGAAATACGAATGAAAAATAGCAAGTAAGGTACTGCTAATTCAGCTGAGACTCTAGAAAGTAGCAGCAGGATAAAAGCAAATCCTAAAGGAAAAAAAAAAAATCTTAACTCACTAGAAATTGAGCCAAAGAAAATCCCTGTTAAGAAAGCCTCTTACGGAGGGCAGCAATTGCCCCGTTGGCTCCAGTGGAATGTAACAGGCTGTAGTGAGTCAGAGCTGAAGGCTGCATAGTCCTCGGGTCTGGGACACTGGCCAGAAGTGTCTGCCAAGGGAGGAACAGGCGAACAGAGCAAGTACATACAGTGCTACCCCCATGGAATTTAATGGCAGTTCATTGACTTTTGGGGAGGGATGTGAGGTATTAAGCCTCCATTGACTTCTATTCTACCAATTTGACCAGTTGCTTTTTGAGCCCCCCCCACCACCTAGCAATCAGTCATAGTATTCACATTCTTGCTATAAATGTGAGGAATTAACCTCATCTTTACTTTTGAGCCAGCCAGCTGAGTTTGGTTTAATACTCCATTCACTGAAAAGCAAACAAATTGACAGCTGTTCACATTCCCTGTGATGCTGCTGGTTACACCTAGGCGACCAGCATGCATTCCTCCTCCTTCCTCTCCTACCCTTTACTACAGGAGCAGCTCGCTTCCTGTATGATGTTTTGCATTAAAATCATCCTCTTAAATCATAGTTCTAAACAGCAGATTTCCCTCTTTTACCTTCAAAATTGTCATGTCACACACAAACCCATGGGGGCAAAGGTGTTAGCAAGACAGTTAAAGGACAAGCAAACCACAACTTATTTTCATTTTGAAAGGAATAGAAAGACTACATGAAGTTCACAAAGCATCAGCATTTAAACAGTTTAATTATATTAACTCACACTGAGCAAATACCGTAGCAGACAGTAATTTAGTAGTTCTAATCAACTTCAATGCCTACAAAGCACTTAGGACAGAAGTGCTTTTTGAAGCAGTTTTTATTTTTGAAAAGTGGAAAAAACCCCACACATACTTGCTTGGATTCTGCTATAGAGCCCTCACTGCTGCTTCCATAAAGCAGCTGGAAAGTAGCTGCTTCTCATAGGGTACAAACTGATTTTCTCCAGTACCAGAAGTCAGGAATTTTGTTTCTGTCAGCCTCTCTTCTTCCCCTGTAATCATTTCTGTATTGCTTTCTAATCCTGCAGTAGCTGTCAGTTACTTATGCACAATGATGTTATTAGCATGTTTATCTTTGTAACCTGTATTTAACAAAATCCAGACACCACCACACTAAAGCTTCACTGTTTATTTATAAAGTAAATTACAAAATAGATAATGAAGTAAAGTTTATTTTAGCATCTGAAGATGGCTAACATTCAATACACAGATACCATAATTAAAAGTTTCCTTTGTCAATGTGTTTATCCCAAGTAACATAGAAATTGTTACCTTGTTAGTTTTACAAAACCTCCAAAAGGAGTTGGTTTAAAAGATCCAATTTTCCGTACTTAGTCCTTTGTAGTCTAAGAATTTCAAAAATAATTACCTTTTTACCATTTTCATTAGTGACTTCTAAATAGCTTGTGAGCTAACTGCAAGCAGCTGCCTTGCTTTTGAGCTTTATGAAGACCATCAACAACTTGGATGGACACTTTCAATAATTAAGTGACCAGAGGCAGTTCAAGGAACAACTTTTATTAATGCCCTTACTTTGTGCTGGCTCTGAACATTCATTAACAGTGAGCATATGTAGTGTTATGTGAGGCAACTACACAGATGTAAACATGACAGATCTTACAAAAAAATCAGATGCACCTTACTGCTTTGTCAGGAGAACAGCTAGAAGCAGCCCAAGGGCACATTCAGTGCTGTGAGGTTCCACGGATTTAAGAGAACAGTCTCTTGTAGTCATGTTTCTTTTTTAACAGAGAGGCAAGGGAAAAATCTGCTCAGGATGCTACTCTGTACACTAGTCAGGGGCTTGCGCAAAAGCAGTGACTGGGAACTGACCCTGTAAAATACTTGAAAATACAGTATCTTAAAATGCCTGGTTTGGGCTGAACTCATTATTAACTCATGAGAGTTTATGCTCAAATGAGTTTTGGGCAGGATTTGGAGAAACTCCCCTTCTCATACCTAGGGAAGGATTTAGAGAAAACAAACAAAAAATCCATCACAAAATGCAAACTTATTTATTGGTTCTAATGGTTGTAAAAATAAAGGATATAAAACTCTGCATGTCAGCCAGGCCAGGAGTGTGCATGGGCATGAATACTGAAATCACCAAAAGCTCTCTAGTAGTGATTTTTAACTGCTGTGGTTGACCATTAACCTTATTATACCTTAATAACCTTTATTAACCTTAAATCAGTGTGCCACAAAGATTATGACTTAAACTAAAAAATACACTTAGCTATAGTGTATAGTGAGCTGCACAGACATTAAAACTGTGTTTAAAAGAATGTCGCCTGCCTGACAGGTCTTGGGTAGAACACAAATTGCAAAGACCAGCTACTTGCCCTAGCGGTAGAAGGCAAGAGGCAGAAAAGGAACATGGTAACACTAAGGACAAGGAGATTAGCTGAGGATCAAGAGCTACTGAATTGATGTAGTGTGTAAGATTGAACAAAAAAGCTGAGGTGGAAAAATTCTACTGCAGATAAAAAACAGTAAAACCAACAATTGTTACAATTTTCACATCATACAGCACAATCTCAAAAGGGTCAGTAACAAGCTAGTATCTCCAAATGAAGTAACAGATAAATTTTACCAAGAACTAGTGGTGTCAAGGCGTACTTCCCTACACAACAGGTTAAAATACATCATCCATCAGGTAAGAACAATGTGATGCAGCTATGTAATGCGGACAACCAGTACTTATGATGCTACTATGCCATAAACCAAGACTTGCAACTCTTGCAAGCTTTAAAAATCAAAAAGCACAAAACCCACACTCAAGACACTAAAAACTAAGTCTCCACTGCGGAATTTATTTTATCCACTACTTATTTGCCTCATTATATAAATTTGAGCTATTTAAGCTCATTCTGTATACACGATTTTCGCATTTTACAAATTGACTAAAGAACTAAATTATTTATTTCACCTATTTTTAATAAATATATTAAATGAAGTTCAATCAAATGTATATTCTTCTGATATTAGTATTTTAGTATGTAGGGAGGGGGGAAAAAAAAAAGGACAAAACCTTAGCCAGGTCCTGCCAGAAGTTTTTCAAGACATAGCTGGATTTTTGTTATAAAGTTCAAATATTCAGAAAATCATTTTCAGAACATCTTGAATGTATTAAGTTGCAGTAGATACTAAAAATGCAATAGAGAAGAATCTCAAATAAAGAATAACTTGTATTATGAAGCAAGTTTATTTACTTATTTACTGAACTTAGTTTTAGATCCAAGTGCCCAGGTAATCAGTTTTTATAGAAACTTTTAAGTATATTGCTTTGAAAGCAGCTCCATAATCTATCAAGTATACTGACTCATGCACTTTCAATTATATTTTACTTGATAGTTCAATACTTAAACATATAAGGCTTAAGAGCTGTATCAAAGTCTGGAAAAGCTATAGTGGTTTCATGTCAGATTTCTTTAGAAGACAATTCCACAAAATTAATTCGGAATGACCATGCTTTTTTTGCAAGGAAAAAAAATTCCATCTATTCCTGGACATCTGCATCCATTTTTTAAAAATCGCTTTAAATCAACTTTTCTATTAAGAAAACTAAAACCAAGAATGCATCATTTCAAAAACAAAGGCTTCTACTGTAGTATTATCTATGACAGCTACAAGAAAAATAGAACACTTATCTGGGACAATACTGCAGTCCTTCAGGTCTTCTCACATGGTTAAGTCTTACTGGTTTCAATAGGCTACTACTCATATGAATACAGGTCTGCTACCTAGACAAACAATGAAACTAACCACAGAATACCCAGCCTTAATAGGTTTCTGTCTGTGAAGTTTATGATCACATGTATAGCCATTAAATAATGGATTCTAATTTAAAATAAAGTGATAAAGGTTTAGTTTTCCTCTTCTAGCTTTGAAAAAAAAATCAGCTTTTCCACATGTCAAACATGATACATAGACACTGTATATGTAGTGCTGAGGTCAGGAAAAGGAAGAGTAAAAAGCTTTTCTCCTTAGCATCTATGAATGGAATAATTTCAGTTCATTAGCGAAGTTTCATTTCTTGCTGCAGTATCTTATTGCTAGTGCAAACAACAGCTTTTAATCAGTAGGTGTTTCAGTTTCTGCTGGACCTCTGATCAGTCTTCGAATTCCCCTTTTCCCTGCAGGACCTTTTGGTTTAGCAAAGCTTTGTTTGTGCGCATGTTGTTTTGGATGAACCTCTTCATAAAGGAAGTCAGCAGTTAACTCATCACCATTATCTATTTCAATCTGCCAAAAAGAAGTAGCAGTTGTTCATCATATTTATCTCAAAAACACATTTAGTGACATTTAGAAATGTTTATTTTGCTGAAGCTCTCAACACTGTATTAAAACCAGTATGTGCAAGGATGTTCAGAGTCTAGCATGAAGTGTTATCCAGCTTATGCCTAATCTCCTCACTATCTTGGATAGTTTTTCCCGATATCCCTCTTACTCTTAACCAGTATAGTTGAATGTCATTTGACTTAATTAGTTCTTTTTGAAGTATAAGCAAAACTGCACAATACACATGCCAAGAAACTTCCAAAGCCTCAAGCTTTAGCATAGTGTACACATTAGTACTGATACTGGGAATAAACATTCCATGGGGAAACAAGTGCTTATTATTCCCTTTCTGTAAGTAACATATAAGAAAGCAACATGTGACCGTTCAGAACTAAGGTTTACCTTCTTATTCTCCCCTCTGAAGGAAAAACTTTTCATTGTCCCAATCTATTCACTGCATCCTAACAATTGAAAATTTTCACTAGAAAAGTGCTTTAAATTGAAACTTGTTAAAGCAAGATACACAACGTACTATTGTCTCCTGAGATTGGAGAAGAAGAGCAGAAACGGCTTATGTGACTGGTGGACTACTGCAGCTCAACAAGTTTCAAAGAGAATGTAGTCAAGCCAGGGAAAACGCTGAACTCAAAGTAAAAGGTTTTGTTGTGATTGTTGTTGTTGTTATCTTTTAAATATAAAAATATAATCCTGAATGGAAAGAAAATATTGTTCTTGAGTCAAACCCCACTGTTTTTAATTGTAGGAATGTAGCATTGAGAGAAATGCTTTGACCCTCTCCGGTTGGGTATTTAACACTTCACGGTCTGCTAACCATAGGGCTTGAAGGAGTGACCAGCCATTATACTACTATGACAGTACAGGCTTAAGAAATGAGTCTACCAGGTATTTCAAGAGTCACACCGTACGTTTGTTTAACTGTAAAAAGCAGCTTTCTAAGAAATAATTATGTATAAAATAGCTAGTATTACTCTTTTTAGGCAGATGTAATTCCCACAGAATTACAGAAACAAATCTGAAAGTTCTCCTAAATTTAGAGCACAAATATTAATGTAATGAAAGGTCATATATTCCATGAATAGACTATTACTGTGGTCTCTTTGCTAGATGTGATAAACTACTTCTTCTTTATGCATAGTAGTAAAATCTTTATTGAGGAAAGATCAGCTTACTTACAAATCCTAATTTGCCCTTGTCAAGGACTGATAAGATAGCAATTAATATTTGAGAACGGCAGCTTGAAATTCATTGTTTTGAAAAACCTCAAATAACTTTGGCCTCAAAGGAATTCAGTGTTCAGGAACAACAGTACATTGTGATCCACAGTACAAAAGGCCTTTTAATAAGAAGTGTTACTTCTAAATACTCCTTCAAAATACTATCAAATACTCCCTTGAGGCAAACGTATATATTTACTAAATCTATCAAAGAGCAAAAACTATAAACCACAGAAAAACCTTCATGGCCTAAGTTTAACTATAAGGGTTTTATCAACAAGTATTTCTTGTTGAAAACATGCATTTATACACAACAGTTACAAAACATTTTCCATTGCTTACATAAAGTGGTGGCAGGCACAGCTATCAGTTAGGTATCTAGAAACGGACAGAAGGACAGAGAAAACAGCAGCAGACTTACTTTTCTGATTATCTGCATCCACAACTGTCTTTCTACAATTTCTAACAGTGGGCTTTTGCAACTAGAGTACAGCATCCGTTCTCGTATACTACAGGTATACCCTGGCATAGAGTAGATGAAAACTGCAAGAAAAACACACACACACACACAACAAAACAAAGCAGAACAAACTCTGAAGTTAGAACAAAATACACCGTATCAGAACCTTCATCATTAAATCATTTACAGCAAAGAGTCAGTGCAAATCTACTAAGCTGTCTGAAAGGGAAAATGTAACATCTGTTTCATTTCAGATATAGGATCAGAGAAGGGCCAGTAATTTTTTCACATGAGCACTGATTTCTGGATGTTTAAAAGGTTTTCATTCTCAAAATGGATAGCTCTGTACTTTCTAAACAAAAGGACTCTTCAGAAGTCTCAATTTCATAGCCAAGTGACACTGAAATTTATTGTTATATTGAAAGGTCAGATTTCTGAAGCTGAACAGGCAACTCTCTCTGCATCAAGGTTACTAAATTGCTTCAAACAAGTCAATGAAATTTCACACAGGGAAATTTTATCATACCTATGGATTCCAAATAGTCCCCTTCATGGGCATGCTTATAGAGGAAGAAGTGGTAACGTGCAGAATCCTTTGGAATTCTTTTTGGCAAGTCCTTAAGTTCAGTATGAAGCGTGCTGGCCAAAATAATAGTTTCATTTTTCATATCAATTTGCTGTTAACAAAACAAACGTAAATATAGTTAATATACAGAAAGCAAATCAGAGAACATGATAGGATAAAAAACACTTAATTCATCCAGTTCAGAATATCAATACATGTCATATATGCACATTATTTAATAAGTAGGCAATCTGTATAATACTATTAAAATAATTAAAGTATTTTATACTTGCCAATTGCACATAATTGAGTTGCTTATTTTTCAGTTTTTCCAAAGCCTGAATAGCTTCTTTAGCAATGGGGAAGGCTACTCCTTGCAGTGTTTGATGCTTAGTATCTACACCAACATCTGTCTGTACCTGGAATCAATACAAGTCAATTGAGATTTAAATAGAAACTGGTGCAAGCCTTCACTTGGTTTCATACAGTAACTGACAATGCGTTGCATAGGGTGACACACAGAGATAGCTATGGGGTATTCTGATTATAAGCTAGCCTAAAACATGATCCCATTATTCAGAAGATTTTCATTTTTTAATTTACAAGTCCTGTTTGTTTGCTTAGCTGAAAACAGTTTCATGTATCTGAAGCCACTAGCTTTGCAGAGCCCACAGATTTATGAGAGGAAACTGGCTGAAGTGTCAGTAAAACTGTAATTTAAATTCTAGTGTAAAGATACAGTAAGCCAGGAGGAAAGTTTGATTTTCATATGCTATGTTGTATTTATGAACTGATAACGTTGCTTATAAAATTTGCTTGTATCTTGAAAAATGTTAGATATAAATACGTGTCATTTTTAAGAAGACAAGATTTTGAGGGGAAGGAAGAGAAATAATATCTTAATAGATAAAGAGATCTACTTGAAGGAAAAACAAAAGTAACTTCCCTTCCTCCCGCTTCCCCTCCCTCACAAAATCCCTATACCAAACAGAAGAATTCCCACAAAGTCTCTGTTTTTGATTTCTGACATAAAATAGAGCAATCCAGGCTAATTAGAATTCAGACAATTTCTCATAATCTAGTTATGTTAATCACATAAACCTTTCAAGAGAAAAGCACAGTTATTTTAAAGCCACTTTTCAAAAATATGTATGTATCAATGTTCATGCACAGTTTCTCTCAGTATAAGTTCTGGTCTGCAGTTTTCCCAACTCCGACTAGTGAACTTATGTACTTGGAAGCTTTTTAATATACCGACTTCCTTTTTAAAATCTGCAAATACATTAACATAAGTGATGAAGCAGCAAAATGCTAATTATCTAAGAAAAAAAAATACAAAATTGGAAGGATTGGTCTTAGATCTATTAACTGGAACATTTTCAGTTTAAATTGAAATTAGATGCTAATAAAGTATGAAACATACGAACAGAAAAAGAAAAAAAAAATCAAAGATATGTGAAGCAATACTAAATTATACTGCATCTTTTAAAAGAACAGTTTTCCAGTAACTATGGAAGAGAAGAAATAAACAGGTGAAAGAGCTTACTTTAATATTAAGATTAATAAATTTATTAACAAGATTACATGACAAATATTTACAGAACGTATTCCTAATACATATCTGCATAAAAGCCTGATTAATAAAAAACGTAATAAAAATAAATAAGCATCATAAAAAAAACCCAAAACATGTTAAATATAAAAGTAGGGGGAAAAAAACCATAAAAGCTAGCTGTGAAGTCTGGGGATGGGCAGAGGAAGAGAGGAACTTTGTACTCCAAGTTTACGGATATTTTGAAGATTTGTTCCATATTGTAAATTAATTCAGACCATTAAAGCAAAATGAAACACCTTAGGCATTTAAAAAAAAAAAAGGAAAAAAAAGAGTGTGAATTCACATTAGTTAGTTGTGACTGCTGAGTGAGTAGCAAAATGGCAGATGAAATTCAGTATACAAATGTAAAGTGATTTATACAGAAAAAGAACAATTCCTATTTTACTTTTACAGTGAGGGACACAAACTGGCTACTACTGTTTAAGAGCAAGACCATGGTGGTCACAATAAGTAGTTCTATGAAAATGCCAGCCCAGTAGCCAGTCTTGGTCAAGAGAAAAAAATCCAAAACAATAACCAAAATTACCCTGCAATAAAATATCCAAATGAAACATTTTAAGTTGTTAGAAAAAGAGCAGAGAACAAGAACAGGACACATCATTACACACTGTAGATATCAGTAACATGCCCACATTTCAAATACCACATGCAGTTCCAGCTTCCCCATCCCTCCATCTCATAAATTTTAGAGTAGAACTGGAAAAAACACAGAGAAAGGCAAAAGGATCAAAAGTATGGAGTACCTTCTTTAGGAAGAGCAACTAAGTAGATTAGGACTCTTCAGCCTGGAAGAGATAACTGAGAAGGAATACAACAGAGATCTCATGGATATAATAGGAAAAAAAGAGTAAGGAATGACTTTTCTTTGTCTTTCCCATACATGTGTAGGGGTATCACAGTAGCTATTGGACAGCAGGCAGTAGTTCCTTGAATAGCATTTAGTCAGCTATGGAACACCCTGTCATAGGATCTGTGGACAATAAAGCTTTACATGGATTTAGAAAAATGACCGGACTAGATCATAGATGAAAAACTCATCAAGAAAAATTAAATACTAAAGACACTACCTCTTGCTCAGAAAGATCCCTGCCTGCAAACATTGAAAGAGTATTCAAGGGAATTATCAGAGTTTTCTTGCCCTGCTCCTACACCCTTCCTAGATGCTTGCTGCTGCACACCTACAGACTTGACACTGGACCAAGTAAGCCTTTGATCTGATCCAGTAAAATATTTCTTAGGGTAACTGTGGAAGAATATACATATGGAAAACTAGAATTCAAAATATTTTTTTCTTTTTGTCAGAAAGCTTTTTAGCTTTCTGAACTGAAGGAGGAAAGTTAATAAAACACTGCTTCAGTAAGTCTAACTATAGCCTTTACAACGGTGGAAAAAATAAAGAGCTTAAGCAAGTTAACGTATTCACAGAAAGCCAAAATTACAGCAATCTACAGCTTATCTCTCTCTGAAAAGTACAGCTACTGCTGCCAAAGTTTCATAATACCATATAAAGTTTTACGCTGCCTGAATCAGCTATTAAATATAATGCATGCACTGCATCAAATACTAATATTAGACATAAGTGATCATCAATCACACAGAAGTTTTAAACTCTTCAATAAATTCAAATTCTTCTTTAAATTTTTTTAAAAGCTGTTCAAGTAAAACGTAGTATTTGATGATCAAATTTTGTGTCATGAACATGAATGCATTTCTACATTGAATATTGAATGGATGGAAAGTATCAGAAGGCACTAAGGAAAAAAATAAATGTCAAGAAAAAAATAGAAATGCAGCATAAGAACATTAAAGAGTGAAAAACAGTAGAGAAAAGATAAAGAGCTGCATTTAACAGGATTGTTTCCTGGTATCCAGCTGCAAAAACAAATCACTTCTCAAACACATAAACAGTGGCTGTAAAATGTAAGCCTAAACACCTATTAAGCTCAACTTAAGACCTATTTTAATATATGCATGAACAGTGGTTAAGTGAAGAAACAATATGGGGAAAAAAAGACACTCTTTCGTAAGTAATAATGGAACACTTCAGTCACTCGCTAACTGGTAATTGTTAAATTATTTGGTTAAAGATGTTTGTTAGACATTTTTTCATAAACAGTTCATGACAAAGCAAGTTTGTCCTTTAAAGGGGCTAGCTATTTGTTTTAGAACCCCCCAAAACCCGAACAAGAAAGCATTTTAATTGGAATTCTATTTAATTCCTCTCAGTCATGAAAACAGTGAACTCGTCCTGCAAGCTAATAAAAGTTTCATCAAAGGGTAAGGCTGCTGAGATACTCTTTAGAATTATTCACTGCAATAGTTGCTATTTTGCATTTTCTCTACAGTTTCTGCTATCACAGAAAACTTATCTAGGCAAGCAAGCACATCCAGTGATACTAAGCACATGTAAGGATGAAGTTGCAACAAATCAGCTCCTTAGTTGCTAGGCCTCCAACCCTGACACTAGGCCTTGCAAACTCAGCAAGGTCATGCCACTAACTCCAATCATCCTGGAATCTCAACTCATCAAAAAAAAATCTATTTTCATCCACTCTTTCAGAAACTTTCAGAAACCTTCCATTTTATGTTCTGCTTTTTAGATTCTAAAATGACTTTTTCGTATGATGTTAAAGAACTCGACACCCAGTTCCCCTTCCACCCATGCTCTAAGACAATGTAGGTACCTCATTAATCTTAATTTGTCGAAGTTCCTCTTCTGCTGCAGTCAGAGGTGCAGGGGAAGACTGTGATACCAAGTATTTTTTATATCCATTCAGTGAAATATCATCCTGAAAGCACAGTGCAAGTATTAATAATTTTACAGTAATGGTAAGTAGTAAGTTTTCTTCAAAGATAGTCTACACAGAATAGAGAAAGCATTCATGTACGTTGTTACTCTGTTCATCTGATTTGATGGATTATAAGCATAAGAACATTAGCAAATTCAGTTTGACATCCTGAACAACAGGGTTCACTGGGCTGCCCTGCTGCCCTTCTTATCTGATGATACAGTGGGCAGCATATGCACAAGCCTCTAATTGTCTTGTAAATTCAAAAATCAGACTTCATGAAGAACTGAGGTCTGCATGAAGTTATTCAATCTGTTTGAACAAAACCTCACAGAGGTGTCACAATTCTTATTAAGAAAATCATCTTAAAAAATCTGCATGTCCAATGGTAGCTGACTAGTGAGTTTTTACTTAGAAAACGGGAGGCAGAAATGCTACCTGCGGACAGGTACTAAGCACATGCACATGATAAATCAAATAGTTTAGGATGCAAATTCACTCAAATTATCATAAATTCTGATAGCCACTTTAGGGAATTAATGTTCAGTGTCAGTTCTGGCTCTTTGCAAAGATCCTGATACTAGAGGTAAATGCTGTTCTGTTTCTATAATTAAGGTGTTGCTCAGAAAAGGGCAGGTCTTTATGCTATCATACAAATGTGGTTTTATACTCCAACTCTGAGAGCAAACAGAAAGCTCCTTTTTAGCTTTTCCCTTTCTGAAGGTGGCAGACCAGTTCAAATACAATTTCCAATACCAAAATTCTAGTATGTCTTGCTTTGGGAGTCCAAAGGTAACAAAAAGTTAATATGTGTGGTCCGCATAGGACCACAGCCAAGTTCCATCATGATACCAGAACTGGTTGTACCTAAACCATCCTTGTGTCTAACAGAAGAAATTCTGTGCGAGGTTTGTGACTCAAATACTTTGAAGAAGCTGTGATCTCCACACAAATTAACATTAAAGGCAATTATTAACTTTAAATACATTAAACTCAACTGTATCTATTTAAAGATATAATAAGTTACAAAATTTTGAATTTGGAAAAGCTGTGTTATGTTGACTTCATCCTCAAAGTGCCCCAAATGCATTCTGAAATAATAACAACAAGCCATTGCAACGCTCCTTGGAAACTCAGCCTGGAGTTCTGAGTTCCAGGGTTTGAAGCAAATTCTACTTATTACATACACTCTGCTGCTAATACTCCACTGCATATGGTGCTAAGAGATTAGATGAAAGAATGGCAACAAGAAATACCTTGACCTTTACCAGTAAACCCTCTTAGCAATTGGGTTATCTGCTTCTTTAGGTTACCGTCTCTCCAGGAGAGGCTTGTTTGTGTGTTTGTTAGGGTAACACAGCCGCCATCCCATGTTAATGCTGAATATAGCAAATAAGTTACTTAACGAGCAGTAGAATTACGACCTTCATTTTCTTTTGGATTTGCATCTTATGCTAATGTGTCCAAAACAACAATCCATGTTTATTTCTGTTTTTTCTCCAGGATCCTCTGTTCCCCAAATCTCTTAATTCCTTCCCTTCCTTCACCCCTTGATCACGGAATCAATAGTGGCTGTGCTTTGGTTCGGATTTGTGCATATGATTAACTAACCAACAGAACATACCTGCTGCACTCTTATGTTTGCTGAAGGAGAAAAAGAGGGGTACTAATTTGAATCTTTAAGTAATCATCAGTTTTCATGAAAGTTACTGGAGTTTTGCTTCTTTGGAAACTCTAACTTGTATTTGTTTAAAATTGGCAACACATTAAAAACTTAAGATCTTGCTGGAATGGACAAACAGGCAGACATCACAATCATGTAAAAAATATGTCTCAAGGTTACTGAGATAATGCATCAATGTGCTGTATTTTCTTACACGCACAGCACTGGAATGTTCCTTAGAAGTTCATTACACTTTTTACATAAAACTTCCAATTATCTTACGGTACTTGAACACTCAACTATTGATTTGTTCAATGAAAATACTAGTGATCATTAATTTCTGTTTCTATAAAGATTATAGCCATGGACCTTAATTACATTTTATGGTCAAATTTTAGAAAATACACTTTAGTATCTTTAAGGTAAAAATGTTCTTTTTCAGATATTAATGACTACAGATAGCTATGCTACCCTAACTTGTGATTTGGAACCATATATCTGAAAAGGCCTTTGTAAATAATTCACCTGAAAGTTTTAATCTAATGGCTTTTTGAGGATTCACATGCATATAGTGAACTTGAAAGATTCTCCTATTATTTCTGAATTATTTACTTTTCATAGACATCTGAAGCAAGTACTCCTTAGCCTGAAACTGTTACATATACTTACATGCTTTCTCAAACAAGAATAATTACATTTAAACATTGAAATAAAACATAAACCTTTTTTTCTCCTTTCATCAAGAAAGAACAGAAACACCACAAATTCATGCTTGTAAAATCAGCAACTATATTTAGTATTTCTTAAAACTGCATGCTGACTTTAGAAAGAAAAACATACCTGTACTGTTCCAAATACTTCATCTTTAATATGACCACCTCCAAATTCTTTTTTCAGTGTTGCCCGGGTTGCTGCATACAACATTTTTTGACGAACCTAATATATCATAAAATAGTCTTAGCTTGTTTTCTTTTTGTTTTTTTATGATGTATACACTAAAACTAGCATTTCTGTATTCTAAGTCCATTAATTTTTTTCTTAAATATTTTACAGCTGAAACTGTGATTTAAATTTGTAATTCTTAAGGAATCAATTCCACAGAGTGAGCTCTGGAGCAAGATAATAACATAAGCTATTCAATTCTCAAGACATTTACCAAGCATTGTCAACAAAATAATTCAAAACTGCAGCTTTAATAGGAGTTTTCATGAAGGTTTTTTTTTTCCCTCCTTAAGAAGGCAGAATTAGTACTAACCCTAACTAATTTTGAACAGAAGAACCCCAAATTGCTTAGATCCTTTGTCACAGGTCTGCATACTGACATATACAACAGACACAGAAAGAGGCAAACTGCAAACAGACCATTATTATTTTTGATTTGGTAGTGACTCCAAGTAGTTTTTTATCAACTACAGAACAAAGAAATAACAATTTCTGGGAGCAGATCTAATGAAACCTGCCTTGTATCAATTTATGGCCGACATACTCATGCATTCCCCTCCCAACAGTCCCATCTTCACTACCTTATTTCCCTACCATGCCATGCTTATCACAGTACCTTCACATTTTTCCACCTGATCTCTTCTGTATACTCCACCCCTTGGTCTCTTAATATTTCCTAAATGCTAGTGAAAGTGGTTGGAATCTGGGAGTAAATTTACTTCCTGTCTTCCCTTCTCTTACATTCCCTAAATAACATTCCAGTTCTGCTAGAAATCTCTAACTCTAACCTCAGCTCTCTCCTATGTTCTCCAGCTACTTGCTGTGTAAGAAACAGTGCATGCTGTGGTCAGTCACAGGTGCATGAGTGCCAACTGGCCAGCCTGAAAGCCAAATAAAATAAACAGCTTGAGCTTATGATGTAATTGGTGCCATCGTGGAGGGAAGGATTAAGATTTCTGTCCTCTATCTTGCCATAGATTTTCATGAAACTACACAGACAGAAAAGCAGAAAAACTGCAAAAATGTGTTTTGTCTCCTTAAATCATGCTGAAAATAAATTGGCTCAGCTAGACTCCATCTAGACCCACTGATACTGCTGCTTAATCAGCAAAAGAAAAGACATTTCCCCAGTTGCCTTGGGGGAAGGGAGTGAGGATGCTTCAAGAACATTCCTGAAATCATTCTTACCTAAGATTCACAGCAAATGGCACTGCTGAAAAGTCATTATCTATGTGAAGTTTCTGATGACTGTTACTTACAGGGGAGTGATCAGGTGACCATGCAATGAAGATCCATTCATATCCTTGAGCATTTTGTGAATCTAACCTGTACAGTATATAGCATGGCTGCTTGTCTTCAAGAAGGGGAAGAACAAAGGAATCATAATCCTTTTCCCATGATCCAAGAGGCTGCCTAGAGGATCCCACAACAAGTTGTTCTATAAACAATAACCAAAGCTACAGATTAGCAACACTATTGCTAATACTGGTTATTAAAATCAGTAATTACACTAAGCACTTAAATACACTGGACTACAAACAGGACTAATTTTAAGTCATTTTGTTTTCCATAATTATGTCTACAAGCATGATAGTCAAGAATAGTCAATGTCCAAGTCAGTAAGCTCCTGCAAAAGCTGCATATGTTCAATATCTAACTTACTTTGATGGATACAAAAAATTGGGAAGCAATGTGCTGGTTGTCATCAAGTTCTTTGATCTGCAGGGATAAGACTGAGCACTGGAACAGGTTGCCCAGAAAGGTTGTGGAGTCTCCTTCTCTGGAGATCTTCGAGGCCCACCTGGATGCAACCCTGTTTAACATGCTCTAGGTGACCCTGCTAAGCGGGGAGGTTGGACTAGACGATCTCCAGAGGTCCCTTCCAACCTTACTGATTCTATGATTCTAAGACTGATGTTATGTTTTAGCACAACACACACAGAAGAGAAACTATACTTTGACACTTATTTTTCTATCAGAATATTTAGGTTGAAGCAAGATGAGAGTAAGCTTTTAATTTTTAGAACTAGAATTATTGTTGCTCTTGCTATAACGTATTAATGTTTGTATTTATTGTAAGGAGTCAGTAATCCAGCCATACAGTGAAGAGAGTTTGGAATGAATATGCTTGCACTAATCACTTTAACTTGACTATTTAAGTAGATAAAACCCTTTTTAATGCAGCTTCATAACTACAGACTCTTTAAATGATTGAAGTAATTTATTACATGTAATTGGCTTAATTCTATACAGAATACTTCAAATGAGATTTAATTATGTGTACAGTTAAAACAAATTTCTCTCCCTTATTTATGAATCACATCTTAGCTTCCAGAAAAAAATATTACCACAGTATTTTTCAAAATATTTATCAACCTCCCATTAATCCCCCATGCCCAAAAGAGAAACACTTTGTTTAAATGAGATTCCGTGATGGTTTTAGAACCATGGTAATATTTAGCCTGTAAAATAGACTAAATTTTTGTGAGACCAAGACCTATGTTCTAGTATTTCAGACAAGAGTGCAACACAATACAGATGCCCTTACAATAAGTCTTTCAAAACAAGCCATTCTTCCACATTAATTTTCCAAGCCATTGAACATAAGCAGCTCAGATAGAGTGTGTCTGGCACTTCTCTGCAGCAGATTCAAAGTAGCTGAAGTTGTATACCTAGAAGACCTAGACAACGCAATATAAAAATGGTGGAAAAACTTCCTAACAAAAGCAAACGCAAAGATGGCGACAGGAAGTTTATTTATCTAAGGATAAAAGTACATGTGTTTACGTATGTACACACATACAGCTAACAGCTATTTCAGTGTACTATAAATGGCTGAATGCTGGGAACAAAAAAAGTGAGGTCAGACTTTGATACACTTTAAAGATGGACTAAACCATGCAGTATTTTATACAGTCCATTGTAATTTCAAATCAGCATTGCCATTAGAAAAAAGTACGCATACTATGCTGCATTATATTGAAAATTACAGTATCACCAAAAACTAAATCCTGCTTTCAGTATACAGAAGACCTTAGTAACACTAACTTCTGCAATTTTTTTAAAAAATAATTGTACATGTAGATCACTAAACAACTAGAAAACACCCAAGAGAATCAGGCAAAAAAAATCTTATTAAAATATGACTAACCATTTTCAATGACTATCTTTAAAAGCCTGTATAGTCCATTTCTGGCTCCAACAAAGGTGTCCTTAAGGGTTCCACTAGCTGAAAAAGAGAGAAAATAGAAGTAACTGAATGAAGACTTACTTCCCTAGGACAGGAAATAATCAAGAGAGGTAAAAACAGTATTATACATTAAACAAACATACAGCTGGACCTCTACTACAAAGTTGGACTAGGAAAAAATAGCTAAGTGATATCCTCCTATGCTCCTCCTGTTCCAGCCACTGGGATGCTGCAAAAAGGTGATGACAACATTACAAAACATTTGAGAGGGAAGGGGGAAAGCGGAAAAAAAAGACAAAAAAAAAAAAAAAAAAAAAACACAGCCCTGCCTTCTTATATACCACAGTATTTTCAATATTGTGAAAATTAAAGATGACTTGTCACATCACGAATCTCAGGTTTCAGCGTTAATACAGAAACACAGTAAAATATGGCACATCTCAAATTACAATAGTTTTATGAAGTCTGCAGGCTTAACACATTCAGATGCATAAACGGTACACCTGCCAGGAAAATTTTAAGAATCTGTCTGCAAAATTGCTAGTCTTTCCTAAGGACACTGCTCTGAAGAGTACTAGTGAAGGCTGCCACCTTTCTCATCTTCCATATAAACTCATCTTCTTGTATGGCTCTTAATAACAATTGTCAAACCCTGATTTAGCAAATAGGACAGATTTATAATGAATTTACAAAGTAACTAAAAATTTCACCTTGACGGTACAACACAAATATGACAGATGCATGTCAAAAAGCACATTAAAGAACTGTCCTTGAAGATCATCCTAATCTCAACTGCTCTCAGTACTCCGACTGCAAGTCCGTTTCCTTACCCTAGACAAGGGTGTGTGCAGCATTTATTGAATAGTATTTATTGCAAGCTGATGTTCTAAGTAATCCCACAACGTAGAGCATAGCACCAGCAAGACAAACATCTGCTATCAAAGCAGGAAATAAATAAAAGGGATTATTTGCAGTCACATTGAGGCCAAACAACAGGTGGTCAGACAGCATCTGGCTACACCATCGCCCATATTCAGAACATTTAAAATTTATGTCTATCAAGGTGGTGTGCAGGCCCACTCTGGAATTCCAGAATGGGTACAAAAGGAACGTTATGCAAAACTAACTTCACGGGGTTACCAGTAACGCTGGAACACCAGCTTTACCTCAGTTAGCATTTTCCCATTAACTAGTGCTGACCCTCAGTGTAATTTACTCCCAGCTTTTCTAATTGTCCGTCTGCAAAATCCCATTCAGCACACAAACATGATGCCATTTTCTAGACCTTACGAGTCTCCTGGGACATTTTTTGTCCTTTTCTTGTCTATTGCCTTTTGTTCTTCATTCTGCAGTATCAAGGCTACACACTAGAACAGGAGAAAACACAGTAATCACTACTGCACCAACGCTAGAACTGTGACAACTCCTGAAGTAAGAGCTGAAAGCGGAACACCAGCGTCTGGGAAACTCTTGCTAAGAAGCAACATAGATTTTTTAGCAAAGGTTTTAAAAGTCAAAACAGTACTATTCTCTGCTTAAACTTTCTGCACAGCAGAGATTTACAGAATTATAATTTTTGCATCTCATTGTACAGCTTCTAGTTGAATTTGATTTTTTCAAAAGAACTCATGATGATGAGCGCATCTATTTTTTTTCACCTACACTACTGCTTCTATTATTGCAGTTGAGTTCCAGTAGCAGAAATGTTTAATTAGATCTTTGGAAAAAAACCACACAGATTGCATACATTTCCATATGCCTTACCCTGCCCAGGAATGGACACAATCTGCTGTCTCAGCACTATCCTTGACAGGATTTTTAAAAATATGCAACCTATAAGACTTTGAGATAGACAAGCTAAGACACACTCTTCAATAACTGAATTTGTATTAAATGAACCACTCAGCATCTGAGCAGTTCTTTTTAAGTGCTGGTTAAAATCCTCAAAAGATTGCATTTACCTGCTTGTAAATATACACATGTATCAACTACTTTGAAAGCACAACAAAACAAACCTAAGCAACTTGTTTGTAGTATAGAATATTAAAATGCAATTAGGTTTACTGCACAAATATTTTACAGCAAATTTTATTTTAAAATAACTTAGTAAACTTCAAACATGATCTGCTGAATTTTCCGCAGCTTGACACATGTTGTCAGATCTTGCCATTATTTTTCAGGGATACCAGCCAGCCTGTAGCTAAAGCCAGTCTCACAATGACACAAGTGCTATTCATCTTCCAAAGTGCAGCCGGGCAGAGAGAGAAGTGGATGCTGTGCTGCAAACAGGATCCCTGATTAGTGGGCTGCCCTGCAGGCCGAGACAGAAGCAGCGCAGGAAACCACCCGCATCCTCTGCAGCTATCCTCAGAGGACAAAAAGATTCTTAAAGACGTGAAGGAGAAGAAGCTTAGCTTCTCAGCTCCTGCAGTAAGCAACAGGATAAATCTTTTGCTCCTCCCTCCACCACCACCAAGGAAAAAGGAAAGAATAGCCACCATAGCAGTCCTCCCCAGCCTAGAATAAAAGCTATTTTCTCAGGTCTGAAAACAGGCAAAGAACTTCAGAGAAACAGAAGAGCAAAAATTGATGCAGGAGAAGGAGAAGGTGCCTAACAGACATACCGAATGGACAACAAAGGGTTAGAAGCATAGTTAAGAGCTCCTACAGCAGGTACAAAAGTCACTTTCAACAATAAATGTGGGAGAGCAGGCAAAGTACGTGGTACTAGTTGCTGAACAAGCAGACTGCACAAAGCAAGACACAAACTCAAAACTCCCATAAATCCTACAGCATAATCCTTGCTTACTAATTCTGTGCTTTAAGGGGCCTGATAATACTGAGAAATAATATACTCTCTTCTAATTGCACTTTATGTTCTCTGTGGTCTGTGGTCTGGAAGCATAGAAAAACAGGTTCCCCTCAACTTTCCCCCTTCACAGCCTCCTGTAACCAGGCTTTCACTGGGCTCTTCCCAGTTCCCTCTCTGCTGTTCCTCAGAGCTTCTCCCTACAAGGAGCCTGGCAGCAGCTCCTGGCATTTTCAGTGCCGTCCAAACCATTTCAAACTAACTGCAGTGACGCTGAGCAGGCACCAGCTTCTTCCAAAGCAGGAGGAGGGCGGCCAGGCTGTGCCCCTGCAGGCTGTGCCCCAGGGCAGCAGTTCCACTCCAGCAGGACTGGAAAGCAGGAAAAGCTCCAGCCAGGTGCCACCGGCACACTTTGCTACAGGAAGTTATTGGAGCCAAAAACTTCTCTTCCACGTCATTTCAGGTTTTTTTTCACTGAACATTTCTTGTCCTTGTCCGCTGCTGCTCTAAGGCTGACAAGTGTGGTGAGCCGGGTGAATAAAACCGAGCAGCCGCCTCCCAACTCGTGATGCGGCAGCACCCCGCACTGAAGCTGCTAACGAAAGGCGACCTCGTCCCACCGCGGGTGAAGCCCCGGAGAGCCGCGGCGGCCGCGCCGACGCCAGGGCGGCGCTCCCCGCTCCCCACCCCGGCCGCAGCAAAGCCTCGCTCAGGCGCGAACAAAGAGCGCGGTCCGGCCGCCCGCTCCCGCCGCGCAGGGGCGCCGCAGCCCCCAACGGCCCCAACGGCCCCAACGGCCCTAACGGCCCCTGCCCCGCGGGCGCGGCGCGCCCCAGCCCGCCCCGCGGCACCACGGCCCCGCTCGCGCCCTGCCCGCGGCGAGCCGACCGCCCAGGAGGGCGCCGCGGCGGCGGGCGCCGCGGCGGCGGCGGGCAGAGCCGCGCCGGTACCTTGGATGCCGGTCTGGTGGGACATGTCGCGCCGCCGCCGCCGCCGCGCGCGCCCGCGGCACTGCGCCGAGGCCCCGCGCGCCCACGTGACGCGCCCGCGCCGCCCGGCGGGCGGTGCCGGGGGCGGGGCGGCGCCGCGGCCCCCCACGGCGGAGCTGCGCCGCGGGCCCCGCGCTCAAGGAGGCGGCCGCGGGCGTCGCCGCGGGGGGCTGCGGGGAGCTCGCCGGGAGCTCCCCGCCGCCCGGCGTGCAAGCAGAGCTCTGCATTAAACACTCGTCAGATAGATTGCCCAGAAATGGGGGAACGGAGCCCAGAACCACGGTTCTTTCGGCTCAAGCTGCTGTTCCGGGAAAAGGAGTTAATTCTGCATCATTTACCACTCGGTGGCACAGCTTCAACAGGAACAGCGAAGACTCTCTCTGTTTCGGGATGTGACTGCTGCTTGAGACGCTTGTGCATTGCCGAGGTCTGAGAGCAGGCAGGGGTGCTGGCCTGCCGGCACCCTCCTACCTCCCGGTGCCTGGCCTACCCACGAGACCTTTCACATCTTGGGAAAAAGTTGTGGTTTTTTTTAGTAGTGAATTTAAGCATGCACTGATGGTAGGTTTGCTTTCAATAGTTACCTTTCACAGGCACCTTTGTCCATGGGTTGAAATGCCCCCTCCCCTAATAATGCAAAGATGGGTACTACTTTCTTCTTTAAAAATGGCTTCTGCGTTCTGAACTGTACCCTGCGGTTTTAATCTGCCTAGATTAGACTCCTCAGGTAGCATATTCAGATATTTGTAGATGTAGCAGGACTACGGGCACTTACTCTCTTGATGCTGATTCGCAAGGAGTTAGCAGGAATTTATGGGTCACTATTCAACCTAAGAACATAAAAAATGTGGTAACTGGGCATACTAAATACCTAACCCAGCAGCCTATCCCCTCCAGTGGGGATTTTATTTCCCACAAGAAAGAAGAGAGTAAGGCAAGCATATAGTAATACTTACCTGGTATACATTTCCAGTTTCTAGAGACCTGTAGCTCAAAGATTTCTGAAGTCAACTGATTTGTGTTGGCAGATGTGGGTGTCTACACTTTGTCACATCCCCGGTTTGAAGACATGAGCTGAGGGAGTCAGTGTCCTACCTGGCATTGTAATTGTGAACTAGCATTGGAATTGTAGTGTATGAGCTCCACTGTGCAATGCTAGTCCAGCAAAGAAGAAGTCACTATGGAGACGCATCCTCCCCTAGAGAGCTGGAACTAGAGTGAGGACTGCAGCAGCTGCGGTGTAGAGAAGCTGCAGTTTATCCTCCTTCCAGCAAAGCGGCTGCAAGAAAGAAAGAAGACTTCATGTGAAGGCAAGAGATCAGCGACAGCAACAGTCAAGTCAGATCTACTTATAAGCCTCCCAGAGCAGAAAGGTCATTAAAACCTAAAGCAACTCTTGGACAAGCGCTTTTCCAAGAGGAGGAGTATTGCAGTTCCAGTCAGAGTGGCAGCCAAAGATGTTACACTATCACAATTACTTTGTATCATTGGTCTTACGTTCTTGGTTCCTCCCATGCACTGGCATTTGCATTTGTGAAGGGCTGATTTGGCTGCAATTACCTTGAGGAAAGAAAGTTTTCAGGCAGATCTGATCCTTGATCCAATTGCTCACGTGTCCCCAGGAGCACGAGTACCGGTACAGCAGGAGGATGTGTGGCCCAGTCTGTGGGACTCTGCTTTCAATGGTAGCCCACACTTAGACTGGAAATACTGGACTGATATGAGACTACAGTATCTGTCACCAAATTGAGATCACCTTGACTACCTGAGAGCACACCACACCAGTCCAACCAATCTGTCAGAGGAGTACAATACAGAAAGTGGGAGTGGATGTACAGTGAACTACAGAAATAGGATTTTAATGTCTGCTTAGCAGGAAATTTTTAAAAATGAAGGCTTCTATACACTGGCATTTCACAGGACCTTTTGGAAAAAAAGTCGAACAAACCGCGAAGTGTACTTAAAGTCTGAGTATCAGAAATATTTTCTTATGATATTTGCTGCTTGACAAAAAAGAGATGTTGCAGAAAAACAAGCAAAACTGAGCAAGGATTTTATATTTAAGAAGTTTATGCTAAACTACTGAATTTTAGAGTGCACTTCAGTCTTACTGAAGTATTTTTGATTGTACTACTATCCAAATCGTAAGTCATTAAGAAGAGTCTCAGGATAAAAATAGGGTGATGTATTTATTTGCATATGTATAAGCATTATTATAACTTTGCCTTTTTATTAGTTGCATTTTCTTACTCTGTACTTGATTTCATTTTTTTTCCAACAGACGCTAGTTTTTGCATATGGTGAAGGCTGTGATTGTTTTGTTAGAGAGCACATACTGCCAAATTCCCCACATTGTAGTAAGATGGAGTAATATAAAACATTTCTAAGAAATAAACATTATTACTAGACTTTGATACAGTACTTTCTGTATGACCTTTGGATTTTTTTATGGTCTTTACCGTCTTTTTCCCTCTACATTTACTTCCTCTTTGTTTAATAATGCTCTGTTCATTTCTTATTAAATGCTCCTGTGATGGTCTCAACGGAATCCTCAATTAATCTGTGTTCATAGCTTCCGTAATTGTGTGCCAACATTTTCTTCTGTTGCGATGGTGCTGGGAAGGTCTGTACAAGGTCTGTCATTATGTTCAGTTTTTGTTACTACATGCATACCAACCTACAGATGATGATTCAAACGTTCAGCACACTTCCACTAGCTGAAGAGTGGAAATCTTTTTACTGGACAATATTACAACTTCACTTTCTGTAGTATAGACCACTGTATGTAGGTCTTTATCCTGATGCTCTTCAAAACTCACGATGAGATTATTCTCTCCCTTCATGGGCATGTTCTCCAAAAATAACCGTACTTTCATGAGAACAATTATAGTATTAGGGAATTATTCTATCAGCAAGACCAGCTTGCTTCCATATAGAGTAAGAATGAATGCAGACTTCTTCTTTCAAAAATAAATGAAAACTTCAACTGTTTACCTAAGTAGTCTCTCTTCCTCTGCACCCGTAAGTAGTTAAAGAAACCACACTCTCTCATACAGTCAGATTTGATCGTAACTTTGAGGATATGTGTGAAAGGCGCTTCTACGCACACCAGAATGGACTTTGATTTCTGAGCATGCCAGCACTTGGTGTGTGTTCAATATACATAACTCTAATCAACCAACACACCACACTATGTTCAAAGCAAATAGGTATTTCTTTGTAAGGGCTAAAAGTTATAGGTAGTCATCTATGAAAAAATATTGCTCTCTCTATATATATAGTTATAAGTATGTGTTAAGAGAGCTCAATGCTCTCTTGCCATTGTAACAAGTGTTTCTTTGCTGCAGTATAAAGGACAGCTCTCGCTTCATGTATTTTATTAAGTATAGCTCCATGAATATAGCCTTAGATTTTATAAGCTCTTAGGTATTTCTGTATGTTTCTCATAAATATGAGCAAGTAAACTAACTCCTGTCCCTTAGAATTCGTAATTACACATGCTTTTCTTTCTAGCTGCTTAAACAGTGGCCAGGATCCAGCGTGGCCAGGAGCATGCTAGACGGACAACTATTTTAAGTGGATAGCCTAGTTGAGTTACTGTGGGTTTTCTGACCACTGCCATACGTGGTAACAGATTTGGAGCAATACAGTTTGCTATCCTGTAAGTTGTAGAGATTTGATTCTTGTCATGTTTTGGTATTATCTTTGAGAATAAGCAGCAAATGCCCTGCAAAATAAACTGAATTAAGCGCAATTGGTGGGAATTCCTGTATTTCTTGGATGTTTCTGTTAAGTGCTTCCTGACACTGTTAAAGAATTCATTGTGAATATGGTTTACTGGTTTTGTTTTCCTTCTCTAGCCATTATTCTGATCTGTTAAATCTGTAGACAGACACTATACATGGCATCCACATTTTTACGCACCTTCACAATGTAAAGAACAATGTAATAATAAAATTGTTTCATGTCCTCAGTGATTTTTAAATTATTACATTTTTCAAATGTGACTCATTCTTTCACAGCTTTACCCTAATAGTAGTGACTACCTAATGTGAAAAATGATTTGCAATCCAGTCACTCTTTGGGCCACTCTTTCCAGAGTTTTTGTTCTCTCTCCATCATGTGTTGTTTGAATGAATTCCAGAAGTATATTAAACAGTGCAACAACCATTTCTGTGGTTCTTGGATTTGCCTTTTCTCTCCAAAGGAAAAAAATATATATATTGATTATTTAAAACCTATGTTTGCTTTGTGAAGTATTGAAGACAAGGTCAAAAATGTTTGCTTTGTGTTTAGAGTGCTTAAAATGACTTTTAAGAATCATCTTAGATAATGCTCAGTGATTCTCAGGTCAAAGAAAGCATGAAAAACTTTGTGAGGACCTGGACAGCTTCATTAGATCTTTGGACTACATTTATAGACTGCAGTTTCCACCTTAAGCTGTCAGGAATAGCTTGTATGGGATGCTTTCTCAGACCATCTTCTCAGACACTGAATATAGGGATGTTAAATTTGAGTGGATTCCACAAAACTGCAAGGGAAATGGAAGCAGGGTATGATCTGCTCAGGAAGGGTTAGCTGTGAAAGAGATGTACTTTTTTGTTTTATACTAATTGCAATTTCTGAACATCTGATTATTTATGGTAAGGTCTATTACATTGCTGCAGTCTACAGAGACAAGATGATAACAAAGCAATAGTAACTGAAGCCATGCTTTTGTCTCCCAGAATTGGAATGAAGTCTTTTCGCCACCAGGAAATAGTAAAAGCCCTCAGTTAAATAACACTTGTATTAAAAATGAACAATTTGTATGAAAACAAATTCCAAAGCAAACATCAGCTGCTGTTTGTGTTTATGTAAAACCTTCCTGTGGGTCTCAGTCTAGAAAAATTGCTCCATTACCCCTTTATCGTTGAAGAGACCGGGCACATTCAGTGACTTTCAGCAGCATCTCCTTTCCATGTTTCTGTGTTGATTACGGCTGTTGTACGTTGCTCTCCATTGGACCTGATAGCTATTTCCTGATGAGAAAGAAGATGTACTTGGGACTGTTTCAATCCCAATTGGATGATAATACCGTTAACCAAGCACTTGTGGCTGTAGCAAAACTTCTTTCAGAAAGCTAATGGGTCCTGGCGGACAGCCACCTAGCACAATGCTGTCTAGATTTAGAACAGAGCTTATCTGCCAAGAATGGAAATTACCTCCTGTATGTGGGTGGGTCATCTGACCAGGAGTCGTTTTCGAGCATAGAGCTTGGTTGTTAGTTCTAAGTACCCTCAAAAATAGTTATCTTCTGCGAGGTTTCTTCACTCAACTACAATTCTCTACTACTGTTATGAACACTAAATGAAACAACTCAGATGACAATGATTCGGTAAAAATGGATTTTTTTCCTACTATGGCATAGACCAAATCATGATCCTATTGAAATAATTAAAAATTCCTTCACTGAATGGTAGAGCAAGAGTATGTGAGCTGCTTCTAATGGCAGCTCATTTGCTCTATTTGTTCTAATGGCTCTCTTTGTTCTATTTGATCTAGGATGATTCACTGGTGCAGCGCTAGCATAGATCCAGTTGCCTTCCAGGTGAACTCAAAAGAGAGATACTGGGTAGCATTCTTCTCATACATATTTCCATTTCGTTTTAGCACTTGCTTGAAATGGCTAGCTTGAGACATTGTGAAATACTGAGCTCAAACACTAACAGCGGGCTGATGATGGGCTACTATTTATCCCGTTTTCTTGTCAGTACACAAATGCTGGTTCCTCTCTTAATGAGGTACAGTTAGTGCAAACTAATCTTCCTCTCTTAAGAGTCTCATAGAGTCTCTGTGCCTTGCTAAGACTGTTCACCTTGTAGCCTGGGAATACCAATATTTCAAAATTCAGTTTTTTGTCTTGTATGTTCTCTGCCACTTTGTCTATCTTTGCTGAGATACCATGTTCCTGTCTATTTCTACATGTCTTACATAGCTGTGAACATAAGTGTATCAGATCTCAGGTTCCTGGGAGCTCCATGTATGCTTTTCATTGCTGTTTTAAAGCCTCATCCAGATTTTCCAGAAGAAAAGGTTCCAGCTGCTGTTAGATCAATTTATCTTTTGACACAGGCAACATGAGGCAGGTAAGCTCTCCTGAGACATACTAAAGAAGCACCTGGGACAGCGGATTCTGATTCTTGGGACCTCACTGGTGGGGGAAATCAGACAGAGAGACCTTTCTCCTAAAAGGGAGTCACCCATGACAAATTAACACTCTCAGATACCTTTAAAAATACGAAAACATCCTTTTTATCCCCCAAAGGGCTCGCTCCATTATGTCCCGTTACGGTACTTTATTACTGATTGTGTAAATTACTCTGAGATGTGACAGAATAAACCTGTATCTTAGATCCTTATTCTACAGTGCTCAGTGTTTAAAACCACAGAAATGCACAGGAAGCAGAATAGAAATGCTTGTAACAAACCCAGAAGTAATTGAACAGCTCACTTCTGGCATCTGAGATTCCACAGTGTTAGTGCTCAGCTCTGTCCATTTACTATCTAGGTGCACACATACATACAAAAGATCGCATTTGCTGTCTCAGCAAAAGCTGAAGGTCTTCAATACTCAGCATTTGTTCCAAAATATTCTACAATCCACTCGCTAATGTTTTTATAGATGAAAAGAAATTCATTCTATACATCTGAACAAAGGACACTAACTGCATTCTACATTCTTAATTGTACTTTCGGGTACTTACTCAGAGTGCCTATCCATTCTGCATGCATTCCCACTTGCTGAATAAATTATTACATTTATCTTTCTTCTTTCACAGTGCAGTAGTGTGGGTTAAAAATAGCAGGCCTTTGTCACTGGATATTCTCTGGCCATTTAAAAAGAGACGTTTGTGTAACAGACACTGCCTATCTCTACATATGATGAAAAAAAGCTTTAAAGAAATGTTACAGAACTCAGTCCTCTCCTGGTTCATCCAGAGCAAGAAATTTGACAGCAAAGAAACTAGTCTCTAAACTAACTAGAAAGGGATAATTCTTTTATTAATCATCTTCAGGCTGTGATTGGCTGTTTTTTGGGTTTAAGATTGATGTATTAATTTTCAGTGAAATTGTAGTTTTTCACCAAGCACTACCATCTGGAAAATCATACTGAACTAACTAGCAAGTGCAACTCAGTTGTATTCCTAGGGTTTGATCCACTATTTGGGCCACACCATGCTTGACAGAAGCACCTGTATGTGCTTCATTCAGTGGAAACAGATTCGCTCTGCAGTTATATTGGTGCATTGTCAAGTTTGCTGTGATCTGTATCTACTCACCCAAACCCAATACCCAATACCAAAAAGCTTTTATCTGGCTTTCTGCTCCCTCAATCCAGTGCGTTGTGCATGACCATGCACAATTCACACTACATCAAATAAGTTACTCCAATTTAATATATAAAGGCCGCAACGCGGCCTTTTATGCACTTCTTGGTATATTCCAGAAGCTTCTAACCAATCAGAGGGGGCGCTCAAGCCCCTTTCCTTTTATGGAGCGCCAGCGCTATCCCGCTGGGGTGCCGGAGGGCCGGCTCGATCCGGTTTTAACGGTGAGTCTGGCTACAACTTGCCCCTAGAGGAAGGTGCTAGAACAGGCAGGAAACCTCTGTAATAGGCCTCAACTAAGATTGCCCTTTAAATCCTTAAACAGGGAAAGAAACTTAAAATTCATTACATAGTATGTATATTTTTGCAGAGGTACAGTCTAGCTTCAGCGCTTCTGTGATTCCACAACATTTCAGAGGTGGTAATGTGGTCCACAGGTTGTGGACCAAGCAGCTGAGCACATGGTCCCTATAGACAATGTGGGATACCAGAGAGCTTTCTAGCAGGAAGCTATAGTATTCACTTCTTTGTCCAGAATTGCTCTTCAGTCTTGGATACACTGCAAAAGAACAGGTAGTTTTACAGTGAATTGCATGTTCTTCATGTGGTGTTCTGAATAGACTGATTGCACAAATCCCTTTAGTTTGGGCTTGCAGGCTTTTCACTGACAAAACTAGCATTTTTTTTCTGGCATGCAAAACCTGTCTGCTTGTACGGAGTCATTGTTTTGGAATGTGCAGTAGCTTGGCGCATTTTCTTTCACCAGAGCTGTTTGAGACAGCAGATTCTTTTAAGATAACTTCCCAGCTACAGGCTAATACGCAGAAAGCCGAGTCCACAGATTTGAGTGTAAAAATGACTTTGCAGAAGTTCATACTGCAGTAAGATACACAGTTCAATACACACAAATCTGCTGGAAACTCAGTGCAAAAAGATAGTTCCTTTAATGCCATTATATAGGAGGAACACTGGTAAAATGGTTTCATTCACCAGCATTGGAACTAGCATTTTCAAGATGACTCATTGTCTTGATTGAGCCTGCTTTTTATGTTCAGCTTACTGGCTTTGCTGCTGGCCTGTTCAGCGATTGGCAGCTTTATAGATGCAGTTTGGTTTTATCCTGTTGACAGTCCCTCAGCCTGATTACGCATGTCTACTTATTTCTTTAATGTTGTTATTCAGGTATGTACTTAATCAAATGGAACTTGATTGCTTGGTTAAAAGGGGGATCAGGAAGGTCCATCTATTTTTTAGTTTTTAATAAATGAGTAAACTATTTGGTAAGTGGGAGTATATGGATCAGTTTAATGTTTGGTTAACAGAAAAGTAGATGATTTTCATTTGATTGACTTTTATAATAGTTTCAAAGACTTCCTGATTTATTCTCTGGAAAACTGTATGAGTTGTAACATGTATCTCCATCTGAGCTGAACAGAATTTCTCTCTCTTTTTACTATTTTTTTTTTATGTGTAGATGCAAGAAGAGTGTGATCTTTTATGGTGGGTGATGGCTTCCTTCTATATAGATGCTTATTTGCTGAGCAGGGAGACTAATTTCTGTACAGGGCAGCAGTGCACACAGAATTGTTGCATGGATAGGGTGCTATGTTGTATTTCTGTCCTCTCTAGCAGCACATACTTTTTTTTTATCCGGATATTTTAAATTTCTGTTTACTGTAAAGATAATTCAGGGGAGGAGGTTAAATATCCAGTGTTGCAGCTTTATACCTAAGCAGGTAACCAAAAACTGTGGGTCTTCTAGGTTATTCCACGAGGAAGATAATTCAGTGATAGCATCAGATACCTTTAATACAGTTATGTTTTTACAGAAATACATAAAATTATATTGCCATAAGTACCGAAGAGATCAAACCACTGGAGACAGTGTATTGTAGAAAGCATCAGACCCTTTTCAGCTCTCACCAAGCACGGTGTCACTCAAAGTCTGTCTTCAGGTGCTTGTTCTGGTTGACATCTTCCACAGCATGACCCACTGAAAGGCCCTTTCACACTCCTCTGGGCACCTGCCCAAAGCAAGCAAATGAGTATCTGTTTCGTGTGTGATGCCTTGTTTCAGCTGCCTACTTAAAACAGAATTATGTCACTTTTTTACAACAATCTTAATTATTAAGGCTGTGTATAGCAGCTTCAAGTTGGCTTTCACCCATCTTCATGATCAACCAAACCTTGCGCGTTCTGCATTATGAACATGCCAAAATGCACTGCAGAAAGCACCCTGCAAAGGTATTCCCAGGATGTCAGCAATACCAGTAAACTAGCGCTAGGGACCAAGTCCCACAGACAAAGGCTTTGGTCTACAGTTAGGCTACAGTGCCACATGAACTCATCGGGCTGCGTAGAGGTGTTTTGGCCAATACTGTGACAGTACTGAATGTGTGTGCAGCCTGGAGACTGGCCCTGGCCTCAGGAAGGCCCCTCTAACGTGGGAAAGACGGTTCTAGACCACCTTCTCCCCAACGTGAGGGCTTTCTTCCTAAGCAAGCTCATCGGCACTGCCACCCCTGTGCTTTTGCTTCTGGATAATACGCCTCCGAATGTGACCCCCTACTCCCTGCATCTGTAATTTCTACAGCTAATTATTTGGCACTGAAGTCTGGCCCGCGGGAACTGACTGTTGACCCGCTTTCCTTCATCACCTGCCGTGCTAGAGCAGCCGTGGCTCGCCATCCCTCCCCCCCCCCCGGGGGAGACAGCCGCCCGCGGGCGCGCAGCGGCGCGGGCGCGCTCCCCCGGGCGCCGGGGCCGCGCTCCCCTCCCCTCCGGTCCCGTCCCTCCCTCCCTCCGGCCTCCTCCTCCCGCCGCCGCAGCCGCCTCTCCCGCGGCGGCCCGGGGGCGGGACGCAGCGCCAGCGCCGCTGTGCGAGCCCGAGGGGCGGGGGGCCCTGCCGGCTGCTGCGGGGCTGCCGGCGCGGCGCGGGGGCCGCCCGCTGCTGGGAGGGCGCCGCGGCAGATGCGGAGCCGCGCCGCAGGAGGCACCGCGCCCGCGGCGCCGCATCCCCCGTCGCGGTGAGTGAGGCGGCGGCGGGCAGCCCCCGCCCGGCTCGGCCCGGCTTCGCGCTGCGGTGCGGTGCGCGGCCTGGCCGCGGAGCCTCGGGCCGCGCCGCGCCGGGCCGGGCCGGGCCGGGCTACGCCGGGGCCGCGCGCGGTAGCGCGGGAGGTGCGGTGCGATGCGGTGGGGAATAGCGCGATTTAACAGGTTGCGATGTGCGTGGGGTGCGCGGGTTGCTGAGCACCCCGCTTTTCTGGCACAGAGATAGGGCTGTGCGTCAAGACTGGGCTTTTTATTAGTGTTTCAGCATAACTGCTGCCTGAAGTATTGGTTCCTAATGCTGTAAGATAATTCCCAGGGATCGCGTCTTCGGTTGCTGCCTGCCTGCCCTAGGGTGTTACAGAGTGGCCAAAAATACCAGGGCATACACTTGTTTTTCTCTAGCTCCGTTCAGAGTTTAAGATGGTTCATACACATGGGGAAAATTGCAGAACTTTTCTTTCTGATAACAGGAATATGGAATAGATAAAGTAGTTTTGGGCATCCTTACAGTTACAAAGGTGATTGCATTGCTCCAAACTGATGTTTTCATAGGCTGCTGAGGCAGTGATCCTTGATTTAAATTACTATTCAGAAAATTTTCAAAGGGCGGACAGTACCTTGGGTCAACTTTTTAACTCTCCGTTATATTTTTTGCTTTTTCATATGTAATCCGTTTGAAATCTGTCAGCATAAAAGCTGCCTTTTTATTATTTACTGAATGTGTTCTCTAAATCTACTAATAGAGTGTGTATTCTTTTGTTTACTTTAAATGGACACAGGATTCTGTGTACTTTTACAAAAATAATTCAACTTACAGCATTAAATAGTTTTTAAGTGACAGGACATTTTTAAGTTTGCAAAGAAATATTTAGTCCATGGTCCAAGAAGCAGTAGGTTACTTATTTATTTATTTATTTATTTATTTTCTTCTCCTGCAGGGCAGGTGACATTTGCAAAAATCTATTCAATTAAGTATACTGTATTTTTTAAGGGTCAAGCTGTAATAAACAAGTCATATTATTAGTTACTTTTTTTTTATTCCTACACTCCGAGTCCCTTAAATAATTGCAGTGTTCCACAACAAAAAGGCTTTTTATATTTTTGTGAATACAAAGTGATTCAACTGGATGAAACAAGTAGTTTGTTCTGAATAAAAGGAGAAGAAATCAAGTGACAAACAACTGAAACCTTAGCCATTCTCAGTTGTATTTTTCACTATCTTTATTAAGTAAGTAAACAAATTCCAAAATACAGTTTTTGTATTCCTACAAAACAGTCTGTGCTCAGAGTTCTTTTATTTTTGGTTTATGAAAATATGCTTAATTATTGGCATACTGTCTGAAATCAGTAGAAAAATCTCCACAGACTTGTCTGAGCTGTAAGGATTAATTCTAGGAACTTTTCCATTATGTTACTCCTTCATATAAACATGCATCTCTGGTGTGGCCGATTACCGTTTATATTCATAAACTTCCAGAAGATGAGGCAGTAGTAGACCTCACTGGACTCATTCCATGCTTTTCCCGTAAAAAGAAAGATTCAATTTAGTAACCTCACATGAATATTTGTGGAATCTGTGTCATATTTTTAGAATGTGGAAGGAAAGGCACTCTTGAGTTTCATGTCACCTATCATGTTCTTAAGTGGTATATTTTCATGCCCTGTTTATAGAGCTGTACCTTTAAAAAACTAATACAGAAGTGCTTGAGATTAAAAATAGTGTGCTATAGTGTAAATATGTTTGCTTGTTTTTATGTGGGAATTGGCAGAAATTGCAGTTTTTCTCTGCATCTAATAGTGCTTTTTGATTGGAGCTTTCACTGCTAGTCAAGTCTGACGTAATAAAAGTGACTTATTAAAAGGTGGTAGTGATTTGATTTTTTTTTGATGTGCAGCTATCTCCTAAGCTCCCAGAATTTTTGGTATGTGTAACATTGTGCATTTGTATCTTTATACACAGGCACAGAACAGTTCTGAAGTATCTGAGGATGGATAAAGACTTCCGCTACTACTTCCAGCACCCGTGGTCTCGCTTAGTTGTGGCTTACTTAGTGATCTTCTTTAACTTCTTAATATTTGCTGAAGATCCAGTGTCTCACAGTCAGACAGAAGCCAATGTTATTGTTGTTGGTAATTGTTTCTCATTTGTAACAAATAAATACCCTGAAGGGGGAGGCTGGATATTTCTGAAGGTGCTTCTGTGGCTGCTTGCCATTCTCACAGGACTGATAGCTGGGAAATTTCTGTTCCATCAGCGTCTGTTCGGTAAGTTATATGATGCACCTGCTGACATCTTGATAATGGCTTTATGACTTTACATTAAACTCGTTGCAATTTAACTCATTTTGTATTAAACTCATTAAACTCATTACAATTTTCTAAACTTTGCCATAAATCAGTTCAAATGTTTAGACCTGTATAGAATGTGATACATCAAAGCTTACATCACTGTGGAAATTAATGCAATGTATAAGTATAACTAACAATGATTTCAGTCAAAAAAAGCTAAAACCAGCAAAAGCTAGTATGTTTGAAATAATTGAGAAGTCAATGATTTTCAGTATCGTAAAAATACTGCTTTGCATCTTCAAAGGGTAGGAAGGGGCAGTGACACTGAATGTCTTGTCAAAAATCACATAAATGGAAGCAGAGGCACTAAGTATGGGAGCTGGGAAAAAACAATTGGTTTTGAATGTTTTTCTTTTTTATTGGAGAGCGCTAGAAGATACGGAATTTCTCTGGTTTCCTTGATCTTGTCTTTTTATTTAGAGCTTTTGTGCCAAGGGGTGCAACAGCATAGTGGAGAGAGTAAGGTTGCCATCATCAGCTATCCACCAATTTCATTTACTACATGAAGGGATAAACTCCTGGCGAAGAAGCTACTGAATTCACACAGTTTGCAATTATTGGAAATACTAATTGTTTCTTTCACTGCAGAGATCTCCGAGCATTAACACTATGGTTGCTTTACTTGACTGTTACAACTAATGTAGATTGGTGTTGCAATAGAGCACTGTCATTGCTCACTGAATGCATTATATAAGTAAGTGGATGATTCCTGTTTCTAATGCAGCCTGCTAAGTCCATGGTATCATTTTAATGAGCATTCATTTTTAGGAAAATAAAAATTATCCATTGTGTTCCTAATACGATATTTTAAGTGTGTGTAATTTAAGTGTGTGTAAACCTATTAGCTGTATAGATGTACAAGATGTAACTGAACTGGGGAATTAGTTACCTATGGAATGACTGAAAGGAATAGAATGATCCTGGAATGAGTATTGAGCTTGAGAACTTCAGATGAAAAGGATTGTAAATATATAAATATATAAAAATACCTACCATTGTCTTAATTGATTCATAGTTTTAGGGGGTCTAGTAAATGTTGCATCCTCGGGTTCAAGGCTATCTAAGTTTTAGATATAAGTAGAAAAAAATGGAAAAGATTACCTCACTGTTGGCAGGTGAAAGGTTTGCACCATTCTTTGAAGCATCTGATTCCAGGTGTGTCAAAGACATTCTGCTGATCTACATGGACTAGTGCTATATTCCTAAACTGGTAGAACTGCAAAGTGGGTTATCACTGGAACATGTCTGAGCACATGAGTGATTGGCCATTTCATTGCCTCATTCTGTTAAGACAGAAAGAAAACTAGTATCAAGTGTTTCAGTAAATCAAATGTAAAGCTGTTATGTCTAGGGACAAAGAAGATAAACCATATTAAGAGACTTCTCTTAACATAGACTTCTCTTGAAGCACTGATTCTGAAAAATAGTTGAGCATCTTGATGACTGTTCAATGGAACAGGATATCTGTAGTCAATGAAGTGGCTAATTCTGTCCATGGAGGACAAATATCAGTGTTTCTGAAGTAAAGATCTGATCATACAGATACTTGTGGCAGCACAAAGGTGGGATAAGTGCTGGGAAGAAGCTAGCAGGCAAGAGATACCTACCTTTCCTACCTCTGACAGCAGTGGTGGTTTAGGAATATTTGTGGTGAGGATCTGAATTACCATTTGGATGTAGATGCAATCTAATCTACAGGTGGTTCCTGCAAATTCAGTTTCGTGGCAAGTTAAGGCAGTGTAAATCTGCCCCAGTTCTGTTCCTAACCTCGGCCACATGGATTTGATGCCCCCCTGGAGCCAGCGCTGATGTTAATGTGATGGAGCGATAAGCCAGCACAGAGAGCTAATCACATGCAAACTAAATTACTTCTGCTCTTGTCTACCAATGCAGTTGCTTGAGTTGCTAATGCAATGACTGAGGACTGTGCAGCCAAGATAGCTGGCGTCCCCAGCAGCCTGAGCTTGCAATGTTGTGAGTTGCTGGGGAGCTGCACCCATGCAGTGTGTCAATGCAAACATGCTATTGCTTATGATACAGTGAGACCAGACGGTCATCTGTGTGACTGTGCTGCTGCTGATGTGTCCACGCTGCTAGCTGTGACTGAGCTAGTGTGGATAGCGATAGCATGGAGGGGACAATGATGCGAGGTTTCAGAGCAGGCTTGCAGCTTGAGTGTGTCCCTAGGTCTCCTGTTTGTACAGCTCATGCTGAAATCTTCCTGCCAGTTATTTGCCACTATTGTTATGTCTTGCTTTTACCTGCATTAGAATGGTTGTGATTATTTGTTAAACAAGTTTCTTTCTGTTGTGTTATACCTACTGTAAATAGTGAATGACCTGCTGTCTGGAAATCGCTGTTTTTATTGAGATCCTCTGGTATGCCCTCTGGATCTTTGAGCGCTTTATAAATTCACTCTTTCATTGTTTTTCATTTCCCTAGTCTGTTTTTTTAAATAGCTGGCTCTTCTGACATATTTTCTATTTAATATTGTTTTTTTCATGGATGATTGCTTGGAATCATTTTTTTGCCCTCCTTGTTTACTTCTGTTTCTCTGCTAGATTCTGTTCGTGCAGGGAATTGGGACTGGTTGTTCCTTAAGGCCTGTGCATAACTTCCTGTAGTCAGGAAACAAAATAACCCCAGTCTGATTCCCTGTATCAGAACTTGGCTCAAAGGCTATCCTGCAAATTGAAATTGAGAAGGATTAATCTGCACGTCACTTTAGATGAAGAGGGGTGAAACAGATTTTCTTTCCCAGTGCCCTTCCGGCTCTTTCCTCCCTCGTCTTCTGTATTTCTTTTTGCTGAGCTGGCACATAAGCTAGAAAGGTAGTGTAGCTAGAACTACATTGTAATATAGTTTATCATCTTTGACAGACAATGTCTGACAATCGTGACTGGCATGAGCTATAAAAACAATAGAATTAAGGTTAAGCATGTTAAGTTTCTAAAAGTGGAAAGAGAGATGACCTCAAAATACTCCTGAGGCTTCATCTCTCTGTAAGTTTATAGAGAGATAAGAGAGTAGGTAAACTATATTGTTGAAGACAAGAAATCTTGGGTCTGGAGAACATGGTGAAGTTTCAGTTGGTAGTATTCATTGCAACCTTGGAGCAGTAACCTCTTCAGGGACTTCTTCAGGACACTGTTAACAACTTCCAAGATTAGAAAAAAAATATATTTCTTACTATTCAGTCAAGAAATAACATTACATTTGATAAATATCTCCAGTGATAAACACTGTTTGCATTGAAAATACTTATCTAGTACATTCTTCGTATTTTTTATAACGTAAGGTCAGAACAAATGGAATTTTAAATTTTCCTTTTGACTGTTATCCTCTAAATTACTTTGATTCATCACTGAACATATTTTGCATTTAGTTAGCTACTGTATTCTGCCGTGCTTTTTATTTTGCACTGGAAAAGGAAAGGTCATAGATGAATACTGGAAGTTTGGGAAAATAAAAAATAAAGATAAGTCTCCTTCCATTTTTTTGTTCCATATAAGAAAATTATTTGAGGTAGGGGAAAACTGTTTTCTTGGTGCTTACAGTTAGAAAACTGTGTCTTGCTTAGTGAGAGATTTCTTGATTTTTGTTTTCTGCTTTTAGAAAAGCAGAAGCAGCTTACAAACTGAGCCTATTAGGTGACACAATGCATTCAAAAAATCATTCAGATTTTCAGTACTGACTTAAAAGAAATTTCTGAATAAGCTTCTGCACATTTTTCATGTTTCTCTGGGGCACTTTCTGAAAAAGTAGGATTGAGTTCATTAAAAAGTGTATGTTTTAATAGGCAGTTCTCAGTTTAGGTGCATTTGCATTTCTGTACTCCAGCCTCAGGCCCAAATTCTGAGTTCAGTAGCAATGTTTTGGCCCAAAATTCTGGCTGTGCATTTTACATCTGTTTGTATAAATCTGACCTATCATGTTAATTTAAAATCGTCTTATATTTGAAAAGATTTTTTAGCATTCTGAAAGACGGTTGCTTTTCTTAAAATGGACAGTATAATTGGAAAAGGTAATACCTTAGTTTTTTTTCAGGTCAACATCTTTGTTTTGACTAATGTAATAATCCTTAGTTTATGCTGCATATTAAATGCCTTAGTTTTTAAAAGTAAGTATGGTACAAAACACACACATATCTACCTGCACATTTTTCTGATTCTAAATGATTATAAAGACATACTAAAATCTGATAAAAAGTCTGTTGTTACAGAGACTGGATTTTACTCAATTGCTAATGGGTGTACATAGATTTATAATTTGAAGTTCCTTTCTAAATGACATCGATGAAAGTAAATGCTTAAAATATCCTAACACATAATGGTAAATTATATATATAGAAGTAGAGCCATGTTTTTTAAGACTGGGAAACCATCATAATACTGCAAACAAATCAGAGCAATTGAATAAATGTTGAGGTTAATGGGTTGCTCTGTTATAAATGCTCATAGTAGGCAGTTTGTTTAGAGTTAAATGATAACCTAAACTTCATAGGCATTGGAGTGAATAAATAAAACAGTCATTGTAGGAATTGCCATGATCTGTGGGCCAACACTGATGTTGCAGAGTCTTACCTGGACAGTAGTGCCACGCTAGGAACTGTTTTACGACAAACAAAGCACTCACTGTAGGTCTGTTGTCTCAAAACATGTTTTTTCAAATGTTTTTTCTGGATGGCTCTAAAAGATACTACAAACCTATAAACAGACTCTTCACCATCTGGTTTTATGTTGAAAGTTAAAGTATATAACAACTGAAGCACTGAATGTCTACAGATTGCAAAAGGAAATTAGATGGAATGGAATTTGGTCAGGATGATAATGTACTAAATATGAGTGAAGTGAATCTGTTAGGTATCAGACATAGGATAGAATCATGAAATAATCTATTTAATATGAACATTCTAAAATAGCAGGGGTCATGCTGGTGTAAACCTTTGGCTGTAGTTTAACAGAATGAAGTGCTTGGTGGCAGTAATAGGGCGGGTATGGTTGCTAGTGTTGCTGTGACATGTCGCCTCCTCAGTGGTGTTAGCATGTGGCACACAGACCTGGAGAAGAAGGCAGAAGGCAGACTGGTTTGCTTTCCCCTCCCTCCCCCCCCCCCCCCCCCCCGAAGAAGTGACAGGATTTTTGCATGGCAATTTTTCATCCAGATTGTTTGCCCTTCTGATTTGTAACAGTAGTTACGTGCACAGTTGTGACACCATCTGTAGGAACAAGTGATAGGTGTATGGCAGTACTTGCATAAATTCTAACCTGACTGATAGAGTATATTCTTTTCCCTTGTCAGTTCTGTATCTTGCATTACAAAAAGACCTGTCACTAAATACCCAGCAACTTTGCTGAGGCTTTTTCATTTCCATTGGCGACTTAGAAAGCAGCTCGTGATAGTGGGTTAAAAAGGCCATCTTCAAGAGCCTGTTAAGTATGAATTTCAGTAGCTGTTGAAGATGTTCAAAGTCTATTGTGATTGCTTCAGTTCACCTCTCTTGTTTTCCATAGAGTGTTGAAGCAATACAGTAAGATTATTTTGGTCCTACAAAAAGTGTGCCAAGGGGCTAATCTAACTGTTAGCTAATAAAAATGCACAAATGACTGTGAGCAAGCAATTTCAAAAGCCAAAATCATCAACAAGAAACAAAAAACCAAGAAAGTTACAGCCAGTCACTGAGTGAGTGCAGGCTCATCACATTCCAGCTCTGATGCCGATAATAAGATGTCAGTCTGAACTTCATTCATCAGGGAGACCACAAGTGACCTTTAAAACATAAATAAAAAGCATGTAAGTGACCTCCTGATTTCTTCTTGTACTTTAGTATTTTTAGAAGTGCAATTTCTGCTTCCTCTCATAAGGCTCAATGAGGTTACTGTTGGCTGCACTTAGCTTTAGTTACAGAATCAACCTGGTATCAGATTACTTTTAGGTGGTAAATTACAGAGTTCAATTGGAGAGGTAAAGGCAGTAGCTACAAAAAAATTACGTTCTTTTCAGTGGAAACTTTAATTCCACTGAGTCACATCTCCCATTTCCAAAGTAGCAGTGGGAAGCTGTGAAAAGAGCTCCATATGTCAGATTATCCGTAATGGGAAGGCTGCAGAGAATATTTAGCATCCAGTGACTGAAAACTAAAAATAATTTTATTGCTACTTAATACTGATATGTCAGCCCTGTGTTTTGATCTCTCTGACATGACTTCCAGATTTTTTCTTTCCATTTGAGATTGGAAGTGAGGTTGAAATAATACCTACAATTTGACAAGAGTAGCACGGAGCCTTTCCTTTGAAGTGAGAATAAAAAGAGATTCAGTGATTGGGCAAATCAGAGGTTCAGCCAGGGCAATGCTGTGCACTAATAACAAGAGTAGGAACCCTTATATATGCGTAACTCAAAGGCTTACATTGTAGTTCCCTGATTCCTTCTGTAGAAACAGAAGTGTGCTTTCTTCTATCAAGAGTAACTTGATGGTTGTAGTGCTGGTGTAACCTAGTGCAGGGGTAACTTTCTTCCATTCCTTATTCCATACAGTGGGGAGATGGAGGCAGTGTTTCAGTGGATGACCACCTCTCTGTGTGCCGCATGGAGAGACCTGAGGAGAACTTGCTCTCCGTAGTCATACTGTGCCCTTCTAGGTCCCCTTAGACTGTCGGAGTGGCATAAAGGTTCTTCATGTATCTGGCAACATTTTGTTCCCTGTGAACTTACTGGGACTCCAAATCGGCCAGTGTAACCACCTTAGTTTCTCAAGTTTAATATTGCTTATTTTTGAAAAGGAAAAACAAAGCTACTGTGGGCTTTTGAAAACTCTAAATATGTGCTCATAATTTAAGAACTATTTAGCAAATAGTTTAGTTTATGCATTTCTTAAAGATATTTTTCATATGGAAAAATGGAAAAAATCCTAATGAAAGTGATGTTTGAAGAGGAGAGGTCAGTATTTGTTCTGTATGGGGCAGGAAGGGAAGTAATAGTGATTCCTGAGGGCATTATTGAGACAGATAAGGGACATAACTCATTTCTGATGTTAGAGAGTTGTCTGCATTCTTATTTCTCTTTTTTTTTTCTTCAGAAGGGATGATACCCCCTTTTTCTTTGTGTAGCCCCTGGCAGAGTAATGGCAGAAACAGCAGAGACATTTCTGCTTTAATGATTCAGGCTGGTGCCTCCCAGGTAGCAAAGGATTTTCCTTGGGGCAGACTTGAAAGCAGTAGAGCCACAGGGCAAGGTGAACTGAGACATGAACATTAAGCTTTGTTGTAAGAAACAATGATCTCATGAAGCTTTTACAAACAAAGAATTTTTAGTCCAGATTGTTTCTTAAGCTTAATTCAGATAAAGCACTGTGTTTTCCTTTGTTTTCTAGGTAAGGTGAAGTGTTCTTATGCATCTGTCATGTTTTACTGCAGAGACAGCTCCATTTTAGTACTAAGCTGAGTGAATTCCCCCATATATCATGTAACTTCCTTTTAGGATTGGTCTGACAATTAATCCACAAATAGCTCTTATTTATTACTGCCAAAACACTAGCATGTTATGGTTCCTGGGTGCCAATATGAAGGTTTAGAACTGACTTCTGCTTTGTGAAGTCATTGGCAGTTGTGTGAGAGCCCGGTCTGAATAGCACAGAATAGAAGCAGATAACTACCTAGATGTCTGAGAGCAAGACTCTTCTTCTGAAATTTCCACATGAAAAACAATGATGATAGTTTAACCACGGTTATGATGGTAATTTAATGATAACAATGGCAATTAGAAAAACATTAAATATCAAAAAACATTTAAAATGTGAAAAGTGATGCCTTTTTTATTCTCAGCAAAACAGAAGCTCAAGATATCTGAGATTATATATCCAAACAAGAGGTAGAAAAATAATATGTTAAGACCTCAGTTAAATATCTTAAACCGTGATTTCAGTTTTTCACATTGCCTCATTTTCGTGTTCCACTTTTGATGCAAATTCCTGTCTTTGTCTTACCCAATTTATCACCTGGATTATCAATTGTTTATTATACCCATTTATAAGACTTTATAGCATTAAAAACTTTGTGTTAAACTAGTGATGCTTCCAGCTCAATATTCTGTCTGACAGTGGCCCAACGTGGATGCTGAGGTAAGAGTGTAAGAATAAGGAAGACTGTAATGATACCTCCCAGAATAGTTTCCCAGCCTCCAACAATTTGTTCAGCATTTAAATAAAAATATGTCTATTTTTAGGTGTATTTGACAGCCATTCTGAAGACAAATGATAAAGCTAACAGTAATCTTCATTCTGGTCTATCTGTTACTAAGAGGCAGCTCCTTCATAAATTTTCTCAAGTTCTTCTAAACTCAAGTTTATCCTTCTTCTTCCTAGTTTTGTTTTAATTTACATTGAATTCATCTTTGATCTGTAACACTGGAGTATGACCTTTCAAAGTGGACAGCTGCTTAAGACTTTGTAGATTCACTTATTCACATGCTAACTATTGTTTCTGGAACACTGATGAAATGTGCATCTATTAAGAAAAACACTTCTATTTACACTAAAGCAAAGAAGAAACTAAACCTGTACAAGATCCAGTGAGAGTCAAAACATACTAAACAAAGAATGAAAATGAGCTATCATAGTAGAGTGGTTATAAAGAGATCAGGCAGAGTTGGAAAAACTGTTTTTGGAGAGCCACAGCAGCAGTGGTGTTTAATTCTAGCTTACTTGAGAGAGGAAACAAGGCTTTAAACTTGAGAAGTTACAGTTTTAATTAACAATAAAACATAAGTACACTAGCTCTCTTGCTATTCTGTGGCCACATAGATTCATAGGTTAAGTGACAAAAAATATGGATCTTAATTCACTGCTGGCTGTAATTTTTTAAAATTTCACAGATTACAGACAGTGAAGAATATATTAATAAGTAATATTTTATGTGGAACTTCTCTGGAGTTCCTGATCCAGAGAATTTATGCCTTAGTACACCATACAGGTCCGTATTGCTTTTATATAGCAAATGAAAATGTAAAATATTTTTGAATGGTTTTCCTCATACTTTCCGCTCTGCCGGATGAGCTCCTTCCTGATACATGCCAGCTCAGATTACTTTGAAATGGTTTGGAGCCATGCTTATATCCTTTGTACCTCCTGTCTGTGGCAGCTGAAGATGATTAGAGTTCACTTCTGTAGGGCCCGTGTAGATTCAGAGAGTGAAACGAGTACTACTGTCCTGAGGTTGTCTACAGATTTCCATCACTTATGTTACAGGTAAAGAAGGCAAACTATCTGTGTTTCTGATTGCTGTATTAGTGGCATACATCAAAACAGATGTGACATCATAGTTTCTTCAGAGTCAAAGGGACTCTACTGCAACACTGCTGTCTGCAATGTAGGACTGACACGTAAACATACCAGAAAATACCTTACCAAAGCACTCATCAAAGAACACACACGAACAGTGGAGATCTTTTTTGTCTCAAGCGTTACAATGCTGTCATGCATTTAGTGTAAAAGGCTCATTTGATAGTGTGTGCTGGGCAGTAATCAATGCCTTTTTGGTACTTCTGTTTCTGCCTATACTACACAAATTCCTTCCCATAGGTCAGTTATTCCAGACAAAACTCTACCACTGGAAAAGTTACTCTGTTTGCTCAAGACTAAGAGTTCTTCACTCACTTCCTGCTATGGGTATTCTGAATGCTGCATTGGAAATCAGATTGATGCCTGATGCAGTTCCATTAGAAAGCCAGAGAGCAAGATCAGGAATTCATGCATTACTTCCTTTGTGGTATAGTCAATCCCTCTTCTTTGATTTTATATTAACAAAGCTTTTTCCTCAGGAGACATGAGCCTTCATGCCATAAAGCCATCTTCTGCCATATCTTCCTGTTGAGGAAACAAATTAAGCCTATTCTAGCTATTTACTTGATGTGATATGTTATAGAAGGGTGACATCCTTCAAAGGCCATTCCCCCAGAGAAGGAAGAACATGCATATTGCTGAGTGTATCAAGATCACTTGGGAGTCTTTGGGGCAATGAAGGGCACTGTTCATTTTGTTGCTGAATAATTGAAATTCCTTTATAACTATTTAGACCTTTTATGGTCTAGATCATTTGTGATCATTATGAATGCCTCAAGACAACATTTACAGTTTTTTCTTCACCGCCACACAAGAGGTACTGAATTTACCTAGGAAGGTATTCCTAAAATAAATACTTCTTCAACATGAATTGAAGACCTTTTTCACTCTATAGAAAAGATTTGAATTCCTTACTCAGAGATGTGTGTTGGAAAAGGGTAATCTTCAGAAAGGGCTGGAAATAGCAGCAAAACTGAGAAAGTGCTGTATAACCTTGAGGAAACAAGTGCCATGTACCATTTTCTGTGCCTATTCCTTGTTAAGACACCAGCATTTCAAGATGGGGAGTTCTTTCCTGACTTAGAAGATTAAGATGCTTTCCACTACCAGTGCTGCATATAAAGCATTCTTGACTCAAATCTGTATCATCGACATATCTTAATTAATTTTTACATAATTTGGTCCCTGAGGTACAGAACTGTTGAAGTTACTCTCTATCTAGAAGTTGGATGGATGAGCCTCTGGAATAGAATGCTTTTCTGTAGCACAATCCCCAGGGAGCAGCCTTTCATCAAATTAACATATAGAGGTGGGTGGAAAGACTTTCTTCCCAAACAGCTTACCAGCACCCTTCTCCTTTGATTATTTCAGTTTTGATCATCCAGACCTATCTGGTGAATCAAAGTGTTTTTGAGTAGCCTCTAAGTTCAGTTAGGTTGCCTCTTGCAACAGCTTCCGCAAAGTGCTCCAGCTGACCTTAGTTTCTAATGATTTAAAGATTTGCTGTTTGACTTCCTTTATCATGGAAATCACCTTTATGGTGACTTCCTTTATCATCTGTCAGTGAAACTGATCCTCAGACTGGCTATTGTTTAAGGTAAAGGAGCTGATGAAATACAGGCTCTCAAAGTAGGTCTAAGTACTGTATTCTGTTACAGTTACTATTAGATTTTTTCTGAAGTTCATAGCTGAAAGAGAGTTAGAATCTCACCTTAGCCAGTCAGTTTGTCTTCATTTTGCCTTTTCCTTTGTGTTTCTCACCCAAAATCACATTGTACACCAGGTAATACAGGACTTAACTCTTCAAACAGTTGCGTAGGTTAAAGCTTTTTATTGGACAAACTGCAATTATTTCAGTTTTCTATTAAGATTTTTATTGTATTTGTGAAGAGCTTACAGATGCAGTCTGTATACACTCAGAGGTTATCAGAATGACTTCCTGATTGTCAAATGTCTAGCAAACTAAATCTTAACTTGATTAAAGCTTGTGTAAGGTTATATATATGAAATACAAACTACTGCTCTTTAGAGTTTGGTTATGATACTACCAGCTGATGTAGATCGTACTCTTTAACGTTTGTAGGGTTGTACTACACTCATTTTTTATGTTGGACCATTCTTCTGTCTCCAGATTTCAGATAAGTGTGAGAATGACAGTCTAAGAATGAATTCTGCTTTAAGTTGCTCTAAGAATGAATTACTTACTAACCTTACACAAACAGAGGTTCTTCAAAATGTGTCAGCTTCGCCACAGATTCACTTGTCATCAAAACTAATTGGAGTCCTGCTCGTTTGGTATTTTAATTTATGAAGAAATTGAGTGATAACAGATCTGTTACGCTGTGGTAATATTATGGCATGTGAGGTTCTGCTGTTGTATAACAGGGGTGGTTGTTGCAATTATAATCCGTGTAAAAAACTGTCCAGAACCACAGTTACCAGAGGAAAGCTAACTTTGAAAAGAAATGTAAAGACAGAAATAGCTATCTTTAAACAGAGGAGCACCTTCTAGTGGTGTTGAATGAGCATGACAGTTAAATGGTAAGCTATTTCATTTAAATAAGGAAATGTAAGTATGCCAGTGGAAAAAAAAAACAACACAGTAACATTTATTTACAATATTTTTATGATTGAATTGATAAATGATTTAAAAATAGAGGTAAAAGTGAACGTAAGTGTGGAAAGCATATGTTTCGAAAATTTGTAATGTTTTACAATTACAGAAAAGCCCAAAGCAAAACTACAAGCTTTTTATGCATATCACATAAAATAGTATTTTAATATGTTCTGCTGAGGAAGTTTCCTATCCTTTGGCTTTCTTTAGTAATGGCAATTTGTGTTCACTATATATCTGATTTAGCTTCGAATGAAGTTTGGTACAGAACTGGTATTTTGAAAGTTTAATGGATTGTTAGCACAATTCCTCCATCTAGTTCATTTCTAGTAAAGATACTTTTTTTTTCAATTTGTATTTACCTTGGTTGCTTACTTTGCAAGTAGCATACATCAAATGTACTTAAAATTCAATTTTCCCACAGCTGTCACTACATAGAATAGATCTTGTTCTTCAGCTGACATTGTGGATTTCTATTCTGTCAATTTCTGTATATTAAATATTTATTTTTGGACACCATTACATAGTGTTCTCAGATAATACTTGCTGACATGTGTTTTGCAAATGTTTTATGCAGTGAGAACTCGCTCCGTATCACTGTTTTCAAGTCTGCCATCACTGAATAGATCTGTTGAAATAACTAATATTTTAGCATCCTCTATCCCATTGTACAAGGGTGAGTGCTTCTGAGGAAACTGGAAACCTGGGATAAAGTTAATGGAGTAGGAGTTCATTATACTGCTTCTGTAACAATGGAAAAAATACCCTGCAAAGTAATGAAAGTACCATGCAGTCATTTGTTAGAAGTATGACTGGCTAACACTAAGGTTGTTTTGAGTCTGATGTAATAATAATCAGCTTTCCTGGTTAAGATCTCTGCAGCACACAGCATGTACATAGGATTCGATTAACTGATTATATTCATTTTGGTGTTCACAGTACTGTCTCTCTGGGCACGTATACAGACTGTGTTTGACATCTATATAGCTCATGAAAAACAATTTTTGCTAAGTCTGAAAGACTGTCTGGAAACACTCAAGTGTGCTCCCCGGTATTTTGCTGCAGGCTAGAAAGTCTTCTTGATTGTCTGTCACTGGAATATACATCTTCCTCTTGATCCCATAATACTGTTCTTTGCTTGTCTTGTGCATTTGAAATGTGCTGTAATCCTCTGGGGTACCTGTTCAAGATCTAAGATGTTTATTCCGAGTCCAAAAGAGACAATATAATTACAAATATATGTTAAAAATAAGAAATAAAACCCATGCTTAATTGTACATCCTGAGATTAAATCAGAAGGGTGTCTCTGGTCAGGGTTTCTATTCTTCTGCATGCTTTATGCCTCAGATTAGAATCCAGTAGAGAGAAGGTCTTGCAGGGGAGCACATCTGCTCCCATAGCTGCTCTCTAGGCAGAGTTATTTTTTTTCATGAAAGTAGTTTACCTCCTTTTTGACCAGGAGAGAGCCTAGGTCCTTTCTTAATTAAAATGAGCATTGTTTCACTACCTTTTAAACACAGATGTCTCCTATATTTGACTGACTAGTTAACTACTTTTTGCTTCAAGGCAGTGTAAATCTCTTTTCTCTCTTGCTCTGCGTCCATCTTTGATGACTCAGTGTGAACATTCACCACCAAGTCTTAAAGATAGGATAGCTTGCCTTAGTGACATAAAAAAGCTAAGGCAAAGCTTGCGGTCAAATCCAAATCCTCTGAGTTCCTGTTTCAGCATGGTGGGTTTGTGAGGTCTCTTTTCTGTCAACCTTGGCTTCATGAGGTTGATAAAGGGGCATTTCTCATTCGGATAATGCTAAAGGTTTATTGTGCAAATTTGTTGTCATTTAAACATACTAAGCCATTTTAAAACTCTCTTCTGTTGCCTGTTTGAAGTATAGCTTTTATAGACTCCTCTGAGGTTGTATATGACACCACCCTTAGGTTTGTGATTTACTGCACTACAGTACTGCATTTTAGACAGTTTACCACTGGTAAATCTCTAGATGTTCTTCTATGGGTGGGAGCAAAAGCTGTTTTATTTCCTGATTCAAAAATGGTTTATAAATGTTTATTTAAAAGGGCTGTGTGGTAGATACAGTGTAAGCAAATCTATTTATTGTTTTAATGTTAGCTGTGAATCAATTTTAGCGTGGTTTCACAGAAAAAAACAAACTGGAAAAAAGTTCTGGAATAAATATTTTGACAACTCATTCTGGCGTAACACTGAAGTGCTATTGAGAGACAGCGATTACAGCACTGACCTGCAAAGTTCAGCATCAGCATTATATGAGATACAGATACTATTGTATTTCTTCTACCTATTGTGAAATTCGAATTCCAGCAAATTCAAAGAAGAAAAATGTAGTTTCTATTTAATACTGCAAGCAAGACAATAAATACTGTAACTCTAAAATGAGAGAAAGGAAGAAGATCATGAAATAGCTTGGAAATAGAGAAAATAAAAATGTAGCAAGAATTTTATATTTAGTGGTGAAGGAAATGCATGTTTCTTTGCCAAAACTTTCTAAAGGCTAAAATGTGCAAGAGTACAGTTAATATTTGTGTGCCCGCTAACAAACTTTTCCTTAGTTGTGCATTGAGGACATCTAAACAGAATTTTTTTGTGTAATCATTTTATAACCTGGGATAGAGTCATATAGAGTTAAAAAATCTGCACCTCAGGAACAAACATGTTAGCATTTTCTATTGCTAACGCAGGTTTTTCAGTTGCTTCCCTTCAGAATATTGTTCTAAAACATCATAGGAAATCAATAGCTATTTTTTGCCAACTTCCCCTTAACTGCATCAGCACAATTGTTTAAACCTCTTGTAATAAATCAGTAATGGTAAAGCCTATAATTAAAATTACATTTTAAATCTATATAATGTAAATTGATAGATAAAAATAAATTCAGATTTAAGCTGGCCTGCATGTTGTAATTCTGGCATAGCTGTTTAAGTTTTTCCATATTATCTGTATTTTACATTTTTTTTTACATCAACAGATCTAGGTATTACATCCAAGTAGCAGTAATGACATTAGTGGAAAGCGAAGAGGTAGGTGTGGTATGGCATCTCTTCATATTTTGTGGCATATCAGGCCTTTATGAATTCATCTGCAACGTTTTCTAAAGCAAGTGGTACCAACCATTACCATACTGCTCTAGATTATACAAACCATTTGGTTAATCTGTTAAGAAAGAAAAAGTGTCATTCCTTTCCTTGCTGCACCAGAAGTCTATATTCTGTTCTGTTCTTTGTGTTAAAAGAAGTATGTGCGTTCTTTTCAATTCATATTTTTATTATTTTTTTCTTTGTGAAATAACAGCTATTTTTAAAGACTCTGGAATTTTAGACTAACTCAACAAGGCTGTATGTTTCTCTGGCATCCAGTCACCTGTGGTTTCTGGTTCATGTCAGACCTTTGAGAACATCCAAATCATTAAGACAGACTGCATAAGATACCTGCCAAAAAGACTTCTGGCTTCTGATGTCTGTCTTCTGACTCATACTGGCTGGACTAGTAAGAAACCGGAGCTCATATGCTCCCATTGCCCCAGGATATGATGTACTTTGCAAGGACATCGCTTTTTCCAGCTAGATAAGTAGCTGAGACCCTGAATATGTACATTTTGTGACATCAGGCTGCATTTTAGTTCAGTCTGCAAAAGCTGAGAGCTGCAGTTCTCAGACTGCGTGTCATCTTTCCCAAATGAAAGCAGCCACTTGCCGAATTGTGGGAAGGAAAAGGACTGATAGGTGGTAGGTCAGGAGAATGCCCTAAAGGAAACCTGATTTGAGCATGGGGCCTCCACATCTAGTAACTCAGTAAAGGCAGGTCAGCCTGGTGCCTTCTCCTTCTCATGACCCCCGGGTTCTAGACACGGCTGGTCATCGGCCACCTGTGCTTGGAGCCAGTATCACAGCATGAGCTGGACGGGAGCAGGCAAGGATGGGAGTTGCAGGCCCAGCTGCAGGGAAGGGACAAGCATAGCTCATTTCTTACTAAATATCAAAATTTTGGGTTTGTGAGATGAAAGTATTACACATACACAGCCAAATGCAGAGCAGCAGATGTATAAAGACGTCTTTCCTTACAAAGCAGCTTTGAGACATTTCTAGCTCAATTTACCTCTTAAACTTCCATTTTTATAACAATTTGACTTTTTCTTACAAAACAATTCCGAGTTTACAGTAATAAAGTTGTTCAACACAGCTGATTACGTATACAAACAGTCCAGTCTTTCAGGCCATGTTCTAGTTTATATTTGTCTAGAATATTATAAAGATGTCCATCACTGTAATAACTCAGAAACTAGATATGGTACATGAAAGCTACCCATATCTTGCACTTTGTTTTGTAGGCTAATAAATTCATGCAATATTAACTAGCGTGTTCAGATCATTAGAACAGCTGAGCATTTAATTGGATGTTACGTCCTCAGATTTAGTGTAAGCAGTGATCTGCAAGAGGTCGGTACTGCAACATACTTGTCATAATAGAAAATGTAGACTTTGGCTCTTAGCAGTTTAATTTTCTTGTTTCCTTATTGTAGCAACGTGGAATAATCTTACTTAATTTTATTGGTGTATGTCAAGCTAGATGGAGAATATTATAATAAAACATTTTAGGAGCATGTATTTTCAAATAAAAATATGACTGAGTTAATAAAAACAGGTGTCTTGTTTTGTAGAAAACCTTTGATTTCAGTCAGGGCAACATTAGCATTAGTTCAGCCTGATTGAATAAAAACACTTTAAAAGTGTGTTTAATTGATTATAGCATCACTTACAAACAGGTGGATGTATGTCTAATAGCTTTGTCAGCTACTAGGGAGTATTTGCAATTGAATATCGTGAGGAGCAAGACCAGTTGAAGATAAGAGAGGGAAGGATTTTTCAGAAGAATTTTGTATCCTAGAGGTAGAGGTAACCTGTAAAGATTAAATTGTCCCTTTAGACTCAGTTCAATACAAGACATGTTTTTTAAGATGCCTGTATTAGGAGAACAGATGGCAGAGGCACTGTGGCATAGATACCTTTATCAGGAATGCCTCTCTCCACTTCCCCCTCCCCCTTCTTCATTACTTGGGGTTGGTTGGGGATAATCTTTTCAGAAGGATAAGGTGGTTTCTTTGTGTTCCTTCCACTTATTCTCTTGTATATGCAAGCAACTTGGGACCTCTGTTATTGATGGCTTTTCTGATAAAAAAAAAGTAATGAGCCTGTTGTTCTGTGGATAAACCCTGAGCAGTGAATTGGGAGCTACACCACCTACCTTACTCAGGCCTACATAGCTGAACTAGAGAACATCCAGCTTGGTCCTGCTCTTCTCCAGCAAAGTGTGTAGAGCAGGGCTACCAAGCACTGTGTCTCTTGTCTCAGATTCTTGGGGGACAAGGATGATCGAAGGGTACACGGCAGGAATCAATACTGACTTGATCTGTATTTTTTAACAGCAAATTTATCTTCTGAAATCTGGATTCTCTCCTTGAAAAGCAGTTCCTGTCCTCTTTACTTCTCTTGTCCTTCCTTGGTTATTGACCACAGACACAGATTTAGCCAACTGAGCAGGAGGAGTGTTAGGAAGCAGTAACCTTCTTCCAAACACTCCTTGATATTCTCTAGGTGTCCGATGGCAATTGCTGGCACTGCTCATGCTTGTCCATGCAGCTCTTCAGTAACGTGGTGCTGACAGAAAGTAAAAAACAGCTCGTTTTGCATCTTTATCTATGAGTATACTGCCAGTCACAGGGAGAATATAAAGGTCATTCTTGTTCAGTTAAATGTATTTTATGTTCTCATTACCTGACCAGAATGAAATGACAGTGATTTCTCCCTAGCTTTTATAAATATTTTTTTTTCTGAGTCAGACTGTTACATTGTCTTCAGAGCATTTTCCTCACTGTTGTCTTCATTTTTTCTTTTATGCAGTGGAACACAGGTAGATAAAACCCAGAGATTGCTTAAGAATCTCTGCAACTGTGTTGATGCTGCTTGCAAAAAGCATTGCACATAGACTGAGGAAGAGCAATCTGTGAAGCTTTTTAATTATATATTCATCTGGACCTTATTTTCAATCCAAACCTTAATTGAAATTTTTGATTTCATCCTCACCAACTGTTGGGTACTTGTGGCCACAGGCTACATTCATAGCTGTAATAAAAGCTGCAATTATAAGACTAAACAATTCAAAATTTTCCAAGAATCAGAAAGTGACTTTAGTAATGATTTTTGTAATTTCTTCTGAATTAAATACTTCTTTAATCGTCAACAACACAAAGAACTTCTTAATGCCACTCGCTTAATATGTAATAGTAACATTAACATCTGTATAAGATTTTATGGAGTGAGAATAAAATGGTCTGTCTAAACGGAAAAACAGCTGTCTTGCTATGAGAAATCATTACAGAATTTGGAGGAGGTACTTACGTAAGTTACTGCTTTCTGTTCTGTAGAAGTTCATATATTTAAAGTCCTGGCAGATGAAACCTAGGAATCTCTCCTTCCCAGTAGTGTAAAGTTATCTTTCCTACCTCAAGACTGCAGCAAGTTTTTACATACGTTCATGTGTTCAAAAAAGCTAATTTTGATTTCACATTGAATTCTGCCTAGCCTGAGCAAAGAGAAATTAACTTACTGAAAAGGAATACTATAGTAGCGAAGGGGAGGGGGAATAGTGTATCTGTAACTTTAAAGGTTGAAAAAATGACAAGTGTTTGATCTTGGAAATACCTTCTTGTTTACAAACTTGGCAATGCAGTCCAGTGGGAGCAATACATTTATTTAGCCCAGAGCTGTGTGGTTCTTCACTCAGAACTCTTGTACTCTGTTTCATGCTCAGGGCACTTTTATTACTAAATAGCATTGACATGGTTTCTCTAGCTATGTGAGATGTAAGCATATACTGTTGCATATAATTGCTAGTGTGTGGCATGCACTAACAGGTTCCCTTTTTAAGGAATCCAATGCATTGTTAATAAATATATCATGTTCGTCATAGACAATTCATGCATAAAAGAAAGTTGAAAGTATAGTTCAATAGTTTTCTTTTTTAAAATAAGATAAAATTTAGAATTAAGAAATTGACAAAGGAAAAAGAGGACCACTTACCATGAGGGGAGTACGTAACTCCCTTGATCACAATATAGACAAGCAATTTTGTTGTGAGATGTAGTACATCCTAATGTATTTAAAGTATTTCTGATTATCAGGACCTGGTTCATTTGGTGTCACAGAGACAACTAAAAATAGTTTTCTAGATATTATGTATCTATTTTTACTCAATACAGTTGAAACATGCAACAGAAGACATTTGATTTCAATATATCACAGTTATTTTTACATTGATACATGCATGTAAGAACAAAATCATATTAAAACTGAAAAAAAACAAATTTAGAAAATATATTAAAATTACTTTGTCATTAGTAACTTCTGAAAATAAAGTTAACATGCCTACTGATACATGGGCTTTAGTAATTAACAATATGCTCTGTGTGACTTGACAAGAAAGCAGATCAGAAGGGACTTGAATATGAAACATTACTGTTTTGCGTATAAAATGTGTTGAGATAATGTGTATTTGATAACACATGAAGGTAGCTGTTTCTCAGTGACTATACACTGTGCTCTTTTAATTACTAAAGTACACTGTACTGATTACCTTAGGGTCTTGTGCTGTGTGGCACAAAGACCCTAAATTCACAAAAGAAAAAATTGTGGCGATGTAGAAGTGACTCTTAATCTTCTTGCAGCTCAACCACTTCTGTGCTTCAGGGCCTTTTCTTTGCACACTTCTCTGCAGTGAGGAATATCGGGTAACTGCAGAACAGTACACTTGACTGATGCAGCCCACTTAAGAGTAACAGCTGGAATTACTCAGTGTTTAATTACCCAGCGTTGCATGTTGGTTTGGAACCACTGCTGCATTGGGGAAGACTTCAGCAAAACTCTTCAGTCCATGTTGCTGGGCAGGTTCACTGTGGCTCTGACTATCCTCAGCAGTTTGTTTCTTCCTGGCTTTTTTGGAATGTTTGTTCTTGGAAATCTGCTGTACTTGCCTGCATTAATGAAGTTCCACTGACAGTGTCAGCAGTACTAAAATGTAGTACTTACTTACAAATAAGCCTCTCCACAAATACTCAAGAAGATCAGTCCTAAGCATCATGATTCTTACTAATTATGCAGTCGAACTGCAATAACATTTACAAACATACAGAAAAATAATGAACAGAAACTATAAGAAGGCTGCTCAACACTGTATATTTTACTGTATATATGTCCCCCCCTTCCCCCCCCCCCCCCCCCCGAAGAGTTAAAGCAGCCATTTAGGACCTTTGTTCATTGTTCATTCCACATCACATGTACATATAGGTAAAAGGTGCTATTTCACAGTAAGTTCAGGTATATTTATGATGAGAATGTTTAAAATGCTAATTCTAGAAAGCCAGAAGTTGCTACTGTTTCCTTTCTAGTAGACTTGCATGGTAAGTTTTATTCTGCATTGCTCTCTGGTTTTGCTTATTCAAGGGATTGCTATGCTAAATGGGAGACCAAGATTTAATTGGGTGTGATGACACCCAAAGCTGAATGGACAGAGAAAGATAAATGCCGTTGTAAGCTGAAGCTTAAGTCACTGTTCTTGGGGTCAGACTGATGTCTCTTAACCTTTGTGTCAGGCTGCAGCAGCACTGGCATTTGGGATGACATTTCATAGTTTTCGTTCTTTGATAGAATGCCTTATTTGCTACCATAAAAATAATTGGGTCAAGGCAGTTACTAATGCTGCAGATGATCTCTGTGACTTTATAAATGGCAAATGGTGTGCTTACATTACCACAGTGCAGTTGGCAGTTTATTTTGTAGATTAGTGTCAGCAACATCATAACATGATAAGGAGTGAAAGAAACTGCAAATAAAAACAGCAGCTGAAATCAGTATCAAAGGTCTAAATTCTATTCTTTCATTGCTGACATTTACTGAGTTGTATGAATGCATTGGGAGTAAACATACAGCATGTAAAGACAGCTGTGATGGGAATTAGGAATCTCAATAAAAACCTGGAGAGTGTGAGTGGCACAACAAAATGTAAAGGTTCTCCATTATTATCCAGGGATATGATATCATTATAGTATCTTCCAGCGGCAAACGGATAGTATCTCTCAGGCACTGATTCAATAACAATGAAGATCCATACTGCAATGGTGCAAAACGATGCCTTGTGTTTATCCCGACCATGTTAATGAAGTGATAGGGTGGGCAGCACCCACGTATCAGTCAAAGCTGATGAGTATCAGGAAATAGACACTTCTATGGATACTAATGTTGAAAAACAACTTTCTGACGTGATAAAATGTTTGACCGGAATACACAGCCAACTTCTGGAGACTATAATATACTGAAAAAGGTGCCATGAGAATCCAAGCAAGGTCATACAATGCCAAATTAAATAGAAATATAGTACTAGTATTCCGTATCTTCATGCACTATGTATAATGTCCTTGTGTAAGTGTATTGCCTAGCAATCCCACTGATAAAGTAAATAGGCAAACCAGAACAAGAAAATAACAGTACCACTCCAGTTTGTTTTGCTTATTGCAAATGACAATAGCACATGCACCGTTCAGCACTGGTCCATGGAGTATGCCTGAGAGGGAAAGAGAGCTTTTAAAGTTACGAATTACATATTTCAAATTTTCAATTTGAGCTAAACCCAGTATGACTGAACTGGCAAAAGGAATTTGGAATATTGTATGATGTACAGGCTCTCCTCGTTCTCTACCTGAACTACTGTAAATTTCAAATATGTTTCAGTAAGACTTAACACTAGCAGAGGCAGATCTTTCATGACTTGCTATCAAAATCTTTTTAAGCTTTTTGATCTAGTATGTACAGTTGAGTGTAGTGCATGACAAGTGAAAGAACAAAAGCATGCAGCCTCGGGAACAGCAGCTTCCCCTTGACCACTAATGTCCTGTCTTCTGATATGGCCGGCTGCTTGGCAGGCTGGGACTGAGGTCCAGAACATCGAATCCAGACAAACAGATAAAAATCCTCGTTGTTGTGAAGGCAACAGCAACCTTGATGTCTGAAGTGCTGAGTGACCCGCTTTTTATTTTTTTATGTTCTTCTGTGAATGAATTTTCCAGCCTAAAAATATAGTGCTTATGGCAGGGTTAGAAATAATTCATTTTGTCTACTGTTCATGGCCCAATTTGCATAAGCCTTCATTATGAACAAGGTAGATCCAGAGGGAATTTTTCAAAGCAAGATTTTTATTCTTTTAAAGTCTAACTTTTCATCCCAAAGATTTTGTATTCCTAAAAAAACAAAGATGGAAATGTTTTGCCAAATTGAGTTATCACCAATTTCAATTTGTTAGGTTTTTAGAACTTGTCTCCAAACAATGCAGCTGATGCCAAACTGTAAAGTCTGTCCAAGCAGGAGCTTGGGGGCCATGCGAATTACAGACATACATATATACAGTGATATTAGGAAGAAAATACGAATTTTTACTCAGGAAACCCACTTTGGATGGAAGAAATAATTTTTTTTTTCTAAGATGTTTTTGGTTCCCTGAACAGCCTCAAACAGCCTGAAACAGCTTCAACCCTTAAGTTGATAACAGTATATTTTCTAGAACATAATGTTTTGCTTTCAAGTCTTTCTAAACACTGTACAACTTTCGCAAAGTTAAATTTACAGACAGAGGTCAGAATATAATAAATGCAAAGTGAAGACCTGCTGAACAGAGACTGAACTAATTATACTTTCCAAATTTATGGCTCACCTAGACATAAACATACAAAAAGCTAGTTCAGACTGTACTGAATGAAATTAAGAAGGAAAGTTGTTTCTCTAGACGCTCAGCAGACAAAATTACTTTCTAGGAAGTGAGTATGAATAGAAAACCATCTGTTCAGTTCCCAGTGTGTTTCACAGGTGGAGAATGTTTGTTCTCTAAATGTCTTTTGTTAAGTATTGAGACTTTTCACTTTGATCTGGGGGAACTCATTTTTCTCTTTTCATACTCTTTGCCATAGCTTTTGTGAGTACCAAATTTTGCAGGATTTTTTCCATCAACTGAAGTTTTTAAGATATGCCTATAAATTCTTGAAAATGTAGCCACCCTGATGGATGCCATTCAATTAAGTAACATTTGCTTTATACTGTGTGGTATGAAAAGTGATCTAAATGTAGATATGGAAAGTTATGTTTTCCTAAAATCATCTTGGCTAGTGGTCATGTATGCTTTGAAGCTTTGAATTAAATTGTATTTCTTTCCTCCCTGATTTCCATTTCAATAATTACAAATGAAGGCTCTAAGCACTTGATTCCAAGTTATGTTGGCAATATAAATAAGCCCTAAATTGGCTATAAATGACATGGCCAAACCTACATGAAGAAACTGTAATGCCAGCAGTTCCTGATCTCATCAAGCTTCTTGAAAAGGATGTTAGACATGTTTAAATGGAGGGAGACAGACAGCTGTGCCACATGTTCCCCTCTGCTAAGTTGGCCAAATAGAGCCTGAATGTCTAGCTGTGTAACTACTTTAGGGCAATTACAGACCTACTGTACTGAGAAATCTCATTTCCCCTTCATCTTCTTCAGTTTACTAAATTGTGCTCAGGGCTGATTATGTGAAGTTAGTTGTGTATTTGAAGGGATTGGGCGTGCACAGCTGGATAAAATGTATTTGGAGTTACAGAATGCTTAAAAAAATACGTGTTTGTTTGTGTACACATTTCCCATATGTGTATTATGGGATTTTGATTTTCTAAACTATTCTTGCTGTTTCTTATTTATTGTTTGTATTATAATAGAGCTTGGAGGCCATAACCAAGACTAGATTCTTGAAATGCTATGTTTGTTTTTGTCTTGAGTAATTTGTAGTCTATCAAACAAGATGGACATAGGGATACAGGTGTAGAGAGAAACAGAGCCTTTCCTGAAGTACCATAATAAGCAAGGAAAGGACACAGGTGGTTTGACTCCCAGCTTAATGCTGTAACAAGAAGTCCTGGTCTTCCATCTGAAGAATCTGAAGACTTTTCTGTTGTCAGGACCTAGCTTCACTACACCTGAGTTGGCATTTTGAGCATAACCAATAGCTTTACTATATTCTGAGGCTGTTGAAGCTACTCTGATATCTAGGACAATTGCCTGTGTGTTTTAATATGTGCTTTAATAATTTCCAGAAGTTATATGTTTTTGAAATCAGAAAAATAGCAAGTCTGTCCATCTTTTTATCATCACCAGAATAAAGCAAGCTACAGGATATGACTAGATCATCTTCAGAATTGGAGTCTAAAACTTTGCAGCTGTAATTTCAGAGAACTTTCTTTTTCTGAAATTACTGTGTTTGCTGCTGAGTGCACTTATTAACCAAAGCCACCCAACACACAGACATAGCCTTAGCAGTTGCAAAGGGAAAAGAAACTTATGGTTGTGACAAGAACAGTGGGTAACAGCACTGTAATACTATACTGTGACCTACGAGCAGCTGCATATGGTGTTACTGCCAGACTTAACAACAGATATGCTAGACTTTGATGAAAGCAGAATTGGGCTCTCAAGGCTAAAAAATACTTCCAATCTATGGTGTTTAATTTTTCAGCAGAACTGATTCAACTGTCCATGGAGATGGCCAGAAACATTAAGTGGATAGACCAGTTATGTGATAGGACATCCAAAATTAAACAAGTACCTCATGAAAAGGTTGATACTAGAGTATTACGCGTGTTGCCAGGAAAGGATTGACTTATTTAGTAGCTCCATCACTTTAAAGGACAAGAAACTATGATGTAGTTCACGGGTAAGAATTTCATCTTGTTCCTGTAGAGGGCAGTTGGGTTGTCTCTTCTCCTGGACCTGAAATAAGCGTAGAACTGACAATATTCTCTGACAATGAGTATCTTCTACAAGCTCCCTCCTTAGTGTCTCTGACAGCATCTGCACACTATTACAGGAGTCAAGAGGGTTTCTCTTTCTAGAAGAAAATGTGTCTTAAATCCTCTGACTGTATAGTACATATAATATCTGATCCACGTATAAATTGACTTAGTGTGACACAATATATTGGTTGTGACTGATAAGAAGTTATCTTCTTTGTCGCAGTCCCCCAAATCCTGAGGTGTCTACTTTGTTTCCCTTGTGCCTCTAATAGGACCTCTAAAGTCTCAGAGTAGGTAGAAAACTATGTTTCAGTAAAAAATTATTTTTTGAGGAAACTTCTTTTGGAGCTCAGAAAGCAATGTATCACCAAAAAGAATCTGGTCTATATATATATAACTAATTGTTGTTCACAGTTTATCACTAGTAGTCCTTCATATGGCATTTAATTTGTATATGGGGAAGTTCCGCTAGATTTAGCTAGTATTTTTAAAATACCTGATTTTATACGTGTAAATGTATACCGCAAACCATATTCTTCCCTGGCATACATATTTTTGACATTTTTAACAAGGTTATAATAACAGATGAATCTGGCCTAAAGCAAAAGAAAGATTAAGCTGAGTTTACAGCTTATTTTATGTAATTTTACTCCTTATCCAATATTTCTTTGTTCCTTGTTCCTCTCTACTTGCAATTCTTTGTAATAAATGCCTTTATTTTACGTGAAATATTTTATTTATTTGGATTACTGTGAGAATTCTGCATGCCTGTTTACACCCACATTTGAATTTAGTGCGAATCTGTTCCAGTTAGCACGTAGATGTACTCTGTAGTGTTCCACTGTATCTTTTCCACATTTCTATCTATCCACATGCCATATTTCCGTGTGTTACATATGCTCTCGAATCCCTTTTACCATCTTTTAGACAGTGTTGTAAAATTAATAAAGCATTACAAAGAAAGTGGTAGATTTTTTTAAAAAAAACAATTACTATTTGCAATTTTTACTTTTATGTCTTACCTGATAAGTTAATAATAATGTCATGCATTCCCTTTTCCTATGTTCAGCTGAGTTGATATAAAAGGTGTAATGCATTGTAACTATTAAGTGGAGAATTTCACATGTTTTAGTTTAACTGCATTAAGCATATTATATTTACTAGTACAAAAGGGACAATAAGTAATATAAGGCTATATCTGTATGCAATTAAGTAGTAAGTATTGTGCTGATATCCAGTTTCTTTTTTTTTAGTAATTTGATTTATATTTACATTTTATTCAATTTAATCACAGTTTTATTGTGATTAAGCTACTATTTCTGTCAACAAAAAATGACATTTATGTACGTACTTAAGAGTTGGAGTTAATGAAATCCTATATGGCAAACAAGCTACAGTAGAGGGATAGTTAAGGTTTAGGAATTAACCTATTGAAAGCAATAGTTTTGAAAAACTACTTTAATAAGAAATTTATGCATGTGCATATGTATTAATCAGTATGTGATAGCTAAACAGGGAAAATTGTATTATTTGGGAGAGTAGAGATGGAATGAATATTTAATAAATCTTTCTGTTACTTGATTTGAAAATGCTGGAATCATCAGTATTACAGAAATCTAGGTTCCAGACTATGCTTTTCCTTTCCAATAATCTGGATCTTCTGAAATCACAACTCTTTTGCAAGTATATTTTTATTTCAGGTTTCAGTAATACTCCATACGAAATGACAGCTCATCAGATAGCAGGTGTTAAACTGCATAAGAGAGAAGCTGTTTATCATTAAACCCCTCCTCTTAATATGGCAGAATAAATTCTATTACTATGGCAGCTACCACTCACTTTCTGGGGAAGACAGACTTAGGACAAATTCCCCATCTGTCTAGGTCTTGTGGCTTTCATTGTTTCCAAAAATGGAAAAGATGAAGAGTATGGGAGCTTGGGACATGCGTATGTGTGTTACACAGCTATTGCTGCCCTGCTTCTGATCTAGGGAATGGACCTGTGATGATCTCCCGCATTGCAGAGCTTTGTTCACTCCACCTACCTGCCTGCCACTTCTCCTGTCCCCCAGCTTCCCATCCCCTTCCAGAGTCCCAGCCATGTTGCAGGACTCCCATCCTCTCACTCTTCTATTCCAAGATTCAAGCCCTCCTAGCCATTGCAGGTCCTGCAGGCTTCCAACCCCTAGTCTGTGTCCCATGTTCAGTGACAAAAATCAGTCCCAAGAGCTTCCCTTTCCATTTCCTGAACATCCCACAATTCTTATGAATTTTGCCCCACATTATAGCTTCCCCATCTGTCCAGCTCTAATTCACACTGAAACTGTGGACTTTTTAGCCCACAAGTCTCCCACTCTCAGCCACCCTCCCTCCAGAACATTTTATTGCTCCCAGCCTAACCACCTCTCCAACGTATGCCAGGGCATCAGACTCCTCTCCTTTCTTCCAACTGAGAATGCCCCCTTCTGCATCCTTCAGTTACCGGAGGCTTCATGCCTTTAAATCCATCCAGGTCTAGTCAAGAGCTGTAGGTTTCCTAATTCAGATGTCCCATTTCCCAATCCCTTTCCAGTCTCACTTTCTCCATACCAATCTATGGTGGAAGCTTAGCACCTCAATTCCCTCAGCCTTTCTATTCTGGATTTTCCAGTTCACCAACAGCTCCCAAAGATTGCCTCTCTCAGACCATTCTGCCTCTGCTCAGTCTGCTATATCATCTGTCCTGATACCTTCTGATGTCTACTAGCCTGTGAATGCCTAGAACACTATCTTTTCATTAGATACACTCTTTCACCTGACTGCTTCAATTATTGGTTGCCTTCCTTACATCTTTTGATTTCTGTTGAGGACCTTTCGCCCTTACAAAAGGAAATTCCCAACTCCTGTTTTGGTGAGGTTTTCAATACTCTGAAAAGTTAGAGAACTTGTTAAAAAAAACTGTTGTTTTTTTTCAGAGGAAAGATTACATCCAGAAAAAAAATACTAGACTGTCTATGGTAACTCTTGATAAAACAGTGACACTTTGTTAGTTGTTACAGGGCTGTGCAAATATGAGAGATGGTGAGCTACACAGACAGTATGTGCTAAAATCAGTACAGGTAAGAGGTGAACTGCTAGAGGACAGAGAACACTAAAGAAGATCTAGATTTCAAGAAGAGTATGAACAGCTAGATTGTGGTGGGTGGCACTCAAGGAAGATGAGGAAGAAATAGTAGATCTGAACTTTAACTAAGAAAGCAGTGATGAGAAATGGTAAGAATGGTTCCGAAGGACTACTCCAGACTTGCAGAGATCCAGGAGAAAAATCTCTGAACAATGTTAATGACAGTGGAGAAGGACAGAGAGAAAGAGGTAAGAGGAGAAAGAAGGAAAGGAAAGCTAGTCCACAAAAAATATGTTCCTGAGGAAAACATGGCAAGTTTTATCTTTCACAAAAGATGAGAGTAAGTATAGCTTTTTCAAGCAACAAGACATACTAGTGTGCTTTGGAAAAGGCATTCTCTGCAAAACAGAGGGAAAACAGAATATGTCACATCACTTGATTAAAGTGCAGAGTTTTAACTGAGTAGAACACAGGTGCAGGGTTCTTCATAGGCTCGTACTTTGCTGTCCTGATGAAATTGAGGCTGCCTACAGTGTATGCCAGGGGACATATTTCTACTTCAAATGTTTCATTAGAGAAATACTCTACTAAACAGAGGAGAAAGAAATTGATGTATGAGTCAGTAAGCTTTTTTTAGTGCTTGCAATGAATTGTAATGGTCTGTAATCTTTTCCAGCTCCTCTTAAAAGTTATGTTATTAGTATGTTATTGTTGCATTCTTTGATTTTTTTTCCATTGAATTTTCTACTCAGTATGTAACATTTGAAAATCGGATACAGGAAAATGTGCATAAGGAACTGAGTTTTTTCTCCATTTGGGAATGGTAAAAAAATATTAAGACTGTAGGGGCTTATTTTGTAATATTGCTGCCTATCACAAGGCATTTTAAGTTGATATTTGTCAGGTTTTAGTGTAATAAACTACTTAGTAGTTAGTATTTGATCATATTTTCTTATATTGCCTTTCAGTAAAAGAGACCACTGTAGCAAATATATTGCTATTAAAAACGTTAAAATACAAACTATTAGTACAAACCTCTTTGAAATCCCATCTGGGATGTTAGGTTTAGTTCTTGTGGGGAGTCAGTCACTGAAAAAAGAGTTTTACACTACCACTCACCCCCTTAGATCAGTAATCAGTAGAAATAGCCTTTGCAAAAGACAGGAACTGTTAGAACTATGTATAAACTATAAAAACCAGGATAGGGGGAGTATTTTATTGTAGTAGGACATCTGGGGAAATGACAATAAAATCAATCCTGCTGTGACAAACTTGTAATGCTACATTTGTGAAATGACAAGAACATTACCATGAAAAACAGTCATAATTCAAATACTCTAGGGATCTTTTAGTTCTCTGTGATGCAGTGACATTTGATGTACATTTCTGTCTGGAAAATGAATAATAATTACACTGTCAGTATGGCTGTAAACTCTTCTGTTTTGTGATGGGGTATTTTTCATGTTAGCACTTACAGGTCTAATCAGTTTGGAGCCTCGTTGTGGTGTAACATAGCAAAAGTCTACAGTGCAAATGGACAAAGCAGATAATTTGTAAGAGAGAATAATAGCATCTTCCATTTTGTGTATCAAGGACTTGAATGCAGAATAAATTACTTGTCTGTAAGTCACAAGAACTCTCTGGTAGGATTCAGAACTGAACCTAAGTCTCCCAAGAATTTCCTAGTCCATACTGTGATGCAGAACACCTTTCTGTTGAGGTCATTCCAGCTGAAAAGCTGCATAGTATTGGAGTGCAAGCCCTCCAACATACCTCAAGAAATTCAGACTTTCTGAGTATCCTGTGCTGACATTAAGTGGGTGGCAAATAGTGGCACCCCTGCACAACCTCACAAAACAGGGAAGCAGTGTGGTGGCTCAGAACTGTTATCGCAGTGCCATTGAGAGGAAGCAGTGATTGTTTATTTGTTCATTTCTTTATTTACTAACCAAGTATTTTCTGTATTTTGGGACTAAAGCAGGAATCCTCTTAAGATAGCTTTTCTTGTGATACACAGAGTCTCCTTCTAGCAGGATTGCCTAGCATATTCCAGGCAATTTCCTTTTTCCTCAGCAGGTCTTGAATTTGAAGTCACTCTATCGCAGAAGCATATCATCTCTTTCTCATGTACCCAGCCATCCTGAATCCCCTACACTTCTACTCCATTTTTGTGTTTTTCAAGAGCTAAACCAACATATATTACGAGATGACTTTTATCTACCTTTTACTGTGTTATAGTTGTCTGGTCTGAGCTGATTATCTCATCTCTGTCTATAGTTAGTAGAAAGAGACAGGTAACCTTCAAGATTTAATGACTGTATTTTTACTATTAGAGAAATACCTGATAGCAAATAGTGGATTTCACAAGCCCTGAGATACTTAGGACACTTCAAATTCGTAGTCAAGCATAATTCACAATTTAGAAATACCCATTTTTTTTCAGAACACCGTGAGAATGCCACTAAAAGAAAATGGCTCTTGCTGTGAAGTCAAGACTAGTTCCTGGAGATTTTCCCTGTGATATTTGCTTTAGAGTGTTAGGACATAGCAGTTTTTAGGGGATGTGATAGCTTAAGCCACTGCTCTTCCGGTCCATCACTCCTTCCCACTCCCACACAGATGCGCTGTACTACCATTCATTGAGCCTCAGTGTCAGCAGGCTGATGGAACTGTATTAACTGAAAAAAAAAATTGGTGTTTTTTCTTTTTTTTTTTGTAGATAAGTCATTTCCATACAGTTGCTTACTTGTATATGGCTACTTGACTTGCTGTGCCAGTGTATAAGAGTGGAGTAGGTGCAGGCACTAATGGGGTTACTAAGTACGTGTATGTAAAACCACAGCCACATTTTGATCAGGTCCCACAGTTATGATGAGGACTCCTTCAGAGAGGAGAGAGAGGTTCAGTTCAGTGATTTTGATTGTAGAATCAGAGCCCAAATCAGTTAGTCATCAATCTGTGGGAGACGGCCTTGTCATTTTGTAGGAGTAATCTCTCTCCATGCTGAAGCACAAAAAAGTAGTTAGGTTGCATGATTTCGAAATCTTTATGCCCTCCCTACACAAAGTGGAATAATTGGACATAAGAAGAAATAAAGCTTAGCACTCTATTTTTCTTCTGTTATTATATAGGCATTTATTTACTATCTAAACTGTGATTTCTCATAATATTCATACCACAGGTCAGTTGCTCCGTCTGAAAATGTTTCGAGAGGACCATGGATCTTGGATGACAATGTTCTTCAGTACCATCCTCTTCCTCTTCATTTTTTCTCACATTTATAATCTATTCCTGATTATGGCAGGGAATATGAGGTAGGTAACAATTTTTTTTGTGTCTCTTTAAAATATATCATTTTGGGAGCTCTTCATACTACACTACGTTAGAGGGAACAAGCTTACCAAAATGTCAGTGTGTTAATATTCACCACCTTTTTTTATTTCTGTTTTCTAAATTTAGATAGTATAGTAGTATGATGGTTAATTAGTCAAGAAGATTAAAGTATCAATTATAAAAAGTGAGATCTTGACCAGTTATACCAACTATACATGATAGTACGAATGATCCTTAAATATAATTGCTTCGGTTAAAGATTACAGGTGAGCAAATTAGATTTGAAGTTAGGACTGAGTAATTTAAAAATACAAATATTATCAGTGTACACACTCAGTTAATTCAGTGTCAAAAGAAATTGAAACATCCAAACTTGATGACTTACACACTCAAACCACAAACATTAAATATGTGCTACAGTGCTATTTTGTATATGCAAAATAATATTTGCTAATCCAGTTTAGTAAAAATTGTCTTAAAAAACTGTTTGTTTTGTTCTTTTCCTATTCCCACAGGGCAAAGTTAAGGTTGGTTTAGGGGACAGAAATTATGTTTTTAGTGTGCCTGGATTTATTTTAAGCTGAGATTTTATCCAAACATTTTGCCTTAATGAAACTTTTTCCTGTTACTCTCAAAATTAACACTGCTTTCACATGTTGATTGTCCTGAAAAAAACTGCATTATTAGTCATCTAATGCGCACTAAGTGAGTTCTTTGGGCAAAGCTACACAGACATGTTATTTAGAAAAGGCAAGGTAGCATCTGAAGAGTTTCTAGCAAGGAAAAAGAAATTCAATCTATATTTGAGTTGAAGAGCAGGACAAATAAGTGAATAACTTACCTTTACTTTGCAGAATAGAAAAGGCATAACAAAAGATCTGATGAGGTGTTATTTAATTGACCCTGGAGTGGTATGGTGTATTACAGATCTTAGTGTGCCAAAAAAATACACAGTATATGAAGAACTTTAAACAATGTGAGATAAAACAGAAGGTTAGTAGGAAACAGATTGTGTGTCACTTAATGAGTGTGAACACAGACCGGCTGGTCTAATCATATGGTTGTTGCAATAAAACCAAACATTATTAATTTGTCTTAATTCAGGCAAGGTCAGTAAGGCAAAGAATCACTCACTATTTTAGGAGAAAAAAGGATCATGTGGCCAGGAGGCAATCATGGAACAAGGTGGTAGAATAGGTTGAATAAGAGAGAGAATAATCCTCCCCCAGTGGGAAGGTGGGAGCACTACAGGCTTCTGAATTCCCTGTTCAAATATTTGTGCTATTATTGGTAGTAAGTTATGATTTCTGTTAGATGTTTATAAAATTCCAGAAGCTCCACTAGCTGTTAGACAGAGTATTAACCAGTTTGAAAGCTTGACTCGTGTCTGGAAATCAGAGTTTATTTGTCCTTGTTGATGTTTCTGTTCCCTGTATGTATTACAAATTTCCGTGGTTCATCTGCATTCTATTGGCTGCATGGAGGAGATCCCATGACGAGCTGCATCCGACTGAGTGCATGAAAGTAGGCACAACCTATTAATAAAATAGTTGGAGTCAGTCAATCTACATTCTCCCCTAAGGTGGAGTGCAGTTTTGTCTTTTCTAGAGCTTATGCCAACTCTGTATTTGTCACTGACCATTCTGGGGGACTGACCCTGCTACGGCCAAGGAATCATTTTGACTTGTCAAAGTGTGGCGAAGGCTTATTAGGAATGTTTTGTGTGCATTTCAGCAAAAAAGCACTAAGCAAATAAAGCAGAAAATAAAGTTTTAGTCTCAAACTGCACAACTTGAACAGAGCTGTTGAATCAGTCCTCCCAAAGTACAGGTAGAGCAGTATGTAACACTTCTGAAAAGATGGACAGAGGGATTCCACAACAAAAGACAAACATCATCACTTCACATTACCACAAAACTTTTTTTTAAGGAGTAGATTCCTTTTCTTTCCTGAGTAAATGCAATCCTTACGAAAGCTAATTGTTTCATGTCTTATACTTCCATATAAAAGAACACCTCTGGCAACAGACTTTGCCACAGTGCTGTTTTGAAATGACCAACATCAGAGGGACTGGTTTCCAGGATAACGGTCAGGATCTGTCTGCTTGAAGGTTACAGTCCCTGCAGGGACAAGCTGACCTTTGTGCCTATGGACTCCTGTGCAATAAACACCTTGAAGTACAAGCATCCAAAATACTCATCTTTCCAAAACAAGGGCTGTGAAAATCTTACAATTACTGGCTGCAAGGCTGAGAGAAAGAAAGAACAGTTCTTATGATGTTTGCTTATCATTCTGTCTCTGTATCCACTTGCTTTGCATGCTGGCAGGAGAGTGATTTTGACAAGTTTTCCATGACAGATGTTTGATCTTATACATGAAAATTCCTTTGTGGCTCACTAGAGTAGGAGAATCATACGTCTTGCCAGTGCATCCCAGCGCTGATGATCACTGCAGAAACAATATCCTGTTGAGGGCTGGAGAAACCCATGCCAGGAGTGCTATAAAGTTGTTTCATGTTACCATCTGTAAGAATGTATGTTTTACAGTTGCCAGGCCTTTCTTTTTAAAAAAAGTATTTTCAAAGATACTTCACACATGTCTTAATTTGACAAACTTAAAAATGTCTGCGTGTATCCCTTTAAAAAGGATAATAACAAAAACTGTATTTTGCTGGGAAGAGAAAAAACTGAACAAGTAGCAGGTATTTGAAGAGGTACTGAACAGCTGTTTGCGTGGTGAAAGTGTGACAGTTGAGACTGAAGATTCTGGGATAGATTGAGATGTATTATTTTATATGTCCCTCTTCTTTTTCAGTGCCATTTCCTTTTAGGGGCTTCCCAGTTTATTACACTAACCCACTGTACATTAGGTCATTGTTCAGCTAGTCAGAGCTGAACGTCTGGCTGCAGAAACATGTCTGAAAAGCTGTCAGAGACTGATTTGCAGCTTTGACTTCTTATTGCTTCTCATAGTTAATAAGCAAAATCATAGTCGGGTATATGGCCCAAAAAAGTAGGTTTGTAATGTAGAATATCTCTGTCAGGATTGTAGCAAACTTACTATCACATAGCAGAAAGCCAGGTTACGGAGACAGAAAACAAGAAAAGATGCCTCATTTACGCATGGTAAATTGACCCAGGACTAAACAAAGAGTTAAGGTTAAAGTAAAGGAATTTCAGTCAGAGCTGTTTTCTTCTCTCATATTATAAGATCAGTCTCTTAGGTGCTATTTAAGTATAAAATGATTGTGGTTAAGGATCTTCATTGCTTACCAAACTGTTCCTGAACAGTCATTCAAGAGGCATAAAAGTGAAGATGATCTGGAGGTAGGCAGGGTTTCAGCCACTATTCAAATTCAGAATTAGAGACCTGGGGAATTAGAGCAAGATGCTTAAGTCAGAAGAGACTGGTAACCATCTAGAGAGCAGGCCTTGTCTAAGCTGCTGTAGAAATGAGCCAGAAAATTGCTGTTCCTGTGTAAATCAAGTTTAATTTTAAGGAGTGGTCTATGTTCAAAAGATTTATTTTGGAATATTTTTAATATTTGGGGAACAGTAAAAACAGCTGTAGAGAAACAAGAGAAGTATTAGATTGTGTGATACTAGAGGCTGAACTGTGCCATGGGAGTGAGGCCATTTAATTTCCTCTGTAATTTAGACTTTTAAAGTTTCTGAAGTAGTGAGAAGTTCACTGAGTTACAGCTTCTCAATGGGTGTGCCTGCATTAGCCAGCGGTGTGGTGCATTGAGAGGGACTCTGGTATGGCACAGTGTGACAGATGAAGTTCAAAGGTTGGAACCCTGTGGTCCATCACACCTGTGCACGATATTCTTCAGCGCGATGAGGCCGGAAGGCCTGATGAAAGGGTTAGCTGCTCTTTAAAATGTCCCCCTCTAGGACACTGTCGTTTTGTCTGCTTTGCACTCATCTTTGTTCTCACATGACTGAACAAATCTCTCCTTCCTTTATCCATCTTAGAAGAGCTGTGAGAGCTTGTCTAGGGATCTTAATCTATACTCTGAACATAATTCCATCAACATAGGCCTGCATATAATGAAGTTATTTTCTGTAGTTACAGAGAGTAAGAGGATGCCGATTTCTCTGTCATGGAACTTAGCTTCTGCTTTACTGATCTCCCATCCTAAAATATGTCTGTCAGCTGTTGTCTTTTAATTGTATCATTTTCTTCAGCCAGGGATCTGAGAAAGGAGGACCACTTTGCTCAGAAAATTAACTGGAACATTGGCAGTTGTTGCTGAATGAGGCTGGTGGAAGCATACTGTGTTCAGGATAAGTGATAATCAACAATGGCTGCACATGGGAGCAATCCAGTGGGAGGCAGCCCCATGGCTACAGCATCAAAGAAACAAGTTTTAGGACCTAAAAGCCCCACAGAAATGGTATTTATCTTTCTCTGGAATCTTGCAGCCACTAATCTGTATGGCTTGGTGACTAAACAGTTTGGTTTTGGCAAGTCGACCGAAGGAGACCATTGTGGAGGTGGCTAAGTTGGTCATCTGCATGGTATTTTTTAGAATTGCCCAAGTGGTTTAACAAAACCTGTTGGCTGCCTGGCACATGACTCAAATGATTACACCAGCTGTAAGGATACAGCTGTCTTGTAATGCAGGTCTTCGTGGTCTAGAGAGAGAGATTCATAGATATCACTGCAGGGTTTTCCAGTGGGAACCGTGACATGGATATTCCAGAATTCAAACCGGAAATTAAAGAGTAACTCCATATTTTTTCCCTGATAGGATCAGAGTGATGCTCTCTCTCTCTCCCTCCCCGCCCCTTTCTCCCATAGCTGAGGTAGCATATGTACTTTCTGAATTATGTGGCCTGAACCAGAGAGCAACAGCCAAAATTGCTGTTTGAGGCATATCCTTTCCATGTGCCACAGGGACAGACAGCATGCTTTTGAAAGGCTTTCTGCAAGATGGAAATGTTCGGGAACACTCTAGAAGCCAGTGTACTAATATTTAGTACCTTCTTTGTCCTTTACAGTCGTGTGGCAGTGCAGGGATAGATAGGCCCCACTGGGCTACAGCTAACTAGTTTTGCAGTATTCTGATTCTGCTGCAAGCACCTGAAGAGGATGGAGTATCTGACAAGGTATCAGTCTCAGATTCCATCTGTAGATGTGTCACCAAAGATGGTGGTGACAATGTTGTCATATGAATGAGTAATTCTCGGAGACAGATGAATTCTTCTCTCTCTGAAACTTTCTTTGCTTCTGACTGTGTTTTATTGTTAAAATTAACTTAATTTCTGAAATATATTTCTGCTTTTATATTCTGTTTCTACCCATTCTGGCCTAGATTTCTGTGACCCTAATTCACAGCATGTATATGAACTGCAACTTCTGTGGTAGTGCTGTGCCTAATTCTCAGAACATCTCTCCTTTATATGACTTTCTGCAATGTGTCACCACATTGTAATGAGGCAGCAAGCACTAGGCAAAGGCGGATCCAAGTCGAGCTGCAGAGAGAGCCCTATGTGCCCCTATGTGGCCATGGAGGCCATGTCCTGCTGGCTTGGGGCGAGGGGTGGCAGGGAGGGCTCAAGGAGCCCAAAGAGCAGCAAAAGAAGCTGCTTGGCAAGAAAGGAGGTGGAGGAGCTGCACAGGAAGGTAGCAGAAGCCTGTAGATGTTTCCAAGAATGCCCTTCCTGTAAATATCTGCAGCCCGATGGCTGTATGACTGATTGGTGTTATTGTGGTCTGTTCTATGTTTCATTAACTTATGGCCAGTTACCATAAGCACACTGCACACTACACACTACAAGACCCTCTAGCATGCAATTCCAGCTTGGTTTCAGAAGAGAGGCTCTTACCTGCATAGTAGAGGTTAATATAAATGTGTTTAGAATCAGTGTGGTGTGCAGTGTACCACGTGTGGATCCAAGGAGGCTTTATAATTAAAAACAGTCTATGTTGCACGGTTAAACTCTCAGCTCAGTGCCTGGAGTTGTAACAATTTTCAACATTTTCAATTCAAGGATGAAAATTTAATTTGCAGTGCCCATTTCTTCTGCTCACTGGAGCCATCTTATATCAGAGCGCCATCTATTTTAGTCATAAGCATTAGCTATATACATGTGATGCAGTCCTTATATACTCTAACACATATCAAATAACTCTGACCACTACTTGAAGTCTCATGTAGCTCTTGACCCTGTGCAGTCCATTCTTGGAACAACAATTAGCTCTGTGATACCTGAAGGGTGACAAGATTTCCAGTAACTACCTGAACAAGTGGAGTAAGTGCCTGTGTGAGGCCTGAAGTACAGGTGAGAAGCTGTGGTATGCCCTTTATCTCAGTATCATTGAATACAGTTTTAGAAAGTGACGTGCTTGTGCGTTCTGTAGTTAATCGAAGTCATTTGGATTCTTAGACTTCAGCAGTGATTTTGAGCTGTGTAGCACCTAAGAACCAGAGTGTGTTAGTTTAAATATGTAAAACTTACAGGAGCATACGGGGGGGGGGAATCTTTTTTGTTAATCAAATAGGAAAGAAGAGATTTGTAGAGGGAAAAATAAGACATGTACAACCAATGTTCCATGGTACTGCATTTGCAGTTTCTTAATGTATTTGGGGAAGAGCCACTTGGTGGCAGCAAAGGGCACATTTTAACAGAAGGAAGGATAAATCTAGTGGAAGGACAAGGTGATTCTTTCTATTAAACCTTTTTCTGGATTTTTTATATACCACAAACATAAATTCACTGTCCCTAATGTATAGTCTCATTCAGTAAAGGAATTCTGAGTGTTGAACTGTTCAGGAAATGTCCCATATATTTGTCCTTTTTATGTGACTTTTTTGTGATTGTCATGCTAAGACAATCTAAGTTGATATGTAGATCTACTGGAAGTTTTTTTGTGTTACTTTTAAATGGAGAATATATCTCTTGTAAGAAACCCAGGCTCTTCTCTATGAACCTGCCTCAGTAAATATTGCCCTTATATTTAAAATTACAACACAGTGATGTGTTTTTCATGTGATGTCTTAAAATCAAGAGACTGCTTGTCTTACAAGTATCAGCTCTCTGGTCTTGGATGAATCAATTTTAAATTGACCAAAGGATGTTCAGGTGCATTATTATTCAACATTATAAAGTGTTGTTAAAACCGTAGACACAAACCAGTTCTATTTTTATGTTAATTGTTACTGTAATAATAATACAGGTTGTCAGGATTGTCTCCTTTGAGTACTGAATGTGTCAGTAAGGGGCTTGGAGTGAACTCCTTACCTATGCTGTCAATGGCTTTTGGTTATTCTCATAAAGAGCTAGGGGAGGGTATGTGCTTTTGGTGTACTTGTATCTTTTATTATTGCTCATTTCTTTTGTAGCAGAAGTGTGAAGTTCCAACACAATTTTTATTACTGATAGAAATTCCTTAGGAGCAGAAAGAATTCCTGTAACCAATTTTATGTATTTGGACACAATTGCAAACAAATCTCCAGCTGTTAAGTGCATGTAAAGAGGATGTGTATTTCCATTTAACAAGCTGAAACAAAGAAACAGCTGTATACATTTTCAAAGAACATAATAATAGCTTTCTAAACTAAATACTTTCAACTTCACCTTTATCATAAATAGTTACAGTTCCTTTCTCTTATTTTTTTTTTCCTTTTGCACCTGTATACAGATTACTGTGTCTCTGGAAATGTGAACTCTACTGGAGACTTTACATAGATTTTATTCAGTGTTCTGTCTCTTAGTTTGCTTTTTACTTTTTAATGAGTCTAGCGATATGCATCATTAGCACATTTTTAGAGCAGATTTTAGGAACAAACTGTAATATATTTTCCTAAATACTGTTACTGTTCTATAGAACTGTAAGATCCACAGTGGATCTAAATTAGCCCTCCAGACCACCTTCATTGTAACGTGTGTTTACACAGCCATATGTTTCATGACTTTTATGTTAATGTATCCTTTGTATTTTTCTGTTTTGGTCATGTAGCTATATCAGAAAGCAAAGCATGAATTACTTCTCCTCCTTCAAGCTTTCAGCTGGGAGAGAGTTTAACAATTTTCCTTACTCAGATAGAAAAAAATATTGCATATTGTACTGTGAACTGTAGAAAGTTTAAGCTGTTGTGAACTGCCGGAAGGAATGTGTTTCAAAACCGTAAGTCCTCTATACTACTCTCGGAGATTAATCTCTTGAGGGCATCATGAGTCTTTCCCAAATGGTTTGCAGAAAACAAGGACTCCCTTAGGTAGGTTCTAAATAGCATAAGCTGAAACAGACTTAAACCATGTAAGTGTGTGTAGAGAGCAGACGGTTTAATGTAGCTGTAAGAATCACAGTCATAAAATGCTGCTCTAAGAAAGTAAAAAGCTGCAGTCTTTAAGGGTCTTCAAGTGAAGCATTTTACTGCAGATCATCATCCTAGCTGTGATCCTAAGGCTCAGGTATCTAGTCAGATGACATCAGCAAAAGAAACCATACTTTGCTAGTAACTATGATTGAAGAGTTTCAAGAGTCAGCATTAGTACTTGAAAATTGAAGTTTACCTAAGAATTGCCAAAGGAGTTCAAGGTGTTTTAACCTTTATGGCTAAACATAATTACATCATCTGGTGAAAAGGTACCTCTTGGTTCCAAGTGTTAAATCTGCCTTATCACTTATATCTTCTATAAATTAGACTTCAGCAAGCTTTTGTTCCTCCTGAGCCGGGAAATGGCAAAGGAAATAAAAGTTTGGATGCCATTAAAAGATGATGGTTCTGAAATCCCAAAACTTTGTTAAGTCTAAGAAATTTGCTCTCCAACCCATGCTCTTTGTGCAAGCAGAGGACAAAGTAGATCTTGCAGATCACTGAGCAACTAGTGCAAAAATGGTCATAGGTCCGAGGGGAGATGGATGGGAACAGCCTATGAAAGAGATCGCTTACCCAGAAAGACATCTCAGGAGTCAGCAGAGTCAAGGCTGCTGAAAAACCTGTGGCAGAGTTGGAGTTGTGTTATCATGGAGTACCAATAGTATGGGTTGATTAGGTTGAGTGCAATGTAAATTACTTTAATAGAAGGATTGAAATTAATAAGAGATTTTACAGAAACACAAACTAGAAGGGAAAAGAATTATCCACGCAGGCCATTTTTTCTGTGAACTCTTTTGAGTGGCTTATGAGCAAAGCTGAATCACAGAAGTTCAAATGACACAATCCAATTTTAAGAGAGCTCTTTGTCAAGAGACAGGCAGGTTGTTAGAGGACCCGGGTTGATAGTTAGATACTTGTGTGTACTGCCTGCATTAGTCTGAGGGACTTTGGAAATGTTTAGATAAGAACTATCGTCATAGCACTTTTGTACTCTGTTTTTTTTTTCTATTGCTAAAATTAATTATTCTGATTTTAAGAAAGCTGCCACTATATACTAATCAGAGATGCCAAAAGGGAGGAACTGTAAGTAACACAGCCAGACTGATCAGCTGAGAAAGCTAAGAAAGGATGCTGGAGGCTGCAGTGAGAAAAGCATGTGAGGAAGGAAGGCATGCCCAGCACCTCCAGGGTGGCACTCAAGCCCTGGGTTCTGCAGAGAAGCAGATGGCCCTGGGGCAGTGACCCTGTGGTCCTGCAGTGGTGCCTTGGTGACACTGGTGTGACTTCTGGAGTGTCTAAAGGCTCTATCAGAATGATTCCACTTTCCTCCATCCTTTTCAGTGCTATGGATATCTGACCACAGGAACTGATCATGGCACTACGTATTTATACCATATGCAAAAGTGTGTTTATAGCACTGTTACATATTTCAAATTTTCTTTCATTTTTTAAAAACACTATGTATTTAAAGTAAAGAGGCCATACAGCTAAAAATATTCAAAATGTTAATTAATGCATTTGTGTTACTATGAACTTTGTATAAAACCAGGAAATATTACCTAGTTCATTTTTTGATGATATAGAAAAATTTGCACATATTTGAAGTGTTTGTATTTGCATCACAAATGCAGTGAAAAAGAAGATTTCCTCTGACCATCCTGTGGGCATTCTCTGACGACTTCTTTTCGAAGGCAAAGGCTGTGACTTCTCTTTTTAATTCATACTACTCTTGATTGCATTGATATGTAGGTATGTGTAATGTTTTTTCTTAATCATTCTATGGCACTAACTGTGGTGTATCTGTTAGGATTGTATGGAAGTACTCTGCTCTGTCTGCTGTCTGCCAGTTCAGGAACCGTAGGATGCTATTGCCTGTGTATCTTGCTTTAGTCGCGCATGACACATAATAGTTCAGTCTCCTGAATGCTTAAATGCTTCGCTGTAATCCAAAATTCTGAGTTCCAAAGGGCAAAGATAACTTGGTCTAACGTAGCGGGGTTATGCTGCCGTAAGGTTGATTGTTGAGTATTTGTATCTCATGATGTAGGGCTCTATATCTGTGACTAATTGCAGTGTAGAAGGCTGAAAGACACCTCCTGAGGCCTGTTAGAGTATAGGGTTATAGTCAGTATGATCTGGGTAAAGTCTACTGTTTTCTTATATAAGAAGTCAGATTCCTAGGTCTTCCGAGGATTTTTTCTCCCAATAATCTAGGAAATCTGTGAAACTGTGATCTAGACTAGTAAGAGGTTTTTCCCTTGCGAGGCATGAAACTAGAACTGGACCAGATCTCAGCAGGGCAGTCTGTGTGGAACCGCTGCCAGTTTCTGTGACCTTAGGAGCTAGTACCTTCCTCTTTCCTTCTCTTTGTTTTTAGTCAGTTCATGTGAGAACAATCACATAAACACACAAAATTAAGTTTTAATAAAAAGGAAATGAGTAACAAGCACTTCAGTGCAGAACAGTTTATTAAAGAAGGAGAATGCTTCTTGCAACTTTTCATTCCTCTTCCTTTTGGCTGCAAGCCCCTAAGTATCAAGCACTTGGAATGGAAAGACAAGAGAACAACTGCCAACCCTACCGAGACTTTTCCTTGCCCTAGATACTGCTGTTGTATTCTCGTTTCTATCCTGCACAACTGAGGAGCAGAAAGCCCACCCATCCCTCACATCTGAGCCAGTCAGTGATAAAGCAGATGGTAGCAGTGGATGGGAAGGCAGCCTCTTCCGCAGGCTTGTGGGGCTGCCCGCGTGGAGGGCCTGACTGTGATGGATATTGCTGAGCAGGAAAGCCATGATGGAGAAGAGAAAGTATTGGACGTGCAGGAAGAAACTTCATAGGTGCCCGCTTTCTTCTGTTTGGCAGCAGTGGTGGCAGCAGCCAGTAAGACTTGGAGGAATTTGGCCCCTGTAGTGCTTTCAGTTCCCACAGGGTAACACCTGGAGTAAGAACCTCGTGTAGCGCCCTCCCTATACCCCTGCATGTATTTAATGTCCCCTATTTGAAATGACTGCTTGCGTGAATGAAATTGGACACTTCAGGTTGTCCTTGCCAGATTATGGCCTTAATGCTCATGGTTATACTGCTTCTGCTGGAGAGGGCAATCTGAGATTCTTTCTTTTCTTCATCTTTCAGTAGTACAAAAGAAAATGGAAGAAGATGAAAGATCAGATTTATTTTCTGAGAAAATGGTGTTTGAGTTTATTTGAGTGTCCATGATTGCAGTCCTCCCAAAAAGTACATACATTTGTAAAACATATTCTGTTGTCATCTGGAAAAAACAGAGACAGAAATCCTAGTTGAAATATGAGTCTGGCAAGTAGTAATACATATCTTCCTATTGCTTTTTTCCAATGTTATAACCGTTGTCAACATAAAACTACAACTGTAACAAAAAAGGTGTCCAGTTAAAAAAAAATAACCTCAATTTTTCAGCAATTACATGTGTTCTAGGCCTGTTTAAAGAGAATCTGTAACTGTGATGTAACTAAAACTGTACTTTAAAGATAAACCTGCAGGATTACTGCAGTCAGATTTTTAAAACAGGGTACATAACTCACAGGTATCGCCTTTTCTTGCATGCCTATACAAATCAGCGGATTAAGAGATGTGCTTATACACACAAACTTGTAAATGTTTCATTCAATTTAACAGTAACTGATTCTTTTTTACTAATTATAAATTAGTAAATTTTTTTACAACTTGTAAATTAGAAAAAAAAATGTGATTTTTACTAAATGTATTTTTGTTCAAGAATGTGTGATTTTCACCCAGACTGGAAAGATTTCACATTTTGATTGGATACTGGACACTAGAAACATTTTTGAAGTTAAATGCCAGTAAAAAAAAAAAAAAAAAAAAAAAAAGACTGAAAATCCACTTTTTAATATAACTCCCTACCCCCAAATGTTAGGCAAAAAATTCTTGATCTCTTCGGAGGTCATGCAGAGATAGGAACTATTCAGATGACCAGACAGTAAAGGGCAGAGATAAAGATGGTAGAGCAGTAGCTCATCTCATTCCCATTACTTCCGTGATTTTAACTGATACTTATCTGAATAGATCTTTTATCAGAAGCAAGCAGTATTTTTACTATGATCGTGGACTGAATCATTAGCCTTATCTGAGCATTACTCAGAACATGCAGAAGCCCTCTGTTCCAGTCCCCCAGCAGGAAAAAATACAGTCAGTTTGGGAAGGGAGGAGAATTTTTCAGGATTAAATTAAAGAAATTTACAGTCCACCAAAAAGGCTGAGGAGACTAAAGGCTTTTTTGTTTTAGTTCTTTTCTCAGTTCATTGTTCAGATATATTGGCCTTTTTTTTTCTGTGAGTCTTTGTGCAAAATCCTGAGTTTTTCAGTTAGAATATCCACTGAATGATCTAGAATTTTTGCTTAGTAATAACTGCAAAATCCTGTTTTCTTCTACTGGTAAACAACAAGTAGTATCTTAGAACGTCTTCCTTCTTCACAGAAATATTTTTTATCCCGTATTCCAACTGCACTCTCATATGCAGATCTTGAACGCTTTTACTTGTTGTGCAGCAGTAGTATGCAAAGTCTAGAGACAGGACTTCTTACCTTGTTTTTTCTTTTTTTGGGGGGGGGGAATTTATGCCAAAACAGAGTGTTACGTGGTTTCGGCACCCAGAGAAACTCCATACTTGAATAGGTTCTTGGAAGCTTTATTACATAGTCTCTTTTTCAATAGTGATTTCAATTATCTTATATTTGCTTAATCAGCTGTACTCTTACATTCTCAGTAACTGCCTAGTGATAAGAAGATAAAATCTTCTGTAATTCACAAAATTAGTTTGAGGTCAGAACATTACCACTAAAGAACTTGCTTGATTAATGCGTTCTTATAACTGGGTAGCCAAAATACCAGTTATGGCAAATTGACACAGTTACAATTTTGAATGAAACATTGAATGCTTGCCATAAAAAGTTAACAATCAGTCCAGGATTCTTCAAGAATGCATAGACTATTTTAAATACTGTACAAATAACTGCTTATGGTTGTAACAGATGGCAGAAAAATTTGCTAAATTAATGAAAAGAGCTTTTTATAACGAATATTCACTCAACTTTCTTTGTGTTACCACTGTTCAATTACATTTAATGTTAAAGCAGTATAATTAACATGAAAGTTTCAGTGGTATTCAGACGAAATGCAGTTACATTCACTGAGGTATTCATCTCGTCCATTACACAGGGGTATTCTGTGAAAGGAGAAAGGGAGGGTTATATTTAAGAGAGTCCTGGTGTGTGTTTGTGAATGGATGCCCATGCCTGTAGAGAGAAAGAGGAATATTAGCAGTATGTGGCTATTTCTGAGAAAATGAAACAGCTCTTTTATGTTTTGAAGATGTGTATCTTTGACTGAAAGCATTACTGGGAGTCCCTTATTTCAAGACCTTTCGCTCAGATTTATTTAAAGTGAGTAAAACTCTTAATGCAATTCAGCAATCTAGGAATGAACGAGCTTGAAAGCAGCTGAGCATGAAATTCCATGCTGGAATAGTGTTTGTATATGCATACAAAAAGATTAACATAAGTTGAGATATAAATATTTTCCAAAGCAAAAATTTTCCATATAGAGATTTTTTATGGCAGATTCTTGAATGCTATGCAGATGGATTAGAAATATTTGGCTCTTATGTGTGCTCACCTAGCAAAGTGTAGGTTGGGAAGTTATTTTTAGAGACATTTTTCCTGTAACAGAAGCAGCATGGCTATGACTGGAGAGGACTGCTGCTTGTACAAGTTAAAATGAAATGTTGAAAATCACATGGTTATAACCTATCTAAATGGCAGCAACTTGTAAAAAGAATGGTGATGAAATGGCTTTCAGTGACACGTGCTTTGAGAAGGAGAATAAAGATACACAATAAATTCTACTTTTTTGTGCGACCCATTGTAATACTTCCATTCAATCAAACACATGACAGTAACAGAACATAAATTGGTATTGGTTAACAGTAACACTTGACACCCACAGTTAGTTTTCCATTGATTAATAAATAGAATCAAAAGAAGCTTTTAGTGTCCTTAAAAAAGCCTACAGTATCGAGAAAGGAATTACCCCTTGTGCACTGGAGCATCTGAAATAGCAGGCGGGTCCCCACATGCTGCCTAAGGCGCAGTGGGGGAACCTGCAGAGGGATTTGGCTCTGTCTCAGCGCAGCCAAGGCTGGAACCAGGCAACTTGCAGCTCCCCACGCAGCAGTTCCTGCCGGGGGCAGAAACTTGCCATTGGGGCTGTGTGACAGCAGCTGCTGGCGGCTTCTGTGTGCTGTGTTTCCTGGGCTTAGTTCCAAGGCTTGCAAGATTGGCCCAGGGAGAGACGTGAAGAGGCCTTCCCTAGTAGACTGCCAACATGCATGTCACAAAAGCCAGGGAGTTTTGAGAGCTGAAGTACGGCTTTTCTGGGTGCCTCTTGTCACGTGTAGCAACCTCTACCACTCAGTGTTGTGAGCTCCAAAGGAAACTTTTAGCTTTTTTGGGGAATTATATGGTTGATAATTAGAAATTACTTTCTCACAAAACTTACCCACTAGAAGCATCCCATACCCAAATAGCATTCAGATATGCATATCAAAAGATGAACATAAGTTAGGATATAAAAAATCAAATACAGGGAAAAATTCCTGTCAGTAAATTGAAAATGAACGAGTTTTAGACCATAACAGCACTACAGCCAATCCATTTATGAATAGGTCTTGTGACTCAAAACAGCTACCTTTTTAGTTACCTCAGATACTTTTTTCAAGTAAGAATTGTCTGGCTCCTCCAGGAAATGGAGAGTAAACGCTCAGTTCTCACACTGACAAGGTAAACAAGAGGAAAGTCTTGTTTTCATCTGCTATTGCTGAAAGCTGCTTGTATCCAGGATATTTCTGCACAGTGGCTATTAAGATCCAGGCTCTCCCTGTTCTGCTTTGCCTTACTTGCAGCTACATAAATGAAGTGATTCATAAGCAGTGCACAGAGTGTCAGAAACATTTCTTGGATTCTGTAGTGATGAACATTGCATATGAAGGTATGTACCCATCTGGTATTACTGATTCCAGATGCTTTTCCATTTGAAAATGAGAACACAGTAAAAATGGCTGTAAATAAATAAAAACTTCTTTTGTCACGAACTTAGGTTAAAATCTAAGTCTCTGGATTTACACATTAAGAATAACAGCAAGATGGATTAGGAAAATTAAAAATGGTCCCTAGACCCTTGCTAATCTTCTTCTAGGTTTTTACAGCTGATATGTGACCTTTTCTCTTAGTAAAATTTTTACTATCTCACAGAAGACATGGTTGGCAACAGGGAAGCCTCATGACTGATGAGGGTACTCTGGGAACATCTTTAAAAATCAATTTGAATGCTTGTTGTTTTTAAACAGACTCCGTAAGACTTGAACCAGCCTATATTATGAATGGTAAATTCTAGCAGAGAGGCTACTGATTGATCTGAGAATTATGTGAGTATCTCTAATACCATGATTAATCAGGAGTGTTTCTGCTGAGGTGAATGAATCAAGATTTGTTTCTTAAAATGACCCTAACAGTCAAGGAAAAGGGAAAGTCCTGGGAACTAATATCCAAGGAACTGGAAGTAAAACTCAAAATTATGCAAACGATAGAATCAAGTAATGGAGAAAATAGAGCATTTTGTATATCTAAGGATATCCTTGTGTAGATTGTTGTTTCAGGAAACATTACTCTGTGTACGTGCATCATATCAAGAGTGTAAGGAAGTGTGAGAACGTGAAACAGGAGTCAGATCCATATACTCACATACTTTGAGTCAGCCAGTGGCTGACAGAAGATGCCTAGGGTCTCAAGAAAAGGGAGCAAGAAAAAAGCAAGCATGCATCAGACTGCGTGCCTGAAAAGCACGGTATTTGAAAAGTAACCCAGCATTTCTCAGAATCAGTTGGAGTAGGAAAATATGTGATAAACTACTTTTGGCTGTTTGCAGTTGACTGATGTCATCCAAGAAGAGAGTCTTAACTTCTCATTTTACGTAGCAGTGTGCCCGTTCAGTGCAACCCGGATCTGGCACTATTTGCTGGTGCTTTCTGATTTGTAACAGTCAGTGCAGATCAAACAAACAAGTGAAAAGCAGTGAAACATAGAGACAGATTTTGCTAGTTTTCAGCTGAAGTTCTTTTTGGGTCCTAAAGACAGTGAATCTGCGGCAATGAATCTGCTTTTATTTTCTCCAAATCAGTTTCCAGAGCTCCACTTTTCGGACTAGGAAACTCAGGAGGAAAAACAAATTTTGTGCCTTGGATGCTGGAGAAAATGTTCCGTGGAGGGGGAAGGGTTCATCATGCAAGGAAAAATAGGAAGATGGATCACAGGTAGTAATGCCCATACTGTCTCTGGTGCCGATGCAAATTCATTTTATACTGTTATAAAGCTGGTGGTTCGTCTAAGAGTTTTTTTTGCATCTGTGTATAGAAAACTGTAATACAGAAATTATAAAATCAGAATTAAGGCCACTAGAGGGTGCTGTGGCTAAACATTTGTAATCTGCTTTTTAATGAGACCTGATTTACTTGCCAGACGTTAATTATAATGCAGGTTTGACAATAGCTTTGAAGATACTCCTCATGTCTTTTGTCATTTCTAGAATGCATGAGATGGTTCAAAATTACTATAAAAAGCATCTGAAAGATGCACCGTTTCCATATTTGGTGGGATTTTGAATGAAGAGCCAAAAATACACAGAACGGGGTATTTTTGAATTCCAACCAAAGAATATATTCTCTGTAAAGCATATACATATTTATACTGCCATCTGCACATTTTCAGATGTTGAAAGTATCTATCCATTAATCATATTTGCCTAATTAATAAATAATTGATAAGGGAAGATGTTAAAGGAAGAAGTTGCAGCAGGATCTTTATGTGTGTAAATAGGTGACAGATGGGATTCTTCTATATGTGCCAAAAGTTGCCTCTCGAATTGATTAAGAATTCAGTGCAGTGCATAAATGTTTGTGGATTTGTTTGCTCTTTACCCTGAATGTTTGCGAAACTGAGGAAAACAAGAATTATTTTCAATAAGCTGATAACTCTCTTCACACATAACTAGCAATGTTTTATCTGTGGAATGAATCTCATCGAAATTTTACCAAAGAAAGTTTTTGACTTACTGAGAATTGCAGCTTCTGAACATGCAAGGTTGGATTTATGGCCAGTTTTTGTAATACAGATTTCCTTAAGGAGTATCTTAGCTCTCATATGACCTTATTTAAACCAGTAGAAAAATGTAGAGTGGACTGCTACTCATGTGAGTAAAATACATTGAATCTGTCCATAAATAAACTGCTGTGAATTAATAGATCAGGTGCCAGATAATTCACTCTAAACCACCAGGTATTCTTTGCTGGATATATCATACATGCATAGCTAATAGAGAAAATAAATAGGCTATACAAAAACCAAGTATATACAGGAAATTATACTGAGATATCTATGGGATATGGTGCAATTTAAAATTAGTGATTCAGAGTGCTAGCTTTTGTTTCCTATAGAAAGGATAATAATCAAATAAAGTATTACATTATTTTTTACGGTTCCAGAGTTCTTGGCTTGTTAGCTCATTAGCATGCAACATGGCTATACATATGGTTCTTTAATGCAAAGTTTACATTTTTCGTGTCTGAATGCTTTTATCTGCATAAATCATGTACCAATTAACTCCTGTTATTTAATTAGACCATCTATTTGGTGGAATCATTTATTAATCAAACCTAATTTGGTGTGTGTCAGCTACTGTTCATGATAGTGCGATTCAGCTGGGATTAGTTTCGTGCTGGATGTTGCAGCTGCACCATGACTCAACTGTTCTCTCCTTTGTCTCTGTTTCGTTCGAGAAGGTGACAGCGTAGGTAGCAGCTGAGCCAGTTATCAGTCTTGAGTTTATTGGTGGATTGAGTACATGCTCAAGGCAAAGATAAAATAATTTCTGTCTGTAAGGGCTGGGCTTTTTTGTTTTCAGGCTGCTTATGATCTAGCCTATTGTTCCTGATTTTTGGCGTTGTTATTTTCTGGTGTCGTTCAAAAACGCAGGCACCTTTGCAGTAGCTCTAAGTATATCCTGTAAAACATCTGAATTTGAAGTAGGCTGGCAAGCAGATAATGAATTTCTGTCACCTTACCAAAAGCTATTCCATTTTTGTGAATATCTTACAAAGTATATTTTTAAAAAATGTTAATTGGAACCTCCTGTTCTGATTTAATCAAATGGTTGTTCGAAGTATATTAAATTCATGATTTGTAAGATTTGTTACCAGATTAGCTTTCAGTATTTTTAATTAAAGGCAATTGATTTTATCGGTTCAGTTGTTCTTTGCATTCAAGGAGAAATACTACTATAATAAACCTCCAAAAAGAAGTGCAAGTTTATTGGGGTAGGTATGAAAAGAATTGTGTTAATTTACTAGAATCTTTAGTTCACAGAGAAAGTTCCCATTAAAATATAATAATAATTGATTCCTTTCATAATAACTCAGAGCCTCAATGTGAGAGTAAACACTTTGCATTAAGGCTTTGTCAGTTCTAATGTAGGTTTGAGGCAACCTAACATACGATGGACTGATTTTATCTCTTTTCCCTTCCTCTATCCAATAGGAGACTTGTTTGAGTCCCTTCTGTCTTGTGGTATAAAGGTCAAAATTAGAGTAAATGTACGTTCCGTAGAATGCACATTTTAAGTAGAAGTACTCTTAGCCATTCGTTCTGCAAAACGTATTTTGTAAGTATAATTTTACATAGTCATGGACTATATTTTCTGTATACTCACAGAGAACAGGTTTTCCGTTATTATTTAGGTAGATCAATGTAAATCAAAGAAAGTTTTGCTTTACATCAATATTGTGTGACTGCTAAAACTATGATTTCATGTACATATAATGAAACCTGAAAGCTGCTTTTGTTCTGATCATTTGATAATCCTTTAAGCCCAGGGAGCAGCTTTGGTCCCTATAACAATCTTCTGTAGTTGTTGACAATGTAGTGCAGATCTGGGTATTGTGATACCAAATATAGAGAGTATCTTCTGTTGAGCCTCTTCTTTCTTTGCTCATACATCATAGTCAAATAGATGACTGGAAAAGCAGGATGGGTCCAAGTCCAATTTACACTGATAAAAGTCTTTCAGACAAAGGAAGACAGATAGGGATTGATTTGAGTGTCAGGCTGTGTTTTACCTAACGCGATACCAAAAGAGAATCGTGTAACCAGTTCGCTGCATCTCCTGCACCTGGCATCTAAGTGGATCCAAATGCCCAGTCACCAAGTTCCCACCATATCCTAACTTGCGATTCAGGTGAGACCCCACCCTCAGCCTCCTGATGGGGAAGAACTCATGTCTCCTTCCTCTCGGCTTCCCAGGCTGTACTGGTGAAGATATTATTTACACTTTATCCAGTCTGACTGCCTTGTACTGAGGCCATTACATATCACCTGTTCTTGATCATTACATATCCTAGCCCCAAGGCTCATGCGCTGTGTTGGTCACACGCACTGGGGTGTATGCACTCTAGCATCTGATGGCGGAGAAACTGCAGCTCCAATTTGTTCACCATCTAAATATGTCAATGGACAGTGAATCTACTACTTTCTTTGTTCAGCTATTCTAGGAATTGTTTGCTGATGTGAAAGATTTTCAGCTTCTGACTGCTGGTTATTTTTATAGCTTTTCATCATAGATTAAAGAATCCTTTTGTGTCCTGTACTTTGTGACCAGGTCATCCCTCAGTCCTATTTTTAATCAGCTAAACTGATAAGTTATTTAAAACTCACTGTATGTTTTTTCTCCAGCCTCTTTTTTTTGGCTTTGTGGGGCACATTCTTCAGTTATTCAACACACTTTAAAAATGTGGACTCCAGAATTGTATGCAGCATTTTGATACCAGTCTTATCAGTGCCCTGTATGGAGGTGAAATTATATGCATAGTGTTTCTGTGGTTGATGCATATTAGCCTGACATATCCTTAAATCTTTTGTCCTGTACCCTTTCTCTAGTGAAATACATCGTTCGCGTCCCCCATTAGTTAGCTAACACTGTTCTTACTATAAACTGTGTATTAGATCATTCTAATATATTCTTGGAGTTATCTCAAGTTAGCTCTGGGTATTTGGGAAAGCACTGAGAAAGCCTTGATAAATACTGCCTTATACAGAATTTTTGAGTAAGAAGACCAGTTGCTACTAATAATGGTCATATTTTACTATTTCCTTTCTGAACTGTTCAACCTATGGAGGCAATTGACCCTATCATGTCAATTTTCAGAAAAAAATCAGGAAAAGATAGCCTCCTGTATTATATCCGTAGCCGTTTTTTCCTTTAATCGCTTTCAGGTACAATGCTGCCCTTGGAAATAAACATTAGAATCTGTATTTTGGAGCTTTTACCAAATTTGAAGTTGGAAGCATCTAAGGAGATTGCCACATTGATAACCAATTAAATTGCTCTAAAACAGTTTTCTACAACCTATGCTTACTGCCTTAGTGAAGAAATGATGCATCTTGACCCTACATATTTGGGGAGGTTGGTTCAAAATGTGACACTTAGCATTATCCTCAGTCACACAATTGAAGTACTGGAGCCATCACAGGTATTAAAAAAAGAAAGTCATTTGGGACACTTGGCATCCCTGGTATTTTGATTGCTTCCACCAGTGCTCATCCGACACCTGAATTTTCATTAGTTAATGCCAGGAGACACATTACACTAGGCAACTTCATTCCAAAATATGTCAAGTTTTCTCTGTCTTTTGTCTTTCCTGTGGTCAGAGGGTCTTCCAGCTTAAGCATATTCTGTTTCGAAGGGGAGCGAGTTAAGACTGTGCATCATCTGAATACTACTAGAATACGTGGTGTTTCATGACCTTACTCCTGGAGTTTTGGGAAAGAGGTGAGGGATGGGAGTGGGGAGAAGAATGAACCTTGCGGACTACATAGAAGAGTGCCATGGAGACAGAGCTCGGTAATTGGTTCCTTGTAACGCATTTTAATATATGAGAAACTGAAATTAGCATTTTGCAAGTCCCTAAACCTCAGTGTCCAGCAACTGACTGCCTTACAGGAATACTGTGTAGCATGACAGGAAATAGTAGCAGTATTTGTGTAGAAGGAGCTGAGTCAAGGTGCAGTCAGCAGTGCAAAGCTCAGGGAGCTTATTGGAATCATGTATGCTAGCACTGCACATGCTAGTAGGGGACTGTAGAGGTGGCAGTCACTTTTAATTTAAAGTATTCTGTTTTCATAATTTGGTTCCTGTATGACTGCATTGCCTTAATCCCTTGAATTTTTGACTGTTCCAGAGCTTGTTAATGCTTCTTGAAGCTGTTTATAGTTACAGGAAATTATCTTGCTCCTTCCCTGCTGAGAGCATTGTTGTTCAGTACTTGAGGTTTTTCCCCCCTCCTGTGCACTGTACTTTTCCCCATTTGTTGCATCCATAAATAAAAGTGGCTATTACTAACTTGTTGAAAATTCAGTATTGTTTGGGTTCCAGAGAGTCCTAAAACATAGTTATGAGTAATAGTTCATTGTTCTTAGCATACACTATTTACTGCCATTACTCCATGTATCTTCGCAAGATCAGAGATAATCTTACTTTCTGGTCTCATATCTCATATCTCATAGAACGATGTTGCCACTGTGAAACAGGGCAGCAAATCCTGTGTTGCTTAGACATGAGTTATTTTGGATGGAAAACCTTTTAGTGAGACACTGACAAGTGGATAATACATTTTGAAAGATACACCATTTGTTTCTAGATGAGGGAATGGAAACTGCAAAAGGTATACCTTCAGAAGAAGTATGTAGAATTTCTTCTTCTCTTAACATCACATTAGACAGGCTGGCAGATTTGCAGATGGAGCGTGCTTTAAAAAAACAGTAAATGATACTAAAACTATAGAGCAACATCTTTCAAAACTTCTGAAAGCATTCTGGAAAGTCGAGGTACACAGTTACAGGGTTTTTCACTGAACGTGCTTTGGAGAGGAATTTTGTTGCTATAGTTGAAAGCTTTTTGTGGTGCACAGCTTGAAAATAAAAAACCTTAAAATCTTAACATGAACGTAGGTTTTGGGGCACTTCTGCAATTATTCCTCTATAGTGCACTTTGGGGTGCAATTGGGAAACCATAGATGCAGAAATCTGACATTTGTACTGGACAAGTTGGTAGGATCAATAGACTGTAGACAAGTAGACTGAAATAATCCTTCTGCAGGGGGAGATCATGCTTTAGGAAAATCTGTTATAGTTCTTAAGGAGTCATTGAGTATGTGGACTAGTAAGTCCAACAAATACAGTTTACTTGAATTTCCAAGTCTTTCAACAGGTCCTTCATTTGAGGCTTTCAAACAGCTTGGGCAGCATTAGAGTGAAGATGCATTTAGAGAATGTTAAAAGACAGGAGAAAATAGCAGAGATAAACAGGTTCTCAGAATGATGGAAGTGGTTAGTCATGTACCAGAAGGGTCTATGCCATCTATACCGCTTGGTATCTGCAGAAGGGTACTGTAAATAGAGTAGGGAGTAGAATGGCAAAGTTTTTAACTATATTGTTAGTAGTTTAAACACTGCTACAATGCAGTACATCTACTACATTGGTCAGCATAGCAAAAGTGAAACCTCACTGTGAAGAGCTACAGAAGGGTTTCGCAGCACCAACTTACCATATGACAATATGGCAAATGATAAATGTAAAGTCAAGCATATAGGGAAAGCAGTTTCTTCAATGACACACGATTAGCTCTCAGGAAACAGGGCTTGGAGTTAATGTGGGTAGCCCTATGAAAATGTCAGCTTACATGTGAGCAGAGGTCAAAGGAGAGAATGTGAGGCATCAGTAGGAAAAGAGTAGAGGACAGGCAACAGAAATCATGTGCCACAGTTTATACCTGTAATGCTTCTGTGTCTTGAATTGCATATATGATTCTGTTCTCCCTTCAGAAAATAACATGGGGAACTAAAAAACACATTGAGAAGGGCAACAAGGATGATCAGCTTCCATATGAGAAGCAGTTATGTAGACAAGTGTCTATGAAGAAGGTCTATAAAATCATGAGTTGCCCAGAGAAAGTGAACCAAAACCAATTCACTGTTTCTCATGATATAAAATTTAGAGATCATCAAATAATATCAGGCAGTAGGATGAAAAGAATCAAAAGGAGGTTCTTTTTTACATGTGTGCTTATGCAGATACATAGGCTGTGAGGGCTCATTGTCACAGAATATTGCGGGTGTCTGTGTAGCTGAAGGAAGCAATTTGTAAACTCACAGAACAGAAATATATTGGAGTTTTAAACATAGTGATACCACCTTTGGCTGAGAAACCCTTGAGCCTCAGGTTGCGGGAAGCTGGAAGTTTATAGCAGGGAGATATCACCTATAGTGCATTCCCTATCCTAAATCTCTTCCTTTGACTCCTGTCAGAGATGGACTGTTGGAATATTGGAAAAGTTAGATCTTGGGTCTGGCAGAGTACAGCCATAATTATATTCCCATTGTTCTGGTTGCATATGTTTTTTAAAGTTAAATCATAATAAAAATCATAAATCATAAATTTATGTGCATATAAAGCTATGTGAAATGCATACTGAAGAACATTACAGCTTACATCCCCAACATGCCCATGAACAGAAAATTTGAAGTGAAATTTCATAGTTATTGAGGTTTCCTCTAAATAATCTCATGAAAGATAGAAATTTTCTTCCAGATACAGCAAACAGTGCTGACCTTAGAAACCTGGAAATGCTGAAAGAAAATTTAGCAAATTTGGGACAGTCACAGTGCATTCAGCCAACATCAGTGAATGTACATGAAGCCAAGATGTTCCATACACACATCTACCTTAACCAGATCCTTCCTGGATTTCAGAAGATTCTTGTGACTTTGAGACAGAAAAGAAGTTCCCTCTGTCATAACTTACATATATAGACTTACAAATGGGAAGATTGGTTGGAAATGCTGGTTGGAAACGCTGGCCTTTTTTTTGTTTACTCATCTGAGAATCTGGTCCTGTGACAAACTTACCATATCAAAATCTCATCTTTGAAAGATTTCCAGATCAATGAATGCTGCGTAAATGAGCTGATTTCTGTCTGATTATTTACCACCCCTTTATTAAAAAATCCTGACATTTGCTTTAAAAGAGACTTCAAATCAAGGAAACATGAGAAATGTGGACGTGAGAAAATGAAAATGTAAAGGTATTTTGAAAGCATTTTGTGGTATAGTAGAGATCGTGTTGCAGATTCATTGGGGTAAACATTTTGCCAGTAGTGTTCTATGGTCCAAATCCTTCTGTTTATTTACAAGCTTATATGAAAGAGAAACAGCCCATTTCATTCATTCACTCACCCATTCATTCATTCACTTTATACAGCACCTATCAGAAACTGGGCTGAATATATTCCATCAAGTACTTTCACTGCTCTCCTGAAATATTAGCTAAATAAGCCATCAGTAACTTGACCTTAAAGAGTGACATCTTGTTATAAACATCCAAAGAAGGCAAAATTTGAAAGCCTGACAGGATAAATCAGCACCTCTCAGTCTCTCTGACACCCACACATACACATGCTCATGCATCACACAACATATTTAACATTCAAAACCTTAAATTAGTTAGAATCTGTCCTCATATTTGTAATTTTCATACTCTTTATCACCACGAGTGTACACATTTTTGTTTCCTTTTTATAAATCATGCGGATAACACATTTTTGTTGCATGTCACTGTATAAAGTATAATTTTGTTTATGTCAGACTGCTAAATGACAGTCAAGAATCTGCAGTGTGAGTAAAGCAGCATCTTGTAATGGACTGCAGATCCCATATGAGAACTTACAGTGATTACCTTTAAAGTTGGAGTGGCAGTATAGCCTGAAGAATTGCCAGTAATCATTTGATTATGATGTGTATATGTGTTTCTTTTTGACACACCTGTATGTATGTTACTGTAAATAGTACATGAAGATCAGCAACAGTATTGCGAACTTCAGTTAGTGGTTCAATCTTTTACTTAATGCAGTGGTATTATATCAAGTTAACTTAATGCAATGATATTACCTAACTAGTTCTGCTTGTTCTGGAGAACATAGAAAACTTTGTGCCTTTGCAAAGTAGTATTCCAGCATCACTGTCTCGTGTGTACTTGTGTGTTCAGAAACACATTGCTGAGAGTCTCAAGGTTTTCTTATGCAGGAACAGGCTGTAAGAAAACATTAAATTTTAAACACACACGTACAATATAAACACAGAGAAATTAATAAAATATTACTACAGTACAGATGAACATGTGCTGATTTTTGTTCACATGCGATAAGAAGTTGGTAAACTTTTTACTTGATATATTTCTTTAAACATACAATTTTAGAACTTGGAGGCATATCGGAGGCATCTCTCTTAACTGTGATATGTTCAGCCAGCTTACATTGTATGTAATTGATACATTTTTAAAGTCGTGACATTATTAGGGTCATACCCTAATAATGGTTTCATACCAAACAGAATAAAATTTCACCTAGCAATTTGCTCTCAAATCCATAACTTTTGGTTAAGCTGCGGTTCATTATTTAGAAAGACACATGTGTTTCATTTAAAGATAGCAAAAACTGGAGAATCTACCACATCCTTAGTAAGTCATTTCAAAGGTTAATTATTTGAACAGTTAAACACTTGTACCTCATTTCTGCTTCATGTTATTTAACCTAATCTTTCCATCATTGAATGTTACTCACTTTTTGGCTAGATTAAAGAGTTCTCTGCTATCAGTGATCTCCCATGTAGGTACTTTTATAGTGCAATAAAATCTTCTCTTAATCTTCTTTTTTGATCAAATAGACACAGATTCTTACGTCTGTCATTGTAAGGCAGGATTTACAATCCTCTGATCACCCAGTAGTTCCTGTGTAAATAGTTTCCCTCTTTTTGGGTGTTTTCCCTCAGAATATTGGAACTTGAAACAGCCCTTTGGAAGTAGACACACTGTCCAAAAATACATCCACACCTAAGGTGAATACCATCGTTAGAGTCGTGATAGGTATTCCTCCATTTATGTTCCCAGAGATAGTGCTGGCCATTAGCTGCAGTATTGCATTGGGAGCTTGTGTTTTGTTGGCCATTGTGATGCTCACATTGTGCTTTCTCAGATGATGTCCTTCATCTTCTACAGATTAGCATTATTTTGTTGAATGTAAAATACTATCCAAATGAACACAATGTAATGAATAATTATTACAATGCGTATGCAAAGATTATATAATTGTGTTTATAATTTGCTGTATAATTCTGTGTGATGTGCCATTTTATTAACGATAAACTTCTAGTGTTTTCAGATCTGTGACAACTGTACCAAGAAGCACTAGAGCAAAACCAGATCCCTTATGGGATTTGCAGGACAAACATGTAGAGGATCACATAAGGAGGAAGAATTAACTGCCCGTTGTTTTAGATGTCACTTTTAAAATATTTGTTCTTTTTAGCATTCAGACAACATGATGGTTTTGACAGATTGTATTCTGTTGCTACAATATGTGCTGTACCTGCTTGAAAGATGGCTGCTAGCAGGTGAGACTGTCAAACTGGAATGTTTGAGAATGCCCTGCTACCTGAAGTCTATCATATGGTGAAATGCCTTAGTGGTCCTCTTCAGGATTAAGCCCATAATGATAATCAGTGGAGTCAAAAGTCCTTATCAACCATTTCAAAATATTTCCTTTCTTTTTGTTAAGAACTTTATCCAGCTATGTATGTGTGAAGTGTTTTTTTTTTTTTTTTAGGGACAATCAAATACGATATTCTTACAGGCTGTATTGTTACAGGGTGACTGTGAAAGGTGCTGTCTTTCTCAGATCCCCAGAAATCCACTACTCAATGGATACTTTCTCATTACTCAAATCAGTGGAGCTACATAAATTTTTGACAGCTAAGAATCTGGCCTAGTTTAGTATAATAAACTTTAAATTCATGGACTAGGTTGACAATCAGATGTTTTGAACTCAACATTTTAAGAAGAAAAATTAGTCACTCTGCAGATAACCTGTTTCTGTTGTATCCTGCTTCCTCCTACTACCTCCAAAAATACTCTGTTTGTTGCCCAAAAGAGGATGAATTTTCACAGAACCTTAGAAAAAAAAGAGCTATCCTCTTCTGGACAACAATGATGATGATTCCATTTTGCAGAGTCTGTGCAGTATGCCCCACTTCTGGAATCTCTCTTCTCCGAGTTTGTTTTTGTAAACTCAGATACTTTTAAACACTGCAAAGAATATTTTCCACTCTGAACAACTGTTAAACTTGTTTTCAAACATGTATTTTAACAGCTTGGAGTTAGGCACGCAGTAATCCTTCGTTAGGAATCAAGTTTGGCATAATACGGGGCCAAACTCACAGAGACAATTAAGCGATTTTACTGCTTTCGTGCAGGAAGAGCTATACTGGGAATTGTGCTTTCTTTTCAGTGGAACACCAGTGACTGCTGAAGACTGCAGGCATGAAATTGTTTTCTTATAATGGTGTTTTCTGCCTGCTATCATCTGTGAAAATTTGAAGCTTTAAACATCTCCTGCATTTGTGTGTGGGAGGTGCGATACTTTCAATTTAATAAATTAGTCTTAGCTTGTTTACGGTATATCAGAACTGAGTATAATTTGGACAGTATGCATCTGCTATGGAAAACGTGTGGTGTACTTACCTTATAATAGGCTGTGATTATATTTATACATGATTTTTTCTGCACAATATACCATAATTAAAATTTAATTTGTAATCCTTTGATAATATAGTATGAAGCTGCTGTCAATTAATTGAAAGCAATTAATTCATTAGATAGAAATGAAAGTACCTCAGGAACAATGAACACAGATAGCAGGATAGTAAAAACGTCTGTGGGAAGCAGATGAGCATAGTTCAAGTCTTCAGACCACAGCTCTTTGATAATATCTGTAACCCTTTTGCAACAGAAACATAGGTCTGTATCTGGTTTTAACCCTTTCTGGCTTTGTAAACTCCTCCCTGGCATCTGACTTGATTTGTATATGAGCTGGCATTTTGTATTTGGAAGGCTGTTTGGGACTGATACACAGTTTGCTTAGGATAGTTGTTTGGCCTGTGAGGGATGTGGACACTTCAGGGACAATTCAAAGAAGGAACAAGGGCAGGCTGGCCCCTGAATATTTCTTGATAATTTGCCTACTTCATTGTTTTTCTTTATGGCTAGTGATGAGTTTTCTAGCCTGAAACACAAAAAAGAGATTCGAAGAGGAGAAGGAGGAAAGTTTGGGCTGCAGACCCTTCCGCCTCCACCTGCTAACAAGGCAGGAGGTAACCAGATAGATCAATATGCAACGTATTGCTGACCACACAAGACAGGAAGGGGAGGTTAAGCTATTGCTTACATATATAAGTGGCAAAGGAATTCCTATGAATCATTTAATATGCATTTCGTATAGCAAGTTTATTAACAAATATGGAAATTACAGACTTTCATTGGTCTGACTTCTTTTCTGGGGCCACCTCTGAGCTACAAAGTTGCAAAAAGAAGGGAACTTGCATGAGTAACCATCTTCACACAAACCTCCTAACTAATTGATATAGTAGCTCTGGTCTGGCCCATGTTACCTTCAGGGTGCCTTATGCATGCAGCCGGGAAGGATTCTCTTATACTATTACTCTTATACTCTAAACACAGCATAGGTGAACCCTGCAGCTTCTGGAGAGTGAGCTCTTACTACAACCACTATGAAAATCGACCCTTTTGATTTGGTGTATATGAGCTTGAACATCCAAAGCTCTTCCTATTGAGAAGCCTGCATCTATCCTAAAATAGCTGTGCTCTGTTGATTTTGTTGGGTCAAAATTTGCCCTTGCACAGAAGAAGAAAGACATGAAGTGTAAACTGTTTCACAACCAGATACAATCCAAGTGACAAGGATAAGCTCTGTTGTAAGCCAGTACTAGCTGCTAACCTTCTCAAAAGGGTAAGATAAAGACAGACTCATTTTCCTTTCTGTCAGCTAGACAGGATGAACCTGTGCAGCCTACATCTATGTTAACAATTTGTGTGGCACAGGATCCACAGGAGTGGATCTGTGAAGCAAAACAGTTGGTGCAGTGGACCGAGCATCCTGACTATACAGAGTTTATGGTGTGTGATGGAGTTGTTTTAGTGTAGCCCTAGTCTGGTCCTGTGAACTCAATGTACATCAGAGGGCAAAGTACGCTGGGTGCATTCATGGAATGTATTTTTTGATTTGATTTAATCTGAAAGTAAATTAGCTTTGGCACTCTGAAGCTGCTCTCCAATGTGAGCCAAAATGCATTAAGTGGTGGTGATTGGGAGATTCTTTTCAAAAATGCCTGGGAGAGTAGAGTGAGGGGCAGCATGCAGTTACTTCCAGAGGGGACAGCTCTCTCCTTTCAATGTGTACATCCCAGATGTCCGAGAAGGATTTTTTATAAATATGATTTTCTGTGACAAGATGCTTATGAAACTGATAGTAATTGTTATAAGGACTCCTATCTTCATGAATATAGGTAATATCCTCTAAGAATCATTTTCAGATGACATGTACATCAAAAGGTGATAAAGTGAAAGGTGCTCGTAAAGACAGCATCTTTAGGATTTTCTAATGTGAAAATTAATTCTCCAAATAGCAAGCATGTCCTTCTTAGTCTCCTCATCACAGCTGTGTCTGTTAGCAGTTCTCACCTTCCCAAGTCTAATGGTATTAGGATGGAAGTTAAATAGAGTTTCCAGCTGTTCTTCATTCTCCCTTTTTAATACTTGCCATTATTCTCAAAGTATCTTCTTTATTCTAGGTCCAGGTGAAGCCCTCATGTTTGCTGGCTGCAACAGCCCTGCCGAACTGCCATGTGAGCAGTAGTGCCGCTGGTGGCACCAGTGTGGTAGGGAGCTCAGACTTCAGTAGTGTCCACTCTTCCCTTTGAATAGATCCATTTCCGCATGTTTCTTGCTGTACTCCTCACCACTGGGAGGCAGCTTATGTCCAGCATCCAAGCCAGCACCATTCTGCAAAGCAGCCAAGAAAATGATGTTTTGGATAAAGAGAATGGCGTTAGATCAGGTGAACTTAAAGTTCCAGTTTTATCAAATCTTAGGAGGTACAGGGAAACACCTTACTTCCTGGTCTCTAGACTGGTTGTATTAATTTTGTAATACTGTAATTTTGTGATATTTCTCTGAAATGCTGGCCATCAACAAGATGAGGCATCAGAACAGTGGCTCTCTGGATGAAACATAGTGTGGAGAAGTATGGCCTAGAATGAGATAATGTAAGTTTTAATTCCTTTATACTTACAGTGTGAGATTTTTATCAAAACAGTTTTTGCTTAGTAGAGGCACCAAGTTCTGATTACCTAATGGAAACTGTATCTCAAAGGTCATTACAGCTTCAGAGGGACTGTATTGTACTGCTGTTCTTAGGAAAACAAAAATCTATAGAAGAAAGAGTTGCTGATGAAATTTGCTATGGTTAAAATCAGCACAATTGTGTCACAGAGTGTTAAAAAAGTTGTGCAGCCCAGGCAAGCAGTGGTTAGTTACTCTGAGTTTTTCCAAAGTGTCCTTGAATGAATTTCATGTTGCACCAGAAAAGGACAATAAGGAATGAGCAAACTGCCAGCGTATAGATAAATGGACACTGTGCTATATGTCCGTTTTTGCTGGGAACTGGCAGTTACAAAAGGCTGCTGTGATGATACTCTTTTCTCCTGTCCCAGTTTATATAAAGATTCTTTTACAGTAACTTACCAGCGTATTTCTTACACCACTTCACACACATCGGAGGATTTACGTTTTTGTTTAGTTTTATGACCTGTGGATACGCATCACCTCGTAAGGGTATAAGAAAGGCTAAGAAAGGTCAGACTGTTGGTTCATCTGACTTAGCCTGCTGTTTCTGACAGTGGTCAGATGTCCGAGAAAAGAGCTCAGCCACAAGGTGCTTCTCCCAGTGCACCTTCACAGCTTCCGGCAATGCTTACGAGTTTTCTGAACTCAGTGATGTATCCATTGAACAAACCCTGTACTTCATGGGGTTTCTTCAAAGAATTTATCATATCACTTTTCAAATTACCTGAACTTTTGACCACTACAGTAGCTAGTAACTGGTAACCTCGGAACTCACATTATGCACTCTATGGAAAATACTTGCTTCTTTTAAAATCCTAATAATTACATTAGACTAGTTCTTGTGCTACAGGGCACAATGAATTCTGTATTCATGGTATTTCTCCTGGAGCTGCTGTTTACTTTCTCATCCTTGAAACAGCCAGTTTAGGGTTGAAAAATGGGATTATGTTTAGCAGTAGCCAACAGACAGAAGTGGGTACTTCTTTGTTTTAAAAAAAGGAGGGCAGCAGAGGGCATCTTCAATTAGCGACATTATTGTTTACCCTAGGTCATGGCCAGGTGAAATTTCAGTTTAAGGTGAAGGAAGAATGATACGAGATAATGCAAATGAAATGGAATTTGCTTTCTGAGGCATATTTAGGGGGAAAAAAGCACATTATAAAAGGAAATTCAAACAATTTCAGTAGACAAATGCCCTACATTGTCACAGTCTGCATTTGCCTGTCCTTTGTTATTTCTGCATGCAGGTAACTCCCATAGAGTTTGTAATTCCCCCATGAAGCAGTGCTGCAGCATAGCTGGAGCCAGACACTTCGCAGAAAAGTAACTTCCTACTTACTGCCATAGAAAAAAAGAATGTTACAACACTCGGAATGAAGGGGAGCAGAGAGAACAGTTTTTTCTGCTTATCTCCTATATTCAGCAGTTGTTTCATCACAACTAAAACAACATTATTCTGTCTGCTGGAAAGCTCAGGAAGGAATGGTCATATTGAAAGCACAGCGCTTCAAAGAAAGTTTTCTGCTTTCTGTTTATTGTAACAGCATTTCTAACTCTTAATACGCAAAGGCAACATATGTTTAGGATTATTACTTCTTTTCTAACCAATATAAATTCCTTATGTCTATCTGTGCTTCTTAATGGGAAGGATGTTATTAAGGCTGGCAACTCAAAATTTAGACTATTTTCTTATGTTTTGCAAAGCAATTATCTACGTTGAAAAAACCCTTCCTTACTCCTGCTTCTTCCATCACAAAGCATTCCTTTCAAAAAAATTCTGTCTTGCTTTCTGCAGGTGAAACCAGTTAGAGACAGCAAGAAACCTTGAAGAGTAAATGCCTTGAACTGCAGAAAAAGGCAATGAAATTTAGCTGTAACACTATGCTGCTGCTACCATTTTGCATAAAACTAAAATAGTTCAGACTATAATTGAATACAAATATACTACTTTCTTTTATGCAGTAGGTGATGAGTTCTGTTGAGTTCAGTGGTTACTCTATTAAAGAACATTAGATGATTGAATTTCACAATAGAGCATTAATTTTGCATGGTATATCCTCTCTTCAGAAGTTTGGCAGTGTGACTTGAACAGCTTTAATCTATCTGCTGCTCAAAACTGAAGGCTTTGAAAGCGTAGTCTGATTGAAAACATCACGAGTTCAAGAATATTTTCCTACCTGTTGACCATTGAGAAAGAGAAAAGAAATAGAACTGTGAAGCTGTGATAGGAGACAGGATTTGTCTGGGGGCTTGTAAGTATAGGAGAGGGAGCAGGGGAAGTGCATTTATTTCTATTTATGGACGTTGTTGAGACTATTACTAGTATGATACGTACATACACTGTTGGTATTAGCAGTCAAAAAATGGAGAAATTGTTGAAAGTTTCCTGGGAATTCATTTCAGACACTGGGAAATAAGAGCATGATAGATTAGCTAGGCTGAAAATAGGAAAAGCAAAGTAGAGGGAAAAAATAGCACAACATAAATACTTCTAAATGGCATTTTCTTGTCATTGAACTTTCTCATACTTCTTTCTGGATACACATGGAAATCCATGTAAAAATACCTCATATTCTGCATTTAATTTCTTTCATTTTCTCTTCACCATTGCAGCAGAAAAAAGAGAAAGGCTACCTCTGCTTATGGCTTCTTACCAAGACTCTACTAATACAGCCTTACAGAAAATCTAAAAGTAATTCTAACCCTTCAATAAACAGACTACCTTTGCTAAAATGACAGTAATGCTCTTTAGCATTTACATAATTTCTTTAATCTACAAGAAGATTTACTTTCATTATGTAGTTGTATCTTCCATCAGCCACTAATCCAGAAAACAAAATACTCTCATTTCCTTTTCTCCTTTTTGCTAATGGAGAAAATGAGGCAGAGAAATCAAGCGATTTGTCTGCTTGGCAAAAGTTATCGTTGTCTCAGGTGAGTTAGAACTCCTGAGCTGTTCATTTTCAGCCGTCCTGAAACCAGTATTTCTTTAATAACTTTCCACGTTGCCCTTCTGGAAGTCTTTTCCCCAGATTTGTTCTGTATATGTTTGTGATTTCCATGCAGCAGTCTCTTGACATCTGCTGTCAAGAGAACTGTTGCTAGGCTGAAGTAAAACATGCTTTGGTTCCTCCAGTGTGCTGCTTGGCCAGAGACTGGCAATACAGGCAGAGCCAGAAAAACAAACACCTCTCCCAAAAAACCCTCATGAATTTGTATTACAACTGAATACAAATTTTAAGTCAGAGTTTTCTGCAGGAAATGCGTTTTCTGCCCCAAATTGAAAATTTTCAACAGAAAAGTGTTTATTTTACTTTTTTCCCTGAATTCTCATTTAAGGAAAGATGATATAAATTGTTGACTATTGAAAAAATTTCCATTACTCTTTGTATGTATGTAAACCATAGTGGAAGCATAAAAAGTTCAGTCTGTGTATGTCATGTCCTCATACTTCCCTGTTGCTCTCCACAGCCGAACTCTGCCTCTCATGATGTGCTCTATCGTTGCTGCTAGAGTGATAGTCAAGCATAGGAGCATAGGAGATGTGTCTACAAAACTGTTTTGGAATTAAAACTTTTCAGAATCCATCTTTCTGCAAAAAGTTTTGCGGTATCAACTTTTTACCCCAATTTCAGAGAAGAACACTGAGATACTGAATTTCTCCGAAGGCTGAAAGTGCATTTTTTGTCAGCTAAAATATGCATATAAAATTAATCTTTTTCAACTAGTTCAGAAGTTTTTCAGATACCTAGTTTTCATTAAAGTTCATTTAAAGTGAAAGACAAAAAGTTTTGGGAAACTTGGAACAAATTATTTTAGATTATTTTAGATATTTAAAATGTCAATTATGGTCTAGGAATAGTACAGTAATGGGATGTAACAATCACTTTTAACTACTTTTTTACAAAATGCATGCTTTTTATTTTGGAAGTTGTAATGGATTTAGTTTATGATGTGGTCATATGCAAAGGAATAATTAAAAGGTAGAGACATAGCAGTGAAAAAACAGGTACTCCAGATTGATTCAGTATATGTAATTCTAAATAATACAGTGAAGTTATGTGGTTGATTTCTTTTTAATATTTCAGAATTAAGAGTTGGTGTAGCTCTCTTCAGCCATTCATGTTGTGCAAAAGAATATTCTGTGTCAGTATCCATATGTTAACTATTACTTACGCAAGTATAATGGTATGGTTTTGTTTAACAGTTGTACCTTTGGTATAGCGAGTACAAGCCTTTTGCAGGCAAAAATGAAGTCCAAGCAGCTGTAGGAAGAGACACCATGCATACGTTGGCTTCTTAGAAGGAGGTGCGGCCAAAAGATGAAGGGTCAAGTTCAGCCCCTTAATTCAATTGGAAGACTTCAAACTATAGAACAGTTTTAAAGTCAGACTTTCAAAGAGCTGTCAGGTCTGCCATATAGGTGACATATGTAATATCTATTAGTGATCTCCGACAGAAGAGAGATCACAACATTTTTTGTATGAACATAGAATGTAGAAATACTTGCCCTTACCAAGAGACATTATGACAGGTGCCTAGGGAGATAACAAATAGAAAGTTTCTGCCATACTCAGCAGGAACAAAGACTTAATATTCTTAACCTGCTGCAAGCAGTACAAACGATTCATTAAAATAGTTGCTTATGTGAGGCACATCTGTATTGTGTTCTGTATTAAGTTTTTGCTGTCAGCTGCTCTGATGCTAGACATCTATGCAGATAAAAATGTGGGAAAGATCTCTGGATTACTTCATCTGAAACATTCCCAAATGCCCAATTATGTCTGAGTTTAGTTTAGTTTTACTTTTTTCTTTGCCTGGAGAAATCCAGGGCAGTCATTAGAAGTTAAATAATACATTATCTCAGAAGTACATATTTTTTTCTTTCATCAGAGTTAATTATAAGGTGTAAGTAAAAATCTTAATTGTGCCTAGTTAAAAAGAGTATATCACATTGTGATGTAAAATTTGATTAGAACTGCACCTTTGTGTTAATATGCAGGGATCTAACATTTTTTATTTTTTGCCTTAGGACTCTTTTGAAATGCCATCTGTTAAGTTGCTAAATTATGTTCAGTGCCTCTTTGAGAGGGAGTGTCTGTCTTCTATCAACTAAAATAAGTTATTTCTATTTATGTTTGTGACCTTGAGATGTAAGTGGGAATGTCAGCTCTTCTGATTTTGGCATTCTTTCAAGCAAGGCAAGTGATTCTAGCACTGTAATCTTGTTTATCTCTTTTCAGCTCCAGGTGGTTTCCTTGGTCTATATCCGGAATATTTATTCTTAACAGAATTATTTCCTCCTCAGCCAGGCAGATCTGCAATATCAGCACCTTCTAGTTCACACACCAGGACTGTAATCCACAATCTAACAGACAAATGAATGTAAACATAAAAATAATAAAAAATCAAAAGACTCAGTTGATATAGAACTAAGAAAGTAAATAAAAGATGTAGAAAAAGAGTCAAGAATGAAAGTGTTAATAAAGGAACTAGGTAGTTTTCTCCACATTTATGTGTTAATACTGGACAGTAATGTGTACACAGCCAACTACTGGGACATGCTATAAAATAGAGCAAATAAAAATGCAATAATTTGTCTGCTATTTTTACACCTGAGCTCAGAAGTGCATGCTTAGTTGTTGGGAATTGCTCTAAATTAAACATGGCCTTAAGTGCTTTGTTGATGACACAGTTTAAATGGAGCATATTCAAACATATGATATGCACAAATCTGTAGAGATTTCATTTTTCATTTTACAGCAGTTTTCTTCAGTATTATTATTTAAGCCTTCTGTTCTATGTTAGTTCTAGTAGTTGGTGAAATCAGTCTCTATACAAATTAGCAAGGTGATATGTGCTATTAATGTCCATCATCTATCTCATCTTAAGATTCTTATTTAAATTATTTTTTTCTTGGATAATCGCTGTCATTAATGTATTGTAATGAAACCAGATAAATATGAAAAGGAAAGATCAGCTGGTCAGTGAATGTAAATCAGTGCAGATCAATTGATTTCTGTGAGCCCATGCCTATTTACAGCATTCCATGACCTTGTGCTGAGTTTCAGAATTATGTTTAAATGCTTTACAGTTCTTCTGTTCTTAATTTTGACTCACAAAGCTACCATTCAGTCATAGCTCAATAAATAAATGCAAGATGTGTTTGTATAACAATCAATCATGTCAAGTTCTGTTTTGAAACTGGCAATTCCAAAAGTAACTACAGCTATACCTAACAATATTTTAAATAATTTATTCGACATCCACTTTTTAGTAGTGAATCATGCAGCAACAGTTAATGTTTCAAACAGATCTCTTGCACTTAGTTACTAGTCTATTTGATGACTTAATTCTGAAACTAATTGCTAAAAAACTAGGATAAAGTTGCAATGATATTCTGAATTTTGCAATTATTTATCTTACTGTGGAAATTCAGAACTAGGTAGTTTAATTTCTGATCAGTTTGTTCCTAACATGGTTACCTTTTTGTGACCTTATATCAGCTTGTATTGTTTAATTACATCTATAAGGACTTACTTTCCAGTCTCCTCTTAGTGGTTCTGTCAACTGCCAAAGAACATAGATAGCATTTTCCTTAGCTACTTAACATTTATTTTTTGTAAGTAGTATGTGCGTGGCACAGAACAGTGGAGAAATAGACCTACATTTTCTTTATAACAGTCTAATCTTAAAATCTTTCTATTGTCCATTTATTCCCTTCTGGTTTTATTCACTTCTACTAAGTTAATGTTGAAGACACTCCAGACTTCAAAACAGCTGAGAAACAACTGCTATATAGTGACTGATAAGAAAAGATCAGTGTTTACTCACAGTTATTATGCAGCTTCCAAAGAACTGTACCAAGGACTTGTTTTACCAGGATGCCCTGGTTCAGCAAAGCACTTAGGAACATGCTTAATTTAAGTGCACACTTAGTGACATCAGTAGAGTCAATAATCTGCTTGAAGGTAAGTGTTCTGCTGTACCAGACCAAAGAAGCCAGTATACAGCAGAATTTATTACCAAAAGCAAAAAGATCTTAAAAGTACCTAATTACTAGTAAAATACCTAAATTCTCCCTTTCTTGCTCTGGTAGTCTGATGCATATAGGGACCAGTCATATGTTTAACTCTTGACCTGCTGCATCTTGCGCATACCAAGTTATTAGATTCTTACTGCATCATTTTGTATATACTTGTCCTTAATTATTATTAATAAGCCAGTGGAAATACTATTGTTCCTGGAATATTGTTTCCTTTTGTAAAGATACTGAATATAGGTTTCTAAAATACAAAGGTTACAACACAGTTGAAAAGGTGGCCAGAAAAATTTTGAAACATTACACAGCATCGTTGAGATTTTGAAACTGTGTATAAACACTAGATATTCTTCTAAGCAATTTATGATTATAGAAACCAGTAATTCCTAAACTTAAATTTTGTTGTGAAGGGAACTGAAAAATAATTATTATTAAATCCTGTAAGCTGATAGTTCTAAAAAAGCATCTTGAGCTTTGAACTTCTTTGTTTAGTTGTGCTGATTTAAAGCTGTTAAATTGAGCTTTTGGAATTATTGACTATTACCAGTTTGGAAGTAAATGATTTCCAGTGGGACCTCTTTCCAGGTTGGAGTGAGTCCAAGATACAAACCTTCTGAATGTGTATACACATAAATCTCTAATCTCACCAAGCAAGTTATTTTAGGGAAGCTTGGTAAATTAATAACATCATGCTTCACAATCCCATTAAAGAAATCATGTCAGAATAAATTAGTGAATTAACATACTGATATTTTAGGCTTACTTTATGGCAGTATAATTCAGTTGTTTAATAACTCATTGCACAATCCATTTTCAGTATTGTTGATGTTAAATAGAAATTCATTCAGTTATTGTGTTATTTGATCTTTCATTTTAATGGTAATATTGATCTGAAGAAAAGCAGAATTAATGCAAAAATCTTTCCAGAAAGACTTGGCTGCATATGATGGTGCAGTCAGTCCTTCTAGCACCTAAACAGGGCTAGTTCTGTGCAAGATAAGCTTAAAGGAACTAGTGTCTTGATTTTGAGAAACATTCCTTTTGATTCGTAATAGCCAGTCTGTCCAAGAATGTTACAGTAAAGGTCTATTTGGATTACACCAACCAGGAATGAACTTAAATGCCTCAGTGCACAAGAGATGCATAATTTTTATCCCTAGTTTTATCCTTTTTTGTTACCATAATTTAATATTTAGAAGTGTAAAATGAATGAAAATGCAGTATAGTCAACATCATTAAAGAAGACGCTTAAAAATACTGCAGGAAGGGGAACCAGTGCTATTATACATGAGTGGCCTAGTCTTGTCTCCAAAAAGAATGGAAATAAAACTAGACTCAGAATGTCTTGCACTCACTGATGTTTGAACATAAATGTGAACATTATTCAGGTATTCAGGTGTGCACTTGCCCAGGTTTTGGTTGAACTTTACAAATCCATCTTTAGTGTGGAGTATCTTTGGATTACCGTGGGAATATCCTTTACATTGCTCGAGACTGTGAAAATACTAAATAAGAGAAAGAGTTACCCCTGGGGAGAGGAGATAGTGAACAGCAGATCTTAAGCATGTTTGCAACTAGCAGTTGTGAAACAAACTAACAAAGTAAAAAGTCGTAGTTTAGGTAGTTTGATGTGAGAAATATTGTTTCAGTTCAGCAGTCCACGATGGTAACCTTTTCTTGTATGGATCTCTTATCCCAGCACTGAGCCTTAAGGACCTCACCATGTTCACAACTTCTGTTTTTCAAACTTTCTGTCCGCTTTTCTGTTGAATAGGTTAATGATTATAATTGAGAGATTCCTTAACTAAATAAAGAACGAGTACCGTTTTAGGCTTAACTAGGCATAACCCACACTTAGGAGTGAGGGTATTTGGCATCTCCTGTGGCAGAAGGACCATCTATGATATGTCTCTCTTAAAAATGTCTTCCAAAAATCATTCAGATGGGGAGAAATAGGATCAACTTCTTAGTCCCCTTCCAAGAGCACCCTTTTCTGTCTTTATTATTTTGAAGTAAACTGTCTGATTTTGTTTAGTGGGGATGTTTTTGTCACTAAATTTTTCATAAGCAAAAGATTAGCATTCTTTAACAAAAAGCAAATCTCTATGAAGTTAAGATCATCCGAAACATAACTAGTTTCTATCTTGCCTGTCTGGTGAAACCCTTTTGGGTTTCTTTACTTTGACATTGACTCAAGGAACAATCATCTGTCTTACGTCTACATCAAATCTTGCTACTCACCTGATTTACTGTCATTCTTGTAATTAGCAATTATTGAATCTTACTAATTTTTCACTGTGAATTTTAATGGAAAGAGATTTGCTCCTCACGATAAGCAGATAAAAATACTTTGTCTACTTAAAGTAGATAGAAGTACTCTGTCTACTTAAAAGTGTCAGCAATTAAAATGTAATAAAAAATAAAATACTGTTAAATTTAAGTTTAATGAACATCGATTTTGTGGGCAAAAAGGCTCTTTTCTATTTTTTTATGAATTAAGTGTTTCATTTGAGCTTTTAACTTTACTTCATGGTAGTAGTAAAACATTTTATGAGGAATGAAAATGCTGATAACCACGTCTTAACCTGAGAGACATACAGATAGATTTATGTGATGTTAAACTGACAGGACTAGAGTAAACAAAAGACAATAAAAATGCCATAGAAAATGCCCAGAAAACTTCCATTGGTGAGGCTGTTTCTCTTGCAGACTGCAGGCATGATGCCAGCATAGCTCATATACGTATTTTCCAAATCTTAACTTATTCTTCCAGCTGGAAGAAGCATATGGCTAATGCTGTCTTCCCACAGGTACTTTTGCATGTAACAAGGCAGGACTGTGCATGCTGTTCTAGCCTGCCAGAGTGCAGATATGAGGCTGTGCCAGAGATTGTCAAGCCTGCAAATGGTTAGAGAGAACAGGGGGGTGAAACAGTATGTTGAAAAGGAGAGACTACCACTTCAAATAGAAGGATCATGGCACATTTAGACCTCAGCGATGCTGCAAAGAAGACCTGGATATTCCTCATCGGTGGCACGGTGTCTTTCACTCTCTAGTGATCTGCTTGTGAGAAAGAATTGGTGAATTAATGACTAAGTCTTGTTTTGCTTTAAGGAAATGGCAAAATACCAGTTGCAAGTTTCTGTTTCAGCAGTCCAGTTGAAGTCTAGGGGTAGTCCAGTGAAGATGGTTTTATCTAACCTGATGTATAGCCATTTCTTAGTCATTCCATTAGTAACTTTTTATTCAAAAAGAAATCATGGTAGGCTTTTCAGTTCAAAACTTTTGTTTTTACTTTGAACAATTTTTCTCTATGCAAAAACATGATTACTGTAGTTCATCTGGAAATTTCAAAAACTGTTCAAAAACAAACTAGAAACTAAGCAAAATGGGATTTAGGGGGCAAAAAAAGGGATAACTTTCTCTTCAAAATTTGAGTAGCACTGTGTCTGTTTTTTTCTTCCCAAATCTAATCAGCTGGCATGTGCTTAAAGTAATGAAATCAGCAAAGCACAGAGTAATCTTTCCTTTTACAGTGCTTGGTGCTGTCAGGTTTCTTGAGATGGGTCATCTATTCTGCAAAATAGGTATATTTGTGCTGCTATCCTAATAAAACTCTAGTTTCTTGAGTTGCTTCTTCAGCACACTGGTCATTGTCCATTGTGCTGTTTCTCATCTCAGACTTCTGCAGGAGCTGTGGGAATCTTAAACTTCAGCAACAGACTCTGGGCTCTGCTATGCTTTGGAGGGAAGATCTCAACTGCTAGAATGGGTGACTCTTAGTGAAAACCTCATCCCAGAAAATCTTCTAAAAAACAAAACCGAATGTCATAATTCCCACAACAATGACAGAAATCAGATTGTCAGTTTTAAGCATCCAGAAAAAGATACCTTTCATTCAAGTAAATCTTTGGATCAGCTAAGCACGTTCTTCCTCTAAGTCAAAGCATTTTCAAAAGTTGGTCTTAATTCAAAAATTTGCAAGCCAGTCTTCAAATTTCTGTTAAGGAATGACAACTGAATCAGTTTGGTTATTATTATCCAAAGATGTATCTACAGCAGAAGTGGAGACAATGTATAAGCTTTTGGTATCTCCAGTATGTCTCTTGCACTGGGGTGGCATTCCAGATGCTCCCGAACTGCTGAGTAGGGTGGAAGGAACGCCTTCTTTGCCACAAAGACACGTTGCTGGCTCATGTTCTACTTGTCCACCAGGACCCCCACATCCCTTTCTGTAAAGCTGTTTTCTAGCCAATCAGCCCTTACCCTATGGTAGTATATTATTCCTTCCCACATGCAGGACTTTGCATTTCCTTTTGTTGAACTTCATGAGATTCCTGTTGGCTCATTTCACCAGCCTGTTGAGGTCCCTCTGAATGGCGGCAAGCCTTCTGGTCTGTCACCTTCTTCTCAGTTTAGTTTTGTCTGCAAGCTTTCTGGGTCCCGGAATCAATATGTCCTCTTTGCACTGTTGTTTAGCAGTGGGATCTGCTTCCACACCTCTGCGCTCAGTAGAGTTTGGGGATAAAGAAGTACAACCTTTAGTAAAGGATGATCAAGTTAGGCTCTACTGCAGTAAGCTGTAACCTGTAAGAAGTAGCAATACACGGTATAGTAAGTAGCAAGATCATGGGACTAGATGGGAGGCATGTGAGGATACTGAGAGTGCTGATGACGTCATTGTGATCTCTGTCATCTTTGCAAGCTCAGGGCAAGTGGGGAGCTCCCTGATGGCTAGTAAAAGGCGCACATTACCTCAGTCTGCCAAAAGATCAAGAAGGAGGGCCAAGGAAATTACAGACTGATTAACCTCACAGTAGTCTCTGGGAGGTTAAGGACCATGTCCTGCTGAAAGCCATTTGCAAGTACATGAATGATAAGAAGGTGATTGGGAATAGCTTGGATTTACCAAGGGTAGATAGTGCCTGACCAGTCTCATGACTCCCTGTGATGAAATGACTAACTCAGGGCCACAGGAGGAATTAGTGAATGTTGCTTATCTTGACTTCAGCGAGGTTTTCAACACAGCCTCTTATAAATATCCCTTTAATCAGATAAGGGAGATAAGGACAGGATGGAACTGCAAGGTGGTTGAAAAACTGACTGGACCGTTGGGATCAAATGGTTGATCAACAATTCCAGTGACTGGTAGCTGGTGGCAAGTAGCATTCCTAAGTGTCAGTGTCGACTCAACATAAGTCAACATTGTGTCCTTGCAGGGATGAAATCTAACTGCGTGCTGGGCTGTGTTAGCAACAGTGCAGCCAACAGGTGAAGAATATTGGTAATTCCTTTCTGGGTGGCACATGCAAGGCTGTATCTGCAGTACTCTTTCTAGTTTTGAGCTTCTCAGTACCTGACATATGAAGAGAGACTGAGAGAAGAGCTTTTTTTTCCCTGAGGAAGAAAATGCTAAGGAGTATATAATTGCTGTCTTTCTACCTTACAGGAGGTTTTAGAGAAAAGGGGCTGCTCTGTGCTTGGGGGTGCACAGTGCTAGGGTGAGAGGCAACACTCACAAGCTGCAGAAATTCCAAGTGGTTAAAAGAACTGGGTGGTTGGACACTGGAACAGGCTGCCTAGAGAAGCTGCAAAATCTCCATGCCTGGAGGTTTTAAAAACTTAGTTGGCATGAAGCAACCTAATTTAATGTTGAAGTAAGCCCTGCCTTTAGCAGGACATTGTATTTGGTAACATCCACAAGTTCTTTCCAGCCTAAACTATTCAGCGTTTCCATGAACAGTATAAACATGAAAATAATGTAAAATTAATTCTTTTGTACTTGTCTGTTTCTTATTTAGAATAAAGAATCACCTGTAGAACTGTTTCAGTCAGTACAGAAAGAAATAAAATGCTATCGGCTTTAAGTGCTGACAAATGACCACCCTCCAGTATAACAGAAAATGTGAAAACTGGACATGAAAAAGTGAAGCCAGATTCCTGCAAGGGGCAGATCCCCTGCCAGCTCTGAGATGTAACCTTTGGGGAAATCAAAGTGGTGACTCAGTGTAGTGCACGATGTGCCTGTACGGCAAGTAAATCAAAGGGGATGGGGTCACAGTCCATTCTTTTTTCTCTGATCTGGCAGAGGATTTTGTTTTTGACTGCAGTACAGAAGAAGAAATGGAACTTCAGTTCACAGAGGGACAGACTGCTGACTGAACAGCCTTCAAAAGGAGAAAATAAAAGGTTCTTTAAACATTACAGGAAATAAACTCACAAACATGACTAACTGGGGATAGTTCTGTTTTATTTTTTTAGCAGATCATCTGCATTATCCTGTTAGTGTTGAGATTTCTCACTAAGTTGATATATTTGTCATGAATTTCATTATTTGATATTATGAATGTTTCTACTTCATTAATGTTGAAATGAAGACCTAAAGAATATAAACTTCCCATGTACTAAATGAAAGTGGATATAAGGTTGATTTATAAATAGGAACAGAGTAGTTTTAAGGTGAGTGGAGCAAAATGTGGAAATGGAATTTTGCAGAGCTGTTGGCATTGCTTTTTTAAATAAGTGATGTTAGTAAGTGAAGATGACATGTTTTTAAAATTTCTAATCATATTTATTTTAAGAGGATGTACTTGAGAGCTAAATATATGAAGGTAGAATTCAAAAAGATAAGGATAGATTCTGGGCATCTCTGAAAATCCTACCAGTAGTTCTGACATATCCAAGATAAATTGTGATTTATATCTGAAATATTGTTTTAATAATATTTATAATAGTATTAAATTGAAATAGAGCAATACTTTATCAACTGTGAACTCTATTTGCTTCATTAACTAGAAAGTAGAAAGTCAGCATGATCCTAATACATCAAAAAGAGTTATATAGTACTAAGTCTGACTTAGTGTTGTGATCTATCATTAAAATACTAATGTGGAAATATTTGAAAAAATAATGGATAAAACACAAAGTGGGCATTAATTATATCTGATTTTCAGCTTTTTATTCTGAAAAACATTTTTTTAAAAAAGGATGTATTTTAAATCTTTGTTACAAATGAGATTTAAAAGTCCTGGAATATGATAATTTAATCATAGTTCACCTCTGCCCAGTAGTCACCGTAGATTAGGCCTCATTACATTTTACTACCTTACACCTTTTGTAGTGGTGTGTCTATTATTGCTTGAAAGTGACGGAGCTGTTTACCACCTTTTTGAAAATAACAGAATATTTTGTGTAAGCTTATTTTGTGTAAGTTTAATTGAAGAATTGCATTCGGTCTTGTTTGTTGAGAGCAGGCATTTCCTAATCATTCTCATATCCTCAGCTAGGTTCAGGAAGCTGAGTCACTCTTCACAGTAGTTGTTCCTGAACAGAGAGAGGGTTTATAATCACTCTGCAGAGCCATCCAACAACCTTCTGTTTTCCCCGTTCATAATTGTAGAATATCAGTCTAATTATAAAATTACAAAATCGGTAACTAAACTAAGGAAATACTTAACATAAAATACATTAACATTGTTCCTGAACTTTTGTCTGCATGCAGTGTAAAGTTTTCAAGGCATTCTTGCTGGTGACACTATTTACTTCAGTCAGTAATATGGGGACAATAACTTCCAGAGAGTGTAAAACTATTTCTGGATGAGGTTATCATTGAACAGTAGTGTTCTGAAAAATTTCCATTCCAAGCATCAGACAAAGATAGAATATTAACTCTCTAGCTTATTTTATTCTGTTTTTATCTATCCTGCTAACAATCTGTTCAACTTTAGAATTAATTTACTATTTTACTGAAATCTTAATTTCAGTTTACTAATTCCTATAAAGATTTCTTACAGATAATGCTTTAGCGTGTGGTTTTGGTTGATCTTTTATCCTTGGTCTTGGCTGATATTTTATCCTTCTGTGGTCCTTACCAAATTTAGCATTCAGTAATTTGGAGTACCAAGGGATCCTAGCACCTACTAGTGGAATCCATGAAGCAAGTGCAAGAGCCATTAGTGTTTATGATAAAGTCAACCAAGCAGAGAGACACAAACATTTGTTTCTATTAGATTCTGCAAAGGCCTTTTCTCTACTTTCTTTAGACTTTGCTTATGTATAACACATAGGTCTTATGTTTACATTTTCATTTAACCTTACTCCTATCATTTTGACTTGTTCTGTTTCTCAGTGCCAAAGCTACCCCCTGCATAAGCAATATATGCCAGTGTATGTAATTGACTTTTGCTTTATTCCTGTTAATGTAAAATGCAATAAAATTTGTTTTATTCTGTACCATATTTTTAATAAATCCTAAGCTGTGTAACGATGTGAAGAAAAAAAGTGCTGTCAGTATAAATACTGTACAGTATTTTTAATAAATCCTAAGCTGTGTAACAATGTGAAGAAAAAAATTGCTGTCATCTTTCTCCAAGCAGTTCAGGGGAATGTATAGCAGCATATATTTTATTTTGTTGGACTCGAATGACAGGATAGGGAGAAGATGATCTTGGCTATTTGCATAGATGTATTCTGTGCCAAATCCTCATCTGTTATCATGCTAAGTGGGCAAGGTCTTCCCATAGGAAACGAGAGCTCTTGAAGTAGAAAATCAGAGCAGTCAGTTCTAAAATGCACTCACTCTCTACCACTCCTTTACATTTTGTTCAGACAGTAAGTTAGATAACCTTTATGTTTGATAAAGATTTTAGCTTTAAGTAAGTATGTTTATGTAAATGTAATTTTAAATAATTTTTAAACAATTTATTTTAAAAAGGTCTTGAGAAGGCCTGATCTGATGTCAAAGTTGACCCTGCTTAGTGTGAGCGGTTGGACCAGATCATCCTCTGAGGTTGGTTCTTTGCAAAAATCACAGAATCGCAGAATGGCTGAGGTTGGAAGGGACCTGTAGAGAACATCTAGACCAAACGCCCTGCTCAAGGAGAGTCACCTAGAGCACATTAGACAGGATCATGTCCAGGCAGGTTTTGAATATGTCCAGAGAAGGAGACTCCACAACCTCTCTGGGCAACCTGTTCCAGTGCTGTCACCCTCACAGTAAAGAAGATTTTCCTCCTATTGGGAAGGAACTTCATGTGTTTCGGTTTGTGCCTGTTGCCTTGTCTCCTGTCACTGGGCACCGCTGAAAAGAGTCTGGCTTCACCCTCCCTTAAGGTATTTGTAGACATTGATAAGATCCCCTCTCACTCTTCTCCAGGCTAAACAGGCCCAGCTCTTGCAGCCTATCCTCATAGGGCAGATGCTCCAGTCCCCTAATCATCTTCATAGCTTTATGCTGGACTCTCTGTAGTAGTTTCATGTCTCTCTTTTGCTGAGGAACCCAGAACTGGACACAGTCCTTGAGATGAGGCCTCAGCAGGGCTGAGTAGAGGGGCAGGATCACCTCCCTTGACTTGCTGGCAACACTCTTCCTAATGTACCTCAGGATACCAGTGGATACCTCAGGATACCTTCTTGGCTACAAGGGCACATTGCTGACTTTTAGTCGACTTGCTGTCCACCAGGCCTCCCAGGTCCTTCTCTGCAAAGCTGCTTTCCAGCAGCTAGCCTGTACTGATGCATGGGGTTATTCCTCCCTCGGTGCAGGACCCTGCACTCGCCCTTGTTGAACTTCATGAGGTTCCTCTCCAGCCTGTCCAGATATCTCTGAATGGCAGCACAGCCCTCAGGTGTATCAGCCACTCCTCCCAACTTGGTCTCATCAGCAAACTTGCTGAGGAGGCACTCTGTCCCCTCTTCCAGGTTACTGATGAGCAAACTTAACAAGACTGGACCCAGGACTGAGCCCTGGGGAACTCCACCAGCCACAGGCCTCCAGCTAAGCTTTGCGTCACTGATGACGACCCTCTGAGCTCTGCCTTTCAGCCAGTTCTCAATCCATCTCACTGTCCACTCATCTAGCCCACACTTCCTGAGCTTCTCCAGGAGGATGTTATGGGAGGCAGTGTCAAAAGCCTTGCTGAAGTCAAGGTACACGACGTCCACTGCTCTCCCCTCATCTACCCAGCCAGTCATTCCATCATAGAAGGCTATCAGATTGGTTAAGCAGGATTTCTCCTTGGTGAATCCAGGCTGGCTACTCCTGATCACCTTCTTTTTCTCCACATGCTCCAAGATGAGATCTATTTTTCTGTGATTTTGCCTGCTTTAATTAATTAATCAATTAGTATACTTTTTAGTAAATCTGTTCTTCCACAGTGACAGGTACTAGTACTTTGCCCCTGCCAACAGTTCAGTTTTGAATGTTATCACCAATTGGTCTTGCTCCTGACTCACTCATTTCAAATATTACTTGTCTTTATGGAGAATAATTCAAATAAATACTTCTTTGGAAAAAAAGTTTAATTGAATCTTCTATAAGAGTTACAACTTTAATAATTAAATTACATAATTTTTATATATATGTGTTGAATGATCATGAAATAAAATCCCAGATTAGTTTTTTCCAGTTTAGAATAGTCATTACATATCCAATACAGTCTAGTTTACTCACTCGGTGCTTTGCTCACATAATCTGGACTTGATTCATAAGATAAGATGAGAAGTTTCTTGTGAAGCAGTAAGTATTTAAATGGAAAGTAGAAAATTGGTAAATTGATTTTGACAGTACATGATGTAACTGAGCCTCAAATTACTAGGGTGAATGTTTTCTTATCTATAGTTAAACTATGAATCCTCTAATAGCGTATCTGACCTTATTTTGTATTGTACTTTGAGGCAGAAATACATTTTTCTGGAGAAAAAAGCTTGCACAATAAATGCTGCTCCATCGTGAGCTGGGCATGAAACGGTTTTTGTGTCTCACAAGAGTTTTTGAGAGTTTGAGGAATCTCCCGTCCTGATTCAGCACAAGAAGTTGAAATCTTGAAAGTGCTTACGATGTGCAAGTTCAGAAAGCAAGTTGGATTTGATCATAGAAATGGATTAAAAAAAACCTCAAGCTGTGAGGGAAACCTGCTTCAAGCCTATAATGGATGTCTTCTCTGTTTCAGATATTCTGAAATGTCTCTACAGCAAAACTTTGGAAACAAAAATGGCAAAAACTTCGCACTCTGTTCGGATGTATCACACAAAACCTTTGTAGCCTTTGTAGCTTTCCTCGCAGCAGTTACACTCTTCTCACTTTCCAGTATACCCACAGGTGTACATAATTCTGATGCAAATTTGAAGTGAGTTGTATGTCAGTCTCCACTGCTTCAAAAATGGGTATCCATTTGTGGGTTGTGTTCATAGGTAGTTCAGATTACTTCTCAGATTCAAACTCCATCCAAAAGGCTGATTCAAGTTAAAAGCAAAGACTGTCTAGCATCTGCTCTGGTGAAGCATCTCCTCTTGTTCCAGTCACAAATATTTAGGTTTTTACAGTGTGTTCTAGTGTTTGGTGAAACATGAGGAGTCCACTGGACCCTGCTGAAAGGTCAGTCCTTCAGGCACTTGTCATGCGCTGCAGATTATCAGTGGTTCCTGAAGATAACACATTGAAAGAAGGCACACAGTACTTGCTTCGCTCTTGAAATTCAAACCAATGTTAGTCTTCACAAAACCTTAAAACATTATCGTTAACTAAGGAAAAAAGCATGCTCTGTTTATAGCAAATAATTTAAAATGATTTATTATAATACATTTTCACAAGTTTAACTTACATTTTAAGCTTACTGTTTTGGCAGAGCCACATCAAATTCTTTTCAGTTATGTTTACTGAAAATCTGTCAACAGCGATTCTGGGAAGGCATTTCTTTGCTTATTCAGCTCTGATTCATTAACTTATTACATGTTGTGTGCTGTTGTCTGGCTTTTAATTTTAATTTATAAAAACTTCATCAATGGTTCAGGGAGGTTTAATAATTTGAAATATGATTGATACATGTAAGTTGCATTCCCTGGTAATACTTAAGAGCTTTTACTAAAATTTGGTAAAATGTATTTTTGCCCACTTGGGCTGCTATTCACAAATCCACTCAGAATGATCTGTACCACCTGCAAGTTGTTCTAATTTGTCCTTGTTGGTAATAATAATGCTGCAGTTACTATCAATTCAGCATTATAATAATGCAGATAATCTTTTCTGCCATCTCTAAAATTGAATCTGATGATAGAAAGTACAAAGAATTTGCTGGAATTCAGAAAAACTTTAAACATTATCAAAGCACTTGGCTAGTACATTTACATTACATTGTTAAGTTCCAAGTAAATAATTTAATTTTGTTTATACACTGGCAACAATATGAACAGTTCTCTTTTTTTAAATTGAGAAGCTTTTTTTTTTTTTTTTGCAAATGACAGTTCTGAGAATCTTGCTGCACATCTGTCCTTATCCCTTCTTAGCTGTGATGAAATGTCAACACCAGGAACACTCGTGTGCAAACAGTGTCCCATTCTGAGGAGTTCAGCTTGTACAGCATAATTCAAATACATTCCCACCACAATCTTGCTTAGTTTAAAAACAAAGTAACATTCTCTTTATTTAAAATAAAATGTTTGGTTGTATCTGTTTCTTGTTCAGTTACTAAAATAACTTAAACATCTCTAAAGCATTGCCTTATATATTCCATAGCTTCTATTATTTTCAAATTTTAGAAACTAATTTTTTAAATGTCACTTGCCAGACAAATTACGTGCATTTTAAGATAAAGCAAAACATATAAGAAAAAAATTTTTTAATATAAAATAGTATAATAAAATAAATATAAATAAATTTATTTAGAAATAAAAAGAAAAAAATGCATTTTTTTAACGTAGGATTTTTAAAACTCTGGGCAACCATTCTCCTTTAATGTATGTGTGCCTAATTTAACCAGCTGTTCAACAACTTGTTGAAAAATAGTGCTTGTTATCCTTCTCCGGATGCTTAGGGAAAGGGCTGAGATAGCAAATCTGCGTGTCTGTAGAATGTGTTACAATATGATAAGTCAAGATCTTCTTTAAACCCTCAAAATGGATATGCCCAAGGCAAGTTGTCCTATTTGTGTCCCTCAGCAGCTGTGCTAGCATTATGGACTGTTTTACTGTAACACTGTATCATAGCATATAGCAAATGCAGTGAATCAAATAGTGTGTGGCTTTAATGTTGCGTGACATTTGCTCAGAGCACAGTCATACAGAGTTAGCTACAGATTTTTACTAGCCTGTTAAAGGAGACGTTAAAAAGTGAAACAGTTCTTTCAACTTGATTGTCCACTAAAACAATTTGCAATAAACAATTTGTTATTTTTAGCAGTAAATAAATGTCTTAATCCTTTCCCTTAGTGTCAAACAGGCCTGTAAATAAAGATCAAGGTAGAACCTTTTACTTCATTGCTTCAGTGAAGGAACTTAACCAGTTGTTAAACAGTTGAAGCAGAAACCTAAGCAGCTGCATATTGGTTATACAGCCGTAGTGCTTGTGTCTTGCGCTGTGTGAGTCTGTTGTAGGGTTTGGTAAGACTGTGCTAGGGAAGACAGCTAGGGACTGTGCTTACGTGAAGATGCTACCCACACAGTAGCATTAGGAATTCTCCAGACAATATGGCCTTGCTTGAGCAATGTAACCATTTTTTGCTGATGAGAGAGGCTAAATGCACTCTGTAGCTTTTTTTTTCCTTCTATCCGACTAAACAGAATTTACATTTAATGGTACACATTGCACATTGCACAAGAGCCAAAATGCCAGAAAACTTGGGTACAGTATCTCATGGATGTAATCAATTTCAAAAATCAAAAGCAGAGGATACAGCTTATATACATTTAAGAACATAGAACAGTTTAAGAACATAGATTTTTCTCTTGGTTTTGAAATGGAAAGTATTAAATAATGCATTGAGTTTTCCCCATTAAAACTGTTACTAGTCAAATTCTTTTGTCAGGCATCTTTTGTGCTTTTTCCCAGACTATCCCATCCGCAGGCAGTGCTTTGTGGTGGATGCTGTAGGGGTAGTACAGCATTCTGGATCAGAGCACTGACAACTCAGCTAGTGATTCTCTTTGTGGTTCTGTTCATGTCATTTATGGTTAGGCCTAAAAAGAAAGGTAGGTGTAGCAAATCCTATCATATAAATCCACTGGGAGTTAGATGCCAATATGCACAAAGTTTATTTTAGTCCAAGGAGGCTAGACTCCTACTGTAGTGGAGACCTCTAACTTTTTTAAGATTGCAGATCCCTGAGATTTGCCCAGCAGAGATGCAGACTCTTGTAGTCCCTAACAGTAGCCCTAACTTTCTGAATTGCCTTTTGCAAATCCTTTAGAATTCTGTGTGTTGGCCCTCAGGGATGCTTGTAAGTGAAATTAGGCTTCTGCACTAAATTCCTCTCAAATCCATTGATTATGAAGATAGTCTAGGAAGATTAGCATCGTTAGGCTAATGTTAATCTGTATGAATACTACTGACTCTATGAATGGCTACTGGTCCCTGAAGAGAAGTCCAGACTCTGTACTGGGCATCAAGTGCTTGAAGATTGTTGGATATGTTGAAATAGGATCCAAAAAAAACCCACACAGTGAGCAAGGAACTCCTGCAATTTGCAGTAAAGGATATAGACTTAGGACAAGAATATGTTTCAAATCCTATTGTAATTTGTTTTAAGCACCTCTATTAAGACTGTTCTTTTGATCTAATCTAGACACCTGCCCAGTGCATCCATTTCATTTCTCTAAAACGAGAGGAAAGAGAACTCTTCTCATATTTTTGAACAATGAAAAGGACTGCTCCTTCTTTAATCCAGCAATTGAAACACTCACATGAGACACTGAAGTTAAGGGTTTCCCTTCCCCTTCCCCTAAAGGAGGTTGAAACCCACATTTCTCATCCTCTTGGGGAGTGTCATGTACACAAAGCTACTGTCCTAGTTGGAGTTAATCTTCACCTTTTCTCATTGGGATTGGCAGTGAGACAGTTCTATAACTTGGTAAGGTCCTTGGAATTGGAATTTGATCTTGTGTGTTCACTGCCAGTTGTTTGATGCATTCACGTCCTCTGTGTTAATAAACAAACATGCTGTTTACTGCATTTTTAGTGGCCTTGTCTTGTAGTTGAACTCGCAAAACACTTCACAAATGGAGCTCTGCAGGCAAGCCAAGTGGAGGAGTAACCACTTTATGGATCTCTATCAAAATAGAAAGTGAGCTAGAAGCCAAATTACTCGTTCCTGTGGAGAGCTGCCCCTGTACATGCCTGGAAGCAGAACTTTAAATGACCTGGGAGCTTTAAAAGTCAAGTCCCCAGTGCAAGTTAGGCAGCCCTGAGGTCCATAGGCTGGTGAGCAGAGCTTTTCAGAATCACGTTTCTGTTTCTTGATTTCAGAAACTTGTGTAAACACGTTCCCAACCAGCAGCGTTCAGTTACAGCATCAATCCATCGGTTTCAGGTGTTTTGCATTGTGCCATGGAGGCATCCCAAGGAAGCCCCACTGTGGTCAAGCCGTTACTGAATTCTGGTTGTATCATTCTTGGAGAATGTATCATTCTGAGCCCCCCAAGGCTGTTACCTCTTTGACACCTGGTTAAGCAAAAGATTGGTTCACTGCCTCTTAATTTGCTCCATTCTGGTGTCGTAGAAGCTTCACCTGTATTGGCACAGTGTGCACGGGGGAAGGCTAGTAAGTGCATGGCCTTTTGTGCTGTTTGCAGGTGGCTGTGCAGTAGGTCATTTTCCTTATGAGGTGCCGGTTAATAGGATGGCAGGTCTTATTGTCTCTGTGCATCTTACAGATTCCCTGTGACTCTGACTTCAGTTTCTAACAGCAGAGGCATGGATTTTCAGCTGAACAAAATGTTACCATTTGCCATTCTGTCATTCTAGAGTGCGAAGTATGGATCAGGGACTGTGTATGCACTCTTTTATGTATGTTTTTAGTTATTTCGACACTCTGCCTGTGGTAGATTAAGAGTAATGGAAGCTTGTGGTGATGTGTCTGAGTATTTCTCTGCAGACTGCATAAACTCCCATGCTGTCACCTGTTGGCCCTTGTCAAGTCATTTCACTTTATCAGGTGTACCAAGGAAGCTTAATTCAATATAGATAATTAGCAATTTAGCTGGAATGCAAAGTAATAAAACTGCCTCAGAAACACATGTATCAGAATGCAGAACATGTACAGACTTTTTCTTGAGCACAATAAGAAACATTTGGGCCTTCTTCCTTTCAGGAGAGCTTGCAGCTCTTGCAGAGTCTGTATAGAACACTGCGCATGCCAGCCCTGTGCCTTGGATACCCTAGAGTGTGTAAAAAGGCCAGCTGAAGGCAATGTAAGGCCATGCATCAGTGTGCTTGAAATGGCATTAGTTGCCTGCATTTTGGCAGCTGAATCTTGGCCTAAGTGTTTAAGCCCTCATTTATAGGAACATCAGATGTGTCTAGGCTGTCAGATATGTCACAGGACTTACAAGAGATCCATACCCTCTGGCATTGTCAGCTGGAGGCCAGGATATTTCACAGTACCGAAAATGACTTAGTCACCTAGCTTTCACAGTGCCTTTTGGTACATGAGAAGCTTCGATGTGTTAGCTGTCCTTCAGTAACATCAGGCAACTGATTCCTTTATCCAGCATGTCTACATTAGGGTAAGGATGAATCAAGCTCTGGTTTCCATTTACTGTACTGACTAGGGCTGCACTGGGAGTTTGGATCATTGCTTACGCTTAAACTTAAGTGTTCCTCCTCAAGCTAAATTCCACCTTTAAATTTCCTGTGATGGGCAGGAAGACATCACCTCAGCCTTGAGCTTCAACCATAACTTTTCCTCTAGTACATGTAATAATGTTGGTAGCATCACAGTGGCTTGTACGTCTGTTTCCAGCTTTTAAAAAGTGTCCTTTTGCTTTCAGGCTGTTAGTCATTTTGTCAGCTGCTAGTGTCACTCTTATTTGAAGAAATCTCTTTGAAATTTTCTTTTCTTTGAAAAATTTCTCTGAGATAGCGCTTGTTTTACTCTTGTGCTGTGCACACTCTGCTGCTAAGTCCAGAAAAGTGATCTAACACATGTATTTTTTTCAGTTCCCTGTTATTATCTTTTGCAACAACATGAATATAGGCAGCAACCTATGATAGCGTTTTTTGGACTGTTTTTTTAGAACTATGTGTCTTTCTGCTTCAAGTTTCTTTTCCTTGTCTTTTGGTCCCTCTGTTGTATGCTGTTGTGTCAAAGTCTTGTTCTACCATTCATAGGCTTTAGCCTGGAAAGAGTGATTCCCTTTACTTGGCAGCTTCTAGTTTTACTCTCAAATCTCAGTCACAAACTTGTCCTTTACCTATAGCATTTGCAAGTATTGACTCCTCAGCCTTTAATTATTCAGTTATCCTCTATGTTTTTAAAGAGCTTTTTACTCCGTTATGAGCTTTAACTGCTGTATTTTTCTACTCAGAATGTTTCTGTAGCTTGGGCTTCCCATGCGGTATGAATGTACCATGGTACAGGATTTAAATATGCCAAAGCAAACAGAAGCCTTTTGACAAACAACTCTGACTATGAAATTTAACTGGAGCCCAACAGCTGTTAGCCCTCCTGCAAGGTGTGGACATGAGTCTTTGATCAGAAGTAGAGTAACTGTTTAAATAAGAAAGCTGTAATCACCAGCTAAAGCTTGAAAGTATTGTAGCCTTCAAAGTGGGGATTTTTGCGTGATAGAATTAATTTTACATCTGATACTGTTAAACTATATATCCCAGTAATGTATCATCAGGCAAGCATGCCTTTTCTTAAAATGGCAGCTATTTGTATTTATTTTTAAAATAAAACTTGAAAACTAAAAATGTATTTTTTCTCATTTTTGAAGCCCAAAATGCGTATTTTGAAAAACACAGAATTACTCATTGTATTTTGAAATGAAAATAATCCTGCAGAGCCTAGGACACAGAATGTATGTTAATAGTTAACAAAACAGTAGTGAATTTAATTCCTATTACTATTTCTACATTGATGCTTTCTGCTCCAGAGAATATTAAATTGCTTCTAAGCAGCTATACAGAACGATGCATGGATTTGTGCCAGCAAGATCCTGTATCTTGACAAAATCTTTAGGTTTTGTTAAAACTGCTGAAGAAAGTGGGATCAACTCGCACGAATCCAGTTGCTCCTAGACCTGGTACATAAGAATGGTAAGACTTGAATAATGGATAATACACTGTTCAAGGAAGTTGTTACATGCAACTGGGTCAGTTGGGTACATCCTTAAATATGCATAACGTTATATAAGCTGTATTCGCAGTCTGTGAAATCTGTGTCTTGAAAACAACAGATTCCACTTGAGAAATTAAAATATAAGGGATACTGTTATTCAGTGTGTTAGGTCTTGAGGAGGATGATGTCTTCCTAAAAACTATGAAAGACTTTAGCAAAGGAAATGAATATATTAAAAGCTCTTCCTGTTGCCCAAGAGAATGTTAATCCAGCACAGTAAAATTCTGCAGAGCTTGGCTGCAATGTTGTATTAGAAAACATGTGGTTACATAACTGGTAGAGTTAAAAGTTGAGTGGCTCAGTTAAGTTTATAAAGAAAAGTTAAAGATCTTAATTTTTCTTTATAAAGAGTTTGAAAAATCACGGATTCAGTGAGTGCTGAAATTCCATTTGTATTCAGCAAGAGTTAAAAAATGTAAAATAGTTTATATTTCTAGCAGATTTACCTAATCCTAAAGCCTTTGCCTGTCTTTCTTTTACCCCCTTCAAAATGGGCATGGATTGTAAAATCAGATTCACATTTCCATTTCTAACTGGAATTGACCCATCCAGGTTCAGTACTATGTCAACACTTAGACCTAGCAGGACGAGTGATTATGCAAGAAATGGGAAATTTTTCACAGTTAATCATAAATTCTGTCACTAAAGCAAATTCTCTATAACTGAATCAAGCAAACGTGTGTAGCTTACAGTCTGCGTTCTTGTTCCCACAGTGCATACATTATAACAGACTTCATGGGCATCAGGAATGAAAATTTTATGAAGGTAGCTGCAGTGGGGACCTGGATGGGAGATTTTGTCACGGCATGGATGGTAAGAAATACAATATTATTACATTTTAAAAGAAAAACTAAAGGAATATGTTTGTTGGTTTCGAGCAAAAGAGGAGATGGGAGGAGAAGAGGAGGGAGAAGCCTGAATGTCTTGAAGTAACACTCGTGTTTCAACCCAGATAAGTAGAGAGTTAACGAAGGCAAGATGGTATAATGTGGATTATGTAGTCAGCTGGGAGTCCAAGAGAGTTCAGTTAATCAGAGTACAACTTTGTTCCTTCTACTGTGAGTGGGAACTTCTCCACTGACTTCTGTAAGGACAGAACTGTCCTTCCTTTGTTATGAACTAGTGTCATGACTTGACATACAATAAAGCAGAATAATGACTCAGGTGAAACATGTCTAGAGAAAAGGAGAAAAGAAGAAAAATTTTCTGAATGATGTAATCAGGAAGGATGGGGATGAGAGAAAGCAAGCCAGTTACATCTCAGAACTTGAATACAATCTGTTTGAAATGAAACTTTCAGATTAAGTTTGTCTCTAATTTAGGATATTAGAAGAATAAACTTTTATATAAGATTAAACGTTTTCATGAAGCTGCTTTTCACTTGAATTACAATCTTTACAAAGGCACTCTCCTGAAGTACTGAAGATCTATGTAGTCAAAATAAACCAGCAAATGACAGCTAATTGTGAACAAAATGAAGTATGTGCAGATGTGTTTTGATTGTTCAGGAAAAGCATTTTTTAAACATGAAGTAATGAAAAGTGAATGCATTTTTTGTTTATTTTTTAGTAAGATTAGATTTTTATGATTAAATTAGGTAATAATTTTAACAGCTATGACTGACATTAGTAGCTGAGGTCAGTAGGACATTAATTTGAATTGAGAGAGAAGTGTATGATTTTTAAGAGTACAGAATTGGTTTAAATTAATCTCTGTTCTTTTTTCTAATGATTCACTGACACCTAAGTTTGTTAGAATAATCAACATAATTTTGGAAGATTTTGTTATATTTTACACAGAGAACATTATTTGATAGTGAATGTTTATCATATATCACATTTGCACTAACTGAAAAATTCTCAGCATTTGTAAAATGTAGCCAGTGACTGCAGCAATCTCAGTCAAGGTGGATGAATTTCAAGACTGTGGTATGTGTTAGGAGAAAATACTATAGGAACAGTTTGAAGTAGGAATGACCATAAGATTGTAAGACTGAAGTCTTTTAAGACTATAGGAGTAATTGTAGAAGAGTCATTTGAGTTTCTCTCAATTTATCCTCCACATATTTCATATTTGGAGCTTACTGAACAAAAGGCAAAGAAAAATAACGAACATCAAGGATTTTTTTCAATATATCATGCACTATGTGTCACTGGCTTCTCCAAGACGAATTATATTCTGCGAAATGGTGGCCATGAAAATTGAGCACATAGCAAATCATCTGTCCAAACAAGCTCACAGTAAGGACTTTGTAGAATTGGTGCATTGACTGATGTTATCAATTAATGTGAATTTCTAGCAAATCACTAGTAAAATTCATGGCTACTTCTGAATACTATTAACTTCACCCTTTTTTATGGGCTTCCACAGCTTTATACAAATATACAGGGAAAGGTGATTGATGAGCTGAATTGAATTGAGAGGGGTCATGTTCATCGTATATATGTAACTTCGGGCTCCAGAGACAGATTTTGTATTGCTTACACTGCCTTCGGAAACATTCCAAATTTTCAGTTCCTATTTTCTTCATCTCCTTGAAAAACAATTGTCACAATGAAACATGCAGCACTGTTTAAAGCATATAAGGCTTCAAGTGATATGGAAATTGCTGAGTTCAAGGGAAATTAGAATCCTAATCCTTTTCTATGTGTTCAAAACCCTCCTGGGTCCTCTGAGCAACGGAGGCAAAACTGGATTGTGTTGTCACTAAAGAACTAGGGGGAAGGCTGGGTTTTGGCCAGAGTAGTTTGGGAAGAGGAGCTTGGTTGTAAACTAGGCTCATTCTGTTTATTTTTAGAAAGAGCATAGACTATGGCCTAGGAGGATCAATGAGTTTTAGGAAGCAAGAAGGGAATTAAGAGGCATGGTGGTTGTGAAGGAGGGAGTTAGGAAACTCAATGAAGTTTTAAGAGGCTCTGGATAGGGAAGAGGGGTTTACAGAAATTATGCTTGCTATTGTTTCTCTCCTTCCACACATATCTTCCCACCAATATTATTTTTACTGTTCTTCTTCCCTCTTCTTTGGGATATAGGATCCCTCACCCTGCCACTTCTCTCTCCAGCACCAATAGATACCTTCCCCCATCCCATCAATTACTACTACTCCCAGCCCCGATCCTCTTTAAAACTGTATCTTATTTGCTTGTGTCTGCTGGACTGCTCATAAAAAGAAGGATAAAGGTAGGAGCAGATCAGAGAAAAGTGAAAAAAAAAAGCATAAATGTCGGCAAGGTGGGTATTAGTAGCAGAGGAGGGCAGACAGCACATGCCTTCGTGCCAGCCACCCACACAGCCTGAGTGTTGGTCATGTGGTCACATAACTTGATACTTAGATCACTGCAAAGTGACTTAATCTTTCCCTAACTTCAATAACCCTATTCCATATGAAAATAAATTATTATGTTGTTTATAGAATTTGAATTTGTTTGACTTTCTGCATGTAAAACCCAGAATGGAAGTGATATCAAAGTGAATCAAGTAATCTCTGGGATTGTTACTTGCTGTGAAGTACTCTAATCCTATCTGGGGAAAAAAAAGCCATCATGGAACCTTTACATATTTTCACATTCACTGCAGTGGTTATATTTTGCAATGTTTAAGCAGTTTCTACCGAGAAGTCACCCATCCTTACAGTGTAAAGCAGACAATGAAAAAGTGGATATTGCCTTTACTTCAACACATTTGAACCCTACTGGAATTAAGCTTGTATTTGGGAACTTTGAAGGTAAGCAAGGATAAAGCAAAACAGATAGGATTCAATTTTCAAAATCAGTAATCAGTGAAAAATAATACTGCCCTAGTACAGCAAGAGGTTTATTAAATCAGGAAAGTACTTGAAATGGGAAAATATGTTTTGAATTGCTGTTTTGGATTTAAAAGGCAGAGGTGAGCCACTCTCATCACCACTTCTTAGCTCACTGGCTAGTTTGGTGAGAGGTTGTGACTGAATTCCCAATAAAATCAGTTATTTTCTTCCTGTTGTGCGTAATGGAAATGGGGCCACACTGTAGCTGCATAGGGACTGAGTGTGGGAAGGAGCTTCTTCCTTTGTATCTCTTGATAGGAGTTTCTAGGACTACTAATCATCCTTTCTGAAGTCTGTAGGAAGTGTTAGATGTTCTAAATAAGACTGCGAAGCGGGGAATGGGTTCAAAACACACTCTCTCTGTACTTTTTCATCTTTGCAGCCAGGAAAGTATATTCTGCACCTGCTTTGACATGCTCTCCTGCACTCATGAAATGTGCATTCTGTTCTCATGAAGAGTGCTTTTGAGACAGAAACCACAGGATTTGGCACAGTAGGATGGCTTTGAAAAAATGTTGGATTTCACCCAGACAGCCTATAAATTGGCAACTAGGGCCTTCTTCTGGGAGCAAGTGAGCAGACTGAGGAAGGAACTGATTCCAGGGCAAAGTCTCTGATGATTAGCGTTGGGTAGACTTCTGACCATATCTGTAAAAATGAACAACCTGCAGCAGCTGTATTTTTTTGAGGGGCCCAATCCTGAGCATGTGAGGTAAGATCTGCTCAAGAATATGCCTTCCAGAGTGGATGGTGTGAGCATTGCTCTAGAGGACAGTAAACCCAAAGTCTCCTCCATTCTTCACAGCTTCTTGATGAGGTAGAACACCCTGCTTTCCTGCTTCTTTCCAAACATTGTTAGCTTTTAGACTACCAATACTGTTGTTCTCTGCTTCAGGTGATGGTTTTGTGAGCTCTCTGAAGATCACATACAGGCCCTGTGCTATGAATGATGCTCATACTACACGCAGAGATTTGCACACCAACTGACATTGCTATTTGGATGAAAGACATATCCCTACCTAGAAGCCCTACATACATGTGAATGAGTCTAAATGATAGAAGTATCCAGTAAAGTTAATTACATCTTCCTTAGACCCTGCTTACAAGGGCTGTCAAAAGCTGAAAAAGGTGAAATGTTGAACTTCAACCAGAAGCTGATGCTGAACTCTATGAATGCTTCAGGGGCATTGTGGCTTGGCTTCAGTTTGACTCTTCTCTTGCCTGAGGCCATGAATCCTCCAACCATTTCTGTCTTTCACCACCCCCAGCAGAGGAACCAGTGGGAAGTAGTACTAGCAGTACAGACTAGTTGGAAGAACGATAGGTCACTACTTGTTCCACTTACTATCCAGGACTAACACAGACACATACCCTCTTGGATGGGTGGATATGGAGATAGGAGAGCTCCAACGTAAGGCAGTGTTGGGATTTGAAAAGGTTACTACTGAGTGATGAATCCACACATACTCTTCCTCATCAGTGGAAGTGATGCAAGCTGCCTGAGCTTGTATTAAGTTTCCCAGGCAACAGATCTACACCCCTAGGGGCACCTGAAGAATCATGGCAGTACATCACCACATATAACTTGTGGTAGAATGCTGCTGTTTTTCAGAGAGCTGTGAGAGAGATTCTCTCTTTTGTGAGATTTCCAGTGTTAGCTGAAAAAACTCCAGGAAATACACTTACCTCAGGAAATACACTTGCCTAACCAAATGAACCAAGTGTTGGGGCTTGTGATTCCAGAGGACAAATCTGACCGTGCTCTGTGTTCTGACTCTGCTGGTGCTGAAAGACTGAGATTTGCTTTTGTTCTTTTCATTCTCATTTCTTTATCAGTTTTTATTTTCATTGTCATTTTTTATTTTCATCCTGTGGTGAAGGAGGCTTCTGTATTTTCCAATCTTATGAGACTAATGTCTTAAGTGGCTGATTTGACTGCAGCTAGTTAGACCTGTGACTGATTCACCCCTCTGGTGGACATCCTCAGTGAGATCTAAATCTGGTACTCTACAACTTGCGATATACGGGATAAACCTTTGAACTTTTGACAGCCTGTACATTGTAGTATCTATGAAACACATTTGTGTGGGAGATAACTTTTGTAAGGGAAATAAAAGCTTATACGATATTCTTTCAGGTTACGATGCTCTTCCAGGTTTCCTCCCAGAGGCACCCTTAGGTTCTGTCTTACTAAGTAGATTAATTTACTTCTATTTTTCCTTAGGCTTCTTATGCCTAGCATCAAGTGTGTATCAAGTGGATAAAGAAGACTTTCTTTATCCAACAATAAAGATAAAGATCTGAGCTCTAGAGAACTAGAGCCTGTCCATGTGGTCCATGACAATGTTAATATCAGTATCTGATATATTTAAATGAACATGTCCCCTTGCAACAAAGTAGGAATCAGGTTTCTTCTAAATCTTTAGATGCCTAAAACAGAGCTTTTTTCTCTGTTGTTAGAGCTCAGGTTGCATCCATAACATCATAATACTCACGCCTGCTTAGACCAAAAATCCATCCAGGCTAGTATCCTGCCTCCAACTGTCACTATAAGCAGAAACCTACAGAAAAGTAAGAACAAACCAATCATATATCATAGTTTCCTCTAATACCCTTTCAAACGACATATAGTTTTATATATGAAAAAACTCGTAATGGATTTCTCTACCCTGTACTAGCCCAATCTCCTCTTTTATCTGGGTACTTTTCTAAAATCCACAACATTCTTTGGCCAGTAAGTGCCAGTGGTAAATGTATAAGGAATCACCTCCTTTTGTTTTGAACTTGTTTCCTGCGAACTTCATTTGATGCCATTAGATCTTTTACTGAAGAAACAGCAAGCAATTTATCCTTGTGCACTTTCTCCCTGTTGTAGACGTATATCATATTTACTCTAATTTATCTCTTTTTCAGATTGATGAACTCTAGCCTAGTAAGTTGTTTCTCATACACAAACTGTTCTGTCTGTTTGCCCTTCTTTGAACCTTTTCCAGTTCTGCTATATCCATCTTCATAGGGAGAGGACTACAAATGCCCACAGTATTCAAGGTGTGAATAAACTATGGGTTTTACAGTAATATAATGATGTTCTCTGATTTTCTATTCTGTTCATAATAACTCTTAACATTTTGGGGGGGATTTTGACAATATGGAATACTAAGATGATATTTTCATGGTACTATCTATAATAACATCAAGATCTTGCTCCTGGGCTATAAGGGTTAGCTCAGGTGCCATCATTTTATCCATGAAGCTAGAATTGTTTTTGCTCCTGTGCCTCAATTTACGTTCATCTACATTGAATCTCATCTGCCATTTTATTGGTCAAAGAATTTTTCCTCAGAGGGCCTTCCTCAGTTCTTCACAGTCAACCACCAGCTTTATTAGTGTAAATAACTTAATATCGTTATAAAGCTTTCTCATCTCACTGCGAACACTTTGTACTAGGTTGCTTGGGAATGAAACGAACAACTGCATCCACTGCACAAATCCCTGTGGAACTCCACACTGATGACCTTCCTCCATTACAGTAGCTGTCTAACCTACATACCTTTTGTTTACTGTCTTTTAACCAATTATTTATCAACATAAATACCTAAAGGTCTGGCTATCGGGTTTCCATAGAAGTCTTTGATGAGCAGTTTGTCTGAAGTCTTACAGGAAATTCAGGTTAGACTATTTCAACTCCATCTCCCTTAGCTTTTGGGAGGTCTTAAAACATAAGGAGAGATCCCTTATCTTTTGGTGCTTTGAGGACCTCATTCAATAATTCTGTTGTGAAATGTCTTCATTCCTGATACTGAGCAAGCCAGTTAGCACTCCATTCACAGCCCCAGTGTTTTGTGCTGCCATTATAGAAGTAGCCAAACAATGTTAGGTGGTCCTGAAAGTGCTGTTTATATAAAAGACTGTGAATCCCAACTCAGAAACTATGAATATGTAGAACAGTTTGTAGTCATTCTCCTGTGGCTTGCCAGTGGAAGACAGAGCTTGTTTCCCTGCAGTAAAACTTAGTATGTTAATTTTCCCTCATTTTCATACACTATTTCTTTCTTTTTCCCTCAAAAACCTTTCATCTTTGGTCAGGGTGTAGGCATAATGGCTCACACTGTGCAGGTGAGCAGAAACTAAGGAATGTTCTGTTTTTATATTCCTGAACTAAGCACAGGGGGCAATGGGGCCTGAGCATGACTGTTGATGTTACCCTGAAGACAGAAATGTCTCTGATTTCCTTGTGATGGGGCCTATACTTGAATATGTGCATCAATTACGTGTTTCAAAGCACTCTAGCCACTTATGTGTAACCTCTGTTTTCTGAAAAAAATAACTATAAGACATATACTTAGCTGTAACACATAACTAAGGCATAACTACAATGTATTATAAATATAGTCGGCCATCTGAATCTTTTAGGCTGAACAGGGAGGCTCTTACCATTTTTTTGTTACTAACATAGTTACGTGATTCTGAGTACTTTTTTATAATCATAATTTTGGACACAGGTACCAACATCTACTTAAGTCTTACTTTGAATCTGATGCCTTCTTGGCCTTGCTCCTTCCCAAACTTACAGACAGGGAATGTATTTGCTATAGTTTGGCATAGAAATGCTCAACAGCAGTAAATGTGTACACTTGCTTAGCTCTTCATTTTGACCTTGAAAATGCTGATGTGTCCTTCCCCTGTAAATCTAAAACATAAAACTTTAATATACTAGACAGTGTAGGGTGAAGTAATGGAGCACATGTATTACACTTTAATAAACCCATATGTTGATGTTATCTCCTGATAGATATCCAGTACCTGTAGACTATAGTCTCTCTGCTTTACTTTTTATCCATTTTTGGTAATAAGAATGGATGTTTACTTAGTCCTGTTAAGCCATTTTTGATGGCTTGCATCCTCCATGGGCAAGAATTTTAACAGTTTGGAGATATTTACTTTTGACTATTTTTTTGCCATTGTGATCCTGAAAAACAGCAATTACCTGTAGAATAGGAGAACAAGATATTAAATGATCTTGAAGTGCTTCTTGTATGTCTATTAAGGTAGAACATTATTCTTGTCCTCATTTGCTGAGACATGACTATCTACTTTGATATCCTAGAGGAATGATTCATTACCACTAGGCAAAAATTAGATTGATTTACCTCTTTGTTTTTATCTCAGGATGTGTATGTGCTGTTAGGGCCTGTTCAAAGTAGCAACCTTGATGCTATAAAAGTTCATGTTGCTGAAAATGGCAGGTACATGAAACCACTGCAATGCAAATAGGTAGAAAATAAAATACTAATGTCACTAAAAATGATACCTGCTTTAGTACAGGGCAAGATGCCAGTTTAAAAAGAAGTGCTGAAAGAAAGTGTAATAGGGCCACTAAAAGCAATAAAGTTTCTAAATTACTGTACATATCTTTTTAATAAAAGGAGATCCGAACAACCATAAATGTTTACTCTTAGATCATGTGTCTTAGACTGAAAGAATAATCCATCTCTCTAGGAGATCCTGTTCTGCTAAGTATAGTATATTGTTTTATTCACAAGCAGTGAAGTATCCACCCTTTTGATGCACATTCCATGACAGCTTGGAGAGTGAGTAGTCTTGAATGACTGACATCATTTCTAAGTCATACCTCTGTCAAGGGTTGGGCATGACAATTCAGATTATGATCAATGTCAATCTTTTTGATTGTTTCTGTTCCACTGACTTATCAAATGACAAAATAAAACTGTAATTGAATTTGCTTTGGCATCTGAAATACTGTATAGCTAACAACTCTGCTGTACTTCGGTAGTAGAAATGAAATTAAACCATGAAGCATGAAATGGAAGGAGCATGATATATGTTACTAAACTCACTTGCCAAGATTGCGCAGGAATGTGACTAATAACACCATTGGAGGCAACACGTTTCTCTCCATTCAGAAAATCAGGCACATTGCTGATTACAGTTTTGGTTCTGTATTTCTGTTTGTGCCTTTCTTTCCTTTTCTTAAGGACCAGTCCAGTTTGAAAGCCATTCTGTAGCTAATTGTTCTATCTGCAGATGATAACTCACATGTAAATTCATGGAAGCATAAGGATGTTCAAGCACTCAGTCATGGGGGACTTGCTAATTTTGTATTTTCGGTGTTTGTAGGGTAGGAATGTAATCACATCCTGTTCCTCCTCATAGGCTGGTACTAAGTTATATAAGGTGGACCGTGCTTGTGTCATTTGAGTTCATCCAATCATCCAATCAAGTCAGATCGTGCTATTATTTATTCATTGATTGATAGTGTAGCCATCTGTTCATGTGCTCTAGATTATAATTATCTGCCTCTTCCAGCTTTATCATTTTTTTTATTCTCCTGTTAGCTTCTGATTTGAATTCTGACCAGGCATTGCCAAAGGTGTTACTTCATCTCTGTAACTTCATCTCTTTTCCAGCCAGTGAATTCCTTCAACTCATCCCCACAACAGGTAATCTTTATTACATGAAGATAAGCATTTTCTGGGCTTTAAAATATACACTTGGTAGAGCATATGCAAGCAGTCAAAGGCCCAGGGTTTTCTTTTGAAGAAGGCTACAGTCAACTGTACTTCAGAGCTCAAGAGTAAGAATTTAATTACTAAATTCTAAAGTTGGGCCCCCAGATTTATCCTGGGGTTTCTCTAAACCCTAAGCAGCTGGATATGTTTCGAAACAAATTTTGAAAAGTGTCTTGAAATGATTATCTGACAACTTTCTATGACAAGCAAAAATTACTTTAGGAGTTCTTTCAAATATGTGGGAATTTTTCCCTGCTATTTTTGAAGGCATTTGAACTTGTACACACATTTGTGGTCGGTCTGGATCATCTCTTTTCCACCACTGTGTCTATTCCTGTCAGTTTAGTAATTCTGAGCCTGACAAGCACTGTAGTAAAACCCAGAATGTATTTGGAATGTGTCAAGAATATTATTTGGATTATGCAGCAAGAATCTTCCTCATTCATCTGACACCCTCAATATCTAGGCAATGGGTCATAAGTACTTGAGTGTGGAGATACTTGTATATCCTCATCTTGGCAACAGGGCCTGGATAACAACAGCTGATATGAGAGCAATGTGATTGTAAACAGTGTGTGTGAATACAATACCTAAAACCATCTTAAATGGTGTTTGCCAAAAACCTAGTAACACCGAAAAAGATAACCATCAGCTGGATTAACCAGTAAACAGAGTATTACCAAGAGACTTCTAAAAAAAATAGGTCAGTTGAAATCAGCTTGAAATGAAGTATAAACAAAGCCTGGAAATGTGAAAGAGTGAGGTGAGAGAAGAGGGTAGCAGACCAGCAGACAAAATGGCATAAGTTATTCCACTGGCGTCATCATGTCTGCCTAGGCCAGACAGAGCCTCCGTCCTTTCTGGTTATCATGAGCATCCTGCATTGAACTAGTGGACTGACATCACATGGTGCACCAAGGAGCAGTCTGCACCTTGAGTCTGCATATGTGATTTTGTGGGGTGCTTTTTCACTGCCATATGAATTAGCAGGTCATAGGGAGCAATGCAAGCACACACAAAGCTGCAGCACCCACATCTGCAGCGGGAGGTGTTTGCATACTTAGAAAGGAGTGTGTGCTTGTAATCCACGCAGATAGAGGCACACACCCCTAACTGTGTGTGTGTGTGTGTGTGTTGATTAGAACTTTGGGGGCTTAATCTTAAAAATTTTATGGCTGTTTGTATTTGGTACGTGTCTGGCATTGTTGTTTATGTGTTACAGACCTGATATTGATCCTGAATATATAGTTCACTGGCTGCTCCTTAATTATTTGTCATTAGTAAGTCAATAAGCCATTTTGATGTTGATTTGATTTAAACCACATGAGTTGAGCAGTTTTTCCTTGCAACACTTGAGCATCTTCAATAAAAGGCTGTACATTTTGTCTGCATTGCAGTTTTGTCTGAACAGTTACTGGTTTTCTTTGACAATATATGAGCATAACTTCAAGATTCTGTGAGAATGCTCCTGTTACCGACTTTCCAAGAACACATGTCCACCATTATTGTTGATGATGTTCTGTGTTTGGTAAAGGACCTCAGAAACTGCATGCCGTTCCTGAGACATCTTCACTCAGTGACCCAAGAGAAGCCACATTTGTATTTCTCGGTATACAAATGGCAGTGAAGTTGCTTTACCTTATGCTCCTCTGGACAACTGGAACAGCAACATCAAAGGAAGTTCATGCTTTCACCTTAGTAGTGGTTGACCCATTCTTCCTTCTCCAGGCTGCATCTTGATAATGCAGTTGGGAAGCAGGAACAAAACCCTCTGATTTCGTGCTTATTCTCTGTTCTTCAACATTTCAGGAACAGATTGAATCACTATTGTTTTGCTATCACTACCGGTTCTTGGATACAGAAATGTGAGGATATCTGGCCAATTTTCCTTTTTGCCACTCCGCAGTCCTCCTACCTATCTATTTCAAGGGCTCTTCTTACTGGAGTCTGCATTAATAGGTAGATTTTCTGGCACTGGTTTCCCCAAACCACAGGGACTTTCTGCTGAAGAACACTGAGTGCCTTCATGTGTCACTCAAATTCAGAATGCTAATTTTATTAGTTCTGGAGAAAGGGTTTTGGTTTGTGTTTCCTAACCTTAAGGGTATTTATTTTCACACAGCCACCGAGATTTGTTGCTAAACCTATTTTTACTTCAAGATGGGTCAGGACAATTCTGTTGCTCTGGATTCTCAGAAGGCTTGTCTTTAGCTACATGCTAGCAGTGGCAGCCATGGAATTCATGGCAACAGTAGAAGGAGTTACCTCATACTAGACTTCATCTTGGACATCTGCAGGCTTGGTTTCTCACAGTTTATTTTCCAGACAAATATATTTCCAGTCTTGGATGATGCTTTTTTTTAAGGACAGAGAGTGTTTATTGTGGATCAGTGAAGGAATAGAGTGCTGAAATGCAAGACTGCGGAAGACACACGTTGAGCTTTCATTCTGCATGTCTAAATGATGACTCACAACAACAACACAGTGTGGTGTCTTGCTAAGCAAGCTGTTGCAAGTCTCCAGTGTCTCTATAGATTTTTAGAATTGGTCTGTCAAATTTCAGCTTAGTCTGTATGTGATTAATATTTCAGGCACTCTGACACACATTACTTTCGGTCCAAAACTGGCAATGTAGTCTGATAATGGATCTTCCAGCACTAGGGTCATTCCACAGAAGGTATCTTTGCCTTAGTAATGCCAGATCTTCTGCTTCCAAACCAGACAGTGTAGTGGATGATGAATGGTTTTACCAGAAGAATCCAGCTGCTTAATGCTGGCTAGAGAATTCTGATCAGGGTTATTCTTCCTGGATCTGCTCTCTCTACAGACAGTCCTAAACAGTTCTTCCCTTGCAGCTTCCAATTTCTTCCCCAGTCAGAGAAATTGTTATTCCCCTCTTCATCTCATATCCATAGGCTGAGGCATTAAGGTGGATGTCTCAAAAATTTTTTAGTCGACAAGACTGGAAATTCCCATTGTTTTTGTGAATAGTTGACAAATCCAAAAGGTTAAAGTCTCCTTGCAGAGATTGAGCATGGTGACAGCCAGCTGCCTTTTATGAGATTGCTTTGGAACTTCTCTGTCATTGGAGCACGTTTCAATTACAACTCAAGCTACACTTCTGGAAAGCGTCTGTGCTTCTAACCAAACGACCACTGAGAGCTCTCTTTATGCTTTCATGAAGCTATAGGTCATATACAGGTGTCCACAATTGATGTGGTCATTAGTTGGGTAGGCTTACTGGTTTTTTATGTGCTACTTTTCTGCCCAGCATCAGCCATAGTCTAAGTAAACATACACCTGATGGTAAAAAGAGGAGTTTGTCTAGTAGCTGAAGCCTTTGAGATGTGTGAGCCTTGTATTCATTTATTTCCCATCCTCATTACCCCTCCCCCCCAAGAGGTGTTTTACCTACTGTTCGCAGTAGAGGAACTAAAAGGACACGTGCTGAACAACAGTGTGCCCTTTTAGAAATACCTGCTCCTTGGTGCTATCACACTCATGTAACAACAGTGTGAATTCACGTAAGACTATATGTTTTGAATAGTCATGTTGCTGATTGTTAATCTGTTTTTACTGTTTAGAAGCTGCAGTATAAAAGCAAGACTTAATCCAACAAAGATTTGTTTGTTCTGAAGAGGACTTAAAACAAGGCAAGAAGAGATAGTAGATAAAGAGGATTATAGTTATGTGTCTTGTCCAGCCACATGGATATGGAAGTAGTTTTTTCTTGGTTGTTGGAACAGAGGGAGAGATATATTTTTAGTATTCTTTTTCCAATTAGCCTGAGCATACCACTCATTCATCTTAACTACTATCCTGCATCCTACAGTGATCACTATGAGATGCTTACAGTGAAAATTCTTGTGGCACCCTCATAGATTCTCTAGTAGAGTGAAGAAGACAAGAAGTAAAAGAGAGTGAATCCATGAAACCTGCAACAACTACAGTGGAGCCCCAGCTACTGTTAACAGGGACCACTACAGAGCTCATTAGCTCCAGCTGCCTATCTGAGCTCTTCATAACCAAAATAAGAAAATAGTTTTCTCTTAGGAAGGCAAAGAGACAAAAAGTAAACTTGTCTAGGAACAAGGTGTAGGTTTTCTTCATTAGGCAGGAGATAAGTGGAGGACAGGAAGAGTGTAGGAGGAGGCTCAGGAGGTGCAGGGAAGTGAAAGAGGTATTTACTATTTAGAAGTTGCAGGTTTAGTATTGAATGCCCTGAAATACACAGCGTTCCTCCTGAGGATTCAGAAGTCAATCTGGGATTTTTAAAATGAAGTAAAATTTATTTTCTGCTTTTTAGATGGCATTATTGTGTGATTTTTCAGTATTATGAAATTGAAACCATTGCTGTCTCTTGTCAGGACCTCTGGGAAAACTCTGTATGTGTGATAAGATTCTGTTTGTCAATGAATTGTAATTGATTTCACTATAAAACACAGACTATTTCTGACTTTATTGTCTTAGTGCCCCTTTACTCTTTCAAAAAAAAAAAACAAAACAAAACAAAAAAAACTTAAAAACCCTTAAGTACATCCCCCAGGCAGATGTGAATTCTGTAGAAGTGGTCAGAAAATCCATACATCCTTACCCAGGAAGACTGCATAGGTATAGTATGCCTCACTGATTTCAGGAGTTAGATAAAGTTCTGTGAGGGCTCTTCCTGTCAGCTGAATTATTCCAGATGGAAGGCAAATGCAATCTAGAAAGCTGAGAACTGATAACCAGTCTTCTAAGCAGTGGTGTGCTTAGAAGTTGAGGTGACTCTCTTCTGCCTGCAGTGAAAATGAAACTGAGGCCTAATGCATGTTTGCTTTTTATCTGAAACTTACCTGTGCATTTTATTTTGAACATAAAATTTCTTTTAATTCCAGACCTGTGCTGATAGACGTTCTGAAATCTCTAGGGGTCTTAGATACTCTAAACATGAATGAAGAACAATGTCAGATATTAATGTGAGTTTTTCGGTTCTCCAGATGTTGTAGGTGTGAGATACAAACACCATCATTTTTGAAAGACAAAGTGGAAGGGAGAAGGTACATCTCAAAACTTGTCCAGTTGATTTGTTTGGTAACTTCAGTTAGCTATACAGTTATAAATCAGTGAGATTTGGAGTCTCATATTTTATTTTATCATACTCTTTCATATAGAACAGCACATGCTTCGTGTTGATATTTATGCGAACATTTCTGTTGATTACATGTACTTAGAAACTCAAGTCATAGTACCATATAAATTAAAGTAACTAGCAGCAATTTTGCATTAGGACATGAGGTACTTCTTAGAAATGGTGTGAGTGAGTGGGTGTCAGAAGTGCTGCAAAAGTGGGCTCTAAAAATAACATGTTCTTACTGAAGATCTTTGAGTACAGATGGCAAATGTGTAAGCTGTTGGAGTCTGTAAGATGGACAACTCCTATCTAAAACAGTTATTGATTCCATATATGACTACATGAACGAACTTTTTTCACCAACTGATAAAAAAGAATTTTCTTGCTAAATTGGAACTAAAGTCACTACCTCAGTAAGTATGCCAAGATATATAATGAGAAATTCTATAATGGAATGGGAAGGGGAAGCTTGATAAGTATTATAAAAGAAATAATGAATTGACCATACAAATTCAGCTGAAGATTTTTAGTCCACTAAATTTGTGGTGAAATAAGACCTGTATCTACAGGGAGAGATTAGCAGCAGATGGCAGTGGTACACAGAAAAGCATTTCTTTAATTCTAAATTCCTTCAGGGTCTGTAGGATGAACTACTGGAAATTCTGGTAAGTGAAAAGTGGAAGGAAGGACATTTTATTATGAAAAGACATATCGCAGCATTCTTGACTAACAAAATGATGTATAAAATCAGTGCTTCCCTACAGTATAGGGCATGACTGAAGCTGATAAAGTGAGAAAGAAGAGACTCTACTAGTCATAGACTACATTATTTTGAGGGATGGCTGTTCAGCCAAGTAACTTCATTACGAGGTTGGAAATAGAAGCTGTGGGTGTATCTGGTGTCCATTTTCCTTCTATAAAGACTGTCTTCTCTTTCTACTCTCTTCATTTCACATTCCCTAGAGTGAAATCATCATCTCTGAAATCAAAGATATATTCCTATTGTCAGTATGTCATCTCTGATGCTGTTTTATAGAGAAAATAGATTTAGACTGTGGTCAGAAAGAAATGCTTTAAATGCCCAGGATACCAGAGTGCCATTCATTTTATGTTGGAGTATGCCTAAAAATGAAGGATATTCTCACAGCAGCTGCGGTAGTTGGATGCGTTGCACAGCAGTTGGATGGGATGCACCCATGGGTACTGAGGGAGCTGGCGGATGTTGTTGCCATGCCACTCTCCATCATCTTTGAAAAGATATGGAGAACTGGAGAGGTGCCTGAGGACTGGAAGAAAGCCAATGTCACTCCAGTCTTCAAGAAGGGCAAGAAGGAGGACATGGGGAACTATAGGCCAGGCAGCCTCACCTCCATCCCTGGAAAGGTGATGGAACAGTTGTTCTAGATGTCATCTCCAGACATATGGAAAAAAAAAAAAGAAGGTGATCAGGAGTAGCCAGCCTGGATTCACGAAGGGGAAATCCTGCTTAACCAATCTGATAGCCTTCTATGATGGAATGACTGGCTGGGTAGATGAGGGGAGAGCAGTGGACGTTGTGTACCTTGACTTCAGCAAGGCTTTTGACACTGTCTCCCATAACATCCTCCTAGAGAAGCTCAGGAAGTGTGGGTTAGACGAGCGGACAGTGAGGTAGACTGAGAACTGGCTGAAAGGCAGAGCTCAGAGGGTCGTCATCAGTGGCGTGGAGTCCAGTTGGGGGCCTGTGGCTAGTGGAGTCCCCCAGGGCTCAGTCCTGGGTCCCATCCTGTTCAAACTATTCGCCAATGACTTGAAAGAGGGGTTTGCTGATGATACCAAGCTGGGAGGAGTGGCTGACACACCTGAGGGCTGTGCTGCCATACAGAGAGATCTGGACAGGCTGGAGAGCTGGGCAGAGAGGAACCTCATGAGGTTCAACAAGGGCAAGTGCAGAGTCCTGCACCTAGGGGAAAAATAACCCTAGGCACCAGGACAAGCTGAGGGCTGACCTTCTGGAGAGCAGCTCTGCAGAGAAGCACCTGGGAGTGCTGCTGGATGACAAGTTGACCGTGAACCAGCAATGTGCCCTTGTGGCCAAGAAGGCCAATGGTCTCCTGGGGTGCACTTGATAGAGTGTTGCCAGCAGGTTGAGGGAGGTGATCCTGCCCCTCTACTCAGCCCTGGGGAGGCCTCATCTCAAATGCTGTGTCCAATTCTGGGCTCCCCACTACAAGAGAGACATGGAGCTACTGTAGAGTGTCCAGCATAGGGCTACAAAGATGATCAGAGGGCTGGAGCACCTGCCCTATGAGGAACGGCTGCGAGAGCTGGGCCTCTTTAGCCTGGGGAAGAGAAGCCTGAGGGGGGATCTTATCAATGTGTAAAAGTACCTGAAGGGAGGGTGTCAAGGGGACAGGGACAAACTCTTTTCAGTTGTCCCATGTGACAGGACAAGAGGCAATGGGCAGACACTGAAGCACAGGAAGTTCCTCCTAACCGCAAGGGGGAATTTCTTCCCTGTGAGAGTGACAGAGCACTGGCACAGGTTGCCCTGAGAGGTTGTGGAGTCTCCTTCTCTGGAGATCTTCAAGGCCTGCCTGGATGCAACCCTGTCTACCATGCTGTAGGTGACCCTGCTGAGCAGGGAGGTTGGACTAGATGATCTCCAGAGGTCCCTTCCAACCTTACTGATTCTATGATTCTATCATTCTATGATCTAAAAGATGAAATTCCACAGTGCCATAGATAATTCAGCCCATACATTCTGAAGAATCAATGTTACTGTGTGGTACAATAGATACGGATCTATTGTAATATGGTGGGAGAGGTCTTAATCCACTCTGTTAGGAAATATTAGAACCCTGAATCAAACTGAGTGAGGATTAATGACTTTTAAGTGAAATCACTAACTCCACCCTGTATATAAAGGAAAGGGACAGTATAGTGGAGTATAACATGGAGGAGCCTTAGAAACTTAAGTTACTCTAGTCAGAAGATCAGTTTTTGATATGCATGTCTGTGATTATGCTCAAGAAACACTGAAAACTCAGCATGTTCAAAGACAGTTTCTACAGAAAAAAATCATATAAAATAGATCGGCTTTAGAAAATTCTTTATTGCCAAAACCCAAGTTTAAATTTGTTGCAGTTTTGCTGATTGCAGTAGATGCAAAGAACACAACTGCTCCTTAAAAAAATGAAATATTAAAACAAAAATATTCAGTGGTTTTGCATTAAAATTCATTATAAACTTCATTTAATAAAAACTCAGTAAGATCAGTCTGATCTTGTCTTGGTTTCTTTTTATTGTTATTTTACATGACTTGAAGAGGGAACTTCAAGTACTTTTTTAAATGGATAGAAAGATCGTTGAGTTTCACTTAAACTTTTGTAAGTACCTTTAAAACCTCCATTAAAAAGCTATTTTTGTAATTTCTTACAGTACTACGCTTCTCCAAATCACAAAAGAAATCAGTGCCTCCTACACTGGCAGTAATAAAAAAGGTTTTACATATTGCAGACATTAGGGATTGATCTTTATAGCAACTCGTGGAGATAGGTATGCTAATTCTCTTCCCCTTCCCCCTGTGCCCTACTCTCTCCCTGTGTTTTACAAATAGAAAACTGAAGCAAAGGAGAAGAGGAAAATGGAAGTTACTAATTTTTTTGAGGCCAAATTAATCAGATGTTACCTGCGGCTGCCAGTAAAGTTGCACTGACCTTTATATTAGTGTAAATGATGACAAAAAGATTTATTTTGGGCAGCAGATTCTCAATCCTTGTATCCTTTGCAAATGAAAATGCTTTGATGCTTTTCTTGCTCATTCAGGGAATTAGTGATGGAACTAAGAACATAACCTGCTCTCAGTTCTGTATTTGTCCCATCACTTTTCTTTCCATCATTAAGTAGAATTATTTTCTCTCTCTCCATTGATGGCAGCATGGCAGCATTCCAATGTAGCTAAAAGGTATTTGTCTCTGCAAAGATACTGAATAGCTTCTTTTATGAAAAAAAAAAAACAAAATGTCAGGTTATTTGTAAGAGCCCTGAGGATATTAGAAAAGGAAGGAGCTGCTCTGAGTTTTTATCCTAGCCAGTGAGTCTGTGATATTATAAGGTTTCTCCATACCTGTGTAGTGGTGAAGAGACACTTCCAAGTGGTGGATGCCCTGAACTATACTTGTCTTTCACCTGGCTTCACCTGTGTAGGAACCTAGAATGTATGCTTTTTTCTCTGAGGGTTCTGTGCCCATTTCTGGAGACCTTTGGCCTGTCTTTCCTGTGCTTTGCATTTATTTTATGCCTGTGTAAATCTAAAGTGAAGGAGTTCATGCTACTCTGATTGTAGAGAATCAGGGCATGTATGCCACTTCCCTTAACTTGAAATTAAATGGATCGTTGCTTACATTTTTGATCCCTTGTGTGGGATCAAAAATGTGTCATAAATATCAGTTTTACCACTGTCAAAAACAGTTTTATAGTAGAGTTATTAAATATCACTGCTGCATAATGGGCAGAGGAGTGTCAGAAGGTTTATCAAAGTGAGGGCAAATCATGTAGGTGTGACTACATCAGTGGAACACTGGCAAGAGTAGTGCAGCAGTAGTGCAAGATACAGCTCAAGCTGTGTCTTTTAAGCATTATTTTATGCAGGCCCATGATTTTTAGACTGAAACATGTTTTGCCTACAGTCCCTTCTGTCTCTCGAAAGCTGCCAGAATACCCAGAACAGACTAGAAACAGGCTTTATACCTGTATGGCTTTACATCCTCTAATAGTAAAGTTCCCAGTTATCCATTCGCCACACAGTGTTCACTACAGGAGAAATGGGAAGTGGGAATCTTTGCTTGAGTTAATACCTGACCCAGAGAATGAAGTTAAGGTTTTTATGACCAAGTGGTGATTTGGTCATAGAAATGGTATGATTCGTATGTGGACATCAGCAGATTTTGGCCTCTAAATCTGAACTAGTTCTGTGGACTACCTTAATAATCAGTGAAGAGAAACAATGTTTCTGGGCATTTATAGATAAAATCCTGTGTGTATTAGCATGTGTGTGCGCATGCACAAATTCAGTACTGAAACCCTTTTATATTCTTCCATTACTAATGGGAAATGGCCTTGATCTATATGAGGCAACTGGAAAATACTAATACCATAGTATCCTAAACTGTAGAAGACAAACAGATACAACTTGTTCATTAATAAGGTGGTCAGAAATCACAGAAAGCTTTGTCTTACTGCTTTCTTCCAAATCTCCTATCCTGCAGTGGTTTCCAGGCATCTTAGTCTTATTAGTGTGACCAAAGCCATATAGGCCTATATCATCTACAGTGTTTATTAATGTTTTGCTTATCTACTGTGAATATTGATTTAACCTATTTCTAAGGTTATCTTACAGTGTTTAATAAGCTGAGGCCTATTAAATGAGTTAAGGTAGCATGATAGGTCTACCTCAGCCACACAACACTCCAAACCTCCAAGTCTTTTTGGGAAAGACTTAAGCAAAGATGCCAACACTAATTATTCTTCTATGAAAACATACCTCTGGTTTCTTGTCAGATCAGCTTTGCATCTTTTTTTTTTACCTTGAAAAGCATAGATTTGGGGACTGAAGATACGACGCTGTGAGCTGAACTCTAAAAGTGAAGTTGAGTGCTACTGCTCTGTTGGGTTATAGAAACTGGTACTCAGAGGAAGGGAGCTTTATATTGTTCTAATAAAAACTTGAATTACTAGCAAGTATTACAAAATTCCAGCTGTTCTGCAAGAAGAGATGACCAGGAACATACTGCGAAGTTGCCTGTAATACAGATTTTATGTTAAAGCTCTGAAATTTAGCTTTTGAACCATACTATTATAATCTGTTGCCTCAGATTTTAGCTTTTTCATACTACTTTTCCTGTATCTCATACCCTGTCGTCCATTTCAGACTGTAGCTGCAAAAAGTCTTTTCCCATTCTTATGTCTGTGCATCACTATTTTGGGATATCAGCATTGGTTTCCAAATAGCTCTAATTTCAAGATCCACCTGTCTCCATTCCTGCCTTCCTTCTCTCTGTACACACACAGCAGGATCTTAAACCCTTAAGATTTCTTCCCGCTTTTGTCATTTCTGCATTCCAAGTCTCTTTCTTCTTCTTGCTCTATATTTTTAGTTTGAACAGCCTCGTAGTGCACATTTAGCTCCAGCTGTTTCACAAGGAAGTAAAAATCGCCATTTTAGTTTATGATGACTTAATTTGTAGTAGCTCTGTATTTTGTTTTTTCTGATACCTCTACACTGTAAACATTCAAGGCACTTTTACTGACTTGTTTATCATAAACTGAACAATGCTAAAAGTATGGTGTAATAATACTAGATATAAACATTAGTGCTGGCAGAATTTTTTAACATTAGCTCGGTTGTTTTGCTTTCCTCTTGTATCTTGGGCATTGGAGTACGTCCTGTACCCACGTGCACAGCGTTGTCTCCGTTGCAGTGGTGTAGTTTGTTCTGCTGCGCCGGGGGGACAGCAGACAAGATTGCAGCTCTCCCTGGCTCCAGGTACCGTGCTTGCTGTGCGGTGCTAGTGCATGTTCTTTGTTATTTGTGTGCGCCTGTTCAACCCAGGAGAGACTGCTCTGTCAAACCTGTCAGTAAAATGTAAACGATTGAACACATTTTACTTTTAATCAGAGCAGCCCACAATACTGTATAAAAGTAACAGAAAATAGGAGATTAACAGGAATACAGGAATAAAGCAGGGGCATGACCACACTGTTGCACTAGCCAGTTCTAATAGCTATAATTTTACAACAGTATGAAAGCAAATTACGGAAGACACAGTGGACTAAATTAACCCTAGGTGTAACTGTTGTCTTTAACAGAGTTGGATGAGGGTGAACCTGATGAATATGGTCCTTTCTCTGCAATGAAACTACATCTTTACACATGCTCTGAGAGGAGCTTGTTCATTTTACTGTTTATTTGGATTTCACATTTACACCTAGCAACAATTGTATGCTGTGGTGGCTGGTAAGCAGTCCATTCAAGTCGTGAGTGGACACAACATAACTCAGATACATAAACTGAGCATATATATAAACTTTCTGCTGAATTAGAATTGTCTTCTCTTATATAGTTCTTCTTAGGCTAGTAAGAAAAAACCTTATTAAATATTTTTGTGTTTGTGCAGCATTTTTGTGTTGGGTGAAGACAAATTAGTTGTAAGCGAAGATAAGTCAAACGTCTGAGATTTGCAGCTGAGAAGCTTTAGTCATTTTCGTCTCTTCTGAGTAGTAATGCTCTTGTGGAGATTTAGCTTCTGTAAAAGTTAGGTCTTCTGCGTTTCCAAGCCTCTTCCCTCGGCTGGTAGTTTCATTGTTCCAGGGGAACATAGCCGTCAAAGAAGGTCATTGCTGCAAAGGGGACGGCAGCCTCTCAAGTAGCAAAGGCCAATCCTACAGAGAGTTTGGAGGAACATGGCAATGACCTTCAACAGGACTCTGAAATCGGTGGGGAGTTTGCACAAAGAGCAGCGTGCCACAAAGATGCATTCACAGTGACTTGCATTGCAATGGGAGTTTATTCACAATATGTGTTTTCCGTTCTTGGAGGCAATGAGGAGATGCAGTAATCAAGCCTGGAGGTCACACACGTGTGGATCATTGCTGCCAAGCCTGTGTCTAACAGGTGCTGGATAGAAGTATGTTTTTCAGTACTTCCTGCAGCAAAATGTTAATGTTTAGTAGAGTGGCAGAATTTCTTCATTTTGTCATTGTCTTATGAGTGAAGAGGAAGAAACAGTGGTTTGACGGAATAGAGGAATAGTTCTTTTGTCCTGTGCATCCTGTACATCCGAAGGGTGCACAATTTCCATGTGTACAGACTGAGGTTTGTGTGTTCCCCAGCTTGCTCATAGGATGACCGTTTTTTACTAGATGATTAAGAACATATTTTTAAGACCTATGATTTAAATACAACTCCTATTATTCAAACCTGTGTAACTAAAGAACATCAGTCTTCTGTAGCCTTATTGCTTTCTTTGCTTTCTGCACTGTTTCTTTCCTTTAACTTTTCATTAGCTTGAAAATAACACAGAGTATTTCCATTGAACTCACTGGTGCTTAAGAAAAAAAAATGTCTATTAAAAACATCTATAGCTTTTCCTAAAGGCAAAAAGAGAAGATTTGGTGCTCATAAGCCTGTCTGACAGTTAGACTAACTGTTTTGTACAGTTTCCATGTCATACTCTTAAAATACTTTTGCACAGAACAGCTAGCAAGACCTTGAAGAATTAGTCAAAATCTCATTTCTGTTGGCCATTTATTGCCACACACAGGGAAGTAAAAGAAGAAAACCCACCACCACCAGCACCACTAATGCTACTGTAGTATGTTGTGAGTATTGCTGCACTGGCACTTACGTTGGTAGCAGTAAGCAAATCACTTATTTTAAAGTATTTGCAAGCCCTTTTGATTTTTATAGGCAGTCTAACAATCCTTTATTTATCATACATGTTGAAAGCCAGGAGAGAGAACTTCTTTTGGGAAGAAGTACTGGTTGTTTCCTGCTGCTGTGTTCAAAAAACCACTTTGCTAACTTAAGCACTTAACTGTAGCACCTGTGTGCAAATTGTCACCATCTTTGTGTCCCTCTCTAGACAATGGAAGGAGACTGATAACAGTCTCTTTTCAGAAGACAATTTAGTCTTTCCCTAGAGCTGAATTTTCTCCGAAGATGCCTGTCTTTCCCTTTGCTTATAGAGGACTCAAATGCAGCAGCTAAACTTCTGAAGCTAAAGGAGAGAAATCCAGACACTTGTTTGCATAAGTAAGACAACATTCAAAATGTAGCTAAGTCTATTGTTTCCTTTCTAAAAGAAGCAAATACTAGCCATTGCCAGAGGAGGATCAGCGTGCACATGCACTTCCACTATTATATGCAAGGCATGTTATGTACTACAGGACAGAGTTGAATGCCAAAAAGAGGTGGGTGGGTTGTACCTTTTACTTTTCTCCTGATAATAATTTCAGTCATTGCATCCTGCTTGGCTTCTGCAATTAATCTGTGTTTTACAAGAAGCAAAGCAATTTGAATGTATAAGTATTGCAGAGAAACATTATTTTTGTTCCCATCATATCTTCCTTCTGCTTATATTGGTTGTTGTTAAATGATTTGACTTGAGGATCTTGAATCCTCTTTGTGCCAATACACATATTGCAGTTTATTACAACATCTTTATGTGTCGGTAGAACAATTAAGGGTTGCTCAGAAAATAAGTTTTCACACTGATTTTCTACTCTAGCCAGTCCTGACTTAAAAGAACACAATCTTTTGTCACTGATGCAGATAGTTCTTTCATCTTTACTAATGAGTGGAAACAATGTTATCACCTCCCCTCTCAGCCCCTAGGACTTGAAGAGGCAATCCAGTGCCAGTAGCAATGCCAGGTAAACAGAATTGCTGTGGTTCCACAGGAACCAGGCAAATTGGCAAACTGGATCCATGAACAATTCTCTCTGCAAGATGAAGGAAGTCCCATTATCCTGATGGGCAATGGAACAGTCCAGAGCAAGTCTAGGAGTGAAAACCACGTAGCGGTTATCATGTCTGCTTTACATGCTGAAGGTCCTGGGTTCAAGCCCCAGTGGAACCAGCACTAGGAAGTCTTTGGGAGGTTGGACTAGATGATCTCCAGAAGTCCCTTCCAGCCTTCCTGATTCTGTGTCATGCAGATCCTGTGTGTGTGCGCTTCTGTTAGTCCTCTGACAATACAAGTACTGGCCATTTTTAATTTCTCAGTTCTCTAATTTCAATGGCAGGATTTTATTTTAACATAAACTGGAAACTGAGGAAAGATTTCCAGATTTGGCCTGTGTTGATGAGATGAACATAATTGCTGTACATGCATTTTACTGGATTTACAGGTAACTTCCTCACCGAAAGTATTGCTAGCAGAGGTCTAGCAGAGGTTATCTATGTTATTATTAAAATAGACAGATGAACAGTATTTGGTATGTATTAAAATTTGTTAGTTTGACAGGGAAACTTCTAGGGATCCTCTCAGGCTAATTTAATCAAATAATACAAGTGTGGGAAAATAAGCTTCTGTAAAACCTAAAATTAAAAGTTCAGACTTAATCTCCTAAAAGATTATATTAGCTTAGAAACTCTTGAGATACAGTGTTTGCTAGTACAGGAAAACATGAACTGAAACGTAGAACTGATGGAGTCTTTTTTCATTGTTCAGTGTAGAAACACAAATATAGAAACAAAATCTACGATGTGATCCAAAGCATTATTTACTACTTCTAATAATTACTGCATGTGTAGCTAACTTGTAAGTGTTCCAAGTAATGCAGGTAACATTTTTCTTTTAATCTGGTAATAAACCATGAATATGTTTTGAGAAACAGGAAAATGGAAGTACCAAAATCAGCTGTAACAGCGCTCTGTGTGTTGAGTGACAGTTGTCAAAAACACCTCATGGCATCTTGGTATTATGTTATATTTCTGTTACATCTCATTGGCTTGTCTATAAAAATAAAGCTTGGAGACAATTAAGTACAACTGCTGAGGAGTTCAATAGCAAACCCAAAAGAATAATAAAACTGTTTTTAAGTCAATAGCTTAAAGGAAACAGCTGTACAAGAACAGTGACTTTTGAAACACAGTGGATCTTGACAGAAGCTCAGATCCCTTATATTTCAGTCTTGTTCATTTGTCAACATAACGGCAAGATAACATCTTAGGGGATTAAATAGACTCCAGAGCTAAAAATACAGTTTGACACTTCTTGTAGACATATGATAAGTCTACACAAAGAATGTATTGGTATTCTTTTCATCTGTGAAAAAATCCATTTTCAAGAGAGGCTGAATACTATTATTTGAGTTTAGATTCAATCAGTGTAGCATTATTACCTTCAAATAATTTTAACCAGATGTTGCTACATTTTTCATCTTCTGGAGTTTTACAAACACAGATGGCAAAGAAGTCATGTATGAAATATTTTTAAATAAAACCTTTAATTAATATTTAGAAACTATTTTGCAGTTGGTCTAATTTCTGAAACTGTTTATCTAATTTCTTAAACTGTGTGCCCTAATTAGATGTGAACGATTGTCTTAGCTTTGTTTAGTGTTCAATGAATGCAGGATTGATATCCTTTTACGAATTCTTTATCTCATATGTATTTCCCAGCGTCTTTATAGCCTACCTGTTCCTAAATAGACCATGCAGATTCCATTTGTGCTGTATGTGTTATACATTGTTCACTAGGAACAAATGACAGACACCAAGAATATCAAATCTGTAATGTACATCAGACAGCTCTGATGACAGTATAATAAACTGCCACAGGAAAGTCTGAATGCCTGGTTATGTGGCAGAATCTAAAAGAACAATTACATCTTTGGGTTAAACGCTTTCTTCATGAGGTGGATATAAAATAATGATCTTTCTTGCCATACGTTTACGTTGGTTACAGGAGCTGTGTAACGGAGAGCAGAATTTATCCCTTTCATCCTTTTTTCATAGTAACTTTCTATTGCTTTTTGCAAGATAAAAATCCTCAGATTTTTATCTCAGTCAGAATTTCTGTTAACCCTCAGAAATGAGCAGAAGATATTTTTGGATCCTCTGTGAATCATAAATTACTCCATCTTTCTTTTGGTCTGGCAAACACATTTCTGTTGCCATGTATAAAAGAGCTAAAGCCTCTCTTTCATATCAAACATTACGAGGTTAACTTTGTGAAGGGCAGTTCTACACTAAGATATATACTACTTTTCATGCATGGACAACCTCTTGGATTTTTATGGGAAGTGTCTCGCACCAACTTTCTTCCATCTTGATGTCCCAAGCCCTACTTCGATTACATGCTGCAGCATCTTGTTATTAACATTGCCAACACAGAGAAGAAAAGATGAACGAAGTCTTCAGCAAGCCATAGCTAAGCCTCACGGTTCTAGAGCTGTGAGCTTCACTGACCTAGAGGTGTGAAGTGTCTACGATGAATCCTACATATTTATCGATAATCGGAGCTAGAGATGTAACAGGTCACACCCTTTGCCTGGCTGATCTGCGGCAGATTGGTACGATAATGAGGTCTTGAGGAAGGGAGCAAAGTTAAATAGAGTGAACACTGAGGCTGAATGAGAACTTGGATGACTGTACGAGCAGAAAGGCAAAAACGTGATCTGAAGCTTTTACTGTCCTCCCGTGCCCAGGTCTCAGACTTAGAGCAGTACATCTAGACTAGGGATCTGAGCAAGAAATAGTGTTACTACAGAAAATTATTTAAAGTACAGTTCACATTAAACTGTTTTTCAGCTAGAAGAGAAATTCCATCTGTCTATAGAGAGAACTCCAGAAAAAAATAATGCATATCCAAAATGTGCCCATAACTTGATATTTACTGTGGCAAAAATGCCAAAATCTCCAGTATTGCAAACAGACACAACTGTCTGAGAAAGTTCATTTTAGCTCACATAGCTATAAAGAAAAGGCCCGAGATAAATAGATTTTGTTCATTTGCTTTCCGTAACATTTCTGCAGCGTTATTACTGTTTGCCTAGCTCTGTTCTTGCATCCTGCAGGAGCTGCGCAGCAGAAAGTGCTTATTGCCATGACGATAGGACAGGGGTCAAACAGAAGTGTAGCAATGAACCTGCTGTGGCCATGCTGAACTTCTTAAAGTTTCCTCTTCACTTTTTTTCTGCCGTCCTGCAGCTGGAGACTACCGTCACACACCTGAGGCAGCAGATTGGCTCACATGAACACTCTCCATCCATTTCTGTGCAAAGTCATCTGGCTTAGCTTAAAATGTTGCTAAATCTTCATTGTTTTGATCTGATAAAGCTAACTACAGGTTTTCAACTCCTTAATTCTTTTCATAAATAGAAAAGGTCACAAAACAATAGACACCATAGAGATCTGCTGCGGGTTGTGTTCCTCTTGACAGTTTAATCTATTTCTAATCATTGTGCCATAATATTTATTGTTAGATTTTTTAATTTATAGTGCAATTAATGAAAATTTAAAAGCTACAGGACTTTTTCAAGCTGGAATTTTGTTGCTATCACGCTACTAACTAGAAGGAAAAAAAAATCTTTGCAAATGAATTATCTTTGAAACTTCTATAAAACTGCTAAAATAATTATCGTTAACGGATTTTCTCTGAAACGGAACACATTTGTACAGTGTATGCTAATAAAGACACTGCAAAAATTAAAAAGTCAAAAACCTTTTGGTCAGAAAAAATACAAAGAATCTAAAATGTGAAAGAAGGCAAAGGATTGAAAAAGGTGATTTTGAGACTCATGCATGTCAATTCCAGATTTCTTGCTCAAAAATTTAGATTAAAAATTCTCACACATAAACTAATCAAATACTTAAGCAACAGTTATAAAAACAAAAATGAGCAGAGGTAAAATGTATGTTAATATCATTTTAATATTTTCCCACAGTAGAATGTATATTTTAAAATATGTTAGTGATAGAATCCATGTATATACTGTTTGTGCTTGTGGTGCATTTCACTGAAAAATAACATGTATGTATACGTACTATATATTTAGGATGTCATATAAAATCTTTGGCACATAAATGCCCTTTATAACTAGCACCCTCCATAAATACCAAATTTTCAGTATTCAAATAATAACTCTTGTTACATTACAGCTAGAAACAGGTGTGCAGATACACCTTCCTTTTTTTTTTTTTTTTGTTTTTTTGTTTTTTTAGTTTTTTTTCAGTTTTTCATCTCTGAGTGGCTATTTTCTTGTTTCATTTTCCATCAGAACCTTCAGATTATTGAAAGCTTTCAGGATCCTTCTTAAACCTTGTTCTTCTGTGTTTAGGATTCAGGAGATCATAGTATAATCTGGAAAAGTCTATATACACTGCATTTTTTGCACCTTGACTTCATGAGAAATACTTCATACTAGCTCTAAGAACATACCAATTCCAGCTAATCTATAGCTGTAATCATATTTAATTCTTCATCTATTACAACACTTTCTTGCCAGTATTCAAGGAGGATGTGCGTTTTTAATATCAATATTTATGAATATTACTGATTTTCAAGCAAAATATAGTATCTTTATATAAAAATGAACTTAAAAAAATCTGTTCCAATTTCTTAAGCCAACTTGAATTGATATAGACTTGAGATTCCAATGTAAGTGGCAAGATAAATCAGGGAATCGATATTCCAGTTTTATGCATGAAATGCACACCATTTACATTTGTCATTTGTGCTTGAAGGTATACCACATGACCTCCGCTAGATAGTCATTAAACTAACAGTATAAATCTTAGATTAATATGTACCTGTTACAGATGCAAGCACATTAGTATTAGCTTAGGTTTTCCACTGTCTTTGAAGACTGGAGGTGGGATGGCATTGTCAAGTACAATGTCATAGTGATCTGATATAATCGGACTAGTCAGTCCTGGCCTATCTAATACTAAAACGCATTTTTCCGGGCAAGTTACTAGCAATTATTAACAATGGGAACTCAGAGACTTTGGAACTTAAGTTTATGAGTCTGATTTAAAGATGATCCATCTTAGTCAAGGCACGGAGGATGAGATTTCCATAAAGTCTGTATTTGGTAAAGAAAGATTATAGCTTAAATCTATAAATTATCCAGAAGTATGTAATTTCTTTACCTAGTATTGCAATAGTGGATATCCAATAAAAATAGTAGCTTTATCTTTTCACAGATGAGGAGAGTTTTCTGTCTCTTACTCTTGAGAACATGACATTGTTTGTTGTTATTGTGAGACACAGATTTTTTATTCTTTTTTTTGTTTATGCTTAGTCATTAGGAAGCTTTTTGTTTCTCATTTATCAAGAAAAAGTGCGGCTATGCTAAACTGCAAGCTGGGCTCCACAGGGGCATCTTACATTTTCCCAAGTTACAGTGGTTCCCTCCTTGTAATATGATAATAGGGCCAAGGGCTGAACAGCACTTTCAGAAAAGCCAAATGTCAATGCTCCTGAGATATCTTAATATCATAAGTGAAATGTATATAAACTTAGATAGGATGAGTGAAAATAGAGGTGATTTTAAGTCGTATACTATAGCTAATCCAAGCATGTAAATATAACTTGCATTCAATTTCCTGAGAACTCTGGGGAGAAAAGTCAGCATTACTTCATCAGTACAAGTAAAGCAGCTGATCTGGCTTGAAGAAAAGGGGTGGCTTAACAAAACAGTCAGAAGAAACAGATAAAGCATTTGAAACTTGTATTTTATATTAGTTAGAGGCAGAAAGGTCAAAGCTTAGGAAAGGCAAAAGAAGGAAGTCCTGTTACTCTCCAAGGCATTATGCTAAATGTAAAATAGCTTACCAGTGTTGCTGGAAGCTGCTTACCAACATTATTAGTACAGGATTTTGAAATGATTAGAGAACATTCATTATTATTTTATAGAGAGAGAAAGAATGTTAGATACTGATTATAAACCTTCTAAAAGCTATGGAATGAGAAAAGGAGGTAGTCTAAGCAAGATGTTGAAGACAACTGGTTTTCAACTAAATACCAGCCAGGAAATTTCAACAGAAGGTGCACAGTCTTATGCAAAACACTGATTAAAATGCTTAATCAAGTAAGCTGAGATGACAAACAGGACCAGCTGTAGAGCAAAGATTGTGCCATATCAGCTGTGCACGCAGTATGGCTTAAACTTGAGAGCTGTCCACATGAGAAGTAATAATTGATCAAAAATTATTGTTCAAAGGAGAATCTGATGAAAAATATCTGCTTTACACCACGCTGATAAAACAGCGTTTTTTAATTTGTAACATCTGAACTTTTAAGAAAAGCCACTTCCCTTTCATTTAAAGTTGATCACCTTGAGATTTTCCTTTTTCCAAGAATAAGCTAGTTGGCTTTACAGTGTGTCTGTTGTATGAATATGAATAAGGTAAAAGTACATTTTAGTAAGTGAGCATTAGTTGACTTCATACAGCTTTGTGTGTAGACAGCAGATAACAAGTAAGCATGTCAAACAAATGGTGAGTAACTGGAACCGTGATCTAATGTTCTTTGCTCTCTTCCAAATGTTATCAATCCTGCGTCCCCATGGGATGAACATTTGCAGACAAATAGTGATGTGTATGAAGCCAGCAAAGAAAACCTGAAAGAAATCTTGATTCTATGTTTACATAAGAGAGATTGAATTTCAGATGAAAGGGTTAGTAACAACTGAGCATTTAAAATTCTGTTCTCAAAGGGCTTAAACTGGAGCAAAGTTCCTTCTGTTCTCTTTGAATATTCTATTTCCCTAGAGGTCGTGGTGCTCTTTCACTCCTGTTGAACTAAGGCAGCAAAAATCCCATGTTCTGCCTATGCTCAGGTAGCTACACATTTTGGTTAAAGAATTCTATTTTCTAGAGTCAAGGGATGCAAGAGAGTAGTGTTTACTTAAAGTCATTTCTAGCTATACTTGACTTAGCTGGCAAAAACAAGTATCTGCTTTCTGTCAAATTGACTGTGGATCATCTTTCAGCCCAAGTCCAGAAAGAAGTATAAAATGCTATCTCTGGAGTTACAGCAATTCCTCTTAGATCCAGTCTTGCTGCATCTCTTTTCCAAAGTCCCACTAGTAACTTGACTAGCGTCAAAACTCTTGAACTCTAGTCAAGTTACTAGAGGACTTTGAAAAAGAGATGCAGCAAGAGTTTTTAATAAACCATTAGCCCCTGTGTCCCTTCAGTATTCTTTCTGAAGAAAACTATGAAACATTTTCAATTGTACCCATTAATGTTAACCAGTTGTCTTTGACTTTTGATATTTATTATACAACAAAGTATCAATATGCTCTGTTGCCAAAAACTGTTATTTTAAAATGATATTTTATTTGGATTCTGCAGTAGTGGGAATTTTATTGGAAAACCTTGGAATTACAAGAGAGTTATCTTTCAGTTAATTTCTGGGCATTGTATTTGGTGGGAAATCTTTGAAAACATGAACCTTAAACACTGAATGTAACTGAAAGAAACTTAAATATGTTGTCTTAATTTGATATTTCTGAACCAACTACATGACCTTATGGGAATAGCAATACCACTATACTTGAAACATTAAATGCCTCCAATATTATGACTCTTCTGCAGAGACAAAATAAATGATGATCTCTATTTTCTGAACCATTAGTCCCAAAATGTCCCTGTTCACGGATTAGAAACATACTTCATTTTGTACTTTTCTTTCAGCACTGAGAATACACTGAACAATCCTAATATAGTTTAAGAAAAATTGTTACTTCTCTGCTCTCTGAAAACATAGTGCATTCTATTTGTACCATTCTAACGAGCATTTTTACATTTTTCTTATGATTTTAGCTGTATAAATATTGTGTGTCTGAAATGTAACTAAAGAAGAAAATCTGACACAAAGATAATTGATTGACTTTTTCAGATCCAAATAGTTCTTCTTCCAAATAGCAAATAAGGTTTATGTCATTTGAAAGAATCTGGAGAATTTCCCATGTTGAGTTGGGACTAGTGCTAACAGAACCTTCCACTTACAATCTTTACCCTGAAAGTCAGATCAAAATCATTTTTTTAAAAGATCATGCTTGTGCCTCAAGTGTGGAATTGCCCTGTAAATGTTAAACATCGCTTAACAGAAAGATTTCTAAATTGGCCTAATGGTTTATTTTCTCAGTGGAGTTGTAGCTTCAATTCACAAGGATAATTGAAAACAACAGTGACATTGCACAGAAATTTGGCAAAAGACAAAGAGTTGAGCAGAAAATTCATTTAGTTGTATAATCCCATCATATGATAAGAAAATATTATAAAGAGCCATGGGAAGTTGTGTCAGAAGTGTTTCATGGATTTCTGCACTATTTTTATTAGTAGTTTTCATTTTCTGATTACTGTTTCCAGAAACTATGAGAAACTTGCTTTGAGCAGAATTATTCTCATCCTTACTTATGAGTGAAAATACAGACAGATACTTAGCTTGATTTGCTATGAAAGTAGAACAGGAAAGACCAAGTAAATCATAGAATAGAAACATAGAATCATGGAATCAGTAAGGTTGGAAGGGACCTCTGGAGATCATCTAGTCCAACCTCCCTGCTCAGCAGGGTCACCTACAGCATGGTAGACAGGGTTGCATCCAGGCGGGCCTTGAAGATCTCCAGAGAAGGAGACTCCACAACCTCTCTGGGCAACCTGCTCCAGTGCTCCGTCACTCTCACAGGGAAGAAATTCCCCCTCACGGTCAGGAGGAACTTCCTGTGCTTCAGTTTCTGCCCATTGCCTCTTGTCCTGTCACATGGGACAACTGAAAAGAGTTTGTCCCTGTCCCCTTGACACCCTCCCTTCAGGTACTTATACACATTGATAAGATCCCCCCTCAGTCTTCTCTTCCCCAGGCTAAAGAGGCCCAGCTCTCACAGCCGTTCCTCATAGGGCAGGTGCCCCCTGATCATCTTTGTAGCCCTATGCTGGACTCTCTCCAGTAGCTCCATGTCTCTCTTGTAGTGGGGAGCCCAGAACTGGACACAGGACTCGAGATGAGGCCTCCCCAGGGCTGAGTAGAGGGGCAGGATCACCTCCCTCAGCCTGCTGGCAACACTCTTCTTAATGCACCCCAGGAGACCATTGGCCTTCTTGGCCACAAGGGCACATTGCTGGTTCATGGCCAACTTGTCATCCAGCAGCACTCCCAGGTCTTTCTCTGCAGAGCTGCTCTCCAGCAGGTCAGCCCCCAGCTTGTCCTGGTGCCTACGGTTATTTTTCCCCTAGGTGTGGGACCCTGCGCTTGCCCTTGTTGAACCTCATGAGGTTCCTCTCCGCCCAACTCTCCAGCCTGTCCAGGTCTCTCTGAATGGCAGCACAGCTCTCAGGTGTATCAGCCCCTCCTCCCAGCTTGGTATCATCAGCAAATTTGCTGAGGAGGCACTCTGTCCCCTCATCCAGGTCATTGATGAAGAAGTTGAACAGGATGGGACCCAGCACTGAGAGCAAGTGTAAAGCTTCTGTTTCTTCTTCTGAAGCTGTGGCTTCTTTATGCCAGTCACTACACAGAAGAGAATGTGGATTGAAACTGCTCTGACTTTTCAGTGTATCACAGATCTGAATCAATTTGCAGCAAGGTGTCAGATTTTCCTTTGATCAGGTTCTGTGTTCTAGCAAGAGGAAGCAGATCCTGCTACAGGTCTTGCTACAGAGAGTAGCCTTTGTGCCTGTTTCAGGTCATTGGGAACTCCCAGGTTCAGATCATTCTCCAGTGGCTTATTTCCTGGATGTGAGAGAAAATGGTGAAAGGCAGCGGATGAGCATCCAAGCTTGGAACTGCAGCCTTCATTTGAATTGATGAATTCGTTCTCATTTTGATCAAACGGATTGTACATGAACTACAGAGTGAACACATCAGCAGAGATGTTGAAGGATGTTTTTATGCTGCTTACTATAGTTACCACATGCTGTTAATCAAGAACACATTGCGTAACGTGAATGTGATTCCCAAGAATCAAGTGGTAAAATGGACCTATTATCTTTTATCTCCCATTGACTTAGCCCTCTCTACATGAAAATACTTCCTCAGTAGTCACTAAATAAGAGTTATATGGAGAAGAAAACTGAAAACCACAAAGTATTCAATAATGATTTTCTACTGTCACAAAAGTTTCTTCTTCTTTCACTCCCTTTACTGCATAGAATCACCCTAATACTACGTTCTCTCTGCAAGTAATGCCTATAAACTTGTTGTTCTCTTATACATTAGCTCATGAAATATAATTAAATGTACTAGGGCAAGGGAAAGACAGGTGAAGAGACACCAAATGGCATATTTATTGTCATTTGTGAACATCAGATTTTTTTTCTGAAAAGCAAGAGCTTCAAAACTACAACTGTCAGAGAAGCAAATGATGACCTTCTGACACATGAAAGCACAGAGAAGCCATGGATAGTTGCAGTGACAGTTTACGCTCACAGTTTGTGTGCCTCTTTCCTTAAGGGTGTCATGATACGAATACAAATGATGCCCCTGCCCAAGAGTACCAGTTACTAAACTGTGCAGAAAGCTGTCTGTATCTGTTACAACGCATGAATTTATGTAAGTCTTACTGAGGAAGTACTGTTAAAAGAAGATAGCCATGAACTTTAAATCTGAGCAGTCAAAATCTTTCTCTGGTGAATATGTCTTGCAGGGGTCCCTCCATATGCTGAGAATTGACAGTCTTTAAATATATACCGAGGCTGGTAGCTTGCGCCACAGAAGCGACTCCGGAGTTACAGTACTATCTAGGTACAAGACTGCAATTTACTGAGATGAAATTTTGTCATGGAAGTTGAAGAGCGTGATCTTAAAGGCCCTATCTTTAAACATTTAAGATTTCTGTTTGCAAAATTCATGAGAACTTTTTTTAGAGACATAAGTACTATTTGTGGGCATACCCAGGATTATTGGCAGTCTGGCCAGAACAACTCAGCATCTATCTTGTATGTAAGCCAAATCAAACCAGATTTTTCTTTACTGCTGATAGTGAGCTTGTAAAGATGTATGTCTGCTAGAAGACCCACCAATTGAAATTGTTACCTGTGAGTTCAAAATTTTGCTTAGGTTAGGACTTAGCCTCAGAGAATGATTCACAGCTTCGTTATTGTGTGCCACCATTTGAAAGATAATTTCATATATGCCGAAACAGACTCCTGTGCTTATGTGATGTGACTGTACGGTTGGGAGCCAGGAACCTGCACATTCCTGTAGGTGCATTGCAAAAATGCTCACTTTTCTTTAGCATTCCAAAATGTTATGGCTCCCACCCTAACTTAAAACGCTACTACCTGCATTTGCATACAAACCTAGCAGTTAGTTCACTAACTTGGGAAATAAGAGACCTGGGTTCCAGGCCCTCTCAGCACAAACACATCTCGAGTCTGTTCTCCTTTCCTTCTAGGTAGCAAAGGTTATTTATATTCTAGTAGCACACTATATAGCTAGGTGTATAAGATTCATAGGCAGAGTAAAGGAGGACAGATTATGAGGGAGTCCAGTTCTGAAGCTGAAAGGGTCCTGCAGGTTGATTCTCACTCTCGGCACTTGGAGTGCATTTTGTAGTCAATTCAGTGGATAAAACCTATAATACTAGTTAACCTCTAGGACTGGGAGATCAAAGGCTAAAAAGGGTGAATCCCACTTGAGTGCTTTAAACAGAAACCTACTCTGCAAAAGGGAACCAGTGCTTCTTTTTCGCTGTCCCTCAGAGAGTTCTACATTTTTACTCTCAAAAATACAGAAACGCCTACTGTGGAGACCTAAATCAAACACCTGGTCAAGTACATGTCTGTATCTAGTGTTTTTTGTCGGCTGATTCTGCTCACCTTCCTGCTGAACATAACAGTGAATTGGATCACCATTTTGTGATACAACTCGTTCATTCTTTAGAACCCTTCGTCCATCCTTCGTCCCTCCCAGACCTGTGTAAGTGCCTTGGATTCACTTGGGTTGTCTGTGTGAATCAGCCTGCTGAGGACAAGAGCCTAATTTTTAGTCACAGGATGTGTGAATATGGCCTTTTGCATCTGCTGAGCCCTCATCCCTTAAGAGCCATCACCTATTTCATTAACTGAATTAATGAAACTTTGATGAGTAACACTAAGCAATGTAGAAAACTTGGCTGGGATTCATGTTACCAGACTTTCAACATCAGCAGTGTAAACATCTGTTTCTGGCGGTCCCTGTTCTAGAGCAAAGAGAAAGAGGTACATCTTCACAACTAATATAATCTATTCTAGGCACCTTTCTGAAATTAATTGCACCCCAGAAATGCCTCTTTCTCTTCACAGACTATAAAAGGAATCTACATGAGTTTAGATGCGTGTGGCAGTATGGCATATGTGTACCAAATGTTAGATGACATGACTTCTGCCTCCATCCTTTTAACAAAACCCACCAAGCTCCCTAAATAAATAAAGTTCTGCTGTAATGTCAGGCTATAGATGGAGCAGAGCTAAACTCCTTAAATAAAAATCTTGGTGTGGCTTTATGCCTCACATTTTGTCTTACTGCATAATATTACCCAAGCCTCTGCTTATGCATTTGTAACACTAACAAGGAGCAGTAAAGCAAGAGAAAAAAGAAATCTCTTGAAATATGGTGTCAGTAGTTACATAACAGTAAATGCTTGCCACATGGTAACTAGTATATTTTATTGCAGATGTTCAGTAAGTTGCATTCACAGCAGGGACTTGAAAAATAGTAAAAAATGAGCTGCTAGCTTAGAAGTTTCTAGTGAAGCCTTACTTCTATTGTACATTTGTTCCTAAACAAGTTTTTTCTATTTATCAAGTGTCAAAGAATTTCCAATAAAAAACAAATTACTCTGTTTCTTTTTCCCCCAAAATTTATTCAGGAATTATTTCTGCTGCTATTGAAACTGTAAATATAATTTGCAGAGTACTTTGAATATATCTGCATTAATTATAGGCAAGATTCTTCCCTAAAATAATGGCAGGCAGGAGTCCTCCCTAACCTGCAATTTGGTAGCTAAGTAAGTTTTTCTTCACAATTGCTTGTGGACTAGAGTCTGGATATGTGGAGCATTAGGTCCTTACTCTATTCGGAAAAAGCAAAGGAGCAGGGATAACTGTTTTAATGTTGAGCCTAGAATATACATATTTTTCCTTGAGTTGATATCCCTGCATGAATTGTGACACAATGGCAGAAACTGATATGTTTATATTCAAAAAAAAAAAAAAAAAAAAAAAAAACCCAAATCACAATGTGCTGGAGGCTTTCTACTGCTCAATAGGTGAAGAAATAAATTGGCACGGATCAGTGAAGATAGATATAATTAATATGAGTGCTGCTTTTTTTGTACAGAAGAGGTCTTTGATTTTGGTAGAAACTCAGATGTAGTACTGTGTAAATGTGCAAAGGGTGTGGATCAGCAGAGTAGTTCTCAGCATATTTTGTAAAAGCAACACTGGCAACTTTTTATTGATAGGAGAAGTGCAAATGCAGAAAATAATACTGGTGACTGTTGCAGAAGCAACAAAAATGATCCATAGTATTCTCTTTTATCATGCATACTGGTCACTTAATTGTGACAGCAAATTAATGTTGCTTTTCAGGATTTACCTGTTGTTAAAATGATGACAAAATAAATACAACATACTAGCTCTGATTAAACTACAAAAACAATTAAAGAGTAGATTGAAGAGGTCATCTCTGTGATTACTGTTGCTTGAAAATGCAAATATAAAAAGAATTTCCTAAAATTAAATATAAGGAGAAGTAATATAACGCCAGCTTGATTGTTATCAGAATAGCAATGAAACTGCATTAGGAATATTTGAAAATTTAAAAAACAGAGTAAAAATACTTTAAAGTCTGCCAGTGTATTTGCAGTTGACAAAGACTGAAAAATGTCATTCCCCTCGTAGGTCAGTAAGCATGAGTATAAAGGTAAGTTTTCAAACTACTTCTGCCCTCTTCCTGTATTCCAAAATGTAGCAGAGTGGATTAAAATAAGTCATCAATTATTTCTGAGGGCTGTCTAACAGAGTTATTGACACTTTTGCCCATCTTCCAAGTAAATTTTGTAGTGGGAGGAGATATTTCACATTAGCAATGTGTGAGCCATGGAAACATTGAGGTATGTCCCACAGAAGATAGTTTTCTCCCTAACATCCAGTTGAAAGATGCTTGAGAGCATTTTCCATCTAAGCTACTTTTTGTACATCAAGTGAACATCTCTGCAATTTTTAAATATTTCAGAAAAGATGAAGACAAAACGATGCCTGGAAGCTTTTAGTGTCTGAATACTAAGTCTTCCTCTGATTTTGTGTGTGTTTACCATGATGCAACAGCTCTCTTGAAGAGTGAGTTACAATAAAGAATTGATGTATAATTACTGGGCCACTTATATATAGCTCTTACCTAAATACACAGAGCTGCAAAGTGAACCAGATGGAACTGGATGCGTGTACTCAGCTGCACTCTTCAGCTCTTGCTGCCTTTGCATGGTGCCCTCAGTAAACAACATGAATTCAGCTTCTAATACCCAAGTCATACTTGTGACAGTGGTAGAAGTGTGTAGTTGAGAGAAAAATATATAATATTCTAAACATTGCTATTGTAAAACATTGTTTAGAATATACTGTTGACAGTTCTTTCAGTGCAAGCAGGGTGGCCATCCTGCCTGTTTTTAACTTGCTTATTATTAATTTTGCCAGAGGCAAGGTAACTCAAGCTGCTCTGTTTCTCAGCAGTAGTGAAGCATGAAGTCTTGCCCTCCTGGCTGAGCAGTTGTGAATAAACAACAACTTCTTTATTGATACAAGAAGTTGCAGTTCTGCTGTCCATTAGACTTTGTACTGTTTATGACTGAATCAAAAAATGAACCAGATTTCAGAGTTCACCAGAGTTCCAGACTTTTCCTGTGGATCATGGCTGCTTCTAGATTCTGTCAAATTCTGGAGGGTTGCTGTCGTCCTACTTTAAAGATTTACCAAAGTAGGAATATAGCAATGAAAATCCTCCACTGAATGATGCTCAGTACTTAATGAATGTAAAGGACATTTGTGTGGAATATGTTGCAGCCTAAGGGAGATGGTTGTCCAGAGCCCATTTCTCTTTCAAGATACGGTTTCTGCAATTGCTTATATGGAGAAGTGTTAATATGAAACTATTTCATACACTTCTATAATTTAAGTTTCTAAAATGCTATTTGGCAGATGAGAATAGCTTGGCCAGCATATCATGCCACATTAGTTTTCCAGGAATTGCCAGTTTGTGCTCTGAAGACACAGCATGGTCTACCTGGTAGCATTCCTACCAGTGGAGAATTTGGAAGATATTATTGAAGGCATGGCCACAGCATTTCGTCTTCTTTTTTAAGAAAGTTTCACTTGCAGTTTGCTTATTAGAAGAAAAGGCGATTAGGTTTACCTGAAACTCCCACTGCAGGTATTGCCTCTGCTGGGAAAGGTTGTGTGGCTTCTCCTGCTGCACTATTTGACATGGCAGCCTCGGGTGGAAAGACCTAAGGTTCGTGCTGAGCATCTTGGGCAACATGCTCTAGCAGCAACTGTAGGGAAGGAATAAATGAATCTTATGTATCATATTGCTATTTAGTAAAATTCTTATAATTTCATTTTATGGACATGTTGTCTATATAAATTACTTGAGCTGAATATGATTTTGTATCTTGGGTTCTTCTATTTATATGATAGGGCGTCATTTTTCAAGTGATTGTAGTGTATCATTTCAGAAAGAACCATTTAATTTTCTGTAATAAAAACTGTAAATCATAATATTTTGTCACAGGTTTAATGATAAAATTCCTTTAAAAAGGCATTGTATGTTATCTCCATAGTTAATATAAAGTGAATAGTATGAATATTTAATAGTCATATCTACATTTTGCAAAGTGAAATTGAAGGTTCCATAATGCATTACAAGTCATGCCGATTTTCTTTTTTAATGAAAATATTTTGCCTTGTCTTTTGTAACCTGAAACATCAGTCAATGTATATTACGCAGTTTCATTTGTGCACCTTCATACAGTGTAGTTATGTCTCTGATGAGACACTAAAAATGAAAGAATATTCAGTCATTATAAGAAACTGTTCCTTTCTGGATTGAATCAGTGTAATTAATCGATTAAAGTAGAATATCACATCTCATAGTTCCCCAAGAAAAAAAAAACACATTACTTAATTATTTTGTAAGTGGCTTTCCCTATTTTATCTTGATTAAATGAAATGCATGCACAGAATTACCGAGGTAAGCAATTATTTTCTCTTCCTGTGTATCAGCAGTGTTTTCAAATATGGCCCTGGAAAACAGAGAGAAATGTTTGCTGGCCAGTAATTGCGTTGTGGGATGAAAGAGGAACACACACACGCGCGCGCGCGCACACACACACACACGCACACGCACACTCATATTAAATTGTGTAATTAAACTAAAGTTCACATTTTTGTTTCTTTCTCAAAAAACATCATTCTAACAGCAGCAATGAGGTTTTGGTGCATTATTTGCCCTGTGACAGCATTGAGTACTTTTCTCCCGTAAGCCACTTTCCACAATGACTGTCCTTGACCAAAGCAGAAAATGAATTTGATTTCTCTAATGCAATAGGTAATTGGATTTTTCTTTATGGAATGCATCCCGTTAATGACTGTCTCTGCTTCAGCCAATTTAGCTGCAACTGACCTGACATTGATCTGGTGATACGACTTTAAGTAAATGCCAAAGCTCGGAGATGAAAGACCAACTGTCTGCTATCAGAAAGAACATTTCCTGCCTCATCTTGCCATTTTCCTCAGAAAATGTGTCCTCCTTGAATGTCATTCTTATGAAGCGCACTGCTCTAATAATTGGTCACAGAGCAGCGGATTGCATCCTTCTACCGGCTGTAATAAGCATTTCCCAGAAAGCACATGGAGAAAATACTCTGAAAACTAAATTAAACCTTTACAAGTAACTGTTCTTTGTAAATTTTTATTACTGCATAGACTCTTCCTAAGAGAATAAGTATTACTAAAGTAGTGAATTACATCTTTACAGAGGTCTTGTTTAGCATTAAATATTTATCAAAATATTTATTTAGCTAATAGAGGTCATTAAAATAAAAAACATAGCATGCTGATCTAAGGAAAAAAGTACTTACAGAAAACAATTAGTAAAGGTGACATTTCAGGATATAATCTGAATTTTCAGGATAGGGATAATGGAATCATAAAAGTCGACAATACATATTTCCATTTATAATCCGTATAAGCTTGAAATACTCATTTTGACCCAGTCCTGCAAGCTACTGAGCTCTTCTAACCCCAGATGGTCTAGGAATACAAATTTAAAAGTTGAATTTATGTTTTTATTTTAATCATGGGCTGTGTGTGCCTTTTGGACATTCTGTTAAATGGCTTTGATTAAAAGTAGCAGCGCATATTCTGGATGATAAACTAGAATTTTAAAATTCTATATATCAAAATAAATATAGTGAAAAATAAAAATAAGAAATTTTCAATTTGAAATGAATGAAAACAACCTTTTTCCTTCTGAAATCTTATTAAGAATTATTCTCATATTAGTCAAAACAATTAGTAATTTTCCACTGTGTACTGATACCAATGACAGATATTAAGAATTTGTTTTACTTGCTTGTGTTCTGTAGCAAGCACTCTCCTCTATTTATTTCCTTTATTCATTCTGTTATTTTTTAAACTATATGTATGTGTACACATAGGTTTTCCGCTCTTCTGGATCTTTTGCACAACAGAATTGATGAGTTTACTACACATAGGTTTTCCACTCTTCTGGATCTTTTGCACAACAGAATTGATGAGTTTACTCTAATGTAACTTTCTTTGCTTTACAGTACAGTTAACCTAAAATAAATGGATATGAAGATGCCGTTTTCCAGCAGTGTGGGGGACTGAGGGATCCTTTATTTAGTTTAGAGTCATTATTTATTTTTGTGTGTGCTGTCCAGAAATAGCACATGCATTTCAGTAGAATAGGAGTTTAGATAGTGCATTTAGATAAGAATTACGAAAATGGGAATAAGTATTTCATATTTTTAAATATTGTGCAAGATGTATGGGTCTTGGTGAGATTTTAGTCCCGAGTGTGTTTTTTCTTTCTGATACCAGGAATCAGGAGAGGTTACAAATGGCTTGTAGTGCTGAATTCACAGGCTTGCATTCCCTGGAATACAATTCAAGTTTCCAGTGTCAAAATTCTGTTGACGCTGCTATCGGTGAACCAGGCCAGGAAAGCCACACATACGTCAGCTTCATAGCTGTAATGTGCAAGTAGTCCATATCCTGTTTTTTTCCTGTGTTTCCTAACTTTCTCCTTTTCAGGTTGTTTGTCCACTTAGATTAGTTCTTCTTATCTTTGAATGTCCACAAGTCTTCTTGTTTCTCAAGGAATTGTGTGCATTTCTAGGAGACAGAATACGTAGGCCAATATAATTTATGTTGATTGTGAATAAAAGCACTGGAGAGATAATTTTTATATGGTCTAATTATTAAAATTATCAGAACTGAAACAGACACATGCTATCTAAACAAAAATGTGTTTAACACCTTAGTGCCTACTTTCGTGATACCAGTTTAACTATGTATTGTTTTGTCTTTCCCTGCAGGTCACTGATATGATGCTTCAGGACAAACCCTATCCAGACTGGGGAAAGTCTGCCAGAGCTTTCTGGAAGAAAGGAAACATTAGGATCATTCTATTCTGGTAGGCAAGTAATAAAATCTAATTATTGCAAATGAACCTTCTGCAGAACATCCAAAAATATATCTTCTAATTCTCTGTGGCAGGAAGAGCTATAAAGAGAATACATGCTAAGAATAGAAAAACAGAAAAAATGAAACTTTGTCTAACACAAAATCACACAGTTAAAAAGCTGCATATAGATGAACAATTTCTAATCAAAATAGTTGATGTAAAAATCTAATTTAAAAATTGATTTACCTTGTTTCTTTTATTCTATCTTTGTAGCTATTTGTAATAGAGTTGCAAAATGTTTGCCATAATGAATAATATTTAGATGTTCAATTTTCAATCCTGTAATTAAGGTAAGTAGATACATACATCTTTTGTGAGCTTAAAACTGTAATAACTTTGAATCCACATTTGAGTGGCATTGCAAATGGTGAGTCAGCCCTTATATTATAAAGAAAAATGTTTAAAAATGAATTAAATTAATACAAAATTGCAAGGAGTAAGTAGTTATTTTGATTCCAAATGTACTCTGTACCAGGTAAATTCAAACCAAGTGGAACTATTAAAATAACGTAAATTATGACAGGAAACAAAGGAATATAGGAAGTGTATAGTCTGAGAGGCAGTCTGAAGACCGTATACCTAAAAATGAAAAGATCACAAAGATAATTTTCAAATACATCTGAAAGAGAAAACTTAGGAAAATATCATTAGATCTACTGTTGGATAAAGAATGAAGAGAGAGTTGTAGAAAGACATGTTACAGAGAAGTCAAAAGATGTATTTACATGTATTGTGCTACACAGTATGCTAAGAGATAGCTATGCTTTGTAAGTAGTAAGGATTAGGTATTATATTAAATTAAGACAATTAAATGCTGAAAGAAATTTAAAGACTATGAAGAAAGCAGGCTCGGATGGCTGACTGGCTGTAAATAAGATATATAAGGAACTGAAGGGGTGAGCTGATGCAAATTTTATTAACACCTAATTGCTTGTTGAAAAACTGAAGGTTAAAACATGTTGGATCTTGGCTTTTATTTTGTTTTTGCTGCTTTTTTTTCAACATCCTAGAATTATCCTACTGGCTAGTAAGTCTTACTTTAGTATTAACTAAATGGCTTGAACACATCATTAATAATAGAAATATGAACAAAACTCTAGATTATATGCTACTAAAGGAAACTTGACTAGCTTTGCTGGAAGAAAACCTTCTGTGATCTGTTAGAATTCTTTGAACATGTCATCAAAATAATTGATGAGGAAGAAATGCTTGATCTAATTTATTTGGACTTTAAAAAGGTTTTTGACAAAGTTCTTTACCGAAAGCAATTAAAAAAACTAGTAAGCCCCATGGAGTGTACTGAAGTCATTTAGGAATCATCTAAGAAATGTGGAATGAAAGCTATAAATAAAGTAGTAGTTCTCTGCTGTGCAGATAAGAGTAGGGAGGCCCATTATTTAATGTTAGAAGTGTTCACTATTTGTATACATGATACATATTAATGGCACAGCAAAGTTTAAAGATGAGGGAGATAATTTTAATTAACCAGTGCTAATATTTAAGAGGGATCTTAGCTAGATGAAGAAATAGCATGACTGAAGAGTTATGCTAAGGGGCTCAAACAGCTCCTTGTCATCACAGGAAGTGCAGGGGAAGATTTTGCTTCAGTGTGCTAGAGTGGGAAAAAGGTAAAGCAGAAAAAAAATGTTAAGAAGCATAAAGAAAACGAGTTAGCAGTGGTGTCATTTGGTTAAAAGTCAGTTAAATGACAGAAAGATCATTGAGTTCTGTTTACCTTGTCTAAAAAATAGCCTTTTCTAACATACTGGAAAGAATAATTAAAGTCAAAAAAAAAATGTAATTACACAGAAAGACTGGAAGAACAGAAAAAAAAAGAATAAATAGATAGCATGATAGACCATATTCTTTTCAAATTTATATGCCAGCTCTGGAGAACAAAAAAACACTATTAAAGGTACATTAATATTGCTACAAAAGATGTTTTGACTTTTTGTGGTCTGAAATGTTAGAAATCTGTATTCCCATTTGAAATAATATTCACATTAAAAAACACTACCAAAAGTTTACAATGGAAATAAAGTAAAAAAAAAAAATGTTTCTTTTCACGCATGATTCTCATATTAACAGTATGCTTAGTGGGGATTTAGAATCCTAAAAGATGCATCAGTGCTTTTATTTTTAGCTTTAGGCTGTGAAATAAAATTGCTCTAGGCAAGATTCTACATTGTGTGGAGACGTTATTTACATAATGCATTAGTAACAGTAGGCTTTTTTCCCAATAATTAGGAAAAATGGAGGGGAGGCAGATTAAAGTATCAATAATGTTATGTATGTTGGTGTGAGGTGTTTCTGTTTCATTTGCTGTTGCTTAACTGGTGTGATGAAAGCAGACTCATTTCTGAAATGTTCTCAGTGAAGCATCCTCAATAGAGTGTGCTACACAGATATTGGTGTGCCAAAATTTGTTTATTCAGGACATTTCTTAATGGCACGCCTGTTCAGTAGAGATAGTGTAATTCAGTGCACAGTATTTTAATTATTCCAAATACTAGATATGTGATCCACAGTTTACATTGGTTGATGAAATGAAAATACAAGATACACATGGGGCTTCTTTTTCTGGTAACTTCATTTATATATCCAAGTTTTTTTCTTTGCAAAACTAGAACTCTCTATAAAAGTAACAAAGACAGATGGACCACCATAGCGATGAGGACACCATCCACTTTATTTTTCAAAATTAGGCATGCAACTACTTTGTATTTCTCCTGTGGAAATGTTTTCAGCTCTCAAATGGAACTAAAGTAATTAGAGAAAGCTTTGATTTAGCTTGTCATCTCCTATTTTAAATAATTCCCTGGGAACATTGTCAGCAACTGGTGCTGGACTTTTCCAGAGCATTGTGGCTGCCTTTTGAATGTCCTCAACATACAGTTCTTCCACAGACAGCTCAGCTAGCTCAAAAATGCCCATTTTCTATTTGCCTTTGTCTGCCCCATCACTAAAGAGTTAGCTGAAGTGCTTTCTACTTTTTATATGGTGGTTTCTTTATAACAGAAAGATCTCCATGTTGGTTGTTTTCCCGTCCGCTCTTTGGCTCCTCCGCACAGGGGCCCTTCGGGGTAAACGCTCTTCCGTGCCGCGTAGCACTGCGTGGAGATACGAAGCAAATACAAACACATTTACCTACACATGTAAGAAAGCGTGTTGGCAGGATGGCTTTTAGAATCCTAAACTAGTCAAGAGAAGTATCCAGAGTGCTAATAAAATTGTTAACATAATACAGCCACATTTTTTGGACTGAAAAAAAAAAGAAGATACCAATTGGATCTTAAATATCTGCCTTGTCTGGCATTTGTATGAGGCTGTGATAGAGAGACAACTGTCTCCAGGGCCTGTTGTGAAATTACGAGTGTGGACTGAAATAGAGAGGTTTGTATTTTTTGATATCTTGATAATTTGGCTAATTTAGGAGAAACAAATTATACATGACAGATGAAGAGTGGTGTTTGAAATAAGCGTGAAGAAAAAAAGATTGTTAAATAAAGCTCTTGGACAAGACTGACTACAGGGCAATAACATAATTACTGATAAATTAAATACCTCAGAACTTCAGTTATTTTTAATGTTTAAATATTAACGGAAACACAGACGGAAGCACAGTGTTAGAAGACTGGGATTTTGCAAATAATTTTTGATTCCCTCTGGAACAAAGAATAACTACTACCTAGACTCATGGTCTCTTTTATAAGGATGTGAGCCCACTTGTTAAGAAAAAGAAAGGCAACTAAATGCTTTAGAGAATAAAACTGCAAATGGAAGAGAATAATGTTAGAAGAGCTTATGAATAATTATTAAAAACAAATCAAATAATTAGTTATGGGATCTCTGTGAAGAATCAAGTGTAATAATTGCACTAAAATCATCAGGACATCTTGGCTGTGCATGTGGTTACATTAATGGAAGAAAGACCAGTATGCTTTCTCTTGGTAAAGCTGTTCCAATGCTATTTGTCCTCAAAACTTTCCTAACAGAGGACTGAAGATTATACAGAGCAGTTCCTCATGTGAACTTTTAGCAATAGGAAAAAACAGACCATCAACAAAAAAAAAAAAAAAAAAGGAAAAAAAAAGGGAGGACTTGTAATGCCTGGAAAGCCAGGAAAAAGAAGGATTTATATGCACAGGTACGTTACCAAAATGGTGCCATTCAGAGAAAATAGTGCATTGTGTAGATAAATATTAATTGCAGATAGGGTTACAGAATAATATATTCAAGATGAAAATTTGAATGTGCTAGTAGCAGATTGGAATTCATTTCTGTGGTGTGCCTGGCTGGATGTTCATTGAGCGTATATATAATAATCAGTCTTCATTGGTGCAGTAACATGTCTTTAATATAGGTCTCTTGACAGAAATAATAGAGGACATACCAACACAGGAGAAATGTTAGTGTGGAGAATTGTAAATCTGGCATTCCCTGTTTGCTGTATTTAACTTTGCAAACTAAATAATATTCACTTAGTATATGATTCTATAAAAAATTTTTTGTTTCTTTAATAAAAAACAGAACTACACATGCTCAAAAATATGTTAGTAATCACTGAACTTTGTTTCAGCAAGTCAGTAGTACAGTTTTAAAAGGTTTTATTCAAATTAATTGTTCAGGATTGCTACAGGGTACTAAGTCATTAACATATGTTATATTTATAGAGGATTATGTTGAACATGGTTTAGTATGGATTTTCTTAATTGGGCAGTATTTTGTATCGTGCAAGTAGAGGAAGTTTCCTTATGAGACAGATAACTATATTTCCAGTACAGAAATGAAATACAGTTTCTTAAAGTGATTTTCTGTTGTGCACCTAATCGAGTGTTTGACTTGATAAGTTGTATTTTCATATTCTCTGCTTTCACAGTCAAGATGATAAATGCATACTGGACAACTACATTCTTTTCATGTATATGAAAGTAATTTGTACATTTGTTTTAAAAGACAGCTTCTTAAAAAATCCATTGTTTTTATTGTGGGCTACACTGAGAAAAAATAGTTAGACATTATAGCTTTGTCAACCTAAATTAAGTACTAACCCAAACAAAACAAACTTTTCATTAAATTTGAGTAAAGGTTTTTGTTACAGTGCAGTCCTATAAATGCAACTGCACAAAACAAGATAATTAGATATATGTGTATTATATGTACATACATATTAATCTCCCCCTGATTTGGTTTGGCCATTAATTCTTTCATTCTTAAATATTTTTTCTTGCGATGGGATAGTCACTACTGAACTGACACCTACAATCATCTAGAAGGGGAGGCAGATTTCCTGGTAAACAGTATAAATCATTGGACAATGTTACTGTTTTCAGTACATCTTTTATCCTCATCCTTTTATCTTCATCAGAGTGAATAACTTTAACTCAGATTTCTCATAAGCAAGTCAACAAGTAAGTTCCTTGCTCTTTCCTTTTTGTCTCAATACATATTACAAAAGATTCAGTAATATCCTTCATAAAGGATTTATATCGAGTAAGAGTAATCTGACTACTAGTCTGGGCAAACATTGTTAAATGTATTCTAAGAGGATAAAACTGTCCATGTATAGGAATTGTTACATTTAGTCTGGAATTCAAGAAAAAACACTTGATTACCATTCTCAAGAGGTGACTAAAATGTCCTCAGTAGCATTTATTTAGTTCCCGTGCTAGATATTATCAGGAAAAAACATTATAAGATCACAATTAAATAACTTGAAAATACATTGAAAAAAAATCATAATACAGACCAATGGGCTTTCTTTCACATAGATTGTATTTCTTTAAGGTTTCTACCTCCTTTTCATTTTCATTTTCTCATCTTATACTATATTATACAAAAATACTGTATTATGTTAAATACTCATTCAGACTGATTTTGTTTAGACCTAAACTGATCCCATGCCGATTCTCTAGTTCACATCCTAAGGAATATTTTGCAATTTTGACAGCAAAGTGCTTTTTTATTGACTAGTCTGGAACAGTCATGGTGGTGAGATCTCACCAGAACAGTTCAAACTTGACGATCACATAAGTCAGACCCTTTTCGGGACCTCATTCTCAGATGCCTGCCCTCTGCTCTTCTCTGCATGGAGACCACCAGTCAGTAACTCAGCATTCTCCCGTCAGCCTACTCTTGTCCAAGGATCATTTGTCCTCAGCTGGAAGAGTTATTCCATTTGCCTCTAAGATGCTTCTGCCTCCCCACTGATTTCCAGTACAAGCAACAGCTCCAGTCTCTGGCAGATCATATCTGCCCTTTTCCTCCCTCCCTTCCTCCAGCATGGCAGTAGCCCCAATTTCTGCCTGCGTGCACAAAAGCAAGAGGGAAAGCTCTTTAGTCACATCTGGGGTGGCCAGCTTCCAAGATAGCATTTGCCACTCTTAACGTCATGACTGCTTCAATTTTTCCCTGGCTTTTCTGCGGAAAGACAAGGAGAGAGAAGTATCCTGGGAAATGTATTCACTCCACAGGTCATCCACTGGAGTATGCTATTCATGGACCGGTAATACACTGTGGGGTAGATGGATGCTTTGCACGGCATTACTTACGCATGAGCAGGGAGAACGTGCCCATATGTAAGGGAGTGTATGTGAGTGTCTCCCATATGTCTCACCCATCAAGGAGGATATTTGTATCTTGACTGTGCCAGTCTATATTTGGAAGGGCTGTATCATGCATCTCCTCCACTCTGTTTGTGACAGGAGGAGTGCTGGGAAGAATGGTTCTTCATCTCAATTTTCTTCTCAGAAGGAAAATCATTTGAGTGAGGCAAAATCAGGCTTTGAGATACCAGAATAAAAAGAATCATTGTGAGATCAGTCTAGCATGAAGATTGTTAGTTGTCTTGAAGTTATATAAAGCAATCTCCGCCTCTTAATTTTTTTCTAATGGAGACTCCTACAGATAGAGCAAAAGATAAATTGTTTCTAACTTGTATGAATAAAGAATTAGAGAGGGAGCACGAGTGTAGCGTGGCAACTTTCCTCTCTCATATGACATGGGACAAGCATGCACACAAGCATCCAACCAAACACCCCAGAAGTAATTGAGGTGAGAGAGAAAGGTCTCTTAGCACCCCTTGCACAAACACCATTCCTCTGATGAGTCTAGTGTTGAAACATTTCACATCCTAGAGTGGTAAAAGAGATATATGGAGCAATTAGTCTGGTTGAAAGTCAGTTATAGACAGTGGAGGGAAGCAGCTTCCATTAGCTACAGGGGGTTTTGGGTCAGGCTCATAAAACTTCGCTTTCACCTTTTTGGATTTGACTTAAATTCTTTGAACTGCTGAGGTACATATGTATTTTATACCGTATCTTTTTAGTTGCTGAGCAAGGTTTAAACTTTTTGAGCTGTATTCGGTATCTGCTTGCAATTCAGTAGCTGATAGTCTGTTGGAAAAAGAGACTGTTTTTATTCCTACATAATTGCTAGATCCCTACTTATAGCCTTCATAATTGGATGAATGTGGCAACCCACCTTCACCTCTTAAAAAGTACATTTTATTCTATCCCAGTTAGCGAGCAAGAGGTATATCATGAACAGTTACTAAAAATATTTTATCCGATGTGTAGCTTTAATAAAACTTCTTAAAGTGCAGTGTCTGCAATGTTTCAGTAATAATGGTCCTTCCAAATGAAAATACTCCTTCACAAAACCACATTCTGTGCCAAAAACTGAGAACTTCTAATTCTTAAATTAAAATTTCACTTAGCAGGTTTCAAAAGTTCTTCTTTTTTTCAAGTAGGCAGATACAATCCTCAGTTTAGGCACAGGGCCAGTTTAGAAGGGCTGTTGCAGCAAGTCCTCTTTGAGCACCTTCTCCCCGCTTTCAGCAGATGTTTTGCTGAATAGGAGACATCTCTGCCTCCCCTCAGGTCCTGTGGAGGTTTTTCCTGGGGGACAGCAAAATCACTGATGTGGCTGATCATTCCATCAGTGCCCTATTTCTGGTTAAGTGCTTTCCCTTCCTGTCTCTTCCACAATATAAATGCATTTGTTATTTGCAAAAACATCTTTATCATCTGTGGCATTTACTGCTTCTAGATCCACTATAAAAGTAGGATGAATATGTCTATCAGAACATAGGCAATTATGTGATCATGCAGGCGGAAAAGATACTGAAAGTATGCCAATATATAACCTGATAACTGGCAGCCACCCCAATACATTTCTTCAAAGTATTTCAGTTAGATCAGCTGTGGACACTGTGGACAATTATGCACATAGAAAAAACTAGATTTCAGATTATCAAGGCAGGAATTCACTGTCTTTCATCCTGACATCAAGGTGCAAAGGGCTGGTAAAATCCTAGCACAAAACTTTGTTCAGATGACTCAAATTCAAGCTTCAGCTTTAAGGCATCCATCAAACAAAGACAGGCTGTGTATACAAGACAGAGTCACAGGCAATGGTTTTATGCAGGATGTGAATGCCAGAAGCCCACAGAATTCAGTGCAGGTCAGAAAATGAGTGCTTCAGCTGCCAGTGCTTGCAGCCGTATTTCACAGACTTTATCATGGCTGGGTTCCAAGAACCAGTTCAGTTTTGTAAAATAAATGTGATTATTAAAGCAATTAAATTATTTCCCTTCCTGGAATGCTGGAGTACTTTTTCTTAATTGTATTTCTCAGTAATGGTATATTTAAATTTGTGTGTTAGAATTTGCAAAAGTGTTTAGCTAACTCTTGAATCGTGTTCTTTCCCATATTCCCATATTTCCCATATTCTTCACTACTGATTATTTACACATTCTGGATTGGAAAGCACACTGGAATCCATGCAACTACAAACTTTTTTATCCAGGCAAAGATTACAAGAAATGCTGATCATATCAAAGTTTCATTGGTTTTCAGATCCATGTAAAGGAGCCAGTCCATTACTTAACCTGTGCCAGTGAAAATCAGCTTAGAGTGTGTATCTGCTTTTAGAGCCCGTGGGTTTTATTGGTAACTGAAAGCACTAACACAATTAAATTGTTCTGTTGAAGTTAACAGGATTGTTCAATGGTGGCGATTGCCAGTGCCATCCCATGGGACACATTGGATCAGATTATTAGCTTGGATAAATGTCCTTCTTTGGAGGAGGCAATAGTAGTTGTCATTCATTGAAGATCTGATTAAAAATGTTTTATTCCTTTTGATTTCCTGATGGTCCTTGATGATATGACTTCTGCTTTGTCATGGACATAGTTTTTAGCAAAATTCTATTTATCGATTCAGTTCTGCTGGTGCAAACAGGCAAACAAAGAGCAATAAGAACAATTCCTATGAAAACATACACTAGGGTCTAAAATGCTGCACAGGGATGTAATGTGGCCATACTTCTGCTGAGTTCTTTTTAATCAGTGATGGTTTAAAAGAATGGGAAAATGATTTGATGGTTACATCAAAATCATTGAGTTATTTAGGGCTAACAGGAAAATGTGAACATTTGGGTATGAGAGTCTGTTGCAAAGACTGGAATTAAAGATGGAGCAGGAAATATTGATTTAAGTGCCGTCAGACTTGCACGCCTTTTCTGTTCTGTCCCATTCAGATTCTTCTGCCCCAATGACCACTATCAGAATTCACTGTCAATTAAAACAATTTGATTAAAACAAATGTTTCAGGTTATGCTTAACATAGATATAAATCTGAATTTGCGTATGTTTAATTAGTCCTTGTATAAGATCTCCATCCAGACTGTAAGCAGCATTTATTTTATTTCTTACTCGCTTTTCTACTTTTTTTAAAAAAGTAAGGCTGTTAAATTAAAAGAATTTTCTGACAGCTATCTACATTGAGACATTCAATTTTAAAATATCCCTTTTAGCCTAGAAAGAATAATGAGAATATTGTGGCCATATTTTTATTTCAAATAATTGCATGTTGTCTGTCTATAAGTGTGACAGTAGAGAAGGCAATAGCTAAAACAGAAGAAGATAGATTGAATTGTCAATAAACTCATTTGTTAACCAAAGGTTCCCTGCAGGGCACTTTGTTTCATAACTTACGTTTTTATACTTTATCATCTTTTCTGGATTTTTTTAAATTGTTTTTTAGCAATACTAAAAAAATCATGTTAGCAGTTAAGTCGTTTCAAAAACAGATCTTAGTTTACTTTCAGACCACAAATATTTGAGGTCAGAGCAGAAAGTTTTTCGGTTCCGATGAACATGAAGTATTTGCCATACCGTCTAAACAAAGTCAGGAGCTTTAGTAAATGGTGTGTAAACAAAGATAGCATCAATACAGTATGAAATATTTTCCATCCTTTCAGATTCTTTCCCTCCTGACGCGAACGATCTTTCCTTGAAGAAGACCTTGACTTTAATTCACTCTAGTGTGCTTTGTGTTCCTGGTTACCCAGCCACACTGATGAGCCCAGTCCTGTTCCCACTGCGGACAATGAGGAAACCTGTGTGGATTTCAGTGGGAAAGGCAGCAGTCCTTCTTGTGCGTGACGGCCAAAGGGGTGAGGCGAAGCCAGGAAATGTGATCTGAAAAAATCTGTTCAGCCTTGAGAGATGAGAGGCCCGCGTTTTTGGCAGCTGTGACGTGCTGGTTCCCTTCCCCTCCCCACTTTTTTTTTTACACATCCTACCAGAATCCACTTCTGTCACAGAGCAACTTGAATTTAAGTAATGAATATCTTACAATGAGGAAGGTAGGAGTAAAGGCCAAGAAATTGTCAAAAGATTACATTAAAATGGAGGAGGCGTTCATTGAAATGCCATTATTTGCTGTGATAGCTTTAGCTTACTCAAAGATATGCTGGAAATAAAAAGAATAAAATATTTCTTACTTGAAGGGTATTACATACATCTTTCTCCCAGTGCTGAGTAAACTTTCTCTTTGAGATAGTGTGACTGTGTTAACTCCAGTGCAAGCTCTAAGGCCTGTGTATTTTTTTGTACATTGGGGAATTGCATGTTGTGTAAAATGCATGTGATATTTTTTCTTTTCTTTCTTGTTCTGATCGGTTAGTTGCTCTTGGCATAGATGGCTTAGTTTTAATTTTTATTCGTATTTGCACATAATCGTTGGAACTTTAAATAAGCAAGTGCCTTGAGGTAGCTCTATGACAAACTAAAACAAATAATACATTTAAGCCATCTAGTGAATTAATTTCCTATAAACAATCACCCATAGACATTGTTTCAGAACAAACAAATATTAAAAATGTCCTCATTTGGGCATGCCGTTGTGCTGGCGTTGTGCAGTCCAAGAAAAAATGAACACTGCTCCGGAGAGGTTACAATCTGCAATTCTAATTTAAAAAGAAACATAACTCAGAGATGCGTTAAATCCCTCATGTACAAACACACACTCACTGCTCAAAAAAGTCGTATGTCGATGAAAAAATGGCCCTTGCCACATGCTCAGCTTCCAGTCGTTTGCAGGCTTTGACAGCTGCCCTGACCTTGCTTTATGGAAGTATTCAAGGCCCACTGGCATAGTGCAGGATGCGTACGTCTTGGAGGAGGAAATAAAATAAGTCATGTTTTAACGGCAATAAACAAGCTGGAAAGATCGTACTTGACTATCACATGATAGACTGAGTTGATAGAGCTGGAATTTAGGTGGGATACAATCATCTTGACACTGAGTGCACTTGATAGGGGCAGCCTGGAGCAAGATTGCTCCTACAACGGCAGTGTCGTTTTTAGCGCGTTAGTTCTCAGGGTGAAACTTCAGTCAAAGCAGGCCCAAATTTCACGTCTAAGCTGTTCCGCAGTATTCTGTCATGTGAAGTCGAACACACTCATGCTACTCTACTCTGTAAGTAAAATAATAGAATATGAATTTAATCATTTCTCAGGGAATCTTCTGATATCTGATACAAGCGTGACCAAGCAGTATGAACACATCTCAGAATTAAGGAAGTGTATTATGAATGTAGCCACTTCTCATTCAAACTCTGATAAAATCAGTTGATTTTAGTTTAAATGTCTAGCATACTGAGGATTTTAAACTGTCTGTAGTTTTCAGGCTAACCATGAAGCAAGGCAGTGCTCATGGAGATCTGCAGGGTTGTTCCCTCAGGGTGGTTTACTTAAGATTTGAGTTGGCACTGTTTAACCATACTTCATCTTCAATAACTTGAACAGGAAAAGTTTTGGTTTCATAGCAGAATGATTTACACTTCACAACATAATCTCTGTTTGAGCAAGACCTTAAAAAAACGTTTAGCTTTTCCCTTTAACGTAGCTGAATTGATAAAATTATCTGAGGTTCTTTAGTTTTACTGTTATGCAATGTAAAAAATTTATACTTTCTCCCAAAGCAAATTAATTTACAAGACTGAAGCACAGATGAAAGCATCTGGTATGTAATAATAATATTTCAAAGAAGATTTATGCTATGATTCATGAAGATGGGGTGTTGTACTTAGAAAAATGTTCAAAGTTTTGTTTACCAGTTTTCACAGCCCGCTGTATAATTGCAGCTGTTATGACCTGAAAGGTTTCTTTGAGAGGAATTTTGGTGCCTTTAGTTAGAAGTACCGCTTCCTTCTTACCCCAAAAGATACTTCAGTGACTCCAGTATATTTTGACTGATTTCAAGAAGCATACACTCTCTTTTAATCTATACACAGCTTCAATTAGTGTTCAGGTCAGTAAGTGGGAAGACATTTATGGAATCAATCATTTTGGGTTAAGGAGCACACATACTGCAAGCTTACTAATGGAATGGAAATAATGGCTGGAACATCTCCAGAACCGTCACAGTCTCACCGGAGCAATTAAATATGTATGAAGAATGTTTGCAGTGAAGTTCAAACACATCAGCCTGAGGCTTATATTTTTGGTTTAATTTATTCACAGCCTTTCTGTGTACTGCTGCTTGATGGTCCAAAAACACTTCTGAGCACTGTGCCTCCTGCATCGTGTTTGTATCCGCTGACTGACAGATATGGTGACAGTTGCTATTTTTAATCACCATCTCAGGAGCGAGGAGTAGACTCTGTAGCAGGAAAGTGCGTTGTTAGTATTCACGTTAACAGAGTTTTATTCATTAATATTTTTGACATTATATGGGGAGTAGTCTTCAGAATTAATTCAGACAGTTTTTCTGAGAATGTTTTAAGTATTTAACAAAGTTTCTAGCCTAGATGCGCTGGCATTATTAGGTCTTCAAATTAAGAGTATTGCATGATAAGGCCTGTATTCCATATCTTCAAATCACTACTCCTATCCTTTACAAAGAACTGCTTGTACTATAGCTAGGGGTTACTTTTTTATATTACCACTGAATGAATACTGGAGCTCTTTAAAAAGTTAGTGGTGATATTTCCTGATAATTATGATTCTTTGCAAAATGTATAACAGAACACTTACTATTTTGAGGGGCAGTAAGTCCTTGCTCTCTCTACCACTTTCAATAATAAATAAACCCAAACTATTTGTGGCTTTATAAAGACATTTTGTTTCTTTTAAGTGCTTTTAATGCCATCATTTGTCACTGATAAGAGCGCTCCAGCATATTGGCTGGTTCATCTGTTAGCATCTTACTTGTATGCTATGAGTAAGTGGGATTGTCAAATATTTAAGCTTAGTGCTATTGGCAAAGCAACTGAGCAAAGACAGCCTTTTAAAAGGATTACTGGTAATGTAATTACTTGTGGAAGATGTATGGATAGCTCCCATATCAGAACAACACCATCTTAATGTGTTATTCAAACAATAACCTTAGTAGAATGAGAACTTGTGCTCCCGTAATGGCATATACTCCTGATAGATAATAACATGGTGAAGCAAAGGCTTTTTTTTTCTTTTTTTTCTTTCTTTTTTTTTTTTTTTTTTTTTTTTTTTTTTTTGTAAAAGGCATTTGTAAAGTAAATGCTGAGCTGAAATGAGAAATATGGGTTTTATTTCTTTTAACTAGTTTTAAAACTGTTACTGAAACAAAACCTACTTTCAAGTGACACAGTAATTCTTTTTTGTTAAATGTAATGGAATTGGGAGGTCCTAAAGCTCCCGGTAGATTTTCTCCTGGCATGGAGAAAAATCTCTGTTTATATACCTGCCTGAATCTATTATTGCTAATAATATCAATAATGTTTATAAAACATACAGGGTGTTAATGTGACCCCTGTTACTGGAGATGCCAGGAATATGTCATATGCCCCAAAATCTAGTGGTTTGAATCAATTTACAACCATAGGCTGAATGATCTTGGTGATGTTGCAGAATTAAGGAAACCTCTGTGCTCATGAAAGGTTGTAGTCAGTAGCTGTTGATATCAGCTTTAACAGTCAACATGATTGATTTTTCCTAGTGAAAAAAGCACACTCCCATAAGTGTATTGAAATAAGCACCTGACCTTCATCTTTTTGAAATCAGTGGTAAAAGCTCAGTAGTCTTCCATAAAGTTCTAATACTCTTTTAAATATTGGCAGCTTTTTATTTTCAGCCAGTTCTAGGGTAGATTTCCCCCCAGCATTTAACTGCTCCCTGGCACCCATACAAACAGATTTTTGTTGAGTTTCAGTGGTGGGTATGCTCTTTGATTAGTTTATTCCTAAACACTTTCTTTCTTCACTTTCGGTAGTATTTCCCTCTTGCCTATTTCAAAGTGTTGATTCATACCTTCCCATTACTCAAGAAGCAAAATCCCCTTCAAAACTGATTCTTGTGGTCTATATTTTTCATTATATTTCTTCATTTCTGCTTCATCAGTCTCCATCTTCCATCCATTTAGTGAATTTGCTCTTGGCTTGGTGCTTTTCTTGTTCTGTGTTCTGATTTTGAACAATAATGATATTCATATCATTTGTATCTTTAGGATCTTTTGTAAGAAGCTTGATAGAATTATTTCTTATAAGAAGTGGGAAAATAATCTGGCTTTGTGAATTAAAATATTGCGTTCTTACATTTTGTGTCATGCAGTTATGAACCATAATGTGTTTTGTGACAGCAGATTATGTCACACTAACAAGGTCAGATTACTAAAAGGATGCTCACACTTAGATCTAGGCATGCATACTCAGAAATAGTGATACATAAGAAAAACATGTTTCACCCTTCGGGGAGAATGAATAATTGCCAGAATACTTATTCCTTAATTACCTGAATTTACTATTCTATATTTGTATTTTAAGCATCTAAATAAATAAAAATGTCCCTTGAAGTTGACCTCCATGAGATTTGTAGGGCATGCACTACTTTTAGAAAATCAGACCATTTAAATGCAATTGCCTAGCTATAGATTTAGGATCCTTACTTTAGACACAAGGTAAATCTGTAGGATTTGGAAATACTTCCATAAGGTCCTTCCCTCGACCATGTGAAGCTTTCACATAATTTAACTATCTGTCCATCCTGTTAAACCATGTTAGTATGTTCATCATTATACCTTCTGATCAGTTTGGAAGCAGAGGTGTGTTTCAGATATTTAGGAGACTATACTCTGATTAAGGGAACAATCCCAAGACATGAGTTAATATTTTGTAACACCTCTATTCAATTTACCTCTCATTTTAATTTCTAAGATTATTCATGTTATTTGGATATATGCAGTGTGGTTGCACACTGTGATTGAGGCAATTCCTGGCACAAAGACAAAGATACCTTGTCTAATTCTGCTGCCCATCTTCAAGGACAAGGACTAGGCGACTTCATCCCTACAGATGCTTGCACGGTGACTGTACCTGTATAGCACCTGCAGTGCTGATAGCTACCAGGGCAAAATGTGATTTGTTGTCCTTCTACTGCTACCCATAATGATTTTAACATCCACTCCTTTTGCAGACTCTTTCCTTTGAGTAACTAAAAAACTTTGAAACTCCCTAAATGAGTAGAAGCAAAAGGATGATATTATGCCCTATGCAAATTCTACATGTATGGGAATTATATAGATGATACAATATCAGATCTGGATTTTGGATTATTTTAGGAATCTTATGGCATAATGACACACCTAAGCTCATTAGAATATCCACTGCCTATTAGAACTCAATTCTATCATTCTCTTTCAAACACGAGCAAGCTGGATGAGCATTAAAAAGATTCTATGTTGGCTGCAGATGTTACTATATTATAAAACAACCCATAAATAAGCATTTCTATGTGTTATATTTTACTATTTTTTTCAGTAGTATATAAACTGAAACTAAACAATGATTAACAGGCCATGTTTTGCAAAAACAGGCTTAAAATCATTATTTTGTGATACAAAGTGCAAGAACATATGTAGAAAGCTCTTGGAAATGTTTTTAAACATTTCTGTTTTAAAAAGCTCCTAGAGCAGAGCTATTTTTAATAAAATTGATGGCATGGTAGTCCAAGGTGGGAGAATTTGTTAGCACAGCAGGCACACAGTGCCAGCCTGGTGTATTAAGCAGCAGTTGAGTTTTTAAACAGCTTTCTTCAGTGATAAGGTAATAGTCCATTCCAAACTTCTAGACATCATAAGCTGTTCTGTTACCACCTTTCTAAAAGAAATGTGAGGATGCTTGTCCACATGAGCGGTCCAGCTAGCAGATAGTATTGATATTACAAACTGAATAATGAAAAGCTATTTTTTATCCTTAGGAAACATGTGATGTATAAATCATCTTTGAGTTCTGTATTGTCTCCAGAAACCTTCATGTGCTCAACTTCTTCCATTTGGATAAGGCAACAGAACCTTTGCTACTGTCATTCATTACAGATCCATGTGTCTCTTAAACCAATTAGACACTAATGTAACTCCAGAAATCCAAGTAGAATTCAACACAATTTGTCTCAGAATTTAGATTTAGGCAAATTCAGATGTGGGAAGCTATGATTTGATTGGTAGAGAAAGTAGAAACAGTCAGTGGAAGTATTGTTTACATTTTTTCTATGATGTAGCATTTTCTCAAGAGCATGTAGGCTGTAGCAGATCCCTAGTACAGTTGTGGATGTTTTGCTCTGAGGGGAACTGGCTGCGGAGGAGATACAGTATTCTGCAATTCCTATCCGTACCACAACTGGTGGTTACCCCAGTCCATCACTGAAGCAAGATTTAAATGTTAAGTAGCATATGCAGATACAAGCAGTCAGCTGTTACAGGGTTCGTCGACATTACTCAAACTCAAATATTTCACAATACTTTGGGCGTCTCAAGTGTAAAGTTCATTCCTTGCTAAATCCAGCATTAAACTAGCACCACCACAGAGGTGAAAACCGACTTGAATGTAGTGAAGGCAGCCACTGTTTCAGATTAAATATATTTCCCTTTTTTAGTAGTCATCGATGGACTTACCATCCAAGTAAACTTTTTGATAGATTACTGATGATGGTTGGAAAGGCTGGAATGACTGTAAGTCACATTCGTCTTTCTAGACCTCATAGCTAGAAATGACAGCTATTTTTTATGGCTCCAAGAAAGAACATAGAACTGAAAATCTCAGTGAAGAACTGGCCAAATTCATACTTTTCTAGTTTTGCATATATGCTGTGCAACCAGAGTTTTTCTCTAAACAGCCTATTTTACTGATCATATTTAACTTTGGTTTTAGAGAAATTTAATATCATCACTGTACAATGACTGAATGATTTAGGGGAACATTGAAGACAATACTGTCTTGACTAATAAAGTTAATCAAATTAATCTTTGATTAATAAAGTTAATCAAAAAGACTAAGTAAAGCTTTCTGAGAGAGTATGCTCGGTCCCAAAAGCTGTCCTCTGTTTGACAGTCTTTGTGAAATGGATGTAGTTATTTGCACTGCCAAAGTCCAAAGTCTTACCTGATTCTAATCTCTCCAAACGTCAAAGAAGCCAAGTACATCCATCTGTTCCAAATGCTGATTTGAGTCAACGTTTCATCAACAATATAAAGGTTCTGTGTTTTGAAGGAAGGTGAGGCACTGCAAAATATAGTCCTTCCAGAAGAACTCCTCAAGATGCACCTGTAGGTGCTTGCTGGAGATGGATGGAACAATCGTACAAGTGATGGGGAGGCAGCCTATGAGCTTTTATGCTTGTCAAACTCTTACATGGAAGTATTTTGCAAGAAGAATAAGGCTGTATAGTTGCAAAACGCAGGGGGACTGAATCAATTTTGGGTAAAGCGTTCAATAAAGGAGATATTTAGCAAAATTTACATCAGCAAAATATCTGTTAAACTCGGGCTCTTTAGTGCTGCCTGGACTACTTTGAAGTTTATATAATGATAGAGGCAAATATGAAGTTGATGTAGTTATGTGGATTGGTTGCCCCTGCCTCTGAAAGGTAGACTAGGTGGATTCCTAATCTGATCTGAATGGTTTCCTAGTGGACTCCTAACCGATTCTTCATGGGGGTCGTGCTGCTGACAACTTACCTATTCTTCAGGCAGGGGAAAAGGACTGGCCCCAGCCTGTAACCAGCCTTCTCATGAAAAAACTTTTGTGAAGTTGTGTTGAACAGATGAAACAGATGTCATATCATCTGTTTACTTTCTGCAAGATGGTCATAACCCTAATGGAGAGATACACAAACGCAGAAGACCAATGGAGAAGCAACTGATTATACACTAGGCCCTGATACCTCAAGGCCACTTTTCGTACCCCAGAAAAAATGGGAAAAATTGAAAGCCTTTTTCCAGTTGCTGTCAGTCACCACTGCCTGAACTCTGTAGGGTCAACTGACATTGGGCAGTGCCTCTGGCCTAAGTCCTGCAAGGCATCCTTAGCCATTTGTATGCACTCTAGCTCATTATGGCAAATTCTTAGCATCCTCACACCAGGGTCTTACCGATGAGGACATTAGACATTGAAGAGACTGAGGCTAGGAAGTAAAGGAGGAGTGGGAACTTTGCTTACAACTTGTTTGGAGTTCCTCCAGAAAACTTTCTCCTTTTTGAGGAAACTGAACTTACAGAAATGCATCACTTTTGATTAAAGTTTCATTGAGAAATGTTTCTCATCTATGGGAGAGAATTTCTGATCAAAAACAGTGAAAGACCAAATCTCCTCCAAGTAGCCAAACAGCATGGCAATCAAATTCATGGGCATGAATATTAATCTGAGCCCTTGCACTTTCTAATTAAGGGAGCAATGTGTATTGGTCTTGGGCTTACTACCCCTTACTGGGTTCTCTGAATATTACTGGGTTTTATGTGATTTATTAGTTTTCTGTTTACCATAGCAAGCTGGAAAAGTGCACAGATTAGTCTCAGGATAAAACACAGGGCTTTTTCTAACACTGAAAAGTTCCTATGTGAGGTAAGAACCATTTTCCGACAAGCTCAAAGTTTATATATATCTGGGCATCTTAGTGAATTCAGCCATAACAACTCTCAAGTTATTTGTGTTCCTTGTTACTTGGAAGTTGTTGCTCATATATATATATGTAGAAGAGGGGAACAGTCATATTTTTACACACTGGCCATATAGTTGTCAGAGTAGCATTGGTATTCAGAATGCCTTTTGGTGAGTCTCATTATAAGGTCTTTCTTTTTTTTTTTTTTTTTTTTTGGTCATTCTTCTTTCTAACCCTATTCTGTTCATGGAAATTTTTGAAAGAAAGGAGATGAAAATCTCTGTAATCCGAATGTGATTGTTTGTTTGTCTTCTAAGAACATATGTGCCTTATACTTGAACTGGCTCAACCTGTGGGAAAACACACATACTAATTTTTATTTCCTGAACCACTTTTGTACTAGTAACAGTTCTTCTTGAATCATCTGGAAGAAGTATTACATGTTACAGTGAATGTCAAGTGAGATTCTGAATGCTTGCTTTGGTAAATCTTAGCTGAAGCAACTGTCACCTAAAATTCAGGAGTCCTATGTAAAAAACAAAATTCCTTCTGTTTTGATTACATAGAATTTTTTCAGTAGGAACTGCAAAACTTTGGTTTGAAACTAGGGCCTTTGCTACTCACTTTTTTATTCATAGGCAAATAGGATTGCTTGTTGGATGCTAGATCATATTTCGTTCTTGAATATGAATGATGTATAACTAGTATGCTTGGTTACTAGAATTCTTTTATTTGAGGAAAAATATCATAGTGTCATAGGATAATTCAAGCTGCAAGGGGCCTCAAGAGGTCTCCAGTCTTCTCTCAAACAGGTTCACCTCTGAGGTCAGACTGGGTTGTTCAAGACGTTTATCCAGTCGAGGCCTGACCACTTGCAAGGATGGAGTTTCTCTGCACAACTTCTCTGGACAGCTTGCTCCACTGTCTGATAGTCCTCACAAGAAAAGGGGTTTCCTTATATGTAGCTGGAGGCTCCCCTGTTTCAGGCTACTCTCTCTTGCTCTGTTGCCATACATCTCAGTAAAGATGCTGACTCTGTCTTCTTGCAACTGTGCCCCCCCCCCCCCCCCCCACAGTAGGTGCTGGGTGACTGTCAGGCTCCCCCAAAGCTGCCTCTTCTCCAGGCTGAACAAGTCCCAGTCCCTCAGCCTCTGTTCACATTGCACTGATCCAGCCTCCAGCCGGCTTGGTGGCCTCTCTATCAGCTTATTGATGTCTGTCTTGTATTGAGAGGCCCAAAACAGTATGTGATACTGTGGGTGGGCTAACAAGTGCTGAGAAATGGAGGCAATCACTTCCCTCAACCTACTAGCTGTGGTCCTGTTAATACAGCCCAGGATGCTGTTGCCATTCTTTGCTGCCAAAGCACACTGCTGGCTCATACTCAGCTTACTGTCCACCAAGACCTCTTTCTTACTAATGTAAGGTGTATACTCCTTGGATTTTTTTTAAGATAAAAACACATTGCTCAGAAAGAGAGATTAAAGCTTTTTGTTTTTTGTTTTGGGGTTGTTTCATTTCAGAAATACATTTAATCATAATATAATCAACTTGTTAGATGAGAGAGACTGCATTTATTCAGAATACTTTGAAAAAAACATTAAAGAGCAGTTGAAAATAATTGTAGTTATGTTCTACTTTGATAAGGTTTGCACAAATATAATTGTAAAAGACACAACACATCTTGATAAATCAGAAGTTACAAATGTATGAAATCTAAAATAACAATAAATTTCTTACTGCATTAAACTTCTATAAGACTAACATATACAGCTAATATGCTCCAGAATGTGCAAAGCTATTAAACTCTTGAGATTAGTTTATTCTAAGTTTTAACTTTACTTTTTAAATTTCATTGTGGATAGAATGTATTGCATGATAAGCAGGGAGAATGTAAGTGTAGTATTGTATAAGTGTAGTATTATAATCTACCTGCTTTTATCACAAGTTTTATATAAGAGTCACCACATGATAGCATCTGATTAAGGACAACCTGTTGTATATGTTCTGCATAGATAAAATCAGAATATGTTTTTATCCTTAATATGTTGTAACTCAAGATCCCAAATACAACTGATAGCTTTTTTCTTTTCTTTTCTTTTCTTTTTTCCATCTGTAACCTGTAAGGAAAATTTTAAGATTCCACAATATCAAAATGCTTTGCAAAATAATTTCAGATTTTCTGTGAGTTTTAGTGTGTTAAAATGTGTTCTAAAAAGCAAAACCCCCCAACTTTGTCCTGACATTTTTCATTTGACAATATTTAAATAAAACTTTTTGATATTATTTTATTCAAAGATGGATTTTGACAGTTTGGATTTGTATGCCTTGATTATGTTGATAATGTCAACATGCCAGCTCCTACTATAGCCAATGAGCTCTAGCCAACATAGGCAAGGGTAGTTCAGCTTGTTCTGAGTTGAAACTTGCATTTGGTCATCTGAATTGTTTTCTAGACTCCACTGCCAGAATAAAGTTGGCATTCAGCTGCTGAAACATAGCCACTTACCACAATTTGAAATGCTTTAGGGTATTCAAAAACTGCACTGGCCTAGTAGACTTGATATAGGACTCAATTATGTCAGGGTGAAATCTTCTACCACAGCATTTGAAGGCCAGGCAAGATACTGCAAAATGCCCAAAATGACACTAAATATCTTTGTTCAGCCAACAAAATCCCATACAACATTTCTATAGCTGGTAATAACAGATTAGATATGCCAGCTCACATGTGGATGTTTACCAAAAGCACCAATGATTAAGTGTCTGACTGTGGATCTGAATTCTTTATAAAATATTTTATTGTAGCTGAACTAAACAAAACATAAAAATACTCATAGTGTTAACAATTTGAATAATCAGTTATTCACATAGGTCCAGTCAAAATGCAGGAGACTTCACAACTGAGTTAGGACAAAATTTGAAGAATTTAAATGCAAGAAAGAAAGAGTTTATAATTCCCTAGAGTATTCATATAAAACATTCAGATCCAGGATGTTGGCTGTGTAGGAGAACTTTGATCAAGGCAAAAGTTTCATAAAAGCCAATTTATTTATTCACTAAAAAATTGGTTTATTCATTGAATTTTACTATTTCTCTAAATTACATGTTTTTAATTGGATCTTAAACAACTTTTGAAAAATTAATCAGTGTTTCTTAAATGGACTATCTCAAAGTCCAAATACTCCAGATCATTAGTAGGCTTGAAAATATGGTATGAAATGCATACTTACGCTCTTACCTGTTTTTAAAACTGCAACTTAAAGTAATGCTTTACGTTTGGAAAATCAAGAAGGTATTGGTATATATATATCTAGCTCTTCTTATAGATCTAAACAGCCTAATTTTAGGCTCTTAGAATAGTATTTCATTACTGTCTAAATGCATTTGAAATATAAATCATCTTCCAAATGAAAAAAAAAACATATGTTTTTTTCCATTTCAGAAAGTTTTTTTCCATTTTACATTACAACGAAATCAAGACTTTACTGAGTATATCATGATAAATGAAATTATATCATTTCATGATATAAATGAGTATATCATGAAAGTTATTCCTCATAACCCAGTTTCTGTGATAGTTACCTGGGATGCTGGAAACATGGGAAACCAAAATCTCTGTTATTTTTTGTTTTGGAATATGATCCCATTCTTCTCCGCAAGATGAAAAGTAAATCTCTAGTTCACTCTTACTAGGGACTGACAATAAGATATGAATAGCCTTAATAACTAGTCACTAAGGCACTCCATTAGGATTTTGGAAATCCGTGTCCAGAAAGTTGAACTAATGTTTATTGTTTATAAAAAGTAGAACAACTCCAATTAGAGAGGCTGACTGAATAGACCTACGTAGTATCCAAACACCTGGAGATTATGGCATTCGGTTGGTCTCTTTAAGACTGATAATCAGTCTTAAATCTAGTCTGAATTGGGCAGAACTGGTATTTGGTCCCCAGTTTGTTTCACCTCTTGCAGCTAAGATGCTACTGTTAACACCTGGCTCCTCAGCTGCAGTGAGGTGTAGGGACCATGCCCAATTCTGATACGTCTTCCCTCACAGTACAGAAATCAGTCCTTTCACAGGACAAATTCCTGTATTGATGAACTGCCATTGTCTGCATATAAAACATTTTCACTGGCAGGCAGCTCTATACTCAGGCACATACTGTACTCTGAAAACATCTTTGAAAATCTTTCTTCGGTTGTTTCTTAGCTAGCTGTCTCCTGCTCCCCCACTCCCCATTCTGTTGATAGAGTAAATGATGCATCTATCAGAAAGTAAACCAGAGAAATGAGTTCCCTTTACTTTCTATAGAATTATTTTCTTAAAATACTTTCTGGTGGAGTTAGGCAATTAACTTCTAACTTCTGAAGTTGAGCATGGAGCAGAATTCTCTGGCTGTAACTCATGTGAATCCTATACTACCTTGCATATGATATATGTTGATTGAAAATGCTTTTTACAAGCAAGACCATGAACTTTCTTAAACTGTTTTTCGTTTTCTGTATCATAGATAGGAAATGGTATTTGAAACTTAAAGCTTATGGCTGATGAGTTTAATTTAAATGAGCTGGTGTTTGAAATAGATAACACTTTCATTTTAGTAAATTAGTGGTGTGGCAAAAGGGAACTCAAAGATGCTTCTACCTATAATAAAAAATGATACTCTCTAGAATTCTAATATTCACTATGTGATTACATTACCTAATCGGGTTCATTTTATTACATGAAACACAGTAAAATGTTTCCTCTGTGCATTAACATAAATGTAATTTTAGGTTTTATACAAATCTTTTTTGCAAAAATCTCAAATAGCTCTGGAATCATATTGATATACCATAATAGAATTACAACTGTGACATTCTAAGGATATAAGCAAGCAAGGTATGTGGGAGAAGCAATATCCCTTCTTTGACAAACTGATGTAATTGGAAGATACAAACTTGCACTGCTTGTATTCACAAAAACATTTTTTATTTTTCTCAGTACATTGAATGTATAAAAATGCAGAACAAATGATTCTAATTTTGCCAAACTCAAAGCACTCTTTAAACTGTACGTTGTCTAGCTTCTTCAGCTCACCAAGCAGAACAACTACAAGTACCAGCTAGAAGACTAACTGTGAATGTAAGGCTCCCAAAATATGCAGTAGCTGCTAATAATAAGCTGCTAATAATTTATCAGCCAGTCCCAGCACTGAGTTCTGTTTCTTATTACCTGTTCTAAATACATAGTATTTCAGAATTAACAGTTTTAGAACTGATGTTTCAGAAGTGACAATTACCAGAAAGTACTGCATTACTTTCACATTGTTTCCTATTGTAGAATGAAAATTAGAAATACACGTTGTGATGGCAATTTTTGAAAAAAGGATAATGCAATACAAAGTTTGGATTAAACAGTATTTTCTTCTAACTGATATTTAACTTTGCTTAATTAGGTCTCTTTGAGGGTAGTCTACTTTAATATGCTTTTTCCCGTGAACTTAAGCCTGCAGATCATGACATGTGGGCAGTTAACATGCTCACTGAAATTGGTAGCATTATTGCTTGTGTCTCTACCACATATATATCCTCATCAGGAAAACAAATACCATATTTTAATAAAAGAGACCCAATATAATTAAATTTCCCAATATTCCTAGGCGCTCAGTATGCATGACTCTTCTTCTAGGGTTTGCTTGTGTCAGCAGTTCAGCTCAGCTCAGGAGCGCACTTTGGAGATGGATCTTCCAGGCATCTCTGCAACTGCACGTTGCTTCATATTGTGGGTTGATCTTGAGGAGTGCAGAGGGGATCCCTGTGCGATGAAATGGAGGTGCCCACTGAGACCCCACCTAATGGGCTCCAGCTGCTGATGGCTCTTCGCAGCCCCCAGGATGCTGGCAGTGTGAATATTGGGTCTGCAGCACCAGGTGCTTCCACTTTACAGCACTGCAGTGCTCTGTGGCTGTGCAGCACTTGCTCGTATGGACAGAGCTCTGGAGTCCCTGCCCTCCTCCCTGTCCTATCATTGTCCCACCAGGGCAAGAGAGCAGAGGCCATCTGGGGTCTGGAATCCCTCTTGCTCTAGACAGCCCATCTGGTTTTCACCAGCATCTGTCCCTTGCTCTTGCTTAATTGTGGAAGTCATGCAGACATCAAGCAACAGGCAGGGCTCCATATTTTATTTTAAATGGTTTTAGAGTTGCTACTTTTGACAGATTTGATAATGGAAGCCTTCTTAATTAAAACAAGTGGAATAAAAGTATTGTCATTTGCATATGAACATCTGTGGTAATGTTGTTCTTTACAGTTATTGTACACTGTGGGATGGTATGTTTGGCCAGTGCTGATTCTAGGATTAAAATAGAAGGAGAGTATTTAATTTGTCTGATGATCTTTATTCCCTGAATCTGGGAAAGCATTTTTAAATATCAAGAGCAGTAAAAATTTGTTCTTCTCTTTCTATACCTGTTTTCACAGGACATTTTTAACTATTTTGACAATTTCTTGGAAAAATGCCATTATAAAGCACTGCAATTGAAAACATGAACAGTAATTTATAAAACAATTTGAGTTGTATTTTTCTTTCCCACTGCATCATCATTCACAAAGCTGAGAGTTTTTCAAAAACATTGATTAACTGTTAGTTGTTTTTGTTTAGAGTTTAAATATATCCAGAGTATATGCTAGCTAATTTCTTAATTTAGTAAATTCCCATTTATATTTTTTTTATTATGCATTATGCTCATCTCCCTAATGAATAATAATGGCAATACAGAATTTAATATCTCATTTCTTTATTAATGTGTCTTTCTGTCCCAAGTGTACACAGTATTAAGCAATATCTGAAATGCCTAATTACTAACAATTTTTAAGTAATGTAGCTCTGGAAATTGTGTGTGATACTGGGCTGTGATTAAAAGTTCTCACAATGATATGTCATGTAAATCTAAAGGCTACTTTTGACTAAGCACAGCTATTTTTTTCTAGAAGAGGTTTAGTGAAAGGACAAGATGCTACTTTTTTGCCTCTTGGAAAAGACAAAATTAAGATGAAGAAAATCGTCCAAGTTTATCTTTCATTTCTTCGGTTGATCTTAGCAGAACTCTTGCTTTCTGATCATCAAAGCTGCAGCTTCATAAAGGATTTGGCAGAGGGTCATGCAGGACATAGAAGAAAATTCTAAATGCTTTAACAATGAGCAGCTCAAAGTTGCTGGTAAATTGAATATAATATTATCTTCCTCTTATGTACAGTTAGGGAAAGAATTATATCTGAAATTTAAGCAGTGAAAAGCTTCACATATACTATGGGCCAGTAGGAGAAATTAGGGCCTGTCGCAGACCAGATTTTGTTTTCAATATACTTTCCCCTTGCTGAATTAGACATGAGCATAAGAAACTGGAGGCTTGGTTTAGAAACAGTTATTTTTTCCAACTTTACATATTTTGTGAACTCTCATGCATTTCTTAGGTTGTCTTTATCCTCCCAAGGACAAATTATGTTTTGTCTAATATACTACTCAGTACACATAAATAACGCAGACAAGAAGCTTGCTGCCATTCCTGAAGATATGGTCAGATGGAGTTGGAGTACCTCTGTCATAGATCTGGAGATGTCCTATGGGTACATTTTTGTGGTGCTATATTTGGGTATCAGGAGACCTCATGGACTCTGCATAGCAAATTTGTGATGTGGGAGGTAGGACGTGGGAAACCCGAGAAGAGAGCATCCCCAAGCAGACAGGACCTAAGATCTCCGCACCACATGGTGTCTTCTCTCGTCCAGGACTTCTGAGAGCATCAGCAAAGTAATGCGTGACATGTTGATTTAACAGAGAAGCACTGGCAAGACAGCCTTCCAGTTTGAAGTTTGCCATGACTCGTAATGCTACTGAGCAATTAGAATATATGCACTTGCTACCGTATGTGAGCAGTTTACAGATATAGACAGGAATATCTTTTATCAGAAAGACAGATGGTAGTGTTGTTATTCTGGAAGTATAACAAAATAAATGACGTACCTCTGCCTCAACCCAAGAAAAATCTGGGAAGTTTTGAGTTTGCATCAACTGACTTTGGTTTCATTATATTGTAAAATCATGGGTGAAGAACCCTGTTCTTCACTTCTGGCTCAGTCTCCCATAGCTCTTTCTCCAGAGCCCATCTTTGTGTTTCAGAGAAGTCCATCTGCAATCTAGCTTGATTCTCTCTTAAGACAGCTAAGGTGTGTGATGGGACAGGTGGCATGTCAGATGGCAGCAGTAGTACTTCCTTTTGGGTAGTCAGACTGCAATCCTCAATATGCCAGGGAGTCTGCACGCTTATTAAGCTAAGCTCTGACATACGTTTTGAGGAGGGGTTCCCAAATTGCTGATTTCTGATGGAACAGAGTCTTTATTTCTTGCTAGTTATGGACTTAGAGAATTATTGATATATCTGGATGCACACACATGTTTAGAGAACAAAGAAAACAGCACTGGAGATGCTAGGAATTAATGGCCTTTTCTTTTCTCAG